>NC_033800.1:91336234-91372623 GCF_001876935.1 Asparagus officinalis
ACTCGGATGCAAAACCGCGGCGCCTGAGAACTAAGAACTTTAGCTCAACAATACATGTGAGCAGCTAAGAACATTCCTGGCATCACCTTCACGAGAAACAAAGAAGACTGCATGACGAAGAATTCAAACCATGATCGGGATGATCGGCCTTGTATTTTGTCGGAGTAAACAATTGCTCCAGTGAGGTCAACCGAAATCCAATGATCCGGGTTCCGCTGTGAAGCATTATGCCGCTGTCGCCTAATACATAAGCCTTGGCATTCCAGTGCAGGGCAAATTGCGTCTAACAGGCATAATCATTTACGGATTCATACACCAGGGGTCAACGCCTTTGGGGAAGATCCGATATAAAATCCAAATGGGCGATCTGAAGACAGGAAGGTCACGTGTTACGTGAATAGATGCTGAGACATCTAGTAATTACTATTGGTCGACGCTTGGATCCATAGTAGTTTTTTTTGTTTATAAGTTCCCTCCACTATATCAGTGCTGAATATGTCGACACTGATGGAAGGGTCAGGACGGTGGTCGCAGATAATGCCACCATTCAAAGGGTATGAGAATTACTTCACTGATTCTCTTCCTTTATGGTAACGAATCTGACCACGGAACGATCCGATCCAAGGCCATGACGACAGCGAGAAGAAGCTGATTCCGAGGCCGATTCGTACAATTGGGCGGTTTTGTTTTAAATGACATTGTACCGTTTGTAATCAATCTGATGAGAACAATCGTCAGATGGCGGTTGTAACTGGCAACTTGCTGATATGAAATAAATCAATGATTTGAGGAATGCTTCTGAATCGGCCAAGGCCTCTTGCAACGCTTCTCTAGTTTCTTTAGACAGTCGCAACAACTCATATAGCATTATCCGTGCTGGAATATTAGCTAGCTGAGCCATGATATCGAAGGCGCGTGGAGTTTTCGAACTCTTCGGTTTATTCTTTCCAATCGGACGACTGAAACGAGATTGCTTTGGATTTTGAACCTCCTCGGGCCTCTTTTCTTTATGTTTATCTACCGGCTGTCGTCGAACCTCCTCAACCGGTTTAGGAACCGTAATCACCCCCAGCTCTGTGAGAGTCTTGGCTGGTCCCCGTTTTGTCACCCCCTGCTCAGCTAATTGATCACCAGGAGATGGATATTTGAAGTGATACTCATTTCCACTCCGGGTCGCGAAGACTTCCTGTTCTTCGTCGGAAAGCGGGAAAGTGAGGATTCTTTCGTCATCTTCCCCTGGGATAGCAGAGACTCCATAACAAGACTTCCCTTTCCCTTTGGACTTCTCCTTGGATGACAATCCGGCCCATTGTTCATCTTCAATCAGGTCGGGGTGCACCCAGAGGATCTCACCGTTTGGGGCTGTGTATGGGGCAAGTCCTTTTTGGCGTTGTCCGTGCGGGTCGTCATTCACCGTCTTCATCCCGACCTTGGTGACGCTTTTTGGCTCGAACCAAGTTGTAGGCACCGATCCAAAACTGATTGACACTGCGTTTGCTCCCACATTCTTGGCTGGTTTCAGGGTTATGACCCCTACATCGATTAACGCCTGGATCTTGTCCTTGAGGTGGTAGCATGATCTCGTAGGGTGGTGGACCGCTCTGTGGTACGCGCAGTACTTTGGATCCGTCACCTTGCTGGCTCCCTCTTGATCCACGATCGCCGGCAGCTGGATTTTGTTGTTCTCCAACAAGTATTTGAAGATGCCGGGAACTTCATCATCCTTGAAGGAGTAGACTTTGGGGAACCTCGGCTCCGAAGACTTTTGCTTCTGAGGCCGTTGTTGCCATTGCCCTCGAGATTGTTGTGGGGCTTGTTGCTGTGGCTGCTGTTGCTGAGGTTGCAATTGAAAGGTTTGATTAGCATCAACTGCATTAGCTTGTGCCTTACCTTTCCCCCGTGGGACGAAGTTTTGCTTTGGAACACTCGTCGCCGGTTGGCCTCTTTCCGCCTTCTTCCTCTTGAGGAATCGCTCAGCTTGCTCTCCCCGGACTTTCAAGTCCTTCCACGTCTTGGATGGTGCTGTCCCCATTGCTTCCAGCACGTCCAACGCGAGGTTGTTGTGGCAGGTCTGGAGGATGAATTCCTCGGTGATCGGGTCCCGGCAATTCATCGCCTTGTTCCGGAACCTTTTGACGAAGGTGTCGACTAACTCTCCGTCTTTCTGCTTCTCATCGAGCAACGATCCGATAGATATCTCGGTGTCGTCGTCGAAGAAGTTGGCCAGGAACTTGGTCTCCATGTCATCCCAGCTGTTTACGCTGCCTGGCTTGAGGCGGCGATACCAATCGAAGGCGGCTCCGCGAAGAGTGCCGACGAATGACCGCACCATCAGAGGCTCATTACCAGAGATCACCCCCAAATGCGATTTGAAGTAAATCAAATGCTGGGTAGGTGAACCCATCCCATTAAACGGCGTGAAGTTAATTAGATTAAACTTCGCCGGATATGGGATCGATTCCCATTCTCTTGGGTATGGGCAAGGAATGCCTGTTTTCTTCGTCTCTTGAGCGGAAATTAGTGTGTTGATTTTGCTCTCGAGGTTCTTGATCTTCAGGTTTTCGCCGGTTTCTTCGCCAGCATTCTCATTACCACCCCCTGCGTTGACGGGAGGATCATTGGTGTTACGAGCATTTGTATCCTCATCTTCCACATTAATCGGGTTACGATGATTCTGCTCGCCTTGTTGGTTCGCCAATGCTTGGATCTGTTGGTCATGCATTTCTCTCATCTGCTGCATGGCCATCTCCATCTCAAATTTGAAACTTTCTTTCTGCTTAGCCAAAGCGTCTTCAAGCATCTTGGCCATCTGCTCCGCACTTATCATCAGGGCCTCGCGGGGTTGTCCCTCGCTGGATACTGTATTATCTGATGCCACCGCGGAGCCGGCATCAGATTCTTCATCTTCTGAAGGGCGTCTTGTCCGAATCCTACCATAAGTTGCTCGCTCTATGGTTCCGGACTGCAGACGGGTTCTAGGTCGGGAAGCTTTCAGAATCGACTCGAAATCTTCTCGTGCCGATGTCCCTTTGCTCGTCATGTTGGTGGTGACCCTCGGAAATTCTCCGTCTTCAATCACCCTTCTTCTTCGTTGGAAGCGCCTAGGCCTTGGTTTTGGCGTTTCCGCATTAAGTCTTTCAAAAACTGAAACTCTTTCGGGGACCGCCTTAATGCAATTGCATTCCGACAATACCGCCCGAATGAGTTTGGAACAGGGACATTGAATTTCCCGTTCTCGGGGACTCCTCTTCCTGGTTCTATTCGTACCCCCAGCACGATAGTACAACTCGTCATTTTGACAGTCAGAGTAACCTATCGTGTGCGGGCACGCCTTCTCAGGTACAACACAATCATTATCAGATGATAATGTTTCCATCTGAGGTTGACTTGCCTTCTTTTTTTTATTTTATTTGCGGTGATTTTTCTACTTTCTTACTCTCAAACACAAGGTCCGAAAGGGCACAGATTCGATTTGATTGTTTCGAATCCCTAACAACTAGTATCAGAGCTTCATTCAGAAGGTTTGTGTGAGGCAGAGAAAAGCAAATCTAAGATCGAGAAGTTTGACGGCTTAGACTTCGCCTACTAGAAGTCGCAGATGAAGGACTATCTGTACCCGAAGGATTTGTACCGTCCGTTGATGGGCAAAACTAAAGGAAAGAAGAAAGAGGAATTAGACGAGGAGTGGGAGATGCTGGATAAGAAGGCCCTAGGGAAAATCCGGTTGTCGCTCGCCATGACAGTCGCACACAATATATTAATGGAGAAGACAACGGTGGGGCTTATGGAAAAGCTCGCGAAGATGTACGAGCAAGCGTCAGCCACAAACAAGGTGCATCTCGTCAAAACACTCTTCAACCTCAAGATGACAGAAGGACGTTCCTTCACGATGCACCTCAGAGAGTTCAACACGATTGTTTATCAACTTATCTCCGTGAACATCACGTTTGATGACGAAGTACAGACCCTATTAATTCTATCACGGTTGTCCGATAATTAGGCAGGTTGTGTGACCGTTTCAACTTCTTCGCACCAACGGACTTTTCTCCTGGAGGAGAACTTCTGGAATTTCTTGGACTTACGGGGGGAGGTTGATCCAGATGAGGACACGTACTCCTCGTACTTCTGCTGGTCGAACTCATACTCGACCTCCTCCACGACCAGGATTGAGATCCGCGGCTGCGACGCTCCGATCTCGGCAGCGAGATCGGGGGCTCCCACTGTGGTCGCCAGATTGTTCGCGGGGAAATTCGTTGCTTTCTTCATTCCAGATTGTTCGCTTGAAAAATCGTTGCTTTCTTCATTGTTCCATTGCTATCTTGAATAACAGTTTTTTCGGTTACAAAAGATCCGGTCTTTTTTAGATCCGGTTACAATGAAAATCAAAGAAAATAAAAGAAAGATTACAACTTTTTTATCCTTGTTTGTCGAACAAATCGCGAGCTCCTGTTTTTCGGTCGCTCGCTTTTGTGGGTTGTTTGCCTGCGCCGGGGTTATTTGCCGTGGACCACCGCGTGATCTAGATCCGAGCAGATCTACGCAGTATAATGGGTATTATTTCACCAAGGAAATAATAGCCGGAGGGATTATTTCACCAAGGAAACAATCGCTCGAATCTCGGGATCAAAGACCAAGCTTTGATCCGGAGTGTAACAACGTAGATCTGAGATCTCGATCCCCTTGAACTCCTGCCTTTTGTGATGCGGGTGCTTGCCAAGAATCAGATCTGGACGTCCAAGTCTTCAAGCCTTCAAAAACTCTAAGATGAGGTCTCAATCCGGCAGAGTTTCGGCTCTCCAAAAGTTCTTCCAAAAGTCCTCCAAAATGATGAATGACCCCGCCTATTTATAGGCAATCAGATCTGTGCATTTGGCACAGATCTGGGCGGCCACCTCAGGGTGGCTCGGCTCATGCCCGAGCCACCCTAGGGTGGCTCGGCCTTGGCCGAGCCACCCCAAGGTGGCTCGGCTTTGGCCGAGCCACCCCAGGGTGGCTCGGCCTTGGCCGAGCCACTCCGGGCTTTGCGTCCGTCGTTCGGTTGTTTCGGTCCTTGTATCCGCTTCGTCCGTGATTCGGTTATGCGGTTGATTGGTCTGAAATCGATTCGTTGACTTGATTCCTGATTTGGCAGTCTGGATCCCGATTAGGCAGTAAATCGGCTTTGGTGTCTGAGTTCGAATCCGTTATATGGTTGGATGACTCGTTGACTCCCTGAACCGTTGGTTTGATTCCGCACGCGAGTGGATTCATTCCGTCGTTCACATGCGGTTCGTCAGCTTCGTAGCCTTGTTAATCCGCTTCGTTGCGTGTCACTTGGCTCCGGTGTATTGGACTGACGTTCGTGCTTAGATACGTCGCCCGATGGTTCATTAGTTCGTGTTGAGCCGTGTTAAGGGACCTATAAGCAATTTTATATGCCTACAGTAACCAGACAGGAATTGGTCGAAGTCAACCAAGAAGATGTCAAACTCGAAAGTTAGGCCTATCAAAGAGAAGTATTGGAATTGCGGCCAGGAGGGCCATATGTCTTCAGCCTATAAAGCACAAAAGAAAGATGTGAATGAGCAGGAGGCTCATCTCATGCAAGATGTCTTGATCCTTGTTATGGATAGTGATTCTGATTCATGGGTTATTGATTCGGGAGCCTCGTTCCACGCTACAGCTAATAGAAAGCTTCTTCATAACTATATAGCAGCGAACTTTAGGAAAATATACTTGGGGGATAATGAACCCTGTAGTGTTATTGGAAGAGGTGATGTGTAAATATAGTTAAAGGGCTCTAAGTGGAATCTGAAGAATGTCAGATACGTACTAAAGCTAAAGAGGAATTTTATTTTGGTTGGCCAGCTTGGAGCGGAAGACTATGTTTTAACATTCAATGAGGATTCGTGGAAAATTTCCAATGGTAGGGTGGTGGTTGCCCGAGGCAACAAAACATGAACTCTCTACCTCACCTCACATGCGAATGACACCCTCGCAAATGCAACTGGCAAAGAGAGTGTAGATCTGTGGCACAATAGGCTAGAACACATGAGCGAAAATAGGATGAAAATTCTACATTCACAAGGAAAGCTAACTGTTTGGGTTAAAAGTTACCTTTTTTATTATCATTGAACCTGTTACAATCGTTTATCGATTACAAATGCAAAAAAAAAATTGAAAAGTTGATCTTTTTATAAGATCTTCTTACACAATAAAAAATAAAAGATTATAACTTTATCAAACAACACACAGAAACTATTTATTAGCCTCTTTTTACGTGGGATTTTTGCCTGTACCGGGGTTTATCTGTGGACTACCACGGATCAGATCCGATTAATCGAAAGGTTAGAAGTTCGTTGCTTCACAAAGAAAACAAGAACATAAGTGATAATCTCGACCAAGTGAGATTATGACTCTTCCACTAGTAGAAAACCACGTATTCTAGACGGAATATTCTAGACGAAATTTTTTCAGTCTAGAATGTATTAAACTAGACGGAAAAATTCCGTCTAGAATATTCCGTCTAGGATAAAATATTCTAGACGGAAATTTCCGTCTAGAATAGTATCCTAGACGGTTGTTTTATTTTTATTATTTTTTTTTAATTTCCACGTATTCTAGACGGAAATTTCTGTCTAGAGTATGCATCCTAGACGGAAATTTCCGTCTAGGATACGTGGAAATTTTTTTAAAAAAATTAAGGCGTCAAAACCCCAGCCCTCCCTTCATTTCCCCCCAAATCGAAAGAGGAAGGAACCCCCACCCCCCTTACGGGCTCCTTCGTCCCTCGACCGCTCCGGTCAGACCCCCCTCCACTTCGACCTGCCTTTCGCGAGTCCGCTCCTCCGCCGTTTCCTTCTTCATCTTCCAAAAAAGAAAAGCGCGCCCTCCAATTCCAGATCTAAGATCGAGTCGGAGCTCAACTCGATCTACGATGGGATCTTGAAGCTTCTCGATTCGCATCTGGTTCCTTCGGCGTCTGCGAGCGATTCGAAGGTGTTCGATGGGATCTTGAAGCTTCTCGATTCGCATCTGGTTCCTTCGGCGTCTGCGAGCGATTCGAAGGTGTTTTACTTGAAGATGAAGGGCGATTATCATCGGTACTTGGCGGAGTTTAAGATCGGATCGGATCGAAAGGATACGGCTGAGAGCACGCTTTCAGCTTACAAGGCTGCTCATGTTCAGATCTGACCTCTATGGAGTTTGATTTGATTTTTTTTAAGATTTTTTTTAAAAAAATTCAGCGCGAGATTTTGAAAACATTATCATTTAACGTGAGATCCTAATGATTGATGTTGTTTTCCTTTGGATCTGATAGAATTTTGTTCGAATTAACTCTGTAATTGTAACTTAGCTGACTTTTCACGAATTTTCTCGACTTTATTGTTTGCTTTACATTCCTAAGTTTCATCAACTTTTTGGGAAAGTTTGGATTTTTTTTCTTCAAAATTCGTGAATAATTTAGTGATGAGTTGGTCTTTTGAGGATATAAAATGATGGTCGTTGTTCAGGACATTGCGGTTGCGGAGTTGGCCCCAACACACCCGATCCGTTTGGGATTGGCACTCAACTTCTGTTCAGGACATTGCGGTTGCGGAGTTGGCCCCAACACACCCGATCCGTTTGGGATTGGCACTCAACTTCTCGGTGTTCTACTACGAGATCCTCAACTCACCTGACAGGGCTTGCACTTTGGCCAAATTCTTGCTGGTGGTAGAGGTTTGGGAACCTTCAAAAGCGGACTTAAGGGTGGAGTACATATTGTTAAAATTGAGGAGGTGGAAGATATTGCTGGTAAAGGGTTACGTCTTCAATTTGATATCATTTGTTTCTGTTTCAATCTTTCTATCTGGTCGTGCATCTGAATGCTTTTGTGCTACTAGAGTTTTATATTCAAATGAACACAGTTCTGAATTTTCATCTTCAAAGAATTAATAAACACCTGTAAAATGCTCATTATAGGTTCTTTCTCCTAGATAATTCTGGCATAAATGTTACTCAAATGGGAAAAATTGGACCCGGTAGTGAGCCAGTGGTGTTTCTTTTCTGAAGCTAGCATTTATTTGTTGGATTTGGTTTCACAAACATTCGCCTGCATCTTTGTTCTGCCAGCTCAAATTTGGTAACTCGTAGATAAATATAATATCGCAACTAACTGCTTATGTGAATGTTCGTTGACGGTTATTTAGCTGTAAAGTTGAATCGATTTCATAATTATTTGTAATAGTTTGATAAATAATAGTTAGACAAGTTAACCCATTGTGAGTTGATTTTAGAAATTATGTCACTCACTTTGAAGAAAGAATCGTCTGAACAGATTATTATCAGGTTCATATTTTCATTGCCAAGCATAGGTGCAAAAATTATTGACCCAAGAGTCCATACGTTGACCCTTTTGTACTCCATCAACATCGTCCTCTTGATACATGTTGCTTGAACTCTGCATCCAATATTTTTCATCTCCAAGCATTCCTCAGGTCTTCATATAGTACTAAAATCTCTTGATACATTTTGCTTGAACTCTGCATTCCTCAGGGTTTTTTCCCTGCTTGAGGCCTGCCACGTGGCCTCTCGACGGATTGAGAATTGGCCAATAGTTGATCTCTGCTGTGTTTTTTTGCTTGATTTGTTTGTTTTTTATTTGATTTCTGTAACCTAGAGAGCTCTTCGTCGACGATCACGTGACGATGCGGTTTACGATTGAGAATTGCCGCTTGATGAGGATCTCCCTGGAATGGGTCAATTCTATTGCCTCCATTGCGAGTAATTGGAATTTTCTCAATGATTTAGGGTTTCTTTGTTTTTTGTTTGTTTTTGGGGTAAAAATTACAAGGCCTGATACTTGCTTCTGATTCCTTCATGCTATGCTTTTCCTTCCTCTACCTTCATTCTTCAGTATAATGTATCTAGTTATTAGATGGCTTTCCAGTTAGACGTAGTATGTTGGCCATTTTATGCAGTTTCTTGGGGCGCATTGTTGTGTAACTTTGTTGATCCAATTCATTTATGCTAATATTTTCATCCAGGCTGCTGTCCCAGGCAGTAGATAGACATTATTATGTTATGTTTGTGGTTCAACCACCTAGGACTAAGTGGCCAAGCTTTTTCCTAAATTAGATATTTTTTTGCTTTCCCCCCTCATTTTCTGTAGCATTTTATTTTGGTGGAGTGCAAACAGACCATAATCTGTCCAATGCGCATATGTTTTTCCTTTAAAAAGGCCATTAGAATTATGATTATTGGTGTAATGTGTATAGAACTATATTTTACATCCGAACTCTTGGTTATTATCGCAGATATATGGTGGCGTAACCATGAACAACACACTTTGCATGGCTGTATTCTTGGCTCTTGTATATTTGTGAGGCTTGACGTGGGACTTCTCATCTGAATCCCTCATCATCCTTCTCGTCTGCATCGTGATGGGTCTGTTCACAAGTTTTCGCACTACGTTTCGGCTATGGACTTGCTCGGTGGCGTACCTGCTCTACCCATTGTCTCTGGCCATCGTTTATGTCCTGGACTTTGTTTTCGGGTGGTCATAAACTGTCTCTGGCCATCGTTTATGTCCTGGACTTTGTTTTCGGGTGGTCATAAACTGTCTCTGGCCATCGTTTATGTCCTGGACTTTGTTATTCTTATTACCTAATTTTATGTAAAAGTTTGTAAACAATTTATGTATCTCTCTACTGTTTTGGTGAATGTATTATTTGAATATAATAGGATTTGATATTGGAATATAATTAGATTGTGTTGGATATAAATATAATTTTTTGTTGTTCAATATTGTGTACATGCACCAAAAGTAGATTCTGCAAAAAAAACTACTATAGTATAGTATCCTAGACGGAAATTCCGTCTAGGATGCTGAAATTCCGTCTAGGATGACTTTTTTTGAAAAAAAATAAAAAAATCAATTTTCGTCTAGAATGAGTATTCTAGATGGAAATTTTCGTCTAGAATAGTCATTCTAGACGAAAATTTTCGTCTAGAATAGTCATTCTAGACGGAAATTTTTTCTGTCTAGGCTGTAGTATTCTAGACGAAAATTCCGTCTAGGATGTATTCTAGACGGTTTTGAATTCCGTCTAGAATATTCCGTCTAGGATGTATTCTAGACGGAATTTCCATCTAGAATACTACATCCTAGACGGAAACTTCCTAGACGCGTATTCTAGACGGAATTCCGTCTAGAATACACATCCTAGACGGAATTCTGAGTATCCTAGACGGAATTCTCCATCTAGGATACCTTATTTTTTAGCAGTGTTCTCAAGATCAAGTCCAAGCTGATCTCAAGGAAAGGATGGATGGGGTTTCAGATCCTTCGAATTGCTCCTTCTATATGCCGGAATTCGCCAAGATCTGTTAGCCCTCTCTAAAATTTATGGATCACTCTACAAACTGACAATACTTCGTCCAAAATTTCAGATCCCTCTAAATGAAGGCCCTAGGCTTGTATTTATAGGCTTCGGTTGCAGCGTTTGTGGATAAGAACGAGAGATTTGGCCCTATCTTCAGTTAATAACGGCCTAACCACGTATGAGGATGATATCAAGTCAGCTGGGACGCTCTGGAATGAACAAATCCCAAAAAATATCAACAAACTAGTCAAAAACGCGTTTTAGGAACTAACTGTGTGGGACAGACCCTGGTGACCTACGTGGGCGCGGGACACCAAATTGTGTCCCGCAGCTATGCGGGACACCAATTGGTGTCCCACAGCTACGCGGGACACCAATTGGTGTCCCGTAGCTGCGCAGGACAGTTCGGGACTTGTGTTTCTCGTCGTTTTGTGTATTTTGTCATTGTACACTTTGCTGACTTGCTTTAGGCGCTCGTTAGCTTCTTTACGGCTTCGGATAATTCTCTTTAATTCAGATAATCCTCTTCGACTTGGATAATGACGTTCATCGTCTTCTTTTTATCTCGAGTTGTATTCGGATACCTATAGGTATTTTTAGACGCCTACAGATACCCCATCCAAAGTGTTTCAGCCTCATTCTTTTATAGAGAAGACTGGAATGCTTTGGATAAAATAGGCCCTGTTCAATCCCTTTAATATTCTATCAAGGAGATCGCGTAGAAGGACATGTGAATAGCTTCAATTCTTAACTTCTTCTGCTTTCAGTCTACTCAGAATTTTGTCGAATAGATAAAATTTTCTGGTGCTGTGTTTATCGTCCGACCATTATCAAAATCTTGAACTGAAGTTGGTGTGTAAGTTTCTAAACTTAGCTCGTGTCATTAAGTTGACATTGAACTAATCGTCTTCGTCAGGAGTTTATATCTGAACGCGATTGAACTCTCTAGAATCATCCTTTTTGACTTAGAAATTTTACCCTGCGCCTTATTTTGGCAAAGTTGTCAGTGCGTTGATCGGCATTGATTTTTATTTGCAACGCGTTGACCAGCGTTAATACAGTTTATACTCGTATGTTTGCTAGAGTCTACACAGTTTAAGCTCTTAAAAAGTTGGAGCAGGGAGGACTAGTTTATACTCATATCCTCCTGGGAGTTTTGAGAATTGGTTTAACCTCCTGTGCCCGTCGGAGGTTGTCGGGTTATCCTTAAGAATATTATGAGTAATATTTTCTAGAAACTTTCCATCAAGGATGGAAAACAGTTTAGACTCGTATACCAATTGGATTATGAATACGCGTCCCGAATACATCAAAAGTGGATGAAAGTGGGCAAAAATACCGCGAAAAATGACCGTGGGCCAAACCTACATGCGGGTCAGCTCGAAGTGACCCGCATGAGTGCGGGTCACCTCATGGTGACCCGCATGAGTGCGGGTCACCAAGAGGTGACCTGCCCCAAGCGGTGCTTAGGGCAATCATGACGCGGTTCGGGAGTTAGAGAGCTCCGGTTTTTTCTATGTCCCCCTCATCTTCTTCAGCTCGAAACTCTTAAGAACTCTTCCCTTAGAACTATAACTCCCTTAGAATTCTTAAAGTCTCCTCAACTTCTCTCCCTTTAAAAAAAATTTCTCCAATCTTCCCCAAATCCTACTAAGTCCACAAATTAGGAGTTAGGGTTTCGGCGGTTTCGGCTCTCTGTGACTTGGGTTCGAACATTGTCGCGGGTCTTTTCTTCGATAGAGCTTCATTTCTTTTGGTCCTTCTTTGACCTTCGGTAAGAACTAAGCTTCCCTTGGTTTCAATTTGTGTAGTATTTGCCTCCGAATTTGGGGGGAAGATCAAAATCCTAATTCAGTTGTTGATGATGCTTTTTTTTTGTTTTGGTTTTGTGAAGGCTTTTAGTTCGTGTTCGTTGCAGTTGCTTTTCTCCACTTTTGGTTCTTGGTTGATTCTTGGTAAGATTCACATCTCATCGCTTTGACATTGATCAATTCTCTGAGCTTCAATTTAATTTTAATTTTCCCTTTCTTTTTGTTGTTTGACAGGACTCAAACTTCTCTGCGAGTTTGGAAATTCCCGAGCTCTTCTGTGATTTCTCCTTTGTCGAATCCAATTCTCCAGTTCTCAAGGGAATTTACACTCCTTTATTCCTAATTTAGTTCAAGTTTAATCCCTAAATTTAAAATTTTGGGCAATGATTGAAACTTGAATCAGAAGAAACTGGTTTCGGGATGTCTGGTTTAACTGTGTGTGTATGAAGAGTGAGCTCAACTGTGGTTAGGAGGCGACGTCTTCAACTTGTTGTTATTTGCTGTTTGGTTGAGGATCGACATATTGATTTGATCCCTTAGCATGAATTGTGTATGAGGACTAAACTCTTTCGCTTGATTTTGGTTGTGTACATATACTGAAGCTCAATTGTATGTAGGGCTTGAATCGAATTTCTGAGGTGTTTGGCTTGATTGCAAACGGTCATTTGGTTTAGATTTCTAGTGTGCACGAGAACTAAATTTGGTGTGCATGTCATGTTCCCTTGTTCGGTTGTACGTGTGACTTGAATTTGTGTGCATGTCACCCTCCCATTTTGGATGACTTAGTGAACTTGCGGAAAAACCGAAACCCTTTGCTTATGATTATGCATGAGGTGTTTATCTTACATCCATCCTTTAGTTCTATCCTTAAACATCGATTGAAGCTTTTGACTTAGTCGTGTGAGGGACATAACCGAGATCCTTGGCTTGCTTAATTCCCCTCATTCTAATTTGAATTAGGAATATCATGTAGGTTTAATTGGACCTTTAACTGGAAAATCCTATTGTTATAGAATTTCGATTAAAATTCACGATTTCCCTTTTTGTGCTTCTCGGTCCTCTGTATAACTGAACTGTTGTCTTCCATTGCAGATTAGCTATGTCGACGAGGAATTCACGTATCCCGATGGGTCGCTCGGCCACTGAATCGCCTGAGAGGGAGCCTTTGTCTTTCGTAGGTAAACTTTTATAATTTTTTGCTTGTGAAATTAATATTGGCATATCATATTGCATATTGCATCCCCGCTTTGTTCTCTTTGGTGAGGTAATTGGGAAGAGCTGACATCCTCCTTCGTGAGGGTTGACGCTTCACAGATGTGTTTTGCTTAGTCAAAATGCGTCTTAATCAAATTGGATTGATTTCCTGCTGTATTATACTCCGGAGGACGGGTATATTGTCATATTATTCATGTGACAATGTACATCGTGCTTCGTGTGTATAATGCAGTTTAAATCATCTCGCCTAGTTAATGAGCACCTTTCCTTTTTATGCTTAGAAATTCATATGAATATGTTATGTATTATATCCCCACTTTGTTCTCCTTGGTGAGGCAATTGGGAAGAGCTGACATCCTCCTTCGTGAGGGTTGATGCTTCACAGATGTGTTTTGCTTGGTAAAAATGTGTTTTTATCAATTTAGGGTGATTTTCTGCTGTATCACATTTTGTAGGATGGGGTATATCGTTATGCTATTTGCGCTACAATATACATTATCCTACGTGTACATGATATGGTTGAAACTATCTCGCCAATTACAAGGTAATGACTCTATCTCACGGACTCGTGAGATGAGTTCAACGTCTTGTATTGCCTTAACACATTCTTGCAACCATGTTTAAGAAATACAAGTTATTCATTTCAGTTGAATTCCCTTCAGATGCGTTCTCGCCTTTCAAGGTAGATGGTTGTAGGGGTGAGCATTATGCTAATGCCGATGATCCAACGTTAATCCCGCCAACTCCTCAATTTGCTTCGGACATTCCTGAGGAATTCTCTCGATTGGTGCGAGAGGGACATCATCGTATTTTGCATTAGCTAATTACCGACATGCCATTTGTAGATAATGAGGGTTCCACCCGGCCTCCAAGGAAGATAGATTATTTATTTGGCAATTTCGTTGAAGATCCAATCGTTGTATCCCTCAAAGATGAGTTGTGGTTATATAGGGATATAATAGGCTGTTTATACCTTCCTACAATCCCTCGTCATCACCCACTGATCGAATTGCAGAGACAAGCAGTAACACGAGAGATGTCATGGAACCTGATAGAGGAACATACTAATGTTCACTGCAGATATGTCACCAGTCAAGCGCTCCTAGGCTCAAGTAGTAGGACCCACATTATAGGATTACATCCCGGTGTGTTGGGATTGGACGAGCCGCCTCGAGGGGAGTTGCCTGCAGCTGCTTGTACTATAAAGAATCGGCTTGCTCTATTAGGACGGGAGTTACCTGTCGGTGGTCACAGATGTTACGGTTTGTCTCACTCTTCGAATAAGCTCTGGCGGACCAGGATGACGAACTTTGTTCTCAACCGATGGGGTGCTTACTTAAGGGTCAGTGGATTATATGAAGCTGTCTGCGCCACTAAATATGGGCTGCTGATCAGTGTTCACCATTTCTTTGCACTAGTAGAACTTTATAATCTGGACACGAATACTTTTCTGACTAGGAACGGGGAGTTAGGACTACCCCTCCACGAGATGCATAAAGTCTCTGGATTACCGATGGGACACATTGCCGTACCAAGAGTACTTTCCTTCTAACCGGGAGTTAGACCAATTCAAGGCTCGCAAGCCTGCTCGATATGACACCTTATGGGAGCTTACATGTCATTATCAAATAGCCTTGGCAGGATTCAGCCCGATAGCAAAGAAGAAATCTTCTCAGATAAGCCTAAAGAAATTCTCAAGTTATTTATTCAAGAACCTGGATAAATCTGATGAAGTCATTTGCGAGCTGAAGCCTTTAAATCCTTCAGAGATCAATGAGTTGATCAAAAGATCTAGTGCCCGCTCTTATACCAACACAAGTGCTGAGGGTAAATTCCATGTGGGGACCAAGTCCAGAACCTTCCTTCGATGCGCACAGAAGCCCATCAGACCCATGCCCCTATTGGCCGGCTACCTCGCGATTTGGTTGAAGAAATGTGTGGTGTCGTACCAGACCTCTGATGCCCTGTCGATAGAGGTATTATTCCCGGCTGTCCAGCTAGCCCACGAGAAAAGTATATCCCTTCTTCCGGCGATGGTTGCCGACATTTATCGCGGGCTTCACCAGGTAGTTACTACTTTTACCTAAGAAGAAGATGTGCCGTCTGATAAGATCCCCACGGCGAAAGCGGAGCTTCCTTATACTTATTTGATGACGTGGCTGGTTATTCACCATCCTGATTTGATGTCAGCCCGAATAGATGCGGATTTATCTACTCCCTTGTTGCGATTGCTCGAAGGGTGTAAGTGGAAAGCACGGAGCCTCTCGGAAGCGAGGAAAAGCTTGTAGATCCATAAGGGTTAGGTGTTCTCCCCGTGCTTTCCCTGATTTTCCGATCGCTATGGTGGATTGTTGGCTGATGAAGAGATGCCCGGGACGAATCGGACTTCCCTTGACGTTGGCTGTTTCAGATGGCTAATGAACATAAGGCCAGGCCATCTCATTTTCCTGGTGAAGAATCGTTGCTACTTGGAGGCGAGTGCTAAACGAATTGTGCTAACCATCTTCTTTTGTATGGAACTCTATTCACAATCCTTCAACCCTTTAGTCTTCTTCTCCTTCAAAGCTTAGCAACACTCTGCTGCACAAGAAGTCTTGAACCGTACATTGTCATACTGCAAAACTTGTCTTGCCATTGAATAACTGAATATCGAACTTTGGACTGAAAAAGTCATTATCCACTAACCACAATTAAAATTCAAACTAGTCACTGTAGAGATTGAATTTGATAGCATCGACAATAAAAATAAACTCAGCATGTCAAAAAAATCCTAATAACGACTCCTAGATCTTCAAAATTCACCTCCAAACCCTCGATCAACCACTGATCTGAATTTAAAATACACATGAACCCTACAAAAAAAGCACACTAGATCTTTGCAATCCCCACGTGAATTAAGTGTTCACGTGGCCTTCTCCTTGCTATTGTTGACTTTACCCGAGGCAAACAATCCAACATCTTCTTTGGACTTGCCTAACACAACCTGAAACAGTTTGTTGCTACAGCGAATCCCCCCCCCCACCCCGTCCCCCCACCCCCGCAGCTAGATTCACACTGAGTTAGACCCTTCTTTAATAAGAAAAACTTTCCTTTGACCCTAGCTCCAATTGTGATTGCCTACAGGCCCTCCAGATCCTCCACTAACGGTGTCTGGTTCTCTCGATTACTCAATGTTGATCACCTCGCCTCCATCGCCGACGCCTTCACCAATCGCACACCACTCGAACATCCATGAACCCTCGAATCCCGCTCTAATATCACTTGTTGAGATTTTTAGATCTTGCAAAAACCCGAAAATCATCAAGCGCAGTATATAGAGTCACACAATATTTAACGTGGAAAACATTCAACAAGGAAGATACACTGGATCAAAAATAATCTATCACCATCAAATTACAATCGTTTACCCAGACAAAGACTGCGAAACCCTCTCTCTCACAATACCCTTAAACCCGGTTACACCCTCTATCAGACTCTGATCACTGGAATATTGTATCTCTCCACCTCTAAAACCTAGAATAGATTGTCTCATTTAAAGACACCACTGACAATCTCACCAAGTCAACTTAGCTTACAAGAAAACTATTAACTCGGCCTCTAAGAAAGCTACTAGGATTATGCCTAGCTTCTAAATCCGGATCAAGTTTGGAGTTTGAGTCGACACCCATCAAGTAGATGGATCCCTTTCATTTGGTGCTAAGGAAGAGAGCGCCGAGGGAAGAGATCTCAGAGGAGAGTCTGCGGAGGCCACGTTAGAAGGGCTGGCTTCATCCCCAGTAGGGACAATATAGTTCTAGTTGAATAGATCGGAATGGAGCTTTCACATCTCAGTCCTTATTGTAGCAATCGGCACCAAGGCTGCTTTTACAAAAGTTATCTCATCGGTTTTGTAATTGGTTAGTAATATTTTAATATTAAAGAATATCCATCAAAGTTATAACATGTATTCTAACTTTATTAGCGCAATAATATTTTAATACTAAGTCTCATACATTAGACGGTTAAAAATAGGATTAAACTGTACCAAGTTGATGTGGTGTGCAACGTAACAATTTCCGTTTGTCCAAAAGACGTGAGGCTTTCCAAGCTCCACCTCCCGCCAATCTCTCTCCCCCGCTACATTTGCTTGTAATTGATCTCTCTCTTCCCCTTCCCTCCACTTTCTGTTCCAACAGATAGATGAACAAACACGACAAAAAAAATATTTTTTTTCCCCTCCTCTTCTAACTCTCCAATCTTTTCATTTTCCCTTGCAATTAAGATAATAAAACGATGGAGATATCTGAACTGCAGAGTCAACTGATCATTCTTCAGGAAGAGCTAAGAAAAGTGAAGCAAGAAAAACAAGCAGCGCAATCAGAGATTGCGGCGGCCAGAGAATCAGAGGAGAGAATGCTAGACTCCCTCATCTCTCAAACCAAAATTCTCGAACAAACAAAGATCTCCCTCGAAGAAGCCAAGCTCGAGATCAGTCACCTCCGTTCCACCATCCCAGTCAAAGGCAGCCCACAAAGAGAAACACAGAAGCTCCGTGCTGAGCTCAAACGAGCATTAACTGCTGAAATAAAGAGCAATAAGGCATTGGATGATCTCGCCATCCTCCTCAAAGAGGTTACCGCCGAATCCAATCATGCGAAAAGAAGCTATTTCCAGGCTCAGTCAGAGCTCGAGAGATTACGAGCAGAAATGGAGGAGTCATCGGCTACATGGAGAGCAAAGGAGAACGGATTAATCCAATGGATTAAGATATCTGAAGAAGAAATTTCATGCACGAAAAAAGAGAACAAGAGACTGACCGAAGCTAGAAAAGCCACAAGGCAGGAGATATCGAATCTCAGAGATATCGTAAAGCAAGCCATTAAAGAAACCAGCATTGTCAAGGAAGCGTTGGAGATAACACGCAACGAGAATGCCCAGCTCAAGAACTTGCTGTCCGAAAAGGAAAACAACTTCGAAACCGTCAAACAGAACTCTAGGGTGACGAGGAGTGCTCAGGAACTTAGTGGACTAAATGATTTGAATTTGTCGATGGATTCCTCTGGATTTGGTTTTGATTCTTTTGACGGTGAAGGAGGAGGAAGGCCGCCGTTGGTGAAGTACCCATCAGATAACTGGAGCGCACGATGGAAATCAATAGGGGACTCGAATGCAAAGTTGCTTGAGGGGTCTATATTCGATGCGCTCGCTCCTTCGAGCCCGAGAAGAGAGCATAATGGAGGTTTCGGTGAGCAGGAGACGTTTCAGATGAATTCACCAATGGCGATGAAGAAGAAAAGGCAAGGTTTTCGGTTATTTGGAAGCATGTTGAGGATGGGAAGCTTTCACAAGTAGTTCCCAGCAGGCTGTTACTGTTCATTTACTGCTAATCTATTTTGTGATGATGTTTGCTGTGACAAGCGACATATTGGTAGTTTGGTATCTATTTTGTTGTGAATTTGACATAATCTTGAATTTCAATGGGGGGATCAAAGTTCATAACATAATTTGGAATTGTGATAGAGGCAGCCTCGAAAGGTAGAGATGCGTCCTAACGTTTGCAAGCAAAAATATAATAGTAAGTATCCAAACGATCCTCAAACTATTTCCATACTCAACTGTTTAATGTCATTAATACAGCAATTAACATATTAATGAGATTCTTGCACATGAACTATGACATAACGACTTGCCTATTCCAGCAATGGATATATGCTTCAAGTAAATTAGTATATATATAAGATAACACAACAAGATACAGTTGCTCAAGAAAATAGTCCCAAATTTGGTATTATAGCATCTTAATGCTGCTGTCAAGCAAGAACTGCAATTCCTGAAACAGTTGCCTTTCAGTTTCCTTCATGTGCTGAAAATATTCTTTTAACTTAGTACAAGCAAAAAAATTTATTCGATCAGTTTCCCCACAAAGGGGTTCGTTCAAATGTCTCTTCTCAGTTCTAAATTGCAAAATGAAATTTCCACCGCCCAGAAAGTGAGGCGATAGATTTCACCGATGATTGTTTGTCGTAGCCATCTACAGAGGACCAGGGAAGGTTCCATTCTCTCTTTGCTCATTCCATCGGTC
Source organism: Asparagus officinalis (assembly GCF_001876935.1). Lineage (NCBI taxonomy): Eukaryota > Viridiplantae > Streptophyta > Magnoliopsida > Asparagales > Asparagaceae > Asparagus > Asparagus officinalis. The sequence goes on from NC_033800.1 coordinate 91,355,668, forward strand.
CACCTGCATACATGAACACGTGTTTACCCAAGATTCGGAAAATATAATCAAATTAACAAAGACACACAATTATCGCCATCAGAAGAAAATTAATGTAGGTGAAACAATTACTGTTTATTCTTCTCTAGCTAATATCTCCTTTTCAAATTGAGGGAGTGTCAAGTCTTACTTGTCTATTAGACCGGATCACCAATGCCTAAATATCTATATTAGACCGGAAGCTTAACACTGGGGTTCCAAAACAAGTGGCTAGCAACTGCGCGGTTTTGAATGCAAGATTAAGTATAAGCTAAAAAGGTTAAATAGAGCGGTAGATGGACTTTTTAGAAAAGGAGAGACAGAACGGATGAGGTTGCTCAGGAGCCGATAATGTTCAGTATCAGTGGTTCAGAGGGATTGGGTGCAAGCTATTACATAATGGTGTCTGATGATCCATATTTCCAAAAATTAGATTCTAAAAGGTGCAAGGATACCTGGATGAGTAAAAGTTCCAGATGGGGCGGGGGTTTATACTACTATAAGGTCAAGATGATGAAAATTAAGCGGACAGGACGATCATATCAAGCAAATCCTGCTGCAGGAGCGGCCCAATACAACAGTTTCTGGGCTTTCATGAACGGCTTAGACCTACACGGGTTGAAAAGATCATTCTATTATAAAGAATGAAGGAGGTGCAAAAGTTTGTTTTAATGCGTGACAACAAAGCAGAGGGGAAAACCTGAACACTCCTACTATCAGAGCCTGGTTCAAGGCAAATGTCAATCAATTAGACCCTGAAATATGTGTATATTGCTCTGTAAAATTTAAGGGACCAAAGAAAAATTATGCTACATATAATAATGAATTATTAGCTATTTAAAATACTATTAATTTCTTTAAAATATATCTATTATCATATGAGTTCATCATTGAACAGATAATCAAGCTGTTGCACAATTTCTTAAAAAACACTAATTCATTAATTGAGAAAAATGTATGCAGAATAAGATGGTAGATGGAATTAGAGAGCTATATTTATACTGTTTGATATATTCATTGATTCATTAATATTAGTGTTGACTTTCTTTCCAGGCATGGCTAGTTCTTCAACTAGCAAAAATCGTGATAAACATAAAGCAGTTATTCCCCCTCAATCTCAGGTAAAGGAAATAGGTATGAATGAAATATCCCCACATTCTCAAATGGCTCAAATCATCACTAAGCATTTTAATATGGATAATAAGGAACAGGACATTGAAATTATTGTCCCATTCCTTACCAACCTTTAAAAAAATGCTTATTGATGGATACAATGAAGTAATGCGATGGATGAGCTTTTTAATAAATCTAGACGAGCCATCTGCAAAACAAAAATATACTCATCAATTAGCAGAGTATTTTAAAATAATAACAATATCTAACAAAATCTATGACTGTCCTTATGGTATCAGGTGCATCAAACATGAAAGAAATCTTCACAAAAAAGGAGGCAACCAACAGCGACTTTGTTACCATAAAAGACAAAACAAAGCGAGAAGCAGATGAAAAGACCTCTCAAAACAAGAAGCTCAATGCTCCTCAATGACATTAGAAAAACCCTCTGCAATTTAAAGATATAGTCAAAAACTAGTACAACACTAGTTTATCGGAGGAAGACTACACAGCAATCAACAACCTCTAGAAGAAACTCTAGGAAATGAGAGTTTTCGCTCCAGATACTAATACTTGCATTCGGCATTAGAAAATGTCATTAAGAAAGAGTCGAAAAATTCAGGACCTTAAAAAATGGTAGCACGGATGCATAAACATTGAGAAAAATCTCATGAGTCAATCAACCTTGACCTCAATGACACCAAAGACTCAAAAGAGCAAATGAAAAGTTCTTCGCAATTGAGCTCAAGAGATTTAATAACGATCCTTGAGAAAATCGAGATCAAAGATTTGACAGTAACTAACATAGATGTCTTCGTCAAGCTAGTTAATTATTTTAAGTTTGATATCTTCAAATATCAAACACAACGAAAATTAAAAGATGTTCGACAGCTGTCAGAGAAACTTGATCAATGATCAGACAATGCTATCTTCTTTTGAACAGCTAAAAGACGACAGGATAAGTTTGTTGCTCAAATCGGTGTCATAAATTATATTGAATCAATATGACTGACAATTAAAACTAGCCAATTTTGAGCTTATACCTGTTCATAAGGAACACATTCAAAATGACCTAATACATTAATTATATTTTAACAAAACTAGACCCAAAGAGTATAAGTCCTTCATTCCTAAAATATGTAGTCAAGCACTCAAAGAAACAAGAAAATTTCAGAGAGTTTTTGAGTTCACCATATAGTCCATATAGGAAGAACGCAATCTATTTGATTTCTATCCTTCTTATCAAATTTAAAGGATAGATCTCTTAACAAGAGAACCACACTTTAGACATATTCCCTTTAATTAAAAGGAATACGATCTTGAAGAGGAAAAAGAATTGGCAGCAATCAAATTATTTGAAGAACTATATTATAATAATGAGAAGATGATAATAAAAAATCATATTATCATTTATCTCCCTAATTTAGTCTTCAAAGAAAAGGAACTATAGGAAGAATTTGAAGAAACCATAGTCTTAGGACCAGTAGCCCGCCAAGCAAAGGAGCAATATAAGCTTCTGATGAGCACATGAGCAAGTACTTTTCCCGTACGATCATTTGATCAAGATACAGCTCTAGAAACCGACTAAGAAACATGGTGGCACCTATTCGCCCTTAAAGACAAAAAAAGCACCAAAGAAAAAATTTAGACACGAGAAAAATTGTCACTCTTCTAAAAAAATATTTTTTTAAAGCATCTTTAATAAAGGTACTTTTATAAAGTTACTTTTAAAAAGTTACTTTATTAAAGCTACTTTTGTAAAATTACTTTAAAGATTCTTAGATGCTTCACAAAATCGTTTTTCGTCTATATAAAGGGGAGGCCAGAGTTAAGAGTGTCCTGTAATTTGCAAGTAGTGTTTGTTTGTAAAAAGTCTCTATAAATAATGTTTTTGAAAAGTCTGTAAGTGTTTGTTGTGAGAAGTGTATAGGTTTTCTAAACAAGACAATTCAGAAAAGAGGAGAACTTAAGAAAAGAAAAATATAATGTAAATCTTCGAACTTCAAAGAAGTCATGTAAATATTTCATATGCCAGCTTCAACAAGTCCCTCCCACTTTGCATTAGTCGGTTGCAGCTAGTTCTATCGGGATCGACTTAGAGTTAGTAGATTACGGCTCTGCTAAAACCTCTTACAATCATTGTGCTGAAGTTAGTAAGGAGACAGACGATCAAGGTCCTCTCAATTCGGATGAAAACACCACCCAATATTCAGGTTCTCTAGGGTTTAGTAACAAAAACACCAACTTAAAAGGAGGCAAGTCCATGCAAAGAAGATAGCACTTCTCAATCTTCTGGTCCTCTACGATTTAGTATCAAAATACGCTAGACAAATAAGAAACATCCAAGTAAAGGGTCTCTTTTAAGTCATAGGACTCATCTAAAGCATTTTTCTTTTTCTAGGAGATCTTTCACTCCAAGCGATATAATTCTAACTCAACTACTTATTTACCTATCAATAGTCTCAGTTCAAAGGAGTTGGCTACTATTGCTTCTAATTGCGGTATCAAGCATCCTCTATCCTCCACTGGTATTGCTATATTGAATGCACTCGAGAGAGAAATATTGGAGCTGATCCTTAATCCTTTGATTAGTGATTTGTATGGTGTTAGGCTACCCTACAATATTTAGTTATCTTTTCAGATGTGTTTAGTGACTTATAGTGTTGACAATGCTTTCTTAAGCCCCCCCCCCCCCCCTAACTGCAGCTTGCTAATGCGCTTACTCTTTCGAAGAAGCAAGCTCATTTTTTTTTGTGGGCTGATTGTTTATCGTTATTATAATATTATATATCTATCATATATATATATTATATATATATATATATATATATATATATATATATATATATATATATATATATATATATATATATATGAAGTAGGCCTTTTTTGCCCTATTTTTTACTTCAAAAAAATACTCATTTTCCTATAATCATTTCTATGAGGTTTAGGAATGGCTAATTTTAGTCATTTTATATCCTCATCTGAAACAGAGAATTTGTCTCCTTGGAAGTTATGTATATCAATTTCAGAAGATCTATATCCTCTACTGATATACTAGTTTTTTTATTCATCATAAAAATTTGAAGATATTCATAATCCTCTTCACTCTCTGTGTCTGATTCCTATATTAATTCATATAAATTGTCAAAATCTATTTGGACTTGGTTTATCTCTATGAGATTCAACCCAAATTCAGATATATAGTCCTCTATAGCTATTTCATTTGTATTTTTATTTTTAGGATATTTATTAGCATACTGGCCAACTTCTTGGCATATGAAATATTTACATGACTTCTTTGAAGTTCATGGTGTAATAGTATATTTTTCTTTTCTTGATTTTTCCCTCGAATTATCTTATTTGGAAAACTTAAAAACACTTCTCACAAACAAACACTTACAGAGACTTCTCACAAACAAACACTGTTCACAAACTTGTAGGACACTTACTATTTTTTTTTTATAATATTCTTTCTGATTTTTCGATGCCCCTTACAAATTCTAGCTCCCCTTTTCATAGACGAAGAAATGATTTCGTGAAACACTTGTGAATCTTTAAAGTAAAATTTCCAAAATTAACTTTAATAAAGTAACTTTACAAAAGTAACTTTATAGAAATAGCTTTATTAAAGAGGCTATAATAAAGTATCTTTTTGGAAGAGTGGTGATTCTTCTCGGGTCCAAAATTTTCCTTTGGTGTTCTTCTTTCTTGAGGCGAATAGATCCCACCATATTTCTTAGTCAATTTCTGAAGCTATATCTTGATCAAAAGATCGTACAGGAGAAGTAATCTCTCATGTGCTCATCATAAGCTCATATTGCTCCTTCGCTTAGCGAGCTACTGGACCTAAGATCATGATTTCTTCAAATTCTTCCTGCAGTTCCTTTTCTTTGAAGACCAATTTAGTGAAATAAAAAATGATATGATCTTATATTATCATCTTCCCATTATTATAATGTAGTTTTTCAAAGAATTCGATTGTTGCCAATTCTTTTTCCTCTTCAAGACTACCTTCCTTTTCAATGAAGGGAATATGTCTGAAGTGTGGTTTTCTTGTTAAGAGATCTATCCTCCAAATTTGATAAGAATGATAGAATTCAAATAGATTGCGTTTTTCCCATGTGGACCATATGGTGAACTCAAAAACTTTAAAATTTTCCTACTTCAAGTGCCTGACTACATGTTTCAGGAATGAATAACTTACACTCATCGTATATAGTTTTATCAATATATAATTTATGTACTAGGCCCTTTCAAATGTGTTCTTTGTGAGCGTGTATAAGCTGAAAACTGGCAGTACCTGTGATCGGTCATATTAATTCAACATAACCTGTAACGCTGATTTGAACAATGAGCTTATACCATTGTCTCAGGGTTTCAAAAAAGGATAGCATTGCCTGATCATCGATTAGGTTTCTCTAATAGTTGTCGAACATGTCTTTTAATTTTTGTTGTATTTGATTTGGAGATATCAAATTTAAAATAGTTGACTAGTTCGATGAAAGCATCTATTTTAGTTGCTGACAAATCTTCTCGATTTCTTCAATAATCATTCTTAAATATCCTAACTTAATCCTAAAGAGTTTTTCATTTTCTTTTTGAGTCTTCAGTGTCGTTGATATGGTCAAGTTTGATTGATTCATGAGATTTTTCATAATGTTTATGCATCAGTAGTACCCTTTTTTAAGTTTTTGAATCTTTCGATTTTTTCCTTGATCTTTTCTGATACCGAAAGACAAGCATTAGTGTCTGGAGCGGAAACTCTTATTTCTTGGAGTTTTTTCCAGAGATTATTGATTACTGTGTAGTTTTTCTCCGGTAAACCGGTGTTATGTCGGTTTTTGACTACTACATCTTTGAATTGTAGAGGCTTTTCCAATGTCCTTGAAGAGCGTTGAGCTTCTTATTTTGAGAGGTCTTTTCCTCTACTTCTCGTTTTGTTTTGTCTTTCACAATAACAAAGTTCCTATTGGTTACTTAGTGGATAGACTCTATAAGAATTGCATATTTCTCCTCTCTCACCTATACTCAGCACGATCGCACAAATCTTCTCTGATGGGTGTACAACTTGCATAGAATGCCCAAGTCAGAAGTGAGAGATAAATATCCTAAATTTACCTTCTCATGTTTGGAGAGTTGCTCAAATTGCAAGAAAGTATGCGCAAACTAACAGTCTATTCACCCTAAAAGAGATAGTCAATCAGAAAAGACGAAGTATTTGAAGGGGTATTTGAGATGTCCGTTCAGCATACTCTAACCACATTGAGGTACGTGTCCATGCCTCCAAGAGTCTAAGCTTTGGAAGAAACCCCATATTCCACAGAAATAGCAGTACAATTTATGGAGAATATCTTGCACAAATCTATAGACTAAAGAAATTTGTCAATGAGCACAAATCACACAGAGAGTTCCATATTAAGGACCAAGGATTATTGAGATGACAACCCTAAAGCATGATTCAGCTCATAAACCACATGAAGTCTCACAAAATACTATGGTCCTCGTGAAGTTTTGGAAATAATTGGTAAGGGCTCATAGATTAGCTCTCCCTCTTCAAGGATCCATCCACCCAATCTGCCATCTCCCCCACCCCAAGTCAGGAGTGAGTGATAAATATCCTAAATTTACCAGCTCATTTTGAGGGAGTTGCTCAAATTGCAGGAAAGTATGCATAAGCTAACAGTCTATTCACCCTAAAACAGATTCGCAATCAGAAAATACCAAGTGTTTGGAGTGGTATTTGAAATGTTCTTTGCTGCCACAAGCTAAAGAAGTGGGCCAAGTGGTTGAGCTTGGCTGAATTTTGGTACAACACCACTTGGATGATCTCTATTATATCCACCCCTTTGCACTCGTATATAGAGAAAACCCTACACAGCATACTCTAACTACATTGAGCTACATGCCCATGTCTCCAAGAGTCTAAGACTCTAAGCTTTGGAAGAAACCCCATTTTCCACAGAAATAGCAATACAGTTTATGGAGAATATCTTGCACAAATCTATAGACTGAAGAAATTTGTCAATGAGCACAAGTCACATAGAGTGTTCCAGATTAGGGACCAGGGATAAGCGAGATTACAACCATAAAGCAAGATTCAGCCCATAAACCACATGCAGTCTCACAAACTACTATGGTCCTTATAAAGATTTGGAGATAATTGGCAAGGGGCTCATAGATTAGTTCTCCCTCTTCAAGCATCCATCCACCCAAGCTGCCATGTCTCCCAGCTTAAGAAGGTGGGTTTTAGGTGGTTATGCAAGTGCACCTGCCTACATACCAAGAAGAGACGGTGAATGAACATGAAGCTAATTTAGACAGAAGTATCATCCTAGTGAAGATGACATTGGTGGCTCGTGTCTTGATCAAGTGAAAACAGTCACCAGTGGACGAAGCAACAGGCTAGAAATATTAGGACCTAGTGAAGAGGTTCCCCACTTTTCACCCTTGTCAGTGCCACTCTGAGCCTTTAAAGTTTGTCACACTCAGCTCAGCAGTAATCCTCATCTCATACCTGAGAGAGAACCCTTCGGCTAGAGGGTTGGCAGGAAAGTTCAATCAATTAATTATGGACGTAAAGAGTTTTGGAAGGGAAGCAATGGGGGCGACTAAGCATCTGATATTAATGCAGGTTAGTAGGAGTTAACAGGAAACAAAGAAAGTAATCATCAGTTTCTATTGGTCTTGCGCTATGTATCAATTTTCCTTTTATTTTGCAATTTGCTAGTTTAGGGAGACTTAAATGCAAAAATGTAATAGTCGAAGTCTATTATGAGTCCCACTGCTAACAAACTGACCCCATGGCTATTATTAAAAGTATTTGTCTTAATGGCAAAAATCGGAAGAAAAAAAATTAATCGAAACTCTAGTTTGAACTCCAAACACTCCTCTTTTCTCCTTATTTCTTCCTCGCCTAGAGTTCTGCTTGAACCTGAAGCTAGTGGAGATGGAAAAAGCAGGGAAAAGCAGTTCATGATCTCAGTACGAAACAACAGGAACTTTATGGGCTAAAGACTTCATTTGGAACAATCTTGCTCCATAATCATAGATCACCTGCTGATTTTCCCCTTTAACCTAAATTCTTATAGCTCCCCAAGATCCATTTCCCCACTTTTTTGGGGTCTTTTTGTTTTGTTTCTTTTTTTTACAGTTGTTTTATCCAATTGCGGGTTCTTAAACCTAAATTTCTGCAGCTTTGATTCATTATGAAGTTATTTGTCAAGTTCTATTGGGACAATTAGGCATTGATCTGGTCTGGTATGCTAAGCAGTAAGCAATTATGTTCCTTATGAAGCTTATCCCATAAGCATGAACTCAAATTTGATTCTGGTTTCAAATAATTTAACCATACATCATCTATATTTTATCGCCTAAAAAATTTACAGCCCAAATGCATAAAAGATCCAAAGGAGTTTTTATCTATTACATCCATAACTCCAAAAGGTGTTGTGACAAAGATGAACTAAACATCAAGGATCCTCCACTTCAGCTTATCCTCATTTTTAGCCCAGCAGCATGGTTCCAATCTAAGAAGCATTGTCCCGCACAAGGGATGCGGATTCAGGACACAAAATTCTTTAAAACTATCTCGGGCATAACAACAGCAAAATATATAAAGTGCATTTATATGCTATATTGTGTTAATCTTTATGATAAAAAGAAATTGTAAAGGTAAATGCATACCCACAGAGTGCAAAAATATGTGGATATAAATATATGCCAGATGCAATTCTGATAATAGAATAACAAAAAAAATCTACATATTACTACAGAACATTTATTATCTTTGTACAAAGTGGTTTAGTAAATCTCATTTTCTATAACAAAACATCTTCCCTACACTTAGTTTACAATCTCCTAGATAGTCACTGATACATAAATGACTGAAAATAAGTATCTCAAGATGGTGGTTATGAAAAGAATTGATATAAGAACATAATTTTAAACATGAACCGAGTTAGTTAAGATATATGCATGCCAATAAAACAGCTGGCAGGAAGTCTAACTCAAAAGCAAGGTACAGTACAAACTAGATTTAACTTGTTCTTCCAACATTTTTCCACTGCTTATCACTATCATTTAAGAAAAACTATTTTTTGATGTTCCACGCCTATGTTAGCCCCCCTCTAACAAAATTCCAAATGTATCCTAAAAATTATACACCTAAGTTTCAACAATTTACAACTTCATAGAGGGACAAGTTTGGGGAAAACAACAACCTAATTCTTAACCACCCACACTACTTCAGAACTAGCAAGCCATCCACTTCTCCATAACTACCCCCCTTTCAAATTCACATACCCTTTGCGCTTATATTATTTTTTAACTATTTTTTATACACACATATATGTTAATTATTATGGTGCTGACAATTTTTTTTAATTATGCATGAAGTGTATATCATGCCATGCACGTATCGGGTGCACGTGAATACTAGTTTGACATAATTGAACCTTTGTGAAATTTCCTTTCATATCTCTTCTTATCATTATGATAATTTAGATTCTTAAATATGAAATCTTTATGTGCATATAATGCTCTCAGGAAACCAGATAGTAGAACTCTTTTCAACGATTTCAACTGTTTTAGTGTCTACAATATGAAAACAGTATGAAAGACTGAGATTAAAATGAATCAACTGAGGATTGCATGTACGAGAAATAGAGGAAGAAACCATACCCATTCACCAGGGCAAAGTGAACGATAATATTTTGCAAACTTATTGCACTCAGGAGCATCCTCCCCTTTAGCAGCTATGCATCTGAAATCAGACACCAGTACTAACCATAAGAAACTGTCAAGCTACACAGCAAAATAGAAGAAAAGTTTTGTACCAAAATAGAACGAAAGTTACAGAGTGTGACAGTTGGGCAATACTTGTGGTACTCAACATAGCGAGTAAAGCAATGCCTTGTCTGATTTGTAGTCGGGAAACGAAAATCTGCTGGAGCTGTCTCAATCTATATAACAAAAGTAATAATTTTAAAAGTGTTTGCCAAAAAAGCATTTTCCGTCTCCAGACATCTAAAGTTACTGATTCCTCAACGAGAAGTGGATTAACTGCAGAAAAATCTAACCTTTATTTCTGGCTGCTCTTCAGTGGCTTCTTCAGATTCTACCACCTCTGCCACTTCTTCCTCAGGAGTTTCATTACTCTCTTCAGCAACAGGAGTATTTTCTTCTGCAGCAGGGCCTTCATCAACTTTGTCCTCAACAATAGCATCGGAAGCAATTTCAGCTGGCTTCTCATCTTCAGCTGCTTTTTCAATAGGAGCCTCGTTCTGCACTGGCTCTTGCTCATTTTGTGGTAATGACCATTCCTGTGAGACGAGTTAACTTAGCAATTTAAACAAATAATCAAACAAATTGAACGAGAACAAATGCCAGTTACCCACCAGAACCCATGCATACAAGGGTTAAGGCGCAACAAAGTACAATATAGAAATTCATTTGGAAGAACCACAACTGAAAATCTGAAGTCCTTTAAAGGAATAAATCTGTAACATCATCCTACTAACAAGCAAAACTTTTAGGCATGAACAAAGAAATATATTTTAAGAATTTTTGTAGGATAATTATCACATTCTAGAACTGAAAACCTATCTGCTAGACAAGAGTTCCCACCCCACCTCGGAAGCTAGTAAATGAAAACAATATAAATAGTAAATCACACAAGAGCATGTCCATGCACGCTGGGACCAAATAAAACAGAATACTGATTGCTCGATGAAGATGAAAATTAATGGCGCATTGATAAATATCAAGTATAAGCTTCTACGAAAGAGATCATTACAATCCTCGATACTTTATTTGAACTGCAATAAGATCGTAAATTAAAAAAAAAACCATTTTAAACAGAATGCAATCATCAAATAAAAAGAAACTGAAGGTAGTCATCCATCTACACTACACTGTAGACTAATGATCATGTCTCCTTTTTTTCCCTTTTGCAAATTATAAAACACCCTTGTTATTTTATAATCATAGTTTTTCCTTACTTCTGTAAGAAATTGCTCTAAGGGAACTACTAAATTATACACAAACCTCCGTAAAAATGCATAGTCAGCTACGCAAGGATCCTGGGCCTCGACACCGAAACTAGGCATAAGCAAAGAGCTTCTATAGAAAAATATGAACAGGGTACCAGAGAAGAACTTCAAATATCTACCAGGTTAACTTTGTGTGCTACTTGCAAGAAAGTTCCAAGACAACAATGGTCGTAAAAATTGCTATCACGAATTCAAATTCATTCGGATCCACCGACTACATAATTGGATCCCAGAACCCACCATAATCACAAAATTGGAAATTTTGACCATAATCATCATAAATTACATCAAATTCTACAGCTTTAAAGAAAATTTATTGCAATTTAGCGCTCTAAAAGTCTACTGGCTTTTCTCTCCGACTAGATCTAGTTATAATTTTGCAAATAAATAATAGCAGAATCGCCAGATCTGCGAGCATCAGGATGCAGCGAATAAATATATTCAGCAGCTAGCATTGGATTAGCTCATTGAGCAACAAAGTTATACGCGAAAAAAAAAGATGAATGAAGTTAAAAAAAATGATGCAAGAAATAGATACCTCAGCTAGAGATGGCGCTTTCTGTTGGTCGGATTCCGCCATGGCCGGAGAATTCGAATATAGGCGGCGGCGGCGGAGGGCAGAGAGAGAGAGAGAGAGAGAGAGAGAGAGAACGGGCGAGAGATTCGTTGGGAGATTTTAGAGAGGGAGAATGGACGAGAAGCACCTCGGCAATCGGGTACTGAGGGTCGGGTTTTCGTTTTTCTTGACCCAAAACTGAACCCAGACACTACAAGGGGCGGCTTTTACGTGTCGTTTGATACGTGAGAATGAAGTCAAGTGAGAATAAAATGGAAGAAAGAATAGAATTGAATGTATGTGAGAATGGAATGGTCATTCTCATTCTCTTATTTGGGTGCGTTTGTAGAATGAAGCTAGAATAAAAATCTAATTCTCATTCCCACGTTTGGTATCACTAGTTCACAAGTGAGAATGTAATCTCATTTTCTAATAATGCCCTTATAAAAACATAGATTTTTAATAAGATAAAAATAAACATTAATGATATTAACTAAAAAAATTTATTTATGCATATGTTATATTAATCTAGGCATGTGTTATATAATGCGCATGTTATCGATCAGGTGCATGTTTCGTTTATATTTTTTAATCAATTCTCACTATTTCTGCATATGTTATATTAATCTAGGTATGTGTTATAATAATGCCCTTCTACCTCTATATATAGTCTAGACATGATATGGTTTTGATAATTTTAATATTTTGGCCAATTTCTCAGCGAGAGTTTCCTCTTTTCATAAATATTGGGTCAAATATTTTTCAATCAAAAGTTAGATTTATTGTTGTGCATGAACCACAATCAAACATATACGTAATGGGTACATATAGTTCTCTATGGTGGGAAAACAATAGCAAAAGTTCAAAAAGAATATAATATGCTCGTGAAAATAATAGACTTTAAACATTGGTGAATAAACAAAAAAATTTGATTGACCAAAAAAAAATATTAACATGAAAGAATTTCAATCGGTAAATAATATATAGTTTCAGTTGTATCTGTTTTTATATTAAATTGTGTTGCTCCTATGTTGAGCAATTGTGATATAATAGGCTAATGAAATATGTACCGCTAGTTTTAATATGCTACTAAAATATGTACCACTAGTTTTAATCCCTACCCCCGCAAAAAATTCCTATTGTTCGAATATAATTAGTAGATGAGAGAAAATGAGAATAGGTAGTCAAAAGCCATAATTTTTAAATTGATTCCTATTATTAATAGGGGTATAATTGAAAAAAAAACCTAACTAATTTGATTCTTCCTTGAATGGGAATGATCATTCCATATCTTCTCACTTGGAATGCTCATTCCCACAAAAATGGGAATGACCATTCCATGGGAATGACCATTCCATGGGAATGATCATTCCAACATCTAAAAACAAGTTTTGTTTGGTATGAGGGAATGAGAAGTGAGAATGACATTCCATTCCACCCCATTCCCGCGTACCAAACGGGGTCTTAGTTCTACTTAGACTCCTACCCACTAGGGGTGCAAAATGGTCCGAATTTATCCAGACCGATCACAACCATATCCGTTTAGAAAGCGGATATGATAGGAAAAAAATAAAACTGGTCGGATATGGTTTTGGATACGATTACGGTTTAAATTTTTTATCCGGATACGGTTTCGGATACAGTTATCGGGTCGAACTTGCGGATACGGTCTGAATATCCGGATATTTGAAATGGGCTAAGTATAATATTTATATTGGGTCGGGTCCATAACATATACTCATGTTATCTGCAACCCGACCCAAATTCAACTCAAAAGAACTCCAAAGACTAGAGTCGACACTGCACACCAAAAACTCTTAGTCTTCTTTCCAAGTCGTAACCCGCCTCCGCCTTCGCCTCCGAGCTCCACCTCCGCCTCCGCGTCCCGCTCCACCACCACCTCCGAGCTCCGCCTCCGCCTCCGTCTCCGCCTCTTCGCGGCTCAACTTTTCAAGAAGTCTGCGGCCGCCTCATCCTCTTGATCGAGGCGATGACGACCATCGACGACGTGACGACGACGTCCAACCTCCTCTTCTCCTCCTCAATTTGGTATATCACTAAGGTGAATTCAAAACCCTAAGCCCTATTTATTTTTATTTTTTTATTTTTTTATTTTTTTTTGATAAAAACCCTAATTTCTAGAATTTGTTGACTGAATTGAAAACCCTAATTTATTTGATAAAAATCCCTAACCTATTAGTCCTAATTGTTATTAGTTACATATATGATTGTAATTTACATCATTATATATTTTTTGATTAAGTTTATAAATTCCAATGAATAGGTATTAGAATCATGTCGTCTAATTCATCAATTCAAGCTTCTAACGAAGAACCCACAGTCGAACCCCCTATTGAACCGATCATTGGACCCGTAGTAGAAGAGTCTTTTAATAAAACAGAGGGAAAACCTGAGAAAAATGGGGGGATTAACTTTTGATATATGGTTAGACTTTGAGAAATTGATAAAGTTGAAAAGAAAATTGTCGAGAGAAAAGAAGTTGAAATAAAAATCAAGATAGAGAAATGTAAATATTGTTTGTTTGAATGTGATGGACGTAGTTCAAGGGGTACTACACACATTAGAAATCACATTATGAAGTGCCCCATAAAGAAGAGACCCGATATCAGTCAACAATTGGTTCAAGCTACTATAAAAAATGAAGAAGGGACTTGTGCACTTAGTAATTATCACTTTGACCATGAGAAGAGTCAAACTTTACTTGTAAAAGTTATCATTGTCCATGAGTATCCATTTAACTTGGTCACACATGACTTCTTTTTACAATATGCGCATTCTTTTTATAATGCGAGTTATTAAAATCATATGTATTTTTTGTCATATCCTATTCATATCTATTTCCCAAATATTCGATTAGTATCCGTATCATATTCGTATCCGACTCTCTAATATCCGAACCATATCCATTTCCGTTTAATGCAGATATGGTAATGTTTTTTTCTTACCGATGAATATCTGAACCATATCCGTATTTATTTTTAGAAAGTGGTTATGGTTATGGTAAGTATCATATCTGAATTGTATTCGAACCGAATGCACCCTTACCACTCATATAAAAATTTTATATTATTCGTCAATTAAAATTTTATAATGTTAGTCAATTAAAACTTGAATTAGGACAAAATTTTATATTGGATCGAGGAATAACCTAGAGGGGGGTGAATAGGCTATGAACGATTTATAAATTTTCAATTTAGCCAAACAACCAAATTACCATGCAGATTTATCAAATCACAAATGCAGGTAGTTATAATATGCAGAAAGTAATGCAGAATATAAAGCACACACAGACGTACCCAGGTTCAGCCTCCACGCCTACGTCTTGCAACCAGAATCACTAGCAAAACAGTTTCACAACCCCTTACACCCAATAAGATTGGCTACCCACCGCAATCGTCCTCCCTGGCTTCATTGGTTACCGCCACTATGTAAACTGAATCTACTAACAATTCCCACGAACTATAACCCCGTAGTCCGCAACCCAACCTAAAATAGATGTAGAGTCCAAAATAAGTGTAAAAGACAATACATATCGACAACGAATAAAAATAAAAGGAACAAAGTTTAGAGAAGCTCAATGTTGTCTTTGTCATGTCAATCTGGAATTTTCTAAAGTAGAACTTTCTATAAAACTGGTATTGACACATCCAACTCTGAGTCTACTTCACACAGCTTCTAATGGATAGCAAAACGGAGATTTTTGCGAATTTCTATGAAATTTTGAGCGAATCCTGCACAAGGAGGAGTATCTGCGAATTCTGCTGTATTCTGCTCTCCTTTTTCGTTAATCTCACTCCTTGTCGTCATTAACTACCTTTAAGTAGGCTTTGTTAACCCTAAACTACTCAGGGTTTAATTCTGCCCCTTGGATATGACATGTGGCACAATCTGAGGCCATAGAAAAGTCAAAACACTCATAAAACACTATGTACACATACAGGTATAGGACTTTGTATTTGTATCGCTTTTTCTGCACTCCATATGCCATGTGGAACGTAATTATTGGCTGAAATATTATCTCATGGTCCCTTTTCTATTTTTCTCTCTCCCTTGAATGGCACACCCATGTGAGATGGGGCCCACTTGTAGATGAAATCACGCACATTTGATGTGCACCGTTGGATCGACGTAAGGCTGAACAGATCGGAGACACGTGGCCTGTAGCAGTGAGATATGCACAGTAAATGTTAGTTGGGCCTGTTAGTGTGGGTTTTTTCCTACAGACTTTGAACTAGGCCTTGCGGAAATCTTGTGTAAAACCCTGCAAAAATCTAGATAATATGTGATTAATTGTGATAAGTGAATTTTATTATGATAAATATCATTAAATGATGAATGAATATGATAGCAAGTGATTTGAGATCAAAAAAGTTTGTATATGTGAGAGAAACAAGTTAAAAACATACACGAACGTAAAACATGCACAGCTGGAAAACCCTTTGGCCAGTCGACCGGCGACCCATGCCCAGTCGACCGACGGGCGAATTGCTAGATTTCCCAGTTGCGGTTGGTTTTGGGTCTTTTGAGGCCCAGGTTCACATGGATGTTTATATACCTATTTTTCACGAAATTCCACATCTTTTATTATTTTCTCTGAACCCTAGCAGTCACCACCTCTCCTCACAAACCCTAGATCCAAACCTTGTGAGTTCGAGTGCTTTGAGAAGCAAATTTTGACGTGAGGACGAGATCATTGGCGTGTGGCTAAGGGATCTGGTTTGAATTTGCACTTTTAGGCTTTTCAACAGAGATTTCAGGTAAGTTTCATCTCTGCCAACCCTACACCCCTTTTAAAAATTGGTTTTTATGAGTTTTGATGTGGTTTTATTGAGCCTAAAACAATATTTTGCATATTAAAATTGTTCTTTTATGGTATATGATGTAAATATATGATCTTTTTTGTGATTTAAATCTTCCAAACAAATTCTCTAAGTCAGATTAAGATCTAGAAGTAATTAAACACGAGATTTAACTGAGCGTTGATGGTTTTCATGACGTTTTGATGCTTTTGAACATGTTTAGAGTTTGTGCATATCTTTTAATATGAAAATTCTTGTTCATGTGGTTAGATGAACTTCACTAATGTTAAATAAGTATTTATAATGTTTTCTACATGTTTTATATCAATTTAAATGAGTTTGAAATGAAAACACGACACCCGAGCAAACCTGAAGGAAGCGGGTGGATTGCCTCTGG
>NC_033800.1:91372629-91415624 GCF_001876935.1 Asparagus officinalis
GCTGGTCGACCGCCGCATAGGCGTCGGTCGACCGACAAGCAGTCTTGTGCATGTGCATGTTTTTGCACAATAGTTGTATGACCGAGGGATTTTCTCGGTCGACTGATGTTGTTTACATGTTGTTTGCTATTTGTTTAACACCTGAGGTGTTTGTGGACATGAGATTTGGATTCACACATCGAGATACGTGCACGAACATTTGATACGTGTTTTTGCTTTGAGTTACACGAATTGTTGAGACGCGTGACACATGTTTAATGTGGATGGTGTTAGAGTTAACACATATTTAATATAACATTAGTGGTGGATGCTCAATGGGTTAGTCAGTATACCGTAATGAGACTACGGATGGACTACTACACTTAGAGTTGGTTAGTTTACCACAAATGAGACCGTGGATGGACCATACTCTAGGATGATCGTGGTATTTTTGGATTGGGCTGATATTTCTATACTACGCTTGGCAATCATCTGTTATGCATCTGTTTGTGGAAAAATTTGAATTTAAAAGAAATGAAGGAAAATTGATCTGTATTCCTTTAATCTCAGTTACAAATGGTTTTGAAACTGTTCAGCTCGTGTTTGAACGAGTCAAACGCAAAATCTGTGTTCTGGCGTGAAATCTGTGTTTGAACGCAGTGGTTGCAAGCTGCGTTGGGCAGTAGATGGAACCTGCACTGGCAGCTGTTAAAAGCTGCGTTGGCAGTAGTTAGATGCTACGTTTGCGGCCGAACATGAGCTGCGTTTGCAGCGATTTGGAAGCTGCGTTGGCAGCGTTGGAAGCTGCGTCTGAGCTGCGTTTGCAGCGATTTGGAAGCTGCGTTGGCGGCATTAGAAGCTGCGTCTGAGCTGCGTTTGTAGCGATTTGGAAGCTGCGTTGGTAGCATTGGAAGCTGTGTCTGAGCTGTGTTTGCAGAGATTTAGAAGCAGCGTTGGCAGCGTTGGAAGCTGCGTCTGAGCTGCGTTTACAACGATTTGGAAGCTGCGTTGGCAGCATTGGAAGCTGCGTCTGAGCTGCGTTTGCAGCGATTTGGAAGCTGCGTTGGCAGCGTTGGAAGCTGCATCTGAGCTGCGTTCGTGGCTATGAACGCGGTGCGTCTTGATGCTGGTACGCGGGGAGGACTTCCACGTCTTGGTTTGAAGAGATCGTCGATTTGTAGTCTCTTTCTGTCAGAACGTTGTAAAGATCGTCGTTTTGTAATCTTTGCTTTAGCTCTTTGATATGTGAGAGTCGTCAAATTATAACTCCCGATGTTGATTATGGAGGCTGTTGATTAGAGCTTTCATCAGTTATTGCAAAGGTCGTCAGATTATAACCTTCATCAGTCTACGTGAAAGTCTTCAAATTATAACCTTCTGGAAGTCGTCAGAGTGTAACTTCCATCATCGGTGTTTTGATGAGGATAAGCTATCTATTGTGATTTTTAGACAGCCTACAGAACCCCCTCCAAAGTTTTCGAAAGTTCGCGGTTGACTGGGACGAATTTTCAGAATACTTTGGATCTCAACTCTGATCTTGGAGCTGTTGATTCCTTGCGGTAAAGGATTTGTTCTCTGCACTTGCTTCGAAGGCATCTTGGTTGAAGGGATTTGCCATGTAGGACCTGTGTGAAGGTGTGTGCCATAATCTTGCTTCTGGAATGTGAGAGTGGACCCTGCATTTTGAACTTGATATGCGGGTCTCACCCTTGCATGTTGAATTTGGAACACGGGTGTGACCTCGGCGTTCAGTTTTTGCATCGCGAGTCTGACCTCAACATTTTAACTTAAGACATGGAAGTGGCTTTCGTGCATTTTTTACTAAGTCTTTGAGACTTGTCTTTGGCTCATCTGTTTTAAGTCTCGGCTCACATCCATTAAGCTGATGGGCCTACAAACGTGTATAGGATTTTTAGCAAACCCTCAGCCATCAACGGATTTGATAAGCCTTTACCGACTACCGTTTGAGTCGGGCTAGCATGTGGATTTTTTAAGTCCGTTCCACATGTAACGTTGTGCTAAGAAAATGAACCCTCCTAGACTTGATGCTATGATTTTGAATACATAGACTTTGTTATTTTCACAGGAAAAGACTAACCGGCAACGCGTGTTAGGCGTAGGCTTATCTCTAATTAGGGATCGAGATAAAGTCCCCCATACGTGTAAGACATGGATTTTTGGTGCTACGATGTTGAATATGTAGACTTTGCCACTGTTTCTTCCTGTGTTATATTTTCACTTGAAACACTGAAAGAAAATTAGAAGTGCCAGAGGTGTAGTATTAACTTGGCGCGAATTTTCACTTAGAGTGAAATTCAGAAACTTTCTTTATTATCACTGGGATAATTTCAGAAAATCTCTAATCCACTGGGGATTTTATAATGAAAACTTGCTATTCTTGTTGAAAAAGGATTAACAAGTTCATTAGGGGGGTTTGACTGTTAGAGGTGTGATGTTAACCTAACAGTATTTTATGGGCCTATCGCTCTATTGAAGAGAGTCGATAAGTTGATTGTGTCATCAGAGGTGTGGGATTAACTTGACGGGTTTGTGGACCTATCGCTCCATTAAAGAGAGTCGATAAGTTAAGTTTGTCAGAGGTGTGATATTAACTTGACGGGTTTGTGGACCTATCACTCCATTAAGGAGAGTCGAGTCGATAAGTTGGAAGTGTTGCGATCAGAGCAACTTTGAGGACCTATCGCTCTATTAACGAGAGTCGATAAGTTAGAGGTGTTGCGATCGGAGCAACGTTGAGGACCTATCGCTCTATTAAGGAGAGTCGATAAGTTGGAAGTGTTGCGATCAGAGCAACTTTAAGGACCTATCGCTCTATTGACGAAAGTCGATAAGTTAGAGGTGTTGCGATCGGAGCAATGTTGAGGACCTATCGCTCTATTGAGGAGAGTTGATAAGTTAGAAGTGTTGCGATTAGAGCAACTTTGAGGACCTATCGCTCTATTGACGAGAGTCGATAAGTTAGAGGTGTTACGATCGGAGCAACGTTGAGGACCTATCGCTCTATTGAGGAGAGTCGATAAGTTGGAAGTGTTGCGATCAGAGCAACTTTGAGGACCTATCGCTCTATTGAGGAGAGTCGATAAGTTGGAAGTGTTGCGATTGGAGCAACGTCGAGGACCTATCGCTTTATTGGAGAGAGTCGATAAGTGGATTGGTTGTCAGAGGTGTGATATTAACGTGACAGGATTTGTGTTGCGATTGGAGCAACTTTGTGGACTTATCATCCTATTAAAGAGGATTGATAAGTTGATTGTTAGAGGTGTGATATTAACGTGACAGTATTTGTGTTGTGATTAGAGCAACTTTGTAGACATATCATCCTATTGAAGAGGATTGATAAGTTAATTTGTCAGAGGTTTAGTGTTAACATGACAGGATTTGTGTACTTGTGATTTGAACAAGATTTTGGGGACTAGCGTCTCACTGGGAGAGAATTGCTAAGTGAGTTTATCATCAGAAGCGATGAATTTTTATACTAAGATTTTGAATACTTAGTGTCTTGCTGGGAAAGATTGCGATTTGAGCAATTTTGAGGACCTATCATCCTATTGAAGAGGATTGATAAGTAGATTGTCAGAGGTGTATTGTTAACGTGACAAGTTGGGAGTGATGCAAACTGAATTCATACTCTGTGGGGGTGATAATCATCAGAAGTATAATGTTAACTTGACAATGTGAAAGATTCGTTACTCTTAATCCAGTAGATTCCAAGTAACCAACCCCCAGTCTTGATTAAAACTTAGCAGGGGAAGAAAAATAGGGGTAGACATGACATATATACCGCCTTGTGGGGTACTATCCATGAAGTCGGAATAGAGGTACATCACATGGCAGACCACTATCTAAAGAGTTTGGCTATCAGAGGTGATAGTTTTGTGGACCTGCCATCCTATTCAAGAAGATTGGCAAGTTGATGGACTATCAGAGGTAACTGTTAACGTGATAGTTTTTGTGAACCTGCCATCCTATTTAAGAAGATTGGCAAGTTGATGGACTATCAGAGGTAACCGCCATCCTATTGAAGAGGATTGATGGGGGAATTTGGAGAAAATGGACTATCAGAGGTAATCATTAACATGATAGTTTTGGTGGACCCGCCGCCATCCTATTGAAGAGGATTGGTTGGGGAATTTGGAGGAAATGAACTATCAGAGGTAATTGTTAACGTGATAGTTTTGATGGACCCGCCATCCCTGAAGAGGAGGTTTAGCTTCAGTGGCCGTAGTATCTTCCGGTTCTGACTGAGAAGATTGAGCTTGGTCCGATTGCTCAGGAGAAGATTGGGCTTCGTCCGATTGCTCAGGTGGATCCTGCCTACTTTGTTCTTCAGCTTTGATCCTGGCAATAATCTTTTGGGCCTGTTCTCCTTGAGAGATTAGTTGTCTCCAAGAACGACATCCTGCAACTCCTATTCGGGCTAGGAGGTCGGTTTGCAAGTTGTGTCGACAGGTCTCTACCAGTGTAGACTGTGTCATACCTGACGAACATCGCAGAGCCATGTTTCAAAACCTCTTGACGAAGGCTTTGACGGACTCCCTCTTCTTCTGCTTAGTGACGAGAAGGGTATGGATGGAGACTTCCGTATCCTCTTCAAAGAATCTCGACAGGAAGAGTCTCTCTAGATCAAAGAATCTTGATAGGAAGAGTCTCTCTAGATCCGCCCATTTTTGGATACATCCCGCAGGTAGTTTCCTGAACCATTCAAAGGCAACTCCCTTGAGGGTGCTAATGAACAATTGAGCCAGTATGGCGTCGTTTGATATCACATTCCCAGTCTGTGACTTGAAATGATAGATATGTTGGTTCGGTGATCCCGTGCCGTCAAAAGTTTGTAGCGTCGGGACTTCGAATTTTGGAGGATAAGGGGCTGCATCCCATTCGGCAGGATAGGGTCTGATAACTCCATCGTCTTAGAGATCGCTTCTGTTGGCAATGACATTAAGGCGGGCTTCCAATTCTTTTATTTTTGGCAGACTGGAGATTCTGTTCGTTCTCCGTCTCTCTTCCTTCATTAGAGGAAGATTCTAGGTTGTGGGCTTCTTGGTCAGAAGCCGTGTCATCAACCACTTTTTCCTTCCATTTTCTTGTGTGAGGTCGGGATGAAGACGTTTTTCCTCTCCGGGAGGATTCTTGCCTAGGTGGCGAATCTGTCTTCTGAGATTTGGCCTTGTCTGTGATGAGTTGATTCAACAAGGCCATGAGTTCATTGATGGCCTCCTGCTGAGATTTGAGCATGGCCTTCTTCTCATCAAGTCTCTTCGTGAGATCTTCATGGTTTTTCGTCATATAAGCGGAGCTCTCATGTTCAACAAAAGAGCTTGATGATTGGGACTCTGCAATAGCTGAGTGTTCATCATCGGAATTGGTTTCTCTAGCTAGCCTCCGATAGTTGATAGGGAGAATGGCTCCTGTTCGGGTCCGAGTGTGTTGGTAGACTCCTTCAAACTCGTTAGCGATTTCTCTGATGGTCGGTGAACGACTTGTCTCAGAGTCATCGGAACTAGGACCTGAGGCTTTCCCTCTGCCGATCACATTGATAGTGACCCCAGGATATTCAGTCTCTGGAGACTTCTTCCTGTGAGAACGTCGTCGTTGGTTGGACAAAGCAACGTTCGTAAATTGGTCGAACACCAACAGTTTGGCCGCATATGAGCAGCATTAACATCCCGAGAGGACTGTAGGAATCAGCCATTCATATTGGAATGAACGAATGATTTGTTGCATCGGTCTTTCTCTCGCTATGAACTCTCTCAAATCTATTATGAAGATTCGAGGAGAATTACTCACTGATCGTGAGGTTTGAATTGGAACCCCTAGTCCATGATTGGACAGGACTGGCTCTTGGTGAACATAGATCTGGTTGAGATGCCTTGAATCCAAAGACTTCTTATATCTGCCCCTTGATCTAATCACGCTACGCAGAGTATTCGGGGGTCTCGCTGAGCTCGCGTTGATTGGTGAACATGGAATACCCCCCGGCGGGGTTTGGGGCAGCGCCTCGAAGCTCCACGGTATACACCAGGTTCCATATTGAATTTTGTCACCCGAACGCATGCCTGAGCTCCAGGTGTTGCTGGTGAAACGCAGTCCTGAGGGCTGCGTTTAGCTTGGCTTATGCAGAGCTCGTGTTGAGGCTCACAAACGCGGAGCACGCGTTGATTGGAGGATCGGCTGTTTTGGAGTTGTGCCGAAGCTAAGTCTTCTCCTTCAGAGAGGGGACTGTATGAACAGTGCAACCCCCAAGGGAGACAGTCCTTCAACGAGTCGGCCATAACTGGAGCTTTAGTATCCTTGAATACTTTGCGGATCTTGCGCATAGCCTTGGGGCTAAGGGATCCGGATGAGAGAGCCTCCTCAAACTTGGCTTGATCAAACTCTACCACGAGAGTTTCGACAGTTGTTCCAGTAAGATGAACATCAGATTGCACCATCACTTCTTCGTCAGAGAAGCTCTTCCCCAACGAAGTCGCCATCTTTTGTTTGTGGAAAAATTTAAAGTAAAAAGAAATGAAGGAAAATTGATCTGTATTCCTTTAATCTCAGTTACAATTGGATTTCCTGACTACAAAAGAGAAGAGAATTAATGCAAATCCTCCCCTTTGTTTAAGTCTGGGTTCTTCACGGTGGCGATGGAGTGCCTCCCTCGAATGCTCGTGTCGAATTTGCTCTCCGTTGACGATCCGCACGTCTTGATTCACTGGAATGGTATCTCCTCCTCACGATTTGACGTTGTGGAGAACTCTGAACGGGTTTGAAACTCTATGAAAGAGTTGATTTAACCAAAATCGGTCTATAAGCCAAGGATAAAAAAAGCTCCTGTTGCTGGTCTCCAAAGCTCCAGCAATTCCCCCCCCAAAGATCTCTTCTTTGCTGCCAAAAAGAAGGATGAAAGATCCAGCCCAAAATCCCGGATCCGAACTAAGTTGATTTCTTAGTTATTTATAAAGCATTAAGGGGTGTAACCGCCTCCTTAATTCGCTCCTAAGTGGGGCTAGTGAGATGTAACCGGCCCTTAATCCGCTCCTAAGTGGAGTTGTGAGCCCCTCAGATCGTGGGAAACGGTTTTGAAACTGTTCAGCTCGTGTTTGAACGAGTCAAACGCAAAATCCGCGTTCTGGCGTGAAATCTGCGTTTGAACACAGTGTTTGCGAGCTGCGTTGTCCAGTAGATGGAACCTGCGTTGGCAGCTGTTAAAAGCTGCGTTGGCAGTAGTTAGATGCTACGTTTGCGGCCGAACATGAGCTGCGTTTGCAGCGATTTGGAAGCTGCGTTGGCAGCGTTGGAAGCTACGTCTGAGCTGCGTTTGCAGCGATTTGGAAGCTGTGTTGGCGGCGTTGGAAGCTGCGTCTGAGCTGCGTTTGCAGCGATTTGGAAGCTGTGTTGGCAGCATTGGAAGCTGCGTCTGAGCTACGTTTGCAGCGATTTGGAAGCTGCGTTGGCAGCGTTGGAAGCTGCGTCTGAGCTGCGTTTACAGCGATTTGGAAGCTGCGTTGGCAGCATTAGAAGTTGCGTCTGAGCTGCGTTTGTAGCGATTTGGAAGCTGCGTTGGCAGCGTTGGAAGCTGCATCTGAGCTGCGTTCGTGGCCATGAACACGGTGCGTCTTGATGCTGGTACGCGGGGAGGACTTCCACGTCTTGGTTTGAAGAGACCGTCGATTTGTAGTCTCTTTCTGTCAGAACATTACAAAGATCGCCATTTTGTAATCTTTGCTTTAGCTCTTTGATATGTGAGAGTCGTCAGATTGTAACTCCCGATGTTGATTGACGTAGGAGTCATAACCCCGAAACCAGCCAAGAATGTGGGGGCAAACGCAGTGTCAATCAGTTTTGGGTTGGTGCCTACAGCTTGGTTCGAGCCAAAACGCGTCACCAAGGTCGGGATGAAGACGGTGAATGACGATCCGCACGGACAGCGCCAAAAGGGACTTGTGCCGCACACAACCCCAAATGGCGAAATCCTTTGGGTCCATCCTGATCTGATTGGAGATGAATAATGGGCTGGTTCGTCATCCGGGAGAAAGTCTAAAGGAAAAGGGAAGTCTTGTTATGGAGTCTCTGCTATTCGTCAGATTGTAACTCCCGATGTTGATTGTGGAGGCTGTTGATTAGAGCTTTCATCAGTTGTTGCAAATGTCATCAGATTGTAACCTTCATCAGTCTACGTGAAAGTCTTCAAATTGTAATCTTCTGGAAGTCGTCAGAGTGTAACTTCTATCATCGGTGTTTTGATGAGGATCAGCTATCTATTGTGATTTTTAGACAGCCTATAGCATCATTCCAGAATAGGGTGGTTTACCTATCTCCACAGAGTGATTGAGTAAAGTAGTAAACGCAGGATAATTATGATAGCCTTACAATAGTATCGTTATTTTTGGTAGAGGTATATATACAGTTTGCATTATTTCTCCCATGCTAGATTACCCGAGAGTAGGGTATAATTTGGAGACTTGGCATATATGACATGTTCTATGGAGATGATTATGATGGATGATATTTTTCCTTATGACTGCGCCAACTACCCGAGGGTAGTCCGATAATTTGACATTTGTTCATCATGGTTGAGGTTAGGAGTTGTAGTATTTTTAGTATGTGTTATTTTTCATTCGTTGGATTATAATTGGTATTTAACGATTCACGATTTGAGACGTGGTATATACATGAGGGTTTTCTTGTTTGGATTATTTCGCTCGACGTACTAATTCTCGTGTTGTGAGTTTCTAAATACCAATTTCTACTTTGTGTATGTTTTCGTCGAAAGTTATTTTCATTGTTGAATCCATTAAAACTTTAGTTGCTTACAACGAATTATAATGAAAAATAAGAAAATTACAATTTTCTAGAAAATAAAACAAAAATCGTTTATCGACTTCTGCTTTTGTGGGGACTTTGCTTATGTCGGGAGTGCATTAACTCGTGGACCACTGATTCACAGATTCTGATTGAATTGTGAAGGTTTTGGGTATTCTTCCTTTGTTTAGAAACAAGAATGAAATAAGTGAATATCTTATCAAAGTAAGATGAACACTCTTCTCAAGATCAAGTCAAAGCTTAAATATTAAGGAATCGCCAAAAAGCTTAAGTTTTCTGCTCTATGTGCTCTCTGTGCTCGAATCTTTTTCAGTAATAGTCCTGGGGGGGTATTTATAGCCCCTGGGAAAGTTTAACTGAAAATACGATGTCATGGTGAATTTGTACTTGTGAGACAGTTAGGACTGTCTCGGCGGGCGGGGGGGGGGTTGTCTCGACTTCCGAGACAGCCATGACTGTCTCGGAAAGCTTGAACTGCTTAGCCATTTTTCCTGTAACCATCTTCCCACATTCTAAACTTTGTTATCTTGACAGTTATTAACGTGATTCTCACCCACAATGTTTCCCACTTTCCTGAACAGTTGATAGCCATGTGTCACGTAGTTATTTCAGCAGTTTTCTGAACCATGCGAGACAGTCGGCACTGTCTCGCGTGCGAGACAGCTTAAGACTGCTTCTTTTACTCTTTGGATAATTTCCTCTGCAACTTAGATGGTGACATTTATCACCTTCTCTCCATCTTGAGCTATGTGTGATGATCTATAGGTAATATTTTATGCCTACAGATATCCCCTCCAAAGTATTTCAGTCTCAATCTACTATAGAGGAATCTAGAATACTTTGGATATGATGTACTTTTACTTCGATTTGTTAACTTCTCCATATTTCAGTCCATTCAGTTATTGTTGAATAGCTAAAATTTCTCGGTGCTGCGTTTATCGCCTGACCGTTGTCGAAATCTTGAACTGAACCTTGTTTTGGTAAAGTTGTTGATACATTGAGTGTCGTCAGCCTTCATTGCGATAGAGACATAGTTTATACTCATATGTTAGTTAGAATCTACACAGTTTAGGCTCTTAAGGTATTGGAGCATGGAGAATCAGTTTAAACTCGTATACTCCTTGGAGTTTTCGGGAAATAGTTTAACCTCGTATACTCGTTAGGAGGTTGTTAGGTTCTCCTTAAGAGTATTCTGAGTAATATTTTCCAGAAACTTCCTGTTAAGGGTAGAAAAACAGTTTAGACTCGTATACCCATTGGAGTATTCATATGTTTTATATGTGGGTTGAGGTTAATTCATCAAACACCACGAAATTGTATACTTTGCCCGAGACAGTCGTAATTGTCAGCGAGACAGTGTTGTCTGTCTCGCGAGGCGAGACAGTGTAGACTCTCTTGCGTGGTGAGACAGTGACGACTGTCTCACGCTGTGAGACAGTGTTGTCTGTCTCACGCGGCAAGACAGTGTCGATTGTCTCGCTCAGTCGGGTGGGGGGTATAAGAATCGGACTTAGGGTTTTCCTGTGGCTTTTTACGTTGGATTTTTAGCAATTCTTTGGCGAATTTTCGGCGATCTTTTGCAAGTTTTCGGCCTCTTCTTCCTCTCTCTGTCCCTTATTTGGGTAGGGCTCTTATTTGGGGGAGATCTCACTCGAAGTTGGGTTTCTTCAGGTTTGTTCTCCTTGTATTTTGTTCTAAAATTTCAACTTTCTTTGCTTCTTCTCCATGCATGCAGTCTTTTGGACTTATTTGGTGATATATTTGTCGATTCTAACCCCAAAACCCTAACTTTCTTATAGGATTTCGACGGGGTTATATCTTCATCATGTCGCCGAGGAGATTCTGAGTTTTTCGAGGCCGCTCAGCTTCCCAGACTGCTGAGAGAGTTGATCCCGCTGCTGCTTTTTACGGGGGTACATTTCTTTCACTCTTTTACGAATTTAAATATCGCATCTTGTCAACTTTACATGTATTTTATTCATTTTCATATAAACCCTCGTTTGTCATCCTTTGAGATGCATTCAGGAAGAGCTTAAAACTTGAAGAGATACTCTGTAAATCGTGCTTTATTACAAGGGTATACAAAGAATATATATTGGCACTGACAACATTTACAATCTTCTATAGAAGGAAACTAAATCAAATAATAATTTTCCTAAAATTTGTCTATTTACAGCTAATACATGACTAATTACAGCAATGCTTCCAATCCCTAAAAATCAGGGAATTAATTCTTTGTTTCCTCCTTTATTTTCTGACCAAGATTTCCTACACTCCCCCTCAAGTTGAGCGTAGATGTTAATCAAGCCCAACTTGTTTGTTAGCTCCAAAAATTCATACTTTGATACGCTTTTTGTCAGCACATCAGCAACTTGTTGTTTGGTGGGTATGTAGACCATGCAAACACTCCCACTATCAATTTTCTCTTTGATGAAATGTCTGTCAATCTCCACATGCTTTGTTCTATCGTGGTGCACTGGATTATGAGCTATGTTGATCGCTACCTTGTTATCACAAAAAAGCTTCATAGGATTCTCACAAGGTACTCTCAGTTCCCTCAACAATCTAGTCAACCATAACCCTTCACATATCCCCTGAGCAACGGCTCGAAACTCAGCCTCTGCGCTACTACGGGCAACCACAGACTGTTTCTTACTTCTCCATGTCACCAAGTTTCCCCAGACATGAGCATAATAACCTGAAGTAGATCTTCTGTCAGTGATTGACCCTACCCAATCAGCATCTGTGTATATCTCAACAAGTCTCTTCTCATTCTTCCTAAAGAATAGACCTTTTCCTGGTGTTCCTGTCAGATAACGTAGAATCCTGTACACTGCTTCTAGATGACAACTTCTTGGCGAGTGCATAAATTGGCTAACCACGCTCACTGGGAATGCAATGTCTGGTCGTGTATGCGAGAGATAGATTAATCTCCCAACCAGTCTTTGGTACCTCCCTTGATCAACACTCTTATCTTCTTCCCCGAGTCCCAGTTTGAGATTGGGTTCCATCAGAGTGTCAGCTGGTCGGCAACCCAACATACTTGTCTCTTGTAAAAGATCCAGTATATATTTCCTTTGTGATATACAGATTCCAGACTTGTTTCTTGCCACTTCCATTCCTAAGAAATACCTTAGGACTCCTATGTCTTTCAGTTCAAATTCCACACTTAAGTGCTCCTTTAAGATTCCTATCTCCTCGTCGTCGCTTCCAGTCACTATGATATCATCCACATAGACTATCAAAGCTGCAAGTTTACCTTCTGTGGAGTGTTTAATAAACAGGGTGTGATCAGTTTGAGCCTGATGATAACCACGTTTTTCCATGGCTTTCGTGAACCTGTCAAACCAAGCTCTAGGTGATTGTTTCAACCCGTAAAGAGATTTCTTTAAGTGGCACACCTTTCCATCACCAATTTCAAAACCTGGAGGAACATCCATGTACACTTCCTCACGTAGTTCACCATTTAGAAATGCAATGGCCAGTCTAGGTTAGCTGCTAGAGAGAGTAATACTCTGACTGTATTAAGTTTGGCAACTGGAGCAAAAGTCTCTTGATAGTCAATCTCATACGTTTGCACAAACCCTTTTGCCACTAGCCTTGCTTTATACCTCTCTACACTACCATCAGCCTTGTATTTGATTGTGAACACCCATTTGCAACCCACTATTTTCTTTCCTCTAAGCAAATCAACAACTTCCTACGTCTTATTTTTTATGAGAGCCTTCAATTCTTCCTCAATAGCCTGCTTCCATTCTGGAACCTTAAGGGCCTCCTCAACTGACTTTGGAATTTCAATGCTAGACATTTTGGAGACAAAGCTCTGAAAGTTTGGAGACAAACGATCATACGATACATATCGTGAGATTAGATGAAGTGTACAAGACCTCACTCCTTTCCTCAAAGCTATTGGTAAATCATTTGTCTCAGGTTGATCTGGACTTTTTGAGTCCATATTTTCTGGCTGAATGGTATTCTCTAGACCGGAGCAGTCCCTAGGATCAGGCTCTTGGGAGGGTAGAGTTTCAGATGTGCCCACTCCTTGTGAACGTAGTCTTCTTGAGTAAACCTGTAAGTTTGGATGATTTAATCTGCTATGATTTTCCATTGGCCTTGTTTCCAAGTCCCGTTGTAATAAAATAGGAACCATATGCTAGGGTTCAGGTTCAAGAATCATAGGCTCAGGTTGAGATTTGAGAATCATAGGCTCTGGTTGAGACTCAGGTTCAGTTTGAATTTCGTCTGGATAAGGTATGGTAGATTCCCAAGACTCTTCTTCACTCAAATTCTCCCCCTGAAGAAGGGTTGGTGTGAAAAATGGTTTTGTTTCAAAGAAAGTGACATCTTTGGAGACGAAAACTCATTTATGACTTGGAGAGTAACATTTGTAGCCCTTTTGGATGGAAGAGTAGCCTATGAAAACACATTTGATGGATCTAGGATCGAGTTTGCAGAGATTTGGTTTAGTGTTGTGAACAAATGTTGAGCATCCAAAAACTTTTAAAGGAAGTGAGGAAGATGAATAAAAATGGGGATATGTTTCTTGAAGGACAGAAAGTGGTGTTTTGAACTTGAGGACTTTGGAAGGCAACCGATTGATGAGATAAGATGCAGTTAGAAGAGCTTCTCCCCAGAGATACTTAGGCACATGCATTGTAAACATAAGGGCTCTAGCTACTTCCAAGAGATGATGGTTTTTCCTTTCTGAAACTCCATTTTGTTGGGGTGTGTCAGGACAAGAACTTTGGTTTATGATCACCTGTTGATCTAGATATTGACCGAGAATAGTGTTGAAATATTCACGACCATTATCCGTTCTGAGAACCTGTATGGAAGTCTGAAATTGGTTTTTAACCATGGAATGAAAGGATTGAAAGACTTTAGTTGCCTTTGATTTTCCTTTTAGGAGATATACCCAACAGACCCTTGTGTGTGTTAGACCCAGAGGGGGGTGATTAGGGTCTTAAGCTAATCTAATCTGATTTAATGCCAATTAAAACTAATTCAAATATTATTCTTGCAAGATAGATATACAATATGATATGAGCAAGAATATTCAAATATTATTCTTGCAAGATAGATATACAATATGATATGAGCAAGAATATGCAATATGAACAATGAGATATATCCTATATGATAAAAATATATGCAATGATATATAAACTAACACAAGGGTGAAATAAACATAAACAAGATAATGTATGAAATAAATGAGCAATGCACAATTGACGATATAAGATAAATGCAAAAGCAAATGTGCCAATGACAAACTCAAACACACTCAAATGATCACGGAGTTCGGACCTTCCGTCCTACGTCTCCGCTCCCCACTCCCGGGGAGAAATCCACTATCACAACCGGGTTTTTTACGCTCACCCGAATAACGTTTATACCTCACAATGTCAGTTTTCAACGTTCACCGATCAACGTTAACAATCACTTCACAATGTCGGTTTTCAACGCTCACCGATCAACGTTCACTCCTCACACTCGGTTTTCTAGTTCTCCGAAAACTTCACAACACACTCGGTTTTCTAGCTCACTGAAAACCTTACAACACTCACAATGTAATAACAAATATGTTCTCCTCAATAGATGAGAACTCAATGTAGCTCACTCTCAATTGTTACAACTCCCCACAACCTAATTATACAATGTATGTAAATACAATAAGCTCAATGGTTGTGTGTGTAAGCAATATGAAAATAAAATCTAATCTAAACTCAATACAAATACTAGCTTATGGAAATGTAAATCAAACGTATAAATAGCTAGATATGAGTTTAGAGATTCTTCTCTGAATAACAAAATGGAGAGATGGAGATTGAAGCCCAAACAATAAGATGATCTCCTCCACTTGAGAAAACTTTTTCACAAACAAAACAGACACTAAACATACTTAAACCCTTGTTTAAAACTTGTTTAAAACACTCTCATTAGTTAGTTCAGAACTAAGATCAATGGGGGTATTTATAGCCTCCCAAAGCCTCAGCCAAAAACCCCAAACAAAAGACCAAAAAGCCCCAAACAATAGCTGTAGGAAACTGTACAAAATAGCCGCTGGAGTATACGACGGTAGACCTCGACCGTGGGAAACTCGCGGTCGACCGCGAGGCAAAATCAAAACTGAGAAAATATCCAGAGACAGCCACGGTCGACCGTGGGAACTTACAGGC
This sequence comes from Asparagus officinalis, assembly GCF_001876935.1. NCBI lineage: Eukaryota > Viridiplantae > Streptophyta > Magnoliopsida > Asparagales > Asparagaceae > Asparagus > Asparagus officinalis. The sequence continues at coordinate 91,387,617 of NC_033800.1, forward strand.
TGATGGTCGATCGTCACGGTCGACCGTAAAAGTTGCTGCTGCCCACTCAGGAAAAGAACCAGGCGCGGTCGACCATGGCGGTCGACCGAGAACTGATATATTGAAAATACAGGTTTTGAAAATAGTTTTTGTGACCTTAAAACCCTGTTTAAAAATATCAAATTAATTCCAAAAATTATGAAACTTTGGGAAATAATTATAGACATGATAATACACATGCTACAAAAACTAGTTTTCTAAAAGGACTTCCCAAATGAGAAATATCATCATTTTGCAAAATAGTCCAAAACATGAAAATGTGAATATATGAGTTTTGACATTTTAGTTTAACCATGTTTTGAAACAATACAAAATAATTTTGTAGACTTAATAGAAGATGTATATAATTGTTATTAAGTCCATAAATCGAGAATTCAATATTTTCATAAAATTGCATATTCTATGTAATAAATAGTAAAACACAATAGAGTATGAAATATGTAATTTCATATATATAAACATAAAAACCCAAAACACATGTATGTATGTATATAACTATAGATATGCATAGAAACCAAAACTTGTGTATACACTATATGAAAACCAATATAATGTGTGTGTATAATATTATATTGAGCTTAAGGTACTAACACACATAATATAAACTCCTAAACTAAATTATCCAAGCTTGATCTTGATCTTCAATAGCTTGACTTGGTAATCTTGCGGATGAAGCTTGAACTTGGATCTTCAACTTGAATTATACAAAGCTTCACCTACTATTCCGCCAACCTCCATTTGATATGATCGTTATGGCACAATCCATCCAACCTCCAACTCGTTGTTTGCCTAGAATATTGATATGATCGTTATGGCACAATCCATCCAACCTCCAACTCGTTGTTTGCCTAGAATAAATACGAAAATACAAACACTAGACAAACAACTGCCTAGAATAAATACGAAAATACAAACACTAGACAAACAACATTAGAAGTAAATTGTTTGTTAAATATTATCAAAACAAGAAGGCCAACAGTGTGATCGTCTATAAATATAATAAACCACCGAGTTTCAGAAATAACATTCTTAACACGAGATGCACCCTAAATGTCACTATGAATTAAGGAGAAGGGGCGAGATTCAACATAAGGTTTGATTGGATAAGGAACACGTGTGTGCTTTGCAAATTGACAAATTTCACAAGAAAAAGAACTTGGGTCTTTATTCAAAAATAACTTAGGTATCAAGTGTTTAAGATAGTGGAAATTTGGGTGGCCTAACCTATGATGCCACATTATTACATCATTATTGGGAACAGTAAAGGCCATACAATTTTTTGTGGTAACAGGTTCACTCTTGATTTCCTTGTTCACAAAGTGGTAGAGACCATCCTCCTCTCTAGCACTCCCAATCGTCTTCCCCGAGGTTTTCTCCTGAATTTCACAACAAGTAGAAGAAAATTTAGCCAGGAAATTTTTATCCTGGGTTAGTTTACTAATGGAAATCAGATTACATGATAACTTTGGAACATGGAGAACTGAGTGTAAAATCAGATTATTATTAAGACGGATTAATCCTTTTCCTGCGACGGTGGAATATGATCCATCTGCTATCTGAACCCGTGTCTTATCATTGCAGGGTGTATAGGAAAAAAAATAGGGAAGCATTACCTGTCATGTGATTGTTGCACCCGAATCAAGAATCCAATTAGGTTGAGACTCAATATAAAATGCAGTACCTTTATAGGTCACAGTACATGCTTTTGCGGGAGAATTTTTGGTCTGTGCCTGATTGAACATACGATGCAGAGCCTCCAATTGTGTCTTAGTTAAGACCACATTTATTCCTTTGTCCTTGTTCGAGTCTTCTGGTGCAGGATTGTCTTCCGAAATTGAGTTGAATGCCTTCTTGTCTCTCAGTCCCCGTGCCTTCCAGTTTGGTGGAAATCCATGGATGTGAAAGGAGTTTTCGCGAGTATGACCTTGTTTATTACAATGATTGCACCAAGGCCTCTCCCCTTGCTTGTTCTGGTTTCTATTTCCAGAAAAACTTCCTGTTTTATTTACTGTCAAGGCTGTAGTCTCCACTGGTCTGTCTCTAGCCATAGAAATTTTACTAGTGGCCGAGTTAGGATCCTTGGAATTGCCTAGCATCACACGCCGCCTGTTTTCTTCCCGTCTAACTTCCGCGAATGCCTCACCAATGGATGGAAGAGGTTTTCTTCCTAAAATTCTTCCTCTAACTTCGTCCAAGTCATGATTCAAACCTGCCAAAAATTCATAAAGGCGCTCCTTGTCAAGATGAGCCTTGAACTTCACATGGTCTTCAATTTCACCCCAATCTGCTGCATAGAATAGGTCAAGCTCCTGTCATAAGACCTTTAGGGTGTTGTAGTATCCAGTCACATATTGTTTTCCTTGTATGATTTCCTTCAGCTGCATCTTTATCTTGAATATTTGAGAAGTGTTCTCAAAATCTGAGTAATTCTCCTTAACAGCATCCCAAATTCCTTTTGCTGTCTTGAGGAACAGATAGGTATGGCTAATATTCGTCTCCATTGAGTTTATTAGCCATGCCATAACAATAGAATTGTTTGATTCCCAAGCCGCATATTCAGGATCTCCTTGGCTTGGTTTCTTGATGTCTCTATTGATGTATCCCATCTTCCCTCTTCCCCGAATCACCATCAAGACAGATTAAGACCACTGAAGGAAGTTTTTTCCATTCAGTTTATGTTGGGTTATTTGGAGGGTAGCATTATCACTAAATTGTTGAGTGATAGCCGAAGGAATAGAAGAAGAGGAGGTCGGAGAAGAGGCTGGAATATCTCCCTTTTTGGGTCCTTCCATGGATGAATCAACTCACACTCACAATCACAAAGAGGATTTTTTTAGTGAATTTGCCGAAATACAGAGCTCTATTTTATGATTGCTCTGATACCATAAAACTTGAAGAGATACTCTGTAAATCGTGCTTTATTACAAGGGTATACAAAGAATATATATAGGCACTGACAGCCTTTACAATCTTCTATAGAAGGAAACTAAATCAAATAATAATTTTCCTAAAATCTGTCTATTTACAGCTAATACATGACTAATTACAACAATGCTCCCAATCCCTACAAATCAGGGAATTAATTCTCTGTTTCCTCCTTTATTTTCTGACCAAGATTTCCTACAGACTTGGTGTCCTCCTTTGAGGGGATCAACACCGGAAAGTATTTGTTTTGCTTGGACAAGACATACTTCAGAGTATACAGGGGAGATTTCATATTATCCCACGTCTTTTGAAAGACTCCGATATGTCATTATAATGCTTGTGCATAGTAACTCATATCCCTTTTATACGTGTGGTAAATGAAAATCGTCACACCTGTTACGAGATGGTGATTCTATCTTATGGAATAAGATACACCGCCTTCTCTAAAATTTTAGGACTATTCTTACACAATTTATGTGTACTTCTTCTTAATCAGTCCATTTTCCTTCTGTAATCTTCCCTGCTAGTGAGGTTACAGATCATTCCCTTTTGAAGTTCAGAAATCTGGCAGTCGATCGGGAAATATTTTGGAAATTGACGGAAAACCACGAGCGTGTCCATTGTGGTTTTATCGGTAGAGAGGCTTCCACCCCGGGTTCTAGCGACAGAGCTTCTGTGCGATGCAGGCAAACACTGTAAAGAATATGTTAGCTGCATTGGGAAGAGAACTCCTCATTAAGAAGTTCAGATGTTATAGATGGGTTCACTATTTTAGAGACAAGTGGTGGACGAGAATGACTCAATACGTATTGAACCGTTGGGGGGAGAGAATTAGCGGAACTAGGGTTATCTGTTCCTATTCGTGCCAGTATGTATGGTCTACAGATCAGTGTGGACCATTTCTTTGTTTTGTTCGAGATTTACAATCTTGACACCAATACTTTCTTCACCAAGAATGGGGAGCTTGGACTGCTATTACATGAGATGATGAAGGTATCGAGATTGCCCATGGGCGATGTTCCGTATCAAGAATTCTTTCCAATGGTTAGCTAGTTAAACAGGATAAAGGATCGGTCGGCCGTGACTTATGATACCTTATGGGAGCTGACATGCTATTACCATATAGCTATGGCCGAAATGGAGACTAAAGCTAAGAAGAGATCTCCCCAGATCAGCTTGAAGCAATTCACAGATTATCTGTTTAAGAATCTTGAGAGTCGTTCAGACGCTGTGTGTGAACTATCTCCCTTGACCCCGAATGAGATCAACCGATTGTTGGAGAGAACAAATGCATAGTCCTACACCTCCCATTCAGAAGACGGCTTTCCTCACGACACCAAGTTTCATTCTTACTTGTGGCAGGTTGGTGTTAAGATTAACCCAACCACTCTACTAGCCGACTTTTTGGCCATATGGCTGAAGAAGTGTGTCGTCCCCCACCAATCCTCCGATGCAATGCCGATTGAAGTGTTATATCTGGACGCTCAATTAGCCACAGGTCGTAGGTTGTCCCTGCTTCCTGTAATGGTAGCTAATATCCACAGTGGATTACGACAATTAGCTCTCGTGTTCACTCAAGAGGGGAAGAAGCCCTCCGCTGGGATATCTGTACCGAAGCTGGAATTACCATACACTTATTTGATGACCTGGTTGGTACTTTATCGGCCAAATTTGATGCAAGCTCCTGAGATGGTGGATCCAAGCTTTCCTCTACTGCAGACTCTTGAAGGTTGTAAGTGGGTCAAACATCGGTGGCTAGATATATCTAGGCAATTCAAAGTCCATAAATGTTGGGAGTTCTTTCCTTGTTTCCCTCAATTCTCTAGGACCTACAATACGACTTTATTGGATACTGAAGAACTAAGATAGAACCGCACGGTTTTGGACGTCGGCTGCTTCAGATGGCTGATGACATCCGACCTGGTTATTTGGTATTCAGGGTGAAGGGTGTCTGTCGTATCGAGCCTTACTTTCCGTGCCGGTTTGCTCGTCAATTCGGCTATGATCAACTGTATGTCGGCAACCTGAACCGTCAACTTAGAGTTCGAGGTGGACTTATAGATGGGGCAAGAGCCTGGTTTTGGAGCATCATCGGTTGCACGGATACTGAGTTTGATCTCCCTTTAGAGACGCCTCCTCTAAAGATAACATTCCTTTACTGTAAGTGGCTAATAGCTACCAATACTGTCACTCGAAAGAGGAGGATATCTGAATTAGAGGAAGAAATAGCCTCTCGGCGTGTAACAGAAATAGTCCATGAAACTGTGCTTTCAAATCGAGGGAAAGAAGCCGCTGAGTCTTCCAGAAAGGAGAAAGAACTTGTCCGTCCAGCTGATAGTGAAGAAGAGTTTGGGACTGATGAGATCAAAACTTCCGAGGGGGCGGATAAGACTAGATCAAGTTCTAAAGAAACAGAAGAAGAAGTTGGCGAGAAAAATGAAGAAGAAACAACCGGTCTCCCGGATTCTTTCTTCGAAAGAGGATATGTAAATCCTTCTGTTGCCTGCAGGGCTCATCATGCTGATCTAGCTCGACCACAAGACGCCCCAAAAAGAAGGAGGGAGAGGGTCGTTATGACACATCCCAATCGGATGACGGTAGAGGTCCTTAGTGGAGAGGAAGAGGAAGAAGAAGATACAATGCCTCTTACTTATAGGCAAAGATCTCAATCCTCAACTCAAGCTCCAACTCAAATTCCTCCAAGAACTAAGTTGTGCACCAAGCATCACCATGAAAGATCTGAGGTTCAAGGTGAAGCTCGTCCACTAAAAAGAAGGAAGAAGGTCGCCTCTCGACCACGTATTCCTTGTCCTGCTTTTGAGGAAACATCTGCCTACAGTGTTCATTCAGATGAACAAGGTAACGATTCATCCTTATTTTCATTTCAATATTCTCATATTTCTTAATACTTAAACTTATCTTGCACTCAATTTCTGTAGGGAGTCAAGAAGAAGGAGAATTTTAGGCTGACGCTGCTTCTCCCGGTGGTATGGAAACTAAGGAACCCAGCTTCGTTCAATAAATGCATAACACGCTTAATGATGAGACTGCTGGTGTTCAAACAACTTCTGACGTTGATCCATCGGCTCCAAGCATAGGTACGGATATTTCTCTATTTGGAGGGCAATTCCAAAAGATGAATGAGTCGGAATGCGTACCTCTTCTAATGACCTGTGCACTTTATCTCCTTTTAGTTAAACTAAAAGAAGCGGGTACAAGTAGTGGAGCCATCAAATCCATCCCAGTCAAAGAAGGTAAGACTAATCTTCATTTTGTACAAGTTCATATAAGTATATATGTTATTTATGATCCAACACATTCTGTAAATACCACAATGAATGAACCAGCTGGAGGAGAAACCACTCATGCTACTGAGGTCGAGGATTTTAATGAGCACAACCTCAATCTTGATCTCTTAAAGGACGACCATCAGTATATCTCCGATTTATTATCGAGAAAAACTCCTGGTGCAGCCACAGGACCAATTGTTGGAGTTGGTTCAACTGAAGCGGGTACCTTTGAAGGTAAAGGCTTTTATTCTATAACTTTCATTATCTCTTTGTTATTTAACTTTGAATAATCATATAAGTGTTTGAATTATAGGACCAATTACTGAAACTGATACAGCCATAATTGTTGGAACGTCTGATCAATCTGAGGGTCATGGCTTCTTGTCGTCGGTAGGAACCGAAGTCGACATTCAATCATCAATTCCTGAATCTCAACCTCTCACTCCTTTTGGATCCGATGATGATAGAAGCTACTGCCACCCCCCAAATTAGTCCTGTCGTAACAACAGCGAGACCAACCGAAGAAGTTGGTACATCAACAGCTGTTGCATCTAGAGTTGGTGAATTTTATCAATTGTTTGTTTTAAACTTCTAATTAATATTGCAGCATACTTATTATGTCTTTTCCTTCTTGTAGAATCTTTAGTCCTTCCCCCCGAAAACTTCACAGATTCGGATCCGACTTTGACGCATGTTCCGACTGTCTCATTAACTGATGTAGCGGGTACGTCTATGGCTGCTATTCCTGAGTCAACCACAGTTGCACAAGAAGCCGGGTTGACATCCTTGGGGTGAGAAAGCCATGCTGAAGGCTCTACTGTTAAACTTGGTAAGCTTTAATTCACCATTGCCCTTGGATTTTAAGTTTCGAGCACTCATTTCCTTTCCTCTTACTGTAGTGCCTCCTTCAACATTACTTGAGTTTATCAAAGCTTTGACATCCGATAAGGATCCGGATAAGGCGTTTATTTGTTCAGACATCCAAAGTTTTGTTTATTTCCTGAACCTCATGATTGATCGAATTCTTCATCAAGGGTCATCCTTTGACAGCTTTAGGAGGTCACTTGATCGACATATAACAGGAATTAGAGAAGATGGCTATCCTGAATTGGCTGATTTAATTGAAGCCTACTTGGTTCAGTTAAAACAACAAGTTGAACACTTGAGGGATCTTAAGATCAGCGGCGTTTCTTCTTATGTATGGGCTCAAATGGATCTCAAATTGCAAGAGTGGCATGCCTCACAAAAATCGGCAGAGCTCGAGCTTCAAAAGTTGAGAAATCGTGTAACCCAGATGAGATTGGGTATCGCCAAGAAAATGCAGGCTAAGGCTGATTTACTTCAATCCTTAGAACTACGTCAGACTCATATAGCCCGCTTGGAAAAGGAGCTTGTAGAAGCTAAGGACGCTGAGAGTATCCTAAAACTTGATTTGGTTGAAGCTGAGCGTGTCGAAACAGACTTATTCTAACAGCTAGAACTTCAGGATAAAAGACTTACTAAGATGGAACAAGAAGTCCTTTAAGCTCGAAACACCAGCGAAGAATCCTTAAGAGCTAACCTGAAAGCTGAATTTGAACAAGCTTATGCAAAAACGCTCTTAAAATTTGAAGGGAAAATTTGTAATTACAAGTTATGTTTGGATTAAAAGAAAACTTTTCTCTTGTAATGACACTTTTTCCCGTATTATAAGTTCTTCTTACGAATAAAGTGAACTCTTTTGCTTATCGAAATTTTATTATGATTACTCATTCTTGTTTATAATAAATAAACATAATACTCATAGGATTTTTGGCAAACCCTCAGCCATCAACGGATTTGATGTGCCTTTACCGACTACCATTTGAGTCGGGCTAGTATGTGAATTATATAGGTCCGTTTCACATATAACGTTAGGCTAAAAGAATTAAACTCTTTTAGGCTTTAAACTACAATGTTGAATATGTAGGCTACATGTATTAGATATAGGCTTATCTTTAATAAGGGATCGAGATAATATCCCCCATGCGTGAACGGCATGGATTTTGAAATGTAAGCAGGTTACATTTTATTGGTAGGAAAATGAACTCAAAATCGGAGAGGAAGAATTTTATATTCTATCTCCTGGTCTCTTGTTTGTTGGTAGAGATGAACCCAAAATCGGAGAGGAAGAATTTTATATTCTATCTCCTGGTCTCTTGGTTGTTGGTAGAGATGAACTCAAAATAAGAGAGGAAGAATTTTATATTCTATCTTCTGGTCTTTTGTTTGTTAGTAGAGATGAACCTAAAATCAAAGAGGAAGAATTTTATATTCTATCTCCTGGGGTGCAAAGGAAACTCAAAGTGGGATTTCCACTTAGAGAATCTGGATGAGTTTGAATAATCCTAACTGTCATAAGATTTAATTACTCAACTTGAAAGTGGACTTCTTGTTCATGAAATAAATCGATAGGAGATTTTGGTTTTGGTCCTAACTGTAGGAAGATTTGACCAAATAAGAAATGGGAGCGGGGTACAAGTAACAATGAGAATGTTGACTTGTACACATCACTCGACGGGAGTTTTGGTGTCAAACAAAAGGATTTGACATGAAAGGATTCAGTGATTGTTATGGATCAATAAATTAAACTTTTTGAATACTGTATCATAATTTCAACATTGAGAGTGTTAAAAATTAGATACAATGAGAGTTTGAAGGATTTTAATTCATGACGGATTTTGGTGAACCCACCGTCAATTAATACGATCGATGAGGGATTTTGTGATGCGAGGTTGTGAATCCTCGAGCCCCCCCACAATTGCACTGTGGGGGTTTTGTGAGGAAAGATCAATTGTCTTTTTGTCGTTGAATTTCATCTCACAAAATGCTTGGAAAGTCACAGCGTGAGGTCTTTAATCATTTTTTGAAATAATTAGATAACCACCGTGAGAGAGTCTTAATCATTTTCATAACAATTAAGAACGAATTATTCAAATGATCAGTTTTCATCATAAAACAATCAACTGATCTCGGGTTATCCTAAAAATATCCTATACAGGATTCTTTAGGAACTTCTCGTTTTAAATATGTTATCTTGAACACACTAAGAGTAGTACTTCTCCAGGAACTTCCCATTTATCGACATCATAAGTTTATTACCGTCTTGAGTGATCAATCGATATGCACCGTTTGAATAGACTGTTTCTATTACAAATGGTCCTTCTCATTTGGGCTGGAATTTTCCTTTCTTCTTGGAATTGAGAATCATGAGTCTTCGAACGGCAAGAACCAGGTCTCCTTCCTTAAAACTTCATTATCAAAATTTTTTATCAAAAGCCCGAGAAATTCTAGCCTGATAAAACTTAATTTGTTGTTGAGCTTCTAAGCATTTCTCATCTAACATCTCTAATTCTTTGAGGCGTTTTTGATGTTTTTCTTCCGTCGTCATTCCTATGCGAGAGCGATGCGGAGAGATGGAATTTATATTTCTAAAGGGAGGACAACTTCACACCCATATATTAAAGAATATGGAGTTGTTCCAGTTGGCGTACGGATAGTAGTACGATAAGCCCACAAAGCTTCACCAAGTTTGTCATCCCAGTCTCGCTTATTGACTTTTACAAGTTTTGCCAAAATCTTGATAATCGTCTTATTGAAAGCTTCAGTTAATCCGTTAGCTGTGGGATTATAAATAGTCGATGAAGCATCTTGAATTCTAAATTTACTGCAGAATTTGATGAATGTGTTGCTGACGAATTAAGGACCGTTGTTATGTACTATTCGTCTCGGGACACCATATCGATATATGATATGATGTTTAATGAATTTGATAACATCGCTCATCTTTACTTCTTTAAACGGGACTGCTTCGGCCCATTTTAAGAAGTAATCGATGATCGCCAGAATGAAACTGTCACCTTTAACTAAAGACAGGAAAATAGGACTTACAATGTCCATTCCCCATGTTTTGAATGGCCATGATGTCACTGATGGGTGAAAATGCTCCGGAGGCTGGTGCATATAATTTGCATGTACTTGACACGCATGACACCGTCAGGCATAATCAATTGCTTCCTTGACCATGGTTGGCCAGTAATATCTTGTTATCCTAAGTCGGTCATAGAGTTTGGGACCAGGTTGATGTGCACCGCATGTTCCATCGTGCGCTTCCTTGAGTGCCTCTTTCGCCTCTTTACTAGATAGATAATGGAGTAATAGACCATCATACGAACATCGATACAATATTTGTGCCGTAGCATTGTAGTAAAATCTCGGTGCTCTTCTTCAAATCGAATCCCTTTCTTTTACATATTTAGGTAAATGCCATGGAGGACATAATCGATGATAGGAAAATGCTAATCTCGAACTTCGGGTTCAACTCTCGTTGAGTTTGCTTCTTTAACAATCGAAGTGTAGATTGGCACAATGAGCTGATGAGTTCTCACTGTGATTAATTATTCTGTTTCGGGAGGCTATGCCAAAGATACCGATAATGCTGCCAATGCGTCTGCATATGCATTTTGGAGACGTGGAATGTACTCGATGAAAAATTCCTCAAATGAGCTCGCCATCTCAATGGCTGCCTAGTGGTATGAAATCAGATCTTGATTTCTGACCTCGTACTCTCCTCGTATCTGATTGACTACCAGTTGAGAATCACCAAAAGCTTCGAGGTATTCGACCCCCAGCTCTTTAGCAAAATTAAGTCCAATTATTAATACATTATACTCCGTCACATTATTAGAACATGGTTCGGTCAATGAGTATGCTCTGGGCAATACGTGTTTTTCTGGGGAAACTAAAACGACCCCCACTCCTGAGGGAATTTTAGAACATCCGGGAGTGCTCGCTACGTTAGTTGCTCAGGAAGATCCATCAAAGTATAATTGTCATACTTGCTGATGTGATGTGGTTAACTTCATGAGTTTCATCTGGTAGATTGTCGTACAATTCGACTGTATCTTTTGTAGGGTTTACCGCCAAAAGATCGCTGATGCGGCATAAACATGTACCAAAAAGGTTGCAAGTGCACAACCGTGTCAAGTTATAGTATTTAAGATATCGATCCCACGAGGAAGGTGTTTTGTAGGAGAAAATATGAAATCGGTTCTTATATTGTGTGCGTGACAAGTAGGAGTGAATGTGATTGTGAAGAGATTGAGAGAGTGGAAGTGATAGTGTGTAAATCGGCACGAGATATAAGTGAGAGTGGATGTGACAAAGAATGAATATGATCAATAAGGCAAGAAGGAAAAGGAAAATAAAAATCAAGAATAAAGAAAATAAAATTCAAGAATAAAAGAAAATGTAAGAAATTAAAGATGGTGGATTCAATTATAGATATGGGTAATCTACAATTGAACCCACTTCTTAGAAAAGGGTGATTCCCTAGAGGGTTCTAGCCTAAAGGCGAATCAAACAAAATAAAAATAAACAAAAAGAAAAACTAAACCCAAGAGGGTTCTAGCCTCAAGGTGAATAGTATAAGAAATTAAAATCTAACTACAAAATAAAGTGCAAAATCTAAACTACAAAATAAAATTGTAAGAATTAAATAAAAATAAACAAAAAGAAACAAAAAGGGTTCTAGCCTCTTGGCTATTTAACAAGAAAATAAAATCTAAACTACAAGCATAGAAATAAATCTACACTAATAAGCAATAAAAGAGAAAAAGAAAGAAATGCAAACCTTCAAATAATTCCCCATCTTCATCTTCATCTTCATCATCCAACAAAGAGAAGAAGAGAAAAATTTAAAGTGGTGAAAAAATTATTATTATTAATTGCAACTAAAGTTACAATTTTGGAAGGCCTTCTCAATTAAGAGTAGCCCTCCTCTCCAAAAGGAGTTTACAAAATTTTCACACCTCTAACCCCTCACTCTCTACCCCTATTTATAGTAAACATCAGTGAATGAGAGCCATTGGATCAAACTTGAGCCCCAAGACAAGCAAAATCAGCCATTGACGCGCGCTACAGTAATCTGGCATCGATGCAGGAACAATTGGTATCAGAGCTTGGTGCTCTTTGATTTAAGGTCTAATCGCCTTGAGTTAAAGATCCAAGTTATCTTTTTGTGCTAATCTTGTTTTGATTGCATTTGCATCTTGCTTGCATATTTTTACAAATTATGAATATGAATGATGCATCTTGTTTAGGCTATGATTCTAGTGTTGCTCCTAGATTAGACAATTTCCCCTATGCCCAATGGTGTGTTAGATTTAAACTATTTGTTAGATCTAAACATTTTGATTTATGGGAAATTATTGATAATGCTTATATTGTACCCACTATGGAAAAATCCAAGTGGAGTAAAAATGACAAAAGATTGTTTACCATGAACAAGATTGTGTTAGAATATATGCATAATGCACTTGATTCCTCTATTTCTAACAAGCTTGTTTCCTTTGATAGTGCTTACAAATTGTGGACATTCATAGAAGCACATCATGGTAACTTGGAGGAGATCCAAAGGATTCCGGCGGATTCTTCCTCAAGTAATATTGGAGCTTCATCATGCACACGGCCACTAGGCGATAGCCCTAGTGAGGTTTGCGAGTTCGAAACCATAAATGATTTACCTAATGATGAACTTGCTTGTGCTAGTGAAAAATTATTACATGCCTTTAACAAATTGCAAAATGATTTCATTAATTTACAAAGCAAGCATGAAATTTTGAAATCCGATCATGAGTTGTTAACATCTAAGTTTGATACTATTTCTAATGAAAATGTGATCCTTAAAGAAAACAATGAAAAATTAAAATTGGATCATGTTTCTTTAACTTCAAACGTTGCTAGTTTAACTCATGAAAGAGATAATGCCATGTTAGAAGTAGAGAACATACAAAATGATACTGCTTCCTTTATAAATAACTATTTATGTTCTACTTCTAAAAGTGCATATGTGCCTAAAAATGAAGACTTGAATCTTATGAAAAAATGCATTTCATCTTTAGATTCAACTTTAAAAACATGCATTGATAATCATAAGAAACTTATGGACAAGTGTGCTAAGTCCAGTGCTAAAAAATCACCTACACATTGTATAGCAAAGTTTACAAGTGCTCCATTTGTGGTCGTAAAGGCCATTTAGCTAAATTTTGCTATGATGCACAAAAACATAAGAATATTAATCCTACTTGTGCATCTCATCAAGTTTCTTCATCACATGTACACACACGTGCACCTATTTCTCATCATAAGCATGCTCATGTGTATCATTATGATTTTTGTGGTAGAGTTGGTCACTTAGCTAAGTTTTGTTTTGATTTGCGAAAAGTTTCTAAATCGCAAAATATTTCAAGTAGACCAATATTGTTTCAAAATGTTTCTCATTTGCAAAATAATCTTAAAAGAAACAAATGGATCTCTTTCATTGCACCTATTGCAATCGGAAGGGTCATTTGAGTGATTATTGCTATGACCGATCCCGTGCACCACATATGCCTAAGAGAGTTCATAACCCTAGGGCTTTGAGCTTAAAAGATAGGGGTCATGTCCCTAAATCTCTTGGTACCAAGAATTCTTGGGTACCAAAATAAATTTGATTTTTAAAACCAAGTACTTTAGTGCTTTTCTTTTTTTTTTTCTTGGTTTTGAAAATTATATCTTAAAATCTTTTGATTATGAAAACGAAATTTTTAATTGATCAAATCTTTTGTTTTCATGATTATTTGTTTTGATTTTAATAAGAGGTTTGTGTTAAAAATCTGCAATTACCTTTGGTCTGAGGAGGATGAAAACAAAAATTTATTCTTTTGTTTTTTTTTCTTTTTTTTTCTTTCTTTTTTTTTCTCTCTTTTTTTTCTTTTCTTTTTTTTACAACTGAACAAGAAACTCACACATGAGAGAAGAATAAATTCTTTTTATTGTTCTGAAATAAACAAAATAAACAATGTAGAATGAAATATTCAACATGAAGAGTTCCTGTTCTACATTGAATCCTACCTTACTGTTGAAAATTCTTCCTCGGATTTTAAACAAATTCAGAATGATATAATCAATAATGTGAATTTTTAAGCATTTCGGGGTGTTCAACAATTCTTGCAACAAGGTAAGGTTCATGATTCTTGTACGTTTTGTAATCTTATTTTTGAACTATAAAATTTTTGTTTTGATTTGTTCTTTTAAATTCATTATATAGCATAAATAGATTATTCATATTTCAAATATGCTTTATAATGTATTCTTTATGTGGTTTGATCAAGCCCTTCAAAGAAAGTTTTCTTTATTGATCAAACATTGCCTTTGGACTTCAAATTTGATTTATGATTTCATTTGGTTGATTTGTTTTCATGATTCTCATGTTCCTGTAGGCGTATAAAATTGCTTATAGATCCCTTAGCACAGCTCAACACAAACCGACGAACCAACGAGACGACGAGGTTAACAAATCGCACGCAAACAACGGAATAGATCCACTCACGTGCGGAATCAAGCTAACGGGTTGAAGAGTCAACGAGTCATCCATCAAAGGGCAGACTCGGACGAATCACGATCGAATCAAGATCAGTTTCGGACTCGAACTCAGAAGTGGATTTACTACCAAATCAGGAATCAGATTTACTGCCAAATCAGGTCAACGATTCAAGTCTGGATAAATCAACCACAGAACCGGATCACGGACTGAACCGAAAACGAAAAACGACGGATTTTTCGGAGGTTGGAACTTTGAGAGCCGAAACTCTGCCGAATTGAGAATTGAGCTTGGAGTTTTGAAGACTTGAGGACTTGAATATTCAGATCTGGTTCTCGGCGAGCGTCCACGTCACAAAAGGCAGGAGTTCGAGAGAGAGAAATCAGATCTCAAATCTACGTAGTCATCCTCCGGATCAAAACTTGGCCTTTGATCCCAGAACTAAGGGCGATTATTTCCTTGGTGAATTAATCCCCCCCGGCTATTATTTCCTTCGCGAAATAATACCCGTCAAATCGTGTAGATCCGACCGGATCTAGATCGCGCGGTGGTCCACGGGAGAACTAAGGGCGATTATTTCCTTGGTGAATTAATCCCCCCCGGCTATTATTTCCTTCGCGAAATAATACCCGTCAAATCGTGTAGATCCGACCGGATCTAGATCGCGCGGTGGTCCACGGCAAACAACCCCGGCGCAGGCAAAGAACCCACTTGAAATTGTGAATGAGAATTGAATGGAACTGTGTTTCCCCTAGGAAAATGTTGGGTCGAAGCGGGAGTGAAATTTTGAGTTCCGGGAGAATTTCCTAGATTCCATGCAAAGTTGGGATGATTTCTCCAACCTGGATTGTAGGTTGGAGAAAATGGATCATTTCTAGGGTGCTGGAATGCAGCGTTCATCTGTTCTATTGCGTTGTTATTTCCTAGGAGAGGGCATTCCTCTGAAACGTGGGTAGGAGACTGACAATTATGACATCCTGGGAAAGAAACATGATTGAGTTGAGCTGGAGCTCGTTCCTTAATTTCTAAGGCTTCTAACCTCCGCAGAATTGTCGCCATCTTCGCTTCAGAAGCAATGTTTGACTCCAAGGAAAGACCACTAGACTTAGAATGGGGAACTGATGAAACCCTGTCATCGCACTGTTCCCATTGCATTGTTTTTTCAGAAAGACTCTCCAAAAACTCCCAAGCTTCATCAGCATTTTTCCTCATAAAATCCCCGTGGCACATTGATTCTAAGGAAGTTTTTGCAGAATAATCTAATCCCTCATAAATTATTTGGCACAATCGCCATTTCTCTAAACCGTGATGAGGACATTGGATGAGAAGATCTTTAAATCGGTCAAAATACTTCCAAAAAGGTTCTCCCGGGATAATTTTAAAGTTTTGAATGCTGTTCCTAAGCTTTACCGTTTTATGAATAGGAAAAAATTTCTTAAGAAAAACGGTGACAAATTCATCCCAAGTTGAGATGGAATTTGTTGGTAAGCTGTACAGCCATTTTTTAGCTTTATCCTTAAGAGCAAATGGAATAAATCTAAGCTTAACCGCATCTTCATTTAATTCTCTCATTTTAATCATAATACACACTTCCTCAAATTCCGAAATAAAAATATATGCGTCTTCTGTTTCATTACCAAGGAATTTGGGAAGCATGTTTATGTATTGCGGTCTAAGCTCAAAACTTATTCCATTTGTTTCGGGGAGCCTAATGCATGAGGGGATTGCATTCCTAATGGGATAGCACATATCATGAAGAACGGGTGGATTAGGATGCTCCATTTCTATGATTGGTTCAAAGCGAATTAATCGATGTGTATTATCCCTAATCCACTGTTGCATACACCAAAATATTTCTTTTTATTTTTTTTCTTAAATTAGTTTTTTTTTTGAGAAGATAAAGAAAAAGAAAAATCCTAACTGAAACAAATCAAAACAATCACTTTTCAATCAACTCTAATTCTAGGGTTTAGCCTAACTCAACTAGACCAGCTCCTAACCAAAAACTCCTACAGTGAAAAGATCAAAGTTTTACCCAGGTAGTTAGCCAGGTAAGGATAGTACTAGAGGGTGATCAAAGATCAATTAAGTACCTCTTTCCTTGCGGAGCGCTTTACGCAACCCCTAAACCTTGCCTTAGACACCAACTAATCTGAGAAAACTTAAACCGGTTCACTTAAGGATTTCTTGTTCCTTATTGAGCTCGAATCCTTAGGGGCCAACGTCTAATGAGTTTTATTAGGCTTGGGTGGTGTAGTGAGGAATTAGTGATTTTTGGGCTAAGGAAAGGGTGATGAAATCCCTCACCTTATCTTGATTATGGGGTTTTGCCCTTAAAAATATTTTTAAGTGTGTGTCAAATCAAGATGCTCAAATCACTTGGTGAATTCCTACACTATATGAAATGCAACCCTATGAATTAAAAGCAACTAAAAAGGATGGGAAAAAAAAATATTTTTCTTTTTTTTTTAATTAGGGTTAACAATCAAACAAATGAGAAGGGGGGATTTGTTTGAATTTATTATCTTGTTAGTAAATGTCAAAGTGGAGGATGAATTTTATTATGGTCAAAAAAATAAAATTCTTTCTTTTTTTTAAGTCCTAATTGTCTCTAATTGTGAAGAAGTAGCTAAAGGGTGGAATTTAAAAACTAGAAAGAGGACTTACCCGAAAGCAAATCTTCAAATCCTAGCTCTCCAATCCGCGATCTTCAAGCTCCAAGCGTTTCCTTCACAAAAAACACACAAGTTAAAGAACCAAAATAATTAAAACCTACTTAAGCACCTTCCCCGGCAACGGCGCCAAAAACTTGATGCGGCATAAACATGTACCAAAAAGGTTGCAAGTGCACAACCGTGTCAAGTTATAGTATTTAAGATATCGATCCCACGAGGAAGGTGTTTTGTAGGAGAAAATATAAAATCGGTTCTTATGTTGTGTGTGTGACAAGTAGGAGTGATAAGTGAATGTGATTGTGGAGAGATAGAGAGAGTGGAAGTGATAGTGTGTAAATCGGCACGAGATATAAGTGAGAGTGGATGTGACAAAGAATGAATATGATCAATAAGGCAAGAAGGAAAAGGAAAATAAAAATCAAGAATAAAGAAAATAAAATTCAAGAATAAAAGAAAATGCAAGAAATTAAAGATGGTGGATTCAATTATAGATATGGGTAATCTACAATTGAACCCACTTCTTAGAAAAGGGTGATTCCCTAGAGGGTTCTAGCCTAAAGGCGAATCAAACAAAATAAAAATAAACAAAAAGAAAAACTAAACCCAAGAGGGTTCTAGCCTCAAGGTGAATAGTATAAGAAATTAAAATCTAACTACAAAATAAAGTGCAAAATCTAAACTACAAAATAAAATTGCAAGAATTAAATGCAAGAAATTAAATCTATTCTATAAGCATGAAATAAATCTAAGGCAAGAGGGTTCTAGCCTCTTGGCTATTTAACAAGAAAATAAAATCTAAACTACAAGCATAGAAATAAATCTACACTAATAAGCAATAAAAAGGAAATAAAAGAGAAAAAGGAAAGAAAATGCAAACCTCTAAATAATTCTTCATCTCCATCTTCATCATCCAACAAAGAGAAGAAATATTTAAAGTGGTGAAAAAATTATTATTATTAATTGCAACTAAAGTTACAATTTTTGGAAGGCCTTCTCAATTAAGAGTAGCCCTCCTCTCCAAAAGGAGTTTACAAAATTTTCACACCTCTAACCCCTCACTCTCTATCCCTATTTATAGTAGACATCAGTGAATGAGAGCCATTGGATTGAAATCTTATCCAAAAACAACAAATTTCAGCCTTAGATTCGTAACAGACTGCCCAGCGTATCGATGCAGGCATCGATACAGGCATCGATGCAGGCATCGATGTCGGTATCGATGCAGGCATCGATGCCGCCATCGATGCAGGCATCGATGCCTGCCCTTCTCCTTTTGCTGTCCGCAGAGTTCCTCTTCTATTGGCTTTTGGACTTGGATTTTGGGCTTTTGCTTGGGCTTTTGGGCTTCTTGATTTCTTCATGTATTTATTTTGGGCTTTGGCATTTCTTGGGCTTTTCTTCTTTTTCTTAGCTTGGGCTTTTGGATAATTTGGAAATTGATTTTCCAATTGGCTTCATTTCTTCATTTAATCATGGGCTTTTTGTTGAGAGATGGGAATTTGAAATTTATTCTTCATTAACCTGCAATTAAACATAAAAACAATTATTAGTGGTATATTTATTCATATAAAATAGATAATGAGGGTATAAAACTGTAATAAAATGTGATTATCAATCGCAAATAGCTTGTCCATTAACTGATTTTTGTTATTTAAAATGCAAATTATATTAGGATAAGAGTAAGGTCCACCTGGCTAAACACCAATTCATAGAGGTCGGTTAGGTCATGAATACTCGAATTGGGTTTACGTTGGAAATGACATAAATTGTCTATCCAACTAAATAATGTCGTATTTTTTGGATTGCGAATACCAGGACGAGGCATTCTTTCTCGATCATCGGATATCAAGATTCAGCTCCTACCAGTGTACGACTTAGATAATACACAGCTTGTTCGTGATCATTATCGTCGTCTTGTGCAAGCAATGCACTTAACGAATGGCTCGTCGCTTTGACATAAATCAAAAATGGTCTGCCCGATTTTGGTGCAACGAGAATAGGTGGATTCGTTAGATATGTTTTGATATCCTTGAATTTTTTTGACAGGTTTCATCCCAAATGAATGACACGTCTTTCTTTGTGAGTTTAGAGAACGGCTGATATTTTTCGGAAAGGTTCGATATGAACCGGCGGGTATACGCCAATCGCCCTTGTAGTCCTCAGAGTTCTTTAAGATTTCTCAGGGGTTGTAATTCATGTATTGCCTTCACTTTATCAGGATCGATATGAATACCTTTTGTAGTAACGACGAATCTAAGAAATTTACCGCTGGTCATTCTAAGGAAAGATTTAGTGGGGTTCATCTTCAACTGATGACTCCTCATAAGATCAAACATCGTCTTCAGATCATTAATGTGGTTGTTCTTATCACGGCTTTTAATAACCAGATCATCGACGTAGCATTCAACGGTCTTCCGAAGGTGTTCCTGAAAGATCTTTGTCATTGCTCGTTGATACGTGGCGTCGGCGTTCTTCAAACCAAAAGGCATAACAGTATAACAGAAGACACCAAGGGGTGTTCTGAATGCAGTATACTTTTCATCATCCGGGTGCATCTTGATTTGATTATATCTGAAAAATCCATCCATAAATGATATTCTCTCGAATCCGCATGTGTTGTAAATAATGACATCTGTAATTGGTAGAGAAAAATCATCTTTAGGACAAGCGGTATTCATATCTCTGAAGTCAATACAGATTCTGATTTTTTCGTTCTTTTTAAGGACTGGAACGATATTGGTCAACCAATTAGAATGTTGTTCTTCTCTGACGAAGTCTGAATCAATCAATTTCTTGACTTCAGCTTCTATCACCTCCATAATTTATGGACAAAACTATCTTTGTTATTGTTTGACAGGTTTGACATCCGGTTTAATGTCAAGGCTGTGCGTTGCCACATCTGGGTCAAGTCCCGACATATCTTCGTAATTCCAAGAAAAAACATCGATATATTCTCTAATGAGATCAATTAATTCTTCTTTCTCATCCGACGGAAGATTGTCGCTAATAAATATAGGTTTCAGATTTATTTCGTCACCCATATTAATCTAGACTACTCTATCTTCAGTAGGAGGTTCCCTTTGTTCGAATCGCTCGATGTATTGAATATTCATGTAATGTATCCAGGGATCTTCCCAAGTGGGCAATTGATTATCTTCTTCCGTAGTAGAAGAATCGACCGTGGTCATGTTCGATATTAACCCTTTGAACATTTCTCCGATGCTAGTGTCAGAATCCCAACTTGAAGAATCAGATGAATACCTATTTTTATTTGTTAGCTGGTTGATGATTTGCCAGCAACATTCATCATCAGATGACGAAACATAACCCAGACCCCTTCTATGGCTATAGTAATTATTAGGTCTTCCTTTCGGTACATAGGTAGGACGAGGTGGAACCCTAGCACCTTGACCAAAACGAAGACCTTCACCGAGCGTAAGGTCATATCCTTGCTTCCTCATGTAGTCTCTTGCTTGTGAACTATACCTAGAGAAATGTCGTCCGGGTCCTTCCTCATCTGAATTAGTGTCCAGGAAGAGATCGAGGGTTGGGGATGACTCCCCTTTTCCGAAGATTATTTCTTTTTCATCTCCTGTCTTCGCAGGTAGGATTACAGTCATTCCGAATAAATATTGGATGTATTTAGTCGTTGTAGAAGACGAAGGAAGTGGCATGTGTAGATCAGGGCTGTCATACAATTTTTACATTATATTATCAAGACAACATGAGTACTCTAAATCATCATTTATTATTTCATCGGTAAGTTGCCAGTTACAACTTTCATCCAACGAATCGCCACCGTCAAGATCGATTACAAGAGGTTCAATGTCATTTAATACAAGACCTTCACTATAATCGAGCCCATCTTCGGTATCAGCTTCTTCTCCGCTATCCGTTGTAGGCGTCAAAAAATGCTGAAAGATATCCAAATACAGCTCAAGAGGAGATCATCCAAAGATCAAAAGAACACAAGGAACAGTGTAGACTGTCTCGGCACGCAAGACGGTGTTTTCTGTCTCACCGTGCGAGATAGTGTTTATTATCTCGCCGTGCGAGACAGTGTTTATTGTCTCGCACGTGAGACAGCTCTCAAAGATTCAGAAACTATTTTGTATAACTACCGACACGTGGCCGAGACAGCAAACACTGTCTCGGCCGTCGAGACAGCAAATGCTGTCTCGCGGGCACGTTTCCTCTAACTATTCCTAGAGGCTATAAATACCCCCCTAGGATCATTACTGATAGAGGCTGAGCATTTTGGAGCAGACAGAGCAGAGTACTTGAGCTTCTGGCAATTCCTTGAGATTCGAGCTTTGACTTGATCTTAAGAAGAACGATCGTCTTACTTTGATAAGATCTTCATTTCAAATTCTTACTTCGATAAACGAAAGAAGAATCATTAAACCCCTCACGATCTGTGATTTGGTGGTCCACGAGTCAAAGCGCTCCCGACACAGGCAAAGATCCCACGCAAGCAGCGATCCAAACAACGATCCTGCGTTTGTTTCAAAAAAGTTATAATTTTCCTTTTGTTGTGTAAAAGAAGTCTTATAAAAAGGCTATCTCTTTCGAATTTGTTGTAATCAATCGAAGATATAATGAATTCCACAACAAAATCAACTTTCGACGAAAACAAACTGGTGACCACAGTGGGAGCTAACGATCTCGATGCCGAGACCGTCGTGTCGCAGCCGATCAAGATTCCATTTGAATCCACGGTCGAATACGAGTTTGACCAAACCAAGTTTGAGGAATATCTCTCATCATCCTCTTCAAGATCTTCATTATCTCGCAAGTACAAGAGGATCTCATCATTGAAGAAGGCTTATACACCAAAGAAGACTAAAAGTGAAGACTCTCGCCCAATCGTTGTTGAGGTCTTGCCTCGTAACATTATCCCGGCGATCCCCAAAGCCGGAAGCTCTGCTCATAATGATTCCACCCTAATTAAGGAGTCGTTCGATTGAAGTTCACCAACTCTGATGAAGAGGGCTTGTCAGAGGCGACGCCAACGTCACGCTCGTCAATTGGCTAAGGCCTTGGAACAAACCGATGGAGTTCGTTACTATACGGACTTAGAATCGAGGAAACATCAAGTGGTTCAGTCGCCTCAATGTCAAATCACTCACATCTTAACAAAACTTACATAGGAGGAATGGACTCTTGTCAAAAGGGCCCGTTCGACCCTCAAAGAACGCATACAAAAACGTATGGCAAACACCGCTCGTGCCCGTGCTCTTTTACAACAAAGACGAGAAGGAAAGAAGAAAACAGTGTCTAAGGAAGCACTAAAGAATCACAAAGTATGGATCCCCAGATCCAAACTCGTACGAAAATTGGGTCTGCAGAACACAACCTTTGACCGCGGCAGTCTTCACTGCCGCGGCACTTCTTTCAACCACGACAGTTCATACTGTCGCGGCATCTCCTTCAACCGTGGTAGTCTCCGCTGCCGCGACACACTGTTCGACCGCGACACCAATCACTGTCGCGGCCAAAAGAAGTTTCACAAGAGCACTCCTTCGACTCCATCAACGTCTGTTCCGGGTCTGTCTACTGTGTCAACACCCACTGTGTCACCAGTGAAACTGTTCGCGGGGAAAACTGTTTTCTTTTTCATTGAAATAATTGTCATCTTGGATTACAAAGATCCGGTCTTTTTAGATCCGGTTACAACTAAATCAAAGAAAGAAGAAAAAAAAAGTAAAAATTATAACTTTCCTCTTGTGAACAAATCGCGAGCTCCTATTTTGCGGTCGCTCGCTTTGGTGGGTTCTTTGCCAACGCCGGGGTTAATCCGTGGACCACCGCACGATCTAGATCCGGTCGGATCTACACGATTATACGGGTATTATTCCACGAGGGGAATAATAGCCGGGGAGGATTGATTCACCAAGGAAACAATCGTCCAAATCTCGGGATCTAAGACCAAGCTTAGATCCGGAGTGTGATATCGTGTAGATCTCAGATCTGTTCTTTGCCTCCTCTAGAAATCCTGCCTTTTCTGACGTGGATGCTCGCCGAGGATCAGATCTGTACGTGCAAGTCTTCAAGTCTTCAAAGCTCCGAGTTCACTCTTCAATCCGGCAGAGTTTCGGCTCTTGAAAGTTCGACC
Organism: Asparagus officinalis; assembly: GCF_001876935.1. Lineage (NCBI taxonomy): Eukaryota > Viridiplantae > Streptophyta > Magnoliopsida > Asparagales > Asparagaceae > Asparagus > Asparagus officinalis. The sequence continues at coordinate 91,411,041 of NC_033800.1, forward strand.
TCCGAAAATGAATACCACTTGGCCTATTTATAGGCACCCAGATCTGTGCCTAGGCACAGATCTGGGCCGGCCACCTCAGGGTGGCTCGGCTCTGGGCCGAGCCACCTTGAGGTGGCTCGGCTTGGGCCGAGCCACCTGAAGTTGGCTCGGCTTCGGCCGAGCCCCTCTAGGTGGTGGGTTTGGTTGTTTTCCGCCCGCGGGTGTTTGACTTTTGTCGTTTTACGTTGTCTCGTTTGTCCGTGTTTCGGTTGACTTGAGACTCTGATTTGATGATCTGATTTGGCAGTAAGTCGGATTCCTGATTTGGCAGTAAATCCGCTTCTGAGTTCGAGTCCGAAACTGATCTTGATTCGATCGTGATTCGTCCGAGTCCGCTCTCGGTTGGATGACTCGTTGATTCCTCAACTCATTAGCTTGATTCTGCACGCAGGTGGATGCATTCCGTCGCTTCTGTGCGATTCGTCGATCTCGTCGCCTCGTTGGTTCGTCGGTTTGTGCCGAGCTATGCTAGGGGACCTATAAGCAATTTTATATGCCTACAGATACCCCCTCCAAAGTATTTCAGTCTCGTTCTTTTATAGAAGAGTCTGGAATACTTTGGATATGATCGTCCCCACCTTTAGTCGGTGTAACGGGACCTTTGGAATGATCTCCGTTCTTGATTCCTTCAATCTTCCAGGTTATTCGGTGCTTTGTCGAATATCTGTAAGAGTTCCGGTGCTGCATTTATTGTCTGACCGTTTGTCGGAATTTTCTGAACTTGAAGTCGATTCCTTTGAGCTGACCATTGATTGTGGCGTCGAGTCTTTATGCACAACGCGTTGTCCGGCGTAGTGTGGTTGAGTTATCCTTAAGAATATTTATAAACAATATTCTCCAGGAACTTCTCAAACCAAAAATAGGGAATAGTTTATACTCATATACCTTATTGGAGTATTAAGAAGCAGTTTATACTCGTATACTTTTCGGAGTGTTAAGAAGCAGTTTATACTCGTATACTTTTCGGAGTGTTAAGAAGCAGTTTATACTCGTATACTTTTCGGAGTATTAAGAAGCAGTTTATACTCGTATACTTTTCGGAGTATTAAGAAGCAGTTTATACTCGTATACTTTTCGGAGTATTAAGAAGCAGTTTATACTCGTATACTTTTCGGAGTATTAAGAAGCAGTTTATACTCGTATACTTTTCGGAGTATTAAGAAGCAGTTTATACTCGTATACTTTTCGGAGTATTAAGAAGCAGTTTATACTCGTATACTTTTCGGAGTATTAAGAAGCAGTTTATACTCGTATACTTTTCGGAGTATTAAGAAGCAGTTTATACTCGTATACTTTTCGGAGTATTAAGAAGCAGTTTATACTCGTATACTTTTCGGAGTATTAAGAAGCAGTTTATACTCGTATACTTTTCGGAGTATTAAGAAGCAGTTTATACTCGTATACTTTTCGGAGTATTAAGAAGCAGTTTATACTCGTATACTTTTCAGAGTATTAAGAAGCAGTTTATACTCGTATACTTTTCAGAGTATTAAGAAGCAGTTTATACTCGTATACTTTTCAGAGTATTAAGAAGCAGTTTATACTCGTATACTTTTCGGAGTATTAAGAAGCAGTTTATACTCGTATACTTTTCGGAGTATTAAGAAGCAGTTTATACTCGTATACTTTTCGGAGTATTAAGAAGCAGTTTATACTCGTATACTTTTCGGAGTATTAAGAAGCAGTTTATACTCGTATACTTTTCAGAGTATTAAGAAGCAGTTTATACTCGTATACTTTTCGGAGTATTAAGAAGCAGTTTATACTCGTATACTTTTCGGAGTATTAAGAAGCAGTTTATACTCGTATACTTTTCGGAGTATTAAGAAGCAGTTTATACTCGTATACTTTTCGGAGTATTAAGAAGCAGTTTATACTCGTATACTTTTCGGAGTATTAAGAAGCAGTTTATACTCGTATACTTTTCAGAGTATTAAGAAGCAGTTTATACTCGTATACTTTTCAGAGTATTAAGAAGCAGTTTATACTCGTATACTTTTCAGAGTATTAAGAAGCAGTTTATACTCGTATACTTTTCGGAGTATTAAGAAGCAGTTTATACTCGTATACTTTTCGGAGTATTAAGAAGCAGTTTATACTCGTATACTTTTCGGAGTATTAAGAAGCAGTTTATACTCGTATACTTTTCGGAGTATTAAGAAGCAGTTTATACTCGTATACTTTTCGGAGTATTAAGAAGCAGTTTATACTCGTATACTTTTCGGAGTATTAAGAAGCAGTTTATACTCGTATACTTTTCGGAGTATTAAGAAGCAGTTTATACTCGTATACTTTTCGGAGTATTAAGAAGCAGTTTATACTCGTATACTTTTCAGAGTATTAAGAAGCAGTTTATACTCGTATACTTTTCAGAGTATTAAGAAGCAGTTTATACTCGTATACTTTTCAGAGTATTAAGAAGCAGTTTATACTCGTATACTTTTCGGAGTATTAAGAAGCAGTTTATACTCGTATACTTTTCGGAGTATTAAGAAGCAGTTTATACTCGTATACTTTTCGGAGTATTAAGAAGCAGTTTATACTCGTATACTTTTCGGAGTATTAAGAAGCAGTTTATACTCGTATACTTTTCGGAGTATTAAGAAGCAGTTTATACTCGTATACTTTTCGGAGTATTAAGAAGCAGTTTATACTCGTATACTTTTCGGAGTATTAAGAAGCAGTTTATACTCGTATACTTTTCGGAGTATTAAGAAGCAGTTTATACTCGTATACTTTTCAGAGTATTAAGAAGCAGTTTATACTCGTATACTTTTCAGAGTATTAAGAAGCAGTTTATACTCGTATACTTTTCAGAGTATTAAGAAGCAGTTTATACTCGTATACTTTTCGGAGTATTAAGAAGCAGTTTATACTCGTATACTTTTCGGAGTATTAAGAAGCAGTTTATACTCGTATACTTTTCGGAGTATTAAGAAGCAGTTTATACTCGTATACTTTTCGGAGTATTAAGAAGCAGTTTATACTCGTATACTTTTCGGAGTATTAAGAAGCAGTTTATACTCGTATACTTTTCGGAGTATTAAGAAGCAGTTTATACTCGTATACTTTTCGGAGTATTAAGAAGCAGTTTATACTCGTATACTTTTCGGAGTATTAAGAAGCAGTTTATACTCGTATACTTTTCAGAGTATTAAGAAGCAGTTTATACTCGTATACTTTTCAGAGTATTAAGAAGCAGTTTATACTCGTATACTTTTCAGAGTATTAAGAAGCAGTTTATACTCGTATACTTTTCGGAGTATTAAGAAGCAGTTTATACTCGTATACTTTTCGGAGTATTAAGAAGCAGTTTATACTCGTATACTTTTCGGAGTATTAAGAAGCAGTTTATACTCGTATACTTTTCGGAGTATTAAGAAGCAGTTTATACTCGTATACTTTTCGGAGTATTAAGAAGCAGTTTATACTCGTATACTTTTCGGAGTATTAAGAAGCAGTTTATACTCGTATACTTTTCGGAGTATTAAGAAGCAGTTTATACTCGTATACTTTTCGGAGTATTAAGAAGCAGTTTATACTCGTATACTTTTCAGAGTATTAAGAAGCAGTTTATACTCGTATACTTTTCAGAGTATTAAGAAGCAGTTTATACTCGTATACTTTTCAGAGTATTAAGAAGCAGTTTATACTCGTATACTTTTCGGAGTATTAAGAAGCAGTTTATACTCGTATACTTTTCGGAGTATTAAGAAGCCCTATCAAATTGTCATATGGAAAATATGCAATTATGAACATGGCAAACATATGTGAGCAAGCATAAATGAAAAATATGCTAAACACCACTCACATACAAAAAGACAATGAGAACACATATAAAATGTCAATATGAAAAAGAAGTGTCTCATATCAAAGAACATAAAAAAATATGTATAAAAGTAGATTTATGAGATCAAAAGAAAAGGAACATGAGAATCATGCAAAATATTTTCAAATAAAAATCAACCAAATGAAATCATAAATCAAGATTTAAATCATAAACCAATGTTTGATCAATAAAGAAAAATTTTCTTTGTATAACTTGATCAAACCACTCATAGAATACATTATAAGGCACAAATAGATGATCCATGAGCACAAACATATAAATATCATCATATAAGTGAAATATAATGAATTCAAAGCAATAAATCAAAAAACAAAATCTTTAACAAAAGAATTTCAAAAGAGGCAACAATATATCAAGCTCTAAAGCTCGTTCTAACCCATATGATCATTCTAGCATCCGGTAAACATGATTTGGGAATAAACACCCAATAAACCCGGAGGGTTATATAAATGCAAACCTCTCATTAAAGCAAAGCCAATGATCATGAAAACAAAAGAATTTAGCCAATAAAAGGAATTGTTTTCATAAAAGTTTAAAATGCATTTTTCAAAACCAAGAAAGAGAAAAATAAAAACACTAAAATTCTTGGTTTAAAAATTATGTTGGCACCCAAGCATTCTTGGTGTCGGATTGTTTAGGGACATGACCCCTATCAATAAAGCTCAAAGTCCTAGGGTTATGAACCCTCTTAGGCG
>NC_033800.1:91416624-91436732 GCF_001876935.1 Asparagus officinalis
AATTCTTCGTCCGAACTCGGATTTGAGTGATTCCAAGTGCGTTGGAAGCTCGACGAAGAGTTCGATCCGTTCCGGTGGTTGAACTATCTGTAGAGTGATCGAGACATGAAGGGCATTATCCTTTTTGTGAACATCGCCGGGTTCCCGATTGGCCCGGGTCTTCGTTGTTCCGAAATCCTATCAGCTCACGAAGTTTGTCGATTTACTTCAATTGTTCATCGACGTCAATTGAACTCCTGTGGATCGGATAGTGACGTTCATCATCGCTCTTTAACACTGAACCGTTCGTGGAGACCTATAGGCAATTTTCGATGCCTACAGATACCCCCTCCAAAGCGTTCCTGACTCGTTTCTTTTATAGAAGAGGCTGGAATACTTTGGATGTGATTGGTCTAGCCTTCAGTCGGCATCAGGACCTGTAGTTAGCTTCAACTCTTGGCTCCTTCGATTTTCGGTCTATTCGATGCTTTGACGAATAGCCGAAGTTCTTCCGGCACTGCATCCCCTATCCGGCGAAGTTCAGTCTGATTAACTTCACGCCGTTTGATGGGAAGGGTTCACCCACTCAGCATTTGATTTACTTCAAATCGCACCTGGGTGTTATCTCTGGTAATGAGCCTCTGATGGTACGGTCCTTCGTTGGCACTCGTCGCGGAGCCGCTTTCGATTGGTATCGCCGCCTCAAGCCAAGAAGTGTGAATAGCTGGGATGACATGGAGACCAAATTCCTCGCTAAATTCTTCAACGACGACATCGAGATATCCATCGGAACGTTGCTCGATGAGAAACAAAAGGACGGGGAGCTAGTCGATACCTTCGTCAAGAGGTTCCGAAACAAGGCGATGAACTGTCGGGACCCGATCACTGAGGAGTTCATTCTCCAGACTTGTCATAACAACCTCTCTTTAGATGTGTTGGAAGCAATGGGAACAGCACCGTCTGACACTTGGAAAGACTTGAAGGGATCTGAAGGTCCGAGGGGAGCAAGCTGAGCGATTCCTCCGAAGGAAGAAAGCCGAGAGGGGTCAATCAACAACTAAGCCTCCGAATTCTAACTTCGCCTCCCGTGGTAAGGGCAAGACACCTGCAGCGGCTGTTGATGCTAATCAAATGTCGCAACGGCAATCCCGGAGACAGCAGAAGACTTCGGATCAGAGGCCTCAAAAAGAGTACTCCTTCAAAGACGAAGATGTTCCAGCCATCTTCGAATCACTCCTTAAAAATAACAAGATCAAGCTGCCACCGATCACGAATCAGGAGGAAGCTGACAATACTACGGATCCGAAGTACTACGCATACCACAGGAGGATCCTTCATCCCACCAAGGCCTGCTTTACTTTAAAGAATAGTATCCAGACCTTAGTTGAAGCCGGCGTCATAACACTAGAGTAAGCCAGTTGAGAACGGCACCACTCCAACAAGTATAAGAGTATAAACTGCTTCTCGACACTCCGATAAGTATAAGAGTATAAACTGCTTCTTAAGACTCCGAAGAGTATATGAGTATAAACTGCTTCTCAATCCTCTGACCGGTATAAGAGTTTAAACTGCTCCCTGATACTCCAATAGGTATATGAATCTAAACTATTTCCTTTCTTCCACGGGAAGTTCCTGGAGAGTGCCATGCGTGGTATTCTTAAGGATAACCCGATCATGCAACCGATAAGATGATAAACCCAGTTTCATAAGAAAAGCTGGGGGTGGATAATTCATGTAACGGGAAGTTCCTGAAAGAATGTTACATGTAATTTTCTTAGGGATAACCCGATCATTACAAATAAAGTGATAAGCACTAAACCCACCGTTTACCTGGTCAAACCTTAGGACCACAACCAAAATCTCCTCTCGATTCCTTCAATGAACGAGAGGCACACAAATCGAGCGATCAAACCTTCTTACAGTTAGGATCGTTTTAAACCTCCCACTTGGTCAAACCTTCCTACAGTTAGGACCACAACCAAAATCCCCTCTCGATTCCTCCAATGAACGAGAGGTCCACCTTTAAATCAAGTGATCAAACCTTCCTATAGTTAGGGTCACCTCAAACTCTCGCTTGGTCAAACCTTCCTACAGTTAGGACCAAAACCACGATTTACTCTCGATAAACGAGAAATTCATCTTTAGTTCGGTAATCAAACCTTCCGACAGTTAGGGTTATCCGAATCTTTTCGATTCTCGGAGTGGAGATCCCACTCTCAGTTTCACCTTTCCGGATTCTGGGGGTGGAGATCCCACCTCGAGTCTCCTTTCCAGGTGAAGATAGAATATAAAATTCTTCTTCAGTGTCGGGAGGTAGAATATAAAATTCTTCCTTTCCCACACCAACCCTTTTCCAAGAATTTAGGATTCATCATAGGAAGTTTATCCCGAATCCTAAGCAGGGATAAGTCTGCGCCTAACACGCGCTGCCGGTTTAGTCTTTCTCCGCAGAAAAAGATAACAGAGTTCGATTCTGGGGTATTTTATCCTGAAACCTAAGCAAGGATAAGTCCGCGCTTAACCCGCGCTGCCGGTTAGTTCTTAACCGTTGAAAAGAACATCCGTCCACATATTCAACATTGTGGCAGGTTGTTATTAATAACACCAAAATCCATGCCTTACACGCATGGGGAATTTCATCCTGAATCCTAAGAAAGGATATGCCGACGCCTAACACGCGTCGCCGGTTTAGTCTTTCCCCGTAGAAAAAGACACCAGAGTTCGATTCTGGGGTATCTCATCCCGAAGCCTAAGTAGGGATAAGTCAACGTCTAATACACGTTGCTGGGTAGCCTATTCCCATGACAACGGCGAAGTCTATGTATTCAAAGTCATAGCAACAAGTCTTAGAGGATTCAGTCTCTAAGCACAACGTTACATGCGGAACGGATTTAGACAATTCGCATGCTAGCCCGACTCAAACGGTAGTCGGTAAAGGCTAATCAAATCCGTTAAAGGCTTGGGGTTAGCCAAAAATCCTAAAGTCAACGCCTAACACGCGTCGCCGGGTAGTCTATTCCCGTGAGAAAGACGAAGTCTACGTATTCGAAGTCGTAGCATCAAGTCTAAGGGAGTTCATTCCTTTAGCACAACGTCACATGCGGAACGGACTTAAGACAATCCGCATGTAAGCCCGATTCAAACGGTAATCGGTAAAAGCATGACAAATCCGTTGAGGGCTGAGGATTTGCCAAAAATCCTAAGTCAACGTCTGATACACGTTGCTGTTTAGTCTTTTCACAGGAGAAAGACGAAGTCTACGTATTCAATATCGTAGCACTAAAAGAGTTAACTCTTTTAGCATAACGTCACATGCGGAACGGACTTAAAACAATCCGCATGCTAGCCCGACTCAAACGGTAGTCGGTAAAGGCGCATCAAACCCGTTGATGGCTGAGGATTTGCCAAAAATCCTATAAATATGCGAGTCATTGACGCATCAACTTTATGAGTTGGTCTCGTGACTCGAGCATCCAACGACCTTGGGATAAGATCCATGCTCCAATTCAGGGTCAACGCCGGTCAACGCGTAACCCTAGGTCAACGCCGATCAATGCGTTGCAATGAAAGAATCAATACTCCGAAAAGTATACGAGTATAAACTGCTTCTTAAGACTCCAATAAACATATGAGTATAAACTGTGTCAGACGCCGGACAATGCGTCGCAATGAAGCTTGGACGCCGGACAACGCGTCACAATGAAGCTCAAACGCCGGACAACGTGTTGTAAATGGAGATTCAACGCCGACGACCGATGGTCAGTTCTATGTTGAAATAACCAACTCGAGCTAAAAAGTCAGAAAATCGAAAATCGACTTCAAATTCAAAATTCCAACAGACGGTCAGACAATAAATGCAGCACCGGAACCTTTACAGACATTCGACAAAGCACCGAATAGCCTGGAGGACAGAAGGAATCAAGAATGGAAGCCACTCCAAATATCCAGTCGTAACCAATCGAAGGATGGGATAATCATATCCAAAGTATTCCAGACTCTTCTATAAAAGAACGAGGCTGAAATACTTTGGAGGGGGTATCTGTAGGCGTATAAAATTGCCTATAGGTCCCTTAGCACAGCTCGACGCCGATTTAACAAACGGACCACCAGGCGACGTATCCAAACAAGACCGCCAACGCTGAAGCCAAGCTATACGCAACGGAGCAGGTTAACGAGGCGACAAATCGCACCCAAGCATTGGAATGCATCCACTCGCACGCGGAATCAAACCAATGTTTAGGTGAATCACCGAGTCATCTAAACAAGAGCGGAGCTTATAGAACTCCTCATCGTCTTTCCAACGCACTTTGAATCGCTTAAATCCGAGTTCGGATGAAAAAGTTATGGCGAAAATGGACAAGTGTGCAAAACAAAATGTCTCAGCCTGAACCGAGACACCCAAATGTGTCTCGGAACTTGTAGAGCTGTTTTGACCATGATCCCATTCGAATCTGAAGAAACTCAAAACAGGAAAGTTGTAGATATTTTTGTCAAATTTCCAACCCATCTAGAATCAGGTCATTTGGAGGTCATATGAGGAAGTTATGCCTAAATTAGCGCCGAGACACCCAGAGATGTCTCGGACCTGGCCGAGACACCCAAAGGTGTCTCGGAAATTGTGGAGCTGTTTTGACCATGATCCCGTTAGAATCTGAAGAAACTCAAAACATGAAAGTTGTAGATCTATTTGTCAGCTTTCCAATGCATCTTGGATCAGGTCATTTGGAGATCATACGAGAAAGTTATGTTCAAAATACCCGAGACACTCACAAGTGTCTCGGCCTGGCCGAGCCACCTGGCCGAGCCAGCTCGGATCTGGGCCCAGATCCGCTTTCAATGCCTATAAATAGAGGGCTGTAGGCTCATTTTCAAAAGGTTGGAAAATTTGGAGAGGCGAAGCCCTGCTGGATTCAAGACTCAGAACTTAAAAAGATCCAAGCTTTGGGACTTCGAGGACTTGTTCATCCAGATCTGGTGCTCGGCGATCGTCAACGCCAAATAAGGCAGGAGTTCGAGAGGACCGGATCTCAGATCTACGCAGGCATACTCCGGATCAAAGCTTGGCCTTTGATCCCGAGATTTGGACGATTATTTTCTTGGTGAACTAATCCTCCCCGGCTATTATTTCCTTGGTGAAATAATACCCGTCGTACTGCGTAGATCCGACCGGATCTAGATCTCGCGGTGGTCCACGGATAAACCCCGGCGCAGGCAAAGAACCCACAAAGCGAGTGACCGCAAACAGGAGCTCGCGATTTGTTCGATAAAAGGAGAAAGTTGTAATCTTTTTCTTTATTTTTGATTTCGTTGTAACCGGATCTTATAAAAAGACCGGATCTTTGTAACTCAAAAAGTTGTTATTTAAAGATAGCAATGGAATCAATAATGAAGAAAGACACGATTTTTCCCGCGAACATTGTTGTTTTAAGAAAACTGGGTTCGATCACTTGGTACGAAACCCTTATAATCAGTCACTCTCTTTCTCGATTACAGATGAATAGAAGATTAATTTAGCTCCTCCTTGTTTAACGTAGGCTCTTGTTGGCGACATGATGCTTCCCTTGATGCTTGAGTCGAGATTGCTTCCCGTTGACGATCAGAAAAAAATTGTTGGACCTTCTGACGTTCGTAAAGCTACTAGAATCGATATTCGAATTCCAGATCTATACGTAGGAGCTCTAATCTGATGATTGCCAAAAGTCTAAAAGACCGAACCTTTTCCTCTGTAACCACCCATGTCTATTTATAGGGTTTAAGCACGTAACTGACGTGCTACAATCACGGGTAGAGGGGCATAACTGCCTCCACCAAATCAGCGCACATCGTAACGTTAATAGGCTTTAACTCCCCTTATAATGAGGGAGTTAGTGGTCGTTAACTCCCATTTAAATGAGTGAGTTAGTGGTCATTAACTCTCCTTAAATGGGTGAGTTAGTGGTCATTAACTCTTCTTAAATGAGTGAGTTATTGGTTATTAACCCTCTTTAAATGTAGCCTCTGAAAATTGTAAAAGACGAGGTTCGGCTATGTACGAGGTTCGTCAATAATGGCAACAGTGAACTTCATCTTCAATGACGAACTTTGTTTCTGGACGAACGTCATCTTCAATGACGAACTTTGTCTTCAATGACAAACTTCGTTTCTGGACAAACTTCGTTTCTGGACGAACTTCATCTTCAATGACGAACTTCGTTTCTGGACGAACTTCATCTTCAATGACAAACTTTGTTTCTGGGCAAACTTCGTCTTCAATGACGAAGTTCGTCTTTTGAGGGGTGAGGTGTCGTTTAACAAGGTTCGTCTGCGGATGGACTTTGTCTTCAATGACGTTCATCATCATGATGGGCTTCGTTGGCTGAAATAAGGTTCATTATGATGACGAGCCTTGTCATGGTTGTAGTGGTTCAACCTTGCTTTAATCTTTGGCATTTTTTAGTGTCTACAAGACCCCCTTCAAAGTTTTCAGACCCAAATTGGGTTGTATAGGGTCTGAAATATTTTGAACTTTCTCGACTATGATAAGCTTGGTTTGCATGACGAGCTTGACCTCTTGGCGGGCTTCGATGCTTCGGGGTGAATCTTGTGGTTGTAGGCGAAGTTTGCATGACGAACTGAGCTTGCATGACGACCTTAGCTTGCATGACTAGCTTGGCCTCTTGGCGAGCTTCGATGCTCTAGGGTGCACTTCGTGGTTGCAGGTGAAGTTTATCATTTCTGGGTGAACCTCAATACTGTAGGCGTATAAAACTGCCTATAGGTCCCTTAACACAGCTCGACAACGCCGATTCGACGAACCGACCATCGGGCGACATATGCAGACACGATTGTTAGTCCACAACGCCGAAGCCAAACGATACACGACGAAGCGGATTAACGAGGCTACGAAGGTAATGAACCGCACGCAAACAACGGAATAAATCCACTCGCGTGCGGAATCAAGCTAACGGGTTGAAGAGTGGTGTTTATAAGCCTTTTCCTTCTCTCTTATGCCTAGGAGAAAATAAGGGTTATGCTCTACACCACACACGCGCGTGCCGGCCGGGCCGGGTTCGGGCTCGGGTCGGGTCGGGTGGCACGCGCACACGACATGCGGACACGAATGCATCTCCGAATTGAGGGGCTCTTAACCTACTATATTTTGTTTTTTGCTAATTGAAATAACTAAAACATAATTAATATGATGCAGATTAAAAACGTGATTAATGTTTTTCTTTTACAACTAAAACGTGATAAATATTTTGTAACGGATAGAATAAATGGGCGAGTAATTAAAACGTATTAACTACGAATTTATGGACTTAAATGACGAAACGGCTGCGGGATTTGTGGGATAACGGTCATGACTCTCAAACTATATAAAGACTGGTATATGCGAGTTAAGCACAGTGTGAAAAAACAGATCTCTTCTCTTCCTCTTCTCTTTTCAAAAATATTCTTCTGCTACTACACTTCTGCTGGTTCCCTGAAAGTTGAGAAGAATTCGCAAAGCCTTCTTGAACCCCGTGCCAACAAGAAGGAGGTCGCCTGACCGAGGGTTGTTTTATCTCCGAGAACTTTTGTCACGTAGCCCTGTACGAGAGGGGATAATTAGATTCTTGGGACAATGTCTTGCACGCCTCGACCATCAGACCGTATTTCTAACCTTTTTATATTTTTTTGTTACAATTAATTTTTATTTCTATGATAAAATATTAATATGTTTTTATCTGATATTAATCGTCTATTCAAAACATAATTTCGTGTTAATTATTGTCTAAACAGCTAATATTCCAACACAACCAACATTCAGCATTGCGCAGACTCTGACAGCTACAGAAGGATTCCCCATTCAAACTTCACGGTAATACAGTAATTTTCACCCATTCATCCAAACACGGAAAGACAAGAGACATTCACATGTTGTCTAATAGTCCCAAAACATAATCTCTCTCCCTCCATCAGGCACATCCATGAGTCCATGGAATTTTGGATATTGTTGCTACATCAAGAGCTGCATCATCACAAGGTACAAATGCACTAAAAATGTTCAAAACTAACGGTTACAGGCTACAAGAGTTATCATAGTCCATTAGCGTACACTAAATGTTAGTTGCAACAGCGCATTGCAATCTGAGCTAATTGCTGCTCAATTCCTTGAGCACTACCTCCATCCTCGGCCTCTGGCTCGGAGCTTCACTAGTGCAAACCAACGCGATGCTCGCTAGTTTCGCTGCCTCCTGCTTAGAAAAGTTACCAGTGAGGTTCTCATCAATTAGATCATCGAGCTTGCCAGATTCTGCACCAAGTCTTAAATGAGTGACCCGTGTTTTGCCCGTGAGGATTTGGAAAACAATGACTCCAAAGGCATAGACATCGCTCTTTTCAGTGAAGCGGCCAGTGGTGGTGTATTCTGGGGCTAGGTATCCCATTGCTGCACTGCCTTTGAGAGTTGAGAAGACAACATCATCGGCTAAGAGTTTGTTCAGTCCGGAGCCAGAGAGTTTGGGAGCAAAGTGGTGGTCGATGAGGACTTTGTCTGATGAGAGATTTTGGTGGACAAGAGGAGGCTTGTGTGTTTTGTTGCTGTGTAGATACTCAATGCCTGGACAAGAGTTCGAAAATTTGAAATTAGAAGTCTTTGTTGAAGAAGGATCTTGGTGAAGATTAAAAACAAATCAATATATAGCAAAATTTAATTAACCAACTTTCTAGATTGATTAATTCTTCGATTACCACGCTTTGACCAAGATAATTTGTAAGAGCATAACCAAGTTGATTGAAATATTTAATGACCGTACATTAAGGATTATTTATTCCAATCCCAAACTAATACTCAAAAATCATGCCTAATTATCAAAATTCCGTACCTAAGTCTTTGTTTATTTGTGGTTCTTAGATTACCAAAATTACTGAGATGAAACTTTTATAATAAAAAACACCTTCAGATCAACTAGCTGCAATGTTCTACAATCCAAAACTAACACTCAAAAATAAATAATTCTTTGTTCCAAATTGATTGAAATATTCATGACCGTACATTAAAGATTCTTTATTCCAATCCAGAATAATACTCAAAAATCATGACCAATATTACCGAGATGAAAATTTTATAATAATAAACATCTGCAGATGAACTAGATGCATTGTTTTACAATCCAAATCTAACTCTCAAAAATAAATAATTTTTTATCCCAAATTGACTGAAATCTTTACTTAAGGATTCTTTATTCCAATCCAAAACTAACACTCATAAATCATGTCCCAATTTGTGGCTAATATATTACCAAAATTACTAAGAGGAAACGTTTATAATCAAAAACATGTTCAGATCAACTAGTTGCATTGTTTTACAGAAAGAACCATACATTGAGATGTGTTTGGGAAATGTAGTTGGACTGCTCTAACATGAATATAGCCTTTCTATGTTGCGTAAGTAGAAGCAATACATACCAAAAGTTGATCACATTGCACAGTATGAATGAAATAATCTTTTAATATGTATATAATAAAGAAAATCCAAAGGTTAGAACTTTGGTACCTTTTGCAATTCCTCTGATGAGGGAAACCCTAACAGGCCACTCGAGAACCCTTCCCTTCTCATTACACTTCACATCTAGATACTGTGATAAGCTCCCATTTTCAACAAAATCATAAACAAGAAAACACTCCCCCCTTCCCCTTGAACAACAAAACCCTTTCAATCCCACCAGATACTCGTGCCTTATCACGGTCAGCAACTTCAATCCCTTCAAAAAATCAGCCTCCTCAGTTTTGCAACTTGTCTTATTAATGCTCTTCACAGCGACAACACTCCCATCCCTCAATATCCCTCTATAAGTCGAGGCGAAATTGCTCTTTCCAAGCAAATTAACCTCCGAAAAGTACTGAGTTGCACACTCGACCTCTTCTAGATTGAACCTAAAGCTTTGAGAAACCTCATGAGAAAACCCAATTCCACTTCTTCCATCAGCCAAAGGATCCCATCCATTTGAGTACTCAAGGCTAATTAATGGCAAAGCACTCTTTCGAGTCAACTCCTTTGGCTGATCAGTGCTCAATCTTCCATCAGAAATCTCTAGTGAACTACCTATCTTTTGCTTTCTACGACGGTACCAAGCAAAAGTTAATAAACCAGAAATCATTCCAGCAACTAAAACTGCAGTGATTCCTACAGTAACAGTTACTGCATTAGATTTTGAATTGTTTGAACAGTGGGTTGTATTGCACTGAGTATTAAGATTAGCTGATTGAGGAATTTGTAGCGGTTTGAGCGCATTCGGGTCTCGACTGATTGGTTCAGGCCTGTTAGGGTTTATGAGATCAGCCGAAGTGCAAACACGAAGGGTTGAGAATCCAATTCCACACAGACCGGTGTTGTTCCCATACTGGAATCCTCCGTTTAGCCTCTGTAACTCTACATCCACAATAGATTCTGATCTCTTAGTTTATGTGGAGACACATGCGAAGAACGAATTTCATATTGATTTAAAGAATGAGTGAGTTACCTGAAGGCACATTGCCCGAAAGTGTGTTGTTTCGAATATCTAGTACTAGGAGCCGAGGGAGTTGAGCTATCTTCACTGGGATTGAACCAAAGAGCCTGTTGAAGCTCAAATCAAGCCTTGTTAGCTGACTCAAATCTCCTAAGCTTGCAGGAATAGCACCAGTCAGATGATTGGATTGCAAAGCTAGAACATTCAGGTTCTTCAGAAGGCCCAGCTGGGTCGGCATGCATTCTGTTAGCTGATTATAGCAAAGCTGCAGAACTGCAAAGAAAGCACGAGGGATGAAAATCAGATCATGAACACGAAAGATTGAAGCTATTTTTAGTAACAACATAAAAACTAAAGGGGAAAGAAATAAATGCAGAATAAACATCTGATCATAGAATTAACTCCTGAACATGCAAAGAACACCAATAGAGGTAGACAAACTGAAATTACAGTTATTTATGGAAAAGGAGAAAATCCCAATAATCTAAATGCAGCGGAAAGATACAAAACATAGCAAGAATCAAACTTTCTCAAGAAAATCACGCAAATTTTACAAATAGATGCCAAAATTTTGTGAAATATGAGAAACCCATGAATCTACAGGACCCAGATACCTACAGGGAGAACTTTCCCACATCATACAACCCATTTTAATTACCAAATGCAGACAAAATCAAAATCTAATTTCTATGCAAAATCCATGTAAAACGTGGCAAAATGTAAAACCCAAAAGCGAACGTAACAGAAGGGGGAAAATATCCAAACCCCAAAAAGGGAGAAATTTTTGAACAAATTCCAAACAAAGCAAGCAATGCCCAAAACTTTTCACTATAAACTACTCAAATTTAAACACGGGAAGGAAAATGTCATAAAATTACAAGACCCAAGAAAGTAACACAAACCAAACTCAAAAACATCCTACATCATAAACACATCAAAATCAAATTTTTATCAGCTCAAACTTCTCAAATCTGCACTAAAAGGTAAAATGCAGTCACAAAAACTAACCTTGAAGGAGGTTATTAACATTAAGATACAAATCAACCAACTCAGTGAGGTTAGCAATCTCCTTTGGTATCTCCCCTTTGAGAGCATTATAGTGAAGGTAAAGCCCAGACAAGTTCCTGAGGTGAGAAAGAGCTGGAGATAGAAAACCAGAGAGTCCTTTTCCCTGTAAAGAAATGTTAGCAACTTTACCAAACTCATTGCATCCAACTCCTTCAAAGCTCCCACTACACGGGTCTCCTTCACTGCTCCATGAGGAGAGAAGCTTGCCATCTGGGTCAAGAGCTGCCTTGAGCTCCATTAGAGTTCTCAGCTCTGGGTTAGCTAAAGAAGGGTTGGCGTTGAGGAGGAGAGAGAGGATGAAGAGTATGGTGGTAGTGAAGAGAGGAACAGAGGAACCCATTTGATTCAACAGATGGAAAGAAAGAGAGAGAGACAAGAGGAAAGAAAGAAGTGTAAAGTTTGGGGTTTGGAAAGGGCGAAAGGAGTCAATGGTAGTAGATGGAGTTTTGGAAAAAGTGAGGAAGAATGGAATTAAATGGAACAATTCGGAAAGTAAAGCGATGGGGTTTATATTTCTTATTTAGATTATTTATATTAGTCCCTTAATTCTCCAAAAACTCCATCGTAGTCCCTTCAAATCTCAATAATTGCTCCCAATAATTGCTCTCTAGTCCCTCTAATCCTAAAGGGTTTCCCAATTTGGTCTATCAATGACCAAAATACCTCTTAGTTATGGTTTCTTTCTTAGAACTAATCTTTTTAAGAAAAAAAGCTATTTGCACTTTAGTATTCTAAAGTTTATATCTTATTAACTTTAACGTTTAAAGTGTTTTGACACTTTGATAGCCTAAAGTATATACCATTTTGTTACCTTAAAGTTCTTTTTTCCAACATTATTATTACAACAAATTTATTCCTTTTTTACTTTGATCCCTAACATTTGGCTATTAACAATTCGATACCCCTATACTTTAGGGTATCAAGTTAACATGGGAAAAACAAAGTTCAAGGGGGTATCGTGATAAATGAACCCAAAGTTTTGGGGGTGTGGGGTTTGCAAGAATTACCTATTTGCGGGGGGTTTGCAAGAATTACCTATTTTGCTGGTTAAGTGGCAAAATTGTAAATGTTTTGTTGTCAAGTGCATTATTTGAACGGCACAATTCCTACTAAGAAATTAGTAAAATTTCAATTTTCGTTTGTGGGAGTTCCTGACTCTTGTTCCTGTCGCCTGTGACTTTATCTCCTTTTCAGGCTCCTTTTTTCTTTAACACGCACAGTTTCTAATAAAAATTTAATTAATAAATAAAATAAAGATGTGAACTACCCTGTTCTCGTTTGTACCCCGTTATGTCCAAAATATAACAATACCACCATTGAGGGGGCACTGAACTTGTCCTTCACTGAGCTGTCCACCCCCTAACGGCACCAAACACCGGGGAAAAAACACATTATATTATTACACGATGCCCATTTTCAAATTTTGAATTTGTTCTTGATAGAAATTTAATTTAAGCGCACACGAGAAACCACATCCCTGATATCAGTGGGACCCACCTCTCTGAATTGAGATCTAAACGGAGATCTTTTATGAGGAGGATTATGATAAATAAGTCAGGGTTATGGATATGGTGATGATGATGTGGTCCGTTTCTCTAGAGGGAGTGATATTGGTCTGTTCCCATTTGCAGAGAGGAAAGGGCAAAAGGAATCACGGAGTTGAGGCAAAACAAAAGGGCACTTAATAGGCTCATTCAGTATTCATCATTAGTTGGTATAAAGTTCAGTCATTAGTGATATGATGGTTGTTAAAGACTTGTTACACTAATTAGTTAAAGCACGTGCTCTGCACGCAAATATATTTATTTTATATTTTAAATTTTTTCAATCCGCTAGAAATAGTGAGGTGACTTTTGTCACCATACAATTTATTAAATTGATTTTACTTAAAAATTTATGTTAACAAATGAAGCTGTCCAGACAAATTGTGTATTAAAATTTGGGAAAATGTGTCGGGGCCCCAAAAGCTGAAAGATCGTGTGACGAGGCCCCTTGTGTATTTTCCCCCTTGTGTATAAGCCCCAAAAAGTAGCCTCTAATATTTCTAGGGCCCTCCACGTCAGCTGTATACAGCCAGAGCTATTATATTTTGTAAAAACCCGACTTTGCCCTTCTCCTTCGTCCCCAGACGCCTCGTCACATCTCATTAAATGGACTGGACTCGATTACGGCGCCTCTTTTACCCCGCCTCTATTTTTACTTTCTTCCAAAATACAAAAGAGCCACCGAAACTCTCGAACTTCCATTTCCAGCGACGGAGTTTATTTTCACGATCTAGGTTTTTAGCCGGAAAATGTCGTCCAGGGAAGCGGAATCGGTAAATGAATATGAAATCTCTCATCGCGGCGATTTGAAGGAAAAAGACGATTCGCCTGGGGTTGGAAGCGCAGAGGAAGCCACTCAAACCCTCATGGTAATGCAAAAGCAAGCCCTAGAATGGCGAAACCGCCAAAGAAGAACGGCAAGGGCTGGCCGTGCCATCGTACCCCCCCCCCCCCAGAAAAACAGTAAGTGCTAGGTATCCACTATTTGGGGTTTCGAAGTAATGTGCCCTAATGTTAGTGCTAGGCAATGTTAGTTCTAGTTTGAGTCGTTGTTAGTTCTATAACAGTCGGCGTTAGTTCTATTAGATGTTGTGCCCTAATGTTAGTGCTAGCAATGTTAGTTCTAGTTTGAGTCCATGTTAGTTCTATAACAGTCGGCGTTAGTTCTATTAGATGTCGTGCCTTAATGTTAGTGCTAGCAATGTTAGTTCTAGTTTGAGTCCATGTTAGTTCTATAACAGTCGGCATTAGTTCTATTAGATGTCGTTTAGTGTTAAGTCTAATTCAGTTCACGTTAGTTCTAATTGAACTTAAAATTTTTATTTTTACAGGAAAAGGCTTGCTGAATTTAACCTGTTTGAATCATTAAGGCTAACCGTCAATATCACGGGTTATTAGCAATTCATGAAGTCTATTGCTCCGAAGATTCGTCAGTGCCACAGGGATGCATATCGCGGATCGATATTTCAGCACTACATTTTATTCGGGGCTCTTGGGCCTGATCGCCCCACGCTTGAACTGCTGCTGAGTTATTATGATAGGGCCAATGACACATTTTGTATTCCTGATTCAAAGACTGGGGGCTTGAAAAGTGTTAAATTTGATTTGCAATGGGTCCATAACCACACATACTTCCCAGCTTATGGGGATCTCATACATATCAACCGGGACTCAACAAACAGATTATGGTTGCAATACTTCGCTCATCTTTTTAAAACTAAAGAGGGGAAGAAGTTAAAAAAAGCAACAATTACCCATCGAAGATACCTTGAAGGGCAGCTGGAAAGGCTCGTGGAGTCTACAGAAGAAGATGATATCCGAGATTTTTGTTCTGCTGCAAATTCTGTACCAATGCTCCATGATATGGTGCCCCAGAAGCGGGGAGGGTATCCCTAGACCTCTACTCAGATATCTGGATAGCATTGAGAGGGTCAATAAGATAGCTTGGGGTCAATTCTTTTATACAGAAATTAACAGGGGGATTAAAGCTGCTGTGGAGTGCAAGAAGGCGCCAGGGGTCACATATGTCCCAGGTTGCATGACACTTTTGTGTGTAAGTGCCATGTTTTACTCAATTTGGTTCATTCTAGCTATATTTCATGCCATGTGAGTTCTAACTTATGCCACGTTAGTTCTGTTTTCTGCTATGTTAGTTCTACTTTTCACCACGTTAGTTCTAGTTTCTGCTCTTGTTAGTTCTAGCCGTATTCATGTTAGTCCTTATTTGGGTCATGCTGCTAAGCCTTAAATGGCATCATGTTAGTTCAGAATTGGGTCACGTTAGTTCTAATAAAGTTCGGTTAGTTCTATTGCATCTCACCTTAGTTCTAATAGGAGGCATGCTAGTTCTAGGTTCTAGTTGGGGTCACAATAGTTCTAACGGAGTATCTGTTTGTTAGCTCTAATTTATGCCTTGTTAGTTCTGATTTGAATGCATAATGTATTTGCTTTAGCTTTGGTATTACGAGATGACGGGGTTAAAGAAATATCCCTACGTCGACAAGTCCAGACCTCCAATGACAAACTGGGCATCAGAAAAGGAGGTTAAAATCTCATATTTGTGGGCGAGGACCGTTAAATATAAGGCTAAATCAGCTTCAATAACTGAAGTTGATCGGCCTGTTGTGGAAGTTGGGCCTGCTCCTTCAAAGGTTGTTGCACCTCCCGCCGTTCAGGGGAGTGAAGGAGTGCCTCATGTGCCTAAGTTAAAGAGGAAGGCGAGGGCGGGGGAAATGAAGAACTTCTCAATAGGCTATGTAAATATCCTGTTAAGTCTAAGTTGTCTAAAGCTAAATGTAAACAATATCCATGTCAGTATAATCCTATTTTATGATAATATAATCTCTTAATAATTTCAGATCATGTCAAAACATATTGACAATGCTTTTGAAGATGAAGAGGAGGTGAAGGATCTACCCATTGAGCAGCAACTTACCTTTTGGAGAAATTCTGCTAAATTCCTCCAACGACTACTCTTTGCCACAAAGCAGAGCAAGAGTACATATTGTAAAGAATTTATGATTGAGATCAACAGGCTAAACAGAATAATTGAATAACTTAGAAGACCTGATGACGTCATAGACCCGGCGGTGCTGAAGGCAAATATCAAACAAAAAATTATTAAAAAATGAAGCTGAATCCACGGCCTAATGAGGAGGAACAACCTTCCAAATATAGTAGATTACATAAGGAAGACCCCATCATGCAAGAAGCTGAACATAAGATGGCTGAGGATGATGCTGAGGAGCCTGTTGATGATGTTGTTGTTCATGGATGTAAAGTTGATTTGGAGGGCACCACAATAGAAGGCAAAGTTGTGGAGCCTGTTGGTTCAACGGAAGAAGGAGCTGATGTTGGGAATATAGCTGAGGGGAAAGCTATAATAGAAGGGGAAGACGCGGAGGATGTCGCCCCCCAGAAGAATGGTGAAGCGGAACCCCCCGAGAATAAAGCTGGGGAGAATTCAGATAGAGAGGAGGTTATTGTAGATAACAAGGTCGAGGATAATGTAGAGAATAAAGCTGGGGAGAATTCAGATAGAGAGGAGGTTATTGTAGATAACAAGGTCGAGGATAATGTAGTTAAGGAGGAGGAAAATGTAGATAGGGAAGTGGATAATGTAGATAAGGAGGTGGAAAATGTAGATAGGAAATCAGAGAAGGAAGAGGAGCTTGTTGGAGGAGAAGGGGGGAATGTAGATAGCAGGGTTGAGGAGAATGTACAGAAAGAGGCGGAGATTGTGTATAGGGAAGAGGAGCATGTTGGAAGAGAAAATAAGAATGTAGATAGTTCTGCCCATGCTGTTGCTAATACTTCACATCAGGTGGAGAAAATCCTTGAAGCTCTGTCAAGGGATGTGCAAACAGAAGAGATTGTAGCAGCCCCACGGAGGAAGGTTCGAAGGACAAGCAAGCGGTCTAAATGGTGTAAGACCCCATACACAGAGGGAAAGGGAAAGAAAAAGCAAAAAGTTATAGATATACTTGCAAGTCCTGATGGTGTACACGAAGCTGACAAAGTTACCAATTTTTATAACGGCAAACAACATCCCACTTGGGATGAGTTGAGTTTGACAACAGAATAAAATGAAAACAAAAGATATTACAACTTAAACGAAAATAAACACGAGGTCCCGGTTTGGTGCGGTCTCGCTTGCGTGGGTTGTTGGCCTGTGACGGGGATGTTGATATCCGTGGACCGCCGACTCTTCAAGATCTCTTTTCCGGTATAATCCGGCAGAGTTTCGTCTATCCGCGAAGGGATATAGAAACAGAACCCCGTCGATCCGCGTGAGATCTCAGAGGTGTAAAGCTTATGTCTCGGCTAAAACGAGGCACTAGCTCTCCTTTGTATCACCGCTAAGGGCAACACTAAGGGAAAAGAAGGGGGGTGAATGAAGGGCTGATGAAGAAATCCTTACTCCTCAATCCGGCAGGGCTTCGCCGCTCTCTTAGAAAACCCCGACTCCTTCCTCCGGCAGGGCTTCGCCGCTCCTCTCTGGAATTTCAGATCTCAAAGGCTAAAGCTCTAGATCTGAAATTTCTCTCCCAAAACCAAGGCCAAGAGAATGGAGGCCCTAGGGGCCTATTTATAGGAAAACAAAGGGGGGGTAGGGGCTGGTTGAGGACACCCCCTAGGGGGGTGTCTCGGCTCCAAAACCGAGACACCCCTTGGGGTGTCTCGGCCATGGCCGAGACACCCCCCATGGGGTGTCTCGGCCAAGGCCGAGACACCCCCAAATTTGGCGTCGTCTCGGTGTTCTTTCTTGTAAGTACTAAATTACCGTGGTAGTTTTGGCGAAAATGGATGTTAGTTTTAGTTCTAGCCATGTAAGTTCTGCATGAGCCATGTTAGTTCTAGTTTGCGTCGCGTTAGCCCTAACAACTAGAATGTTAGTTCTAGCTTATAACATGTTAGTCCTAATGTAGAAGCAAGTTGGTTCTATCTTCCCTCATGCATAATACTGAACATTACGTGCTACTATTGGCAGCACTCACTTTACTCCGTCGACCCATCGCATTACGAGCTATTTTTGCAATATATTGAAAAATACACTGCCCTAACAACTAGAATGTTAGTTCTAGCTTATAACATGTTAGTCCTAATGTAGAAGCAAGTTGGTTCTATTTTCCCTCATGCATAATACTGAACATTACGTGGTACTATTGGCAGCACTCACTTTACTCCGTCGACCCATCGAATTACGAGCTGTTTTTGCAATATATTGAAAAATACACAGCCGTTCGAATAGAGCATCTGTTGATTCCGTTGGTCAGGCACGACCATTGGCATCTGGTTGAAGTTGATCTGAAAGAAAAGGTCGTCAACCACTACAGTTCTGCTGGCCATGAAGCTTGGATGGAGCCTGTTCATAAAATCATAAACTTTTTTAATGAACAGCAAGTTGATTTTGTAATATCAAATGTAGCCAGAGTATTTAGATACAGGGCCATCAAATGCGAGTCACAAAGAGGGAGGTTAGTTCCTTGGCATAAAAAGTGTTATAGTTCTATCTCTTGGTAAAATGTCTAATATAGCATACTATGTTGCAGCTATGACTGTGGTGTATTCGTCTACCTCTACATCCAAGCAATAATTCAAGGTCGCTCGACATTGCGGGTAAATCCTCCGGACGAAACCCCTGAAGCTATGCGAGCGAGGGTTGCCGCAAAATTATTGTTAGCCGGTTGCGAGCAAAGACATGCAGATGGGTCAGCTTATAGTGATGAATGACATGTTTATACAAAGAGAATGATTCAATGTTTATAAATAGAATTATGTATGTAGCAGTTAGATTGAATATGTACATTAACAGAGGTATTGGACTATCTAATGTCCTGTTGTTGGTCAAAAAGAGAATGTTATAGCTCTTTCTTGTTAACTCTACTTGAGCATTAGTTTAAGTGTATTACGTTCGTTTCTGCTGGTTCAATCTCGTAGAAGAAAAAAATAACAAGTGTGCATGAAAATCACAAAGGTTGGGTTTAGAACTAGAAAGATGTGGGCTAGAACTAGCTATATACAATCTTGAACTAGTGGGATAGAAGCTATAACTAACGTAGAACCTAGAAATAACAAATTAGCATGTAAAAACGAGGGCATGGTTTAGAACTAGCAAGATGTAGGCTAGAACTAGCTGTATACAAGCTAGAACTAGTGAGATAGAAGCTAGAACTAACGTCGACCTAGAAATAACAAAATAGAATGAAATAAAGGCGGGTTGGGTTTAGAACTAGCAAGATGTGGGTTAGAACTGGATGTATACATGCTAGAACTGGTGGGATAGAAGCTAGAACTAACGTGGAAGCCAGAAATAACAACTTACCATGTAAAAAACGCGGGCTGGGTTTAGAACTAGCAAGATGTGGGCTAGAACTGGTGGGATACAAGTTAGAACTGGTGGGATAGGAGCTAGAACTAACGTGGAACCCAAAAATAACAACTTAGCATGAAAAAAAAGAGGGCAGTCTCTAGAACTAGCGAGATGTGGGCTAGAACTGGTGGGATACAAGTTAGAACTGGTGGGATAGGAGTTAGAACTAACGTGGAACCCAGAAATAACAACTTAGCATGAAAATAACGAGAGCAGTCTCTAAAACTAACAAGATGTGGGCTAGAACTGGTGGGATACAAGTTAGAACTAACGTGGAACCTATAATTAACAATTTAGCATGAAAAAATCAAGGACTGTCATTAGAACTAACAAAATATGGGCTAGAACTGGTGGGATACAAATTAGAACTGGTGGGATAGGAGCTAGAAATAACGTGGAACCCAGAAATAACAACTTAGCATGAAAAAACGAGGACTGTGATTAGAACTAGCAAGATGTGGGCTAGAACTGGTGGGATACAAGCTATAACCGGTGGGATAGGAGCTAGAACTAACGTGGAACCCGGAAAAAACAACTTAGCATGAAAAAAAAGGGGCCAGGGTTTAGAACTAGCAAGATGTGGGATAGAACTGGCTGGATACAAGCTAGAACTGATGGGATAGGAGCTCGAACTAACATGGAACCCAGAAATAACAACTTAGCATGAAAAAA
>NC_033800.1:91438084-91438987 GCF_001876935.1 Asparagus officinalis
CCTAAGGTCAACGCCGGACAATGCGTAACCCTAGGTCAACGCCTATCAATGCGTTGCAATGAAAGAATCAATACTCCGAAAAGTATACGAGTATAAACTGCTTCTTAAATACTCCAATAAGGTATATGAGTATAAACTATTCCCTATTTTTGGTTTGAGAAGTTCCTGGAGAATATTGTTTATAAATATTCTTAAGGATAACTCAACAACACTACGCCGGACAACGCGTTGCAGATAAAGACTCGACGCCAACAATCGGTGGTCAGCTAAATCAGGAACCGACTTCAAAGTTCAAAATTCTGACAACGGTCAGACAATAAATGCAGCACCGGAACCCTTACAGACATTCGACAAAGCACCGAATAGCCTGAAGGATTGAAGGAATCAAGAACGGAAGTCATTCCAAGGTCCCATTACACCGACTGAAGGTTGGGACAATCATATCCAAAGTATTCCAGACTCTTCTATAAAAGAACGAGACTGAAATACTTTGGAGGGGGTATCTGTAGGCATATAAAATTGCTTATAGGTCCCTTAGCTCAGCTCGGCACAAACCGACAAACCAACGAGGCAACGAGATTGACTAATCGCACGCAAGCAACGGAATACGTCCATTCGCGTGCGGGATCAAGCCAAGTGTTCGAAGAGTCAACGAGTCATCCAACCAAAGGCATACTCGGACGAATGACGATCGAATCAAGATCGGTTTCGGACTCCAACTCAGAAGCGGATTTACTGCCTAATCGGGATCCGGATTTACTGCCAAATCAGATCAACCAAATCAAAGACTAAGTTAATCAAATCACGGACAGAACCAAAGGCGGAAATCACCAAAACCACCACCTAGAGGGGCTCGGCCGAAGCCGAGCCAACTTCAGGTGGCTCGGCCCAAGCCGAGCCACC
>NC_033800.1:91439080-91443684 GCF_001876935.1 Asparagus officinalis
GGCCACCTTGAGGTGGCCACACGTGCGCGCGGGCACAGTAAAGGTGGCCTATAAATAGGAGAGGGGGTTGTTCATTTTGAAGGGTTGGATTTTGGAGGAGGCGAGCCGAGCCACCAAGGTGGCCGGCCGAGCCACCTCTTGGTGGCTCGGCATGAGCCGAGCCACCTTGAGGTGGCCGGCCACCTTGAGGTGGCCACACGTGCGCGCGGGCACAGTAAAGGTGGCCTATAAATAGGAGAGGGGTTGTTCATTTTGAAGGGTTGGATTTTGGAGGAGGCGAAGCCCTGCAGGATTGGAGACTCAGATCTAAAAAAGATCTCAACTTTGGGACATCAAGGACTTGCTCATCCAGATCTGGTGCTCGGCGATCATCAACGTCAAATAAGGCAGGTGTTCGAGAGGATCGGATCTCAGATCTACGTTGCTACACTCCGGATCTAAGCTTGGTCTTAGATCCCGAGACTTGGACGATTGTTTCCTTGGTGAAACAATCCTCCCCGGCTATTATTTCCTTGGTGAAATAATACCCGTTGTACTGCGTAGATCCGACCGGATCTAGATCGCGCGGTGGTCCACGGCAAACAACCCCGGCGCAGGCAAAGAACCCACAAAGCGAGCGACCGCAAAACAGGAGCTCGTGATTCGTTCGACAAACAAGGAAACAAAGTTGTAATTTTTCATTTCTTTTTATTTGATTTTCGTTGTAACCGGATCTTATAAAAAGACCGGATCTTTGTAATCGATAAACTGTTACAAGAGTGTACAATGGAATCATTAATGAAGAAAGCAACGGTTTTTCCCGCGAACAATCTGGCGACCACAGTGGGAGCCAACGATCTCGCTGCCGAGATCGTTGCGTCGCAGCCGCGGATCTCGATCCCGGTCGAGGAGGAGGTCGAGTATGAGTTCGACCAAGCCAAGTTCGAGGAGTACGTGTCCTCGTCCGGATCTACCTCCCCCCGCAAGTCCAAGAAGTCCAAGTTCTCCTCCAGGAGAAAAACTCGTTGGTTTGAAGAAGTCGAAGCCACCAACGAAGATCTCGCCCCGTTTGATGCCAAAGTCGCATCGGGTGAGATTCCTCCAGTTTCCAACCAGGTCAGATCTGCTCTGGCCAACCCTTCTGCCGCAGGGGGCGTGGTGACTCTCTCGAAGAGAGCCCGCCAAAGGCAACATCAACGCCTTGCGAAACAATTCACAAAGGCCATGGAGTCAGTTGACGGGATCCGCTACAACGTGGATCTAAAGAACAAGAGAGGCAAACAGCCTCAACAACAGATGAACGGCACCTCTTCCAAGCCGCCAACAATGGAATGGATCCGTGTCAAACGGAATCGTTCGACGCTGGAAGAACGCATCCGCAAACGTCGCGCACTATCAGCGCAGGCACGGGCTCAAGCCGAAGAAGCCCGTAGAAAGTTGCAAAGAGAGGTAGCCAAGAAGCCGCCACCAACTCGCAAAGTTTGGAGGCCAAAGTCTGAAGCGGCAATTCAGGCTAAGGAGCAACCTTTGCAGCCTCCAACCAAAGTTCAACCTCCGGCGAACCAAGCTAAGCCGCCGAGAATTCCCATAGCTACTCCGGGAGATCATGCAGAATCCTCCCAAAGAATAAAGCCAGTCTTGGAGCGCCTCGGTCCACTTCCCGAGGAGCGAAGCAAAGCTCCAATCCAAGAACGTTTGGACCCACTACGAAAGCCCCAAACAACGCAACATGCTGGGGGTCGCCCCAAGCGCACTACTTTGCGCATTGAAGTTTAAAACTGGGTTCTTCACGGTGGCGTTTTGACTTGTTCAAACACAAGCCGAACGGCCTCAAAACCGTTATCCCACGTTCTGAGGGATTTTCGCCCACTTAGGAGCGGATTTAGAGGGCAGTTACAACCTCTTATCCCCCTATAAAAGCGAGTAAACTCAACTGAGTTAGTGGTTCGGTTGGATTTTTGGCATCTGAACCACACAGGTTCGATTTTTCTTGGCTTGGATCAACCATTGGAGACAGGCTTTTGAGGAGATCGACATCATCTTCCAACGAAGATCATCTTCAACTTCAGCAACAGGGAGCCTCTGTCCTTGGCTTACAACCGATCTTCGGTTCAAATCAACTCTTTTTCAAGAGTTCAAACTCGATCAGAGTTATCAACTCATCAAGAGTTTTAAACTTGCCACGCAAGTTCTGTGTGTAGCCCTTTATATTGTCTATCACACGGTATCTTCCTTTCATTTGGGCTCATTTTTTATCTCTCGTTATATCGGTTCGAATATTATTAGTTCTAACTTGCCCAACTAGCTAGAACTAACATAGGACGGGCTAGAGCTAACATGGGACGGGTTAGAACTAACATGGGGAAAGCTAGAACTAACATGGGGCGAGTTAGAACTAACATGGGGCAAGTTAGAACTAACAAGGGGTGGGCTAGAACTAACATGGGGCGAATTAGAACTAACATGAGGCAAATTAGAACTAACATGGGGCAAGTTAGAACTAACTTGAGAGCTCAAGAACCTAGAACTAAGATGAATTAGAGCTAGAACTAGCTAGAACTAATATGGGGCGCGCTCGTCGAAAAACGCTGCTCGTCGAAAAAGAAGGTCTCAGCGACGAGCACAACTTCGAAAAAGTCAATCCTCCAACCAACGCGAACTTCGCGTTCGAGAGCCTAAACGCGACCCTGAACTTCGCGTTTATGAGCCCAAACATGAGCTTCGCGAGAACCAGACTGAACGCGGCCCTCAATGGCGCGTTTTACAGCCAAAACGCGGACCTCAAGCCTTCGTTGAACGCGAACTTCACCTTCGCGTTTCCAAGTCAAAACACGACCCTCGCGTCGACGTTAAAGAACGCGACCCTCATGTCACCAAACGCGACCCTCGCGACCTTCGTGTTTCAAGTGCCAAACGCGATCTTCGTGCCAAACGCGACCTTCGCGTTTCAAGTGCCAAACGCGACCTTCGTGTATCAAGTGCCAAACGCGACCCTCGCGTCCCAAGTTCCAAATCCAATACCCGTGGAGCTTCGGGGCGCTGCCCCGAACCCCGCCGGGGGGTATTCCATCCCCCCGGACCCCCTGGCCAGGGGCGCGCCGCCCCCTGGACCCCCTGCCCGCTGGCCGGGCAGCGAGACCCCCGAATACTCTGCGTAGCGCGACTAGATTGAGGGGAGGATATAAGAAGTTTATGGATTCAAGGCATCTCAACCAGATCCATATTCACCAAGAGCCAGTCCTGTCCAATCATGGACTGGGGGTTCCAATTCAAACCTCACAATCAGTGAGTAATTCTCCTCGAATCTTTATAACAGATTCGAGAGAGTTCACATCGAGAGAAAGATCGATGCAACAAGTCATTCGTTCATTTCAATGTGAACGACTGATTCCTCCGGTCCTCTCGGGACGCCAATGCTGCTCATATGTGGCCCAACTGCTGGTGTTCAACCAATTTACGAACGTTGCTTTACCCAACCAACGACGGCGTTCACACAAGAAGAAGACTTCTGAGGGTGAATACCTTAGAGTCACTTCTAACATGATCGGCAGAGGGAGATCATCAGTTCCTAGTTCCGATGAGTCAGACTCAAACGGTAGTCGGTAAAGGCTTATCAAATACGTTGATGGTTGAGGGTTTGCCAAAAATCCTATGCATGTTTTCAGGCCCACCAGCTTAATGGACGTGAGCCAAGACTTGAAACGAATAAGCTGAAGACAAGTCTCAAAGACTTAGTCAAAATGCATGAAAGTCACCTCCGCGTCTCACATCGAAACGCCAAGGTCATAGCCACGTTTTAAGTCAGAACGCCAAGGTCAGACCCGCGTCGCAAAAACCACAATGCCGAGGTCAGACCCGCGTCGCAAAAACGATAACGCCAAGGTCATAGCCGCGTTTTAAGTCAGAACGCCAAGGTTAGACCAGCGATGCGAAAACCAAACGCTGAGGTCAGACCAGCGATGCGAAAACCAAACGCTAAGGTCAGACCCGCGTTACAAAAATCATGACGCCAAGGTCACACCCGGGTTTCAAATCCAAAACGCCGAAGTCAGCCTCGCGTCTCAAATTCAAAACGCAGGGGTCCACCCCCGCATTCTAGAAGCAGGATTATGACGCATACCTTCACAAAGGTCCTACGTGGCAAATCCCTTCAACCAATATGCATTCGAAGCGAGTGCAGAGAACGACTCCTTTACGACAAGGAATCAACAGCTCCAGGATCAGAGTTGAGATCCAAAGTATTCCGAAAATTCGTCCCAGTCAACCGCGAACTTTTGAAAACTTTGGAGGGGGTTCTGTAGGCTGTCTAAAAATCACAATAGATAGCTTATCCCCCATCAAACACCGATGATGGAAGTTACAATATGACGACTTCTAGAAGGCCATAATTTGAGGACTTTCACGTAGAAGGTTACAATCTGACGACCTTCACAACAACTAATGAAAGCCCCAATTCAACAGCCTTCACAATCAACATCGGGAGTTACAATCTGACGACTCTCATATTCTCAAGGAGCCAAGACGAAGATTACAAGACAATGATCTTTGCAACGCTATGACAAAAGAGATTACTTTGTGATAATCTCTTCAAGACAAGACGCGGAGGTCCTCCCCGTGTATCAACA
>NC_033800.1:91443767-91467242 GCF_001876935.1 Asparagus officinalis
CCCGCGTTTCCAAGCCACCCTCGCGTTCGTAGGGGTCCAACCAACACTGACCCCCGCGTCTCCAAGCTACAAGCTAAACGTGAGCGACCCTCGCGTTCGTAGGGGTCCAGCCAACACCGACCCCCGTGTTTCTAAGCTACAACAAACCAAAACACGAGCGACCCTCGCGTTCATCAATGTTCAGCCTACACCCAACTTCGCGTCTCAATTCTGAGAGGAAAAGTTGGGTTCTGAACGCCAGATTGGGCGTTTTGACTTGTTCAAACACAAGCCGAACGGCCTCAAAACCGTTATCCCACGTTCTGAGGGATTTTCGCCCACTTAGGAGCGGATTTAGAGGGCAGTTACAACCTCTTATCCCCCTATAAAAGCGAGTAAACTCAACCTGAGTTAAAAAAAAGGCTGGCTTTCGTTAGAACAGAGGAGGCGATAGGTTGGATTCTGAGGATCTCAACCACTCGGTTCGGTGATTCAACAGCAGCAGCATTAAAATCCCTGGAGATAGGATTTTTGAATCAAGTCTCTCCGTTTCCGCCGATTTCTTCTTTGTTGACTAGCCCTACATGTTTCCTATCACCTCCAATTTGTATCACGCTCTAACTCAGTCTCTATCTCTCTCGGTAACGTTCAAAACATCGCTCGACGACAGCAGCGAGCAGAAAATAGCAGCGCCGTGCCGAATTTGCGCGCGTTTTCAGGCCACGTCCGGTCTTCGTTTTCACCACCGTCTTCGCTGGTGTGTAACCCTTTATATTTTCTATCACACGGTATCTTCCTTTCACTTGGGCTCATTTTCTATCTCTCGTTATATCGCTTTGAATATTATTAGTTCTAACTTGCCCAACTAGCTAGAACTAACATAGGACGGGCTAGAACTAACATGGGACGGGTTAGAACTAACATGGGGAAAGTTAGAACTAACATGGGGTAAGTTAGAACTAACATGGGGCAAGTTAGAACTAACATGGGGCGGGCTAGAACTAACATGGGGCGAATTAGAACTAACATGAGGCAAATTAGAACTAACATGTGGCAAGTTAGAACTAACTTGAGAGCTCAAGAACCTAGAACTAAGATGAATTAGAGCTAGAACTAGCTAGAACTAATATGGGGCGTGCTAGAACTAACATAGGGCGTGTTAGAACTAACATGAGGCAAATTAGAACTAACTTGAGAGCCCAAGAGCCTAGAACTAACTTGAGAAAAAGCTCCTTCCACCTCCGGCGGAGCCCACCGAGACACCCCGATGACCCCGACAACCTCCTCCCACCACCGGCAAGCCTGGACAGCGGCGAAAAACTCCAAACAGCGAAGAACAAACCCGAACGGCGAGAAATTGCACTGCAGAAAACTGTAGTTTTGTGCCGACTTCACACGCACTTTTCGATCACCTCCAATCTTCGTTTCCACCGATTTCTTCTTTGTTGACTATCCCTACATGTTGCCTATCACCTCTAATTTGTATCACGCTCTAACTCAGTCTCTATCTCTCTCGGTAACGTCCGAAACATCGTTCGACGACAGCAACGAGCAGAAAATAGCAGCGCCGTGCCGACTTCGCGCGCGTTTTTCGGCCACCTCCTGTCTCCGTTTTCACCACCGTCTTCGCCGGTGTGTAGTCCTTTATATTATCTATCACACGGTATCTTCCTTTCACTTGGGCTCATTTTCTATCTCTCATTATATCGCTTCGAATATTGTTAGTTATAACTTGCCTAACTAGGTAGAACTAACATGGGACGGGTTAGAACTAACATGGGGCGGGCTAGAACTAACATGGGACGGGCTAGAACTAACATGAGACGGGTTAGAACTAACATGGGAAAAGTTAGAACTAACATGGGATGTGTTAGAACTAACATGGGATGGGCTAGAACTAACATGGGATGGGCTAGAACTAACATGGGGCAAATTAGAACTAACATGAGGCAAATTAGAACTAACATGGGGCAAGTTAGAACTAACTTGAGAGCCTAAGAGCCTAGAACTAAGATGAATTAGATCTAGGACTATCTAAAACTAACATGGGGCATGCTAGAACTAACATGGGGCGTGTTAGAACTAACATGGGGCAAATTCGAACTAACTTGAGAGCCCAAGAGTCTAGAACTAACTTGAGAAAAAACTCCTCCCACCTCCGACGGAGCCCACCGAGATACCCCGACGTCCCCGACAACCTCCTCCCACCTCCGACAAGCCTAGACAGAAGCAAAAATCTCCGAACAGCGAAGAACAAACCCGAACGATAAGAAATTGCACTGCAGAAAACTGCAGTTTTGTGCCGACTTCACACGTACTTTCCGATCACCTCCAATCTTCGTTTCCGCCGATTTCTTCTTTGTTGACTAGCCCTACATGTTGCCTATCACCTCTAATTTATATCATGCTCTAACTTAGTCTCTCTCTCTCTCGGGAATGTCCGAAACATCGCTCGACAGCAGAAGCGAGCAGAAAATAGCAGCGCCGTACCGACTTCACGCGCGTTTTCCAGCCACCTCCGGTCTCCGTTTTCACCACCGTCTTCACCAATGTGTAGCCCTTTATATTATCTATCACACGGTATCTTCCTTTCACTTGGGCTCATTTTTTATCTCTCGTTATATCGCTTCGAATATTATTAGTTCTAACTTGCCCAACTAGCTAGAACTAACATGGGACTATCTCTCGTTATATCGCTTCGAATATTATTAGTTCTAACTTGCCCAACTAGCTAGAACTAACATGGGACGGGCTAGAACTAACATGGGACGGGTATTATTAGTTCTAACTTGCCCAACTAGCTAGAACTAACATGGGACGGGCTAGAACTAACATGGGACGGGTAAAAACTAACATGGGGAAAGTTGGAACTAACATGTAGCAAGTTAGAACTAACATGGGGTAAGTTAGAACTAACATGAGGCGAATTAGAACTAACATGAGGCAAATTAGAACTAACATGGGGCAAGTTAGAACTAACTTGAGAGCCCAAGAGCCTAGAACTAAGATGAATTAGAGCTAGAACTAGATAGAACTAACATGGGGTGTGCTAGAACTAACATGGGGCGTGTTAGAACTAACATGGGGCAAATTAGAACTAACTTGAGAGCCCAAGAGCCTAGATTTAACTTGAGAAAAAGCTCCTCCCACCTCCGACGGAGCCCACCAAGACACCCTGACGACCCCGACAACCTCCTCCCACCTCCGGCAAGCCCGGGCAGTGGCGAAAACCTCCGAACAGCAAAGAACAAACCCAAACGGTGAGAAATTGCACTGCAGAAAACTGTAGTTTTGTGCCGACTTCGCACGCACTTTCCGATCACCTCCAATCTCCGTTTTCGCCGATTTCTTCTTTGTTGACTAGCCCTACATGTTGCCTATCACCTCCAATTTGTATCACGCTTTAACTCAGTCTCTATCTCTCTCAGTAATATCCGAAACATCGCTCGACGGCAGCAGCGAGCAGAAAATAACAGCGTCGTGCCGACCTCGCACGCGTTTTTCGACCACCTCCGGTCTCCGTTTTCACCATCGTCTTCACCGGTGTGTAGCCCTTTATATTGTCTATCACACAGTATCTTCCTTTCACTTGGGCTCATTTTCTATCTCTCGTTATATCGCTTCGAATATTGTTAGTTCTAACTTACTCAACTAGCTAGAACTAACATAGGGAGATGAGAGAGCTGGGTTTGAGGGATTGAAGAGATGTGATAAGGTTATTTTGGGGATTTTAGCTTAGCTGGCATGTAATAATTGCTAAAAAGGAGTTACAGTACAAAGTGTCACACTTCAAGGGGCTGAATCACATGGGGGAAATTAAGAGGGATTGCAGCACATGAAGTTTCTATTTTTGTGGCCTAGACACATTTTTCCCAACATAAAAATATTACACAATCTGCTAACTAAGTTAATCACTCATAATCTGTCAAACACGAAAAATAATAGAAGGCTTTACAGATCTCTCTAGAGGGGCTAAAACGAGTTAACCCCTCAAAACGAGGGGTATCTAAATTCACCCATTTAGACGGATTAAGAGATTACCCTCTTTGTTTATGAAGAAAATGATCCTAATCCTTTTTATTCTTAAAGATAAAAAATTGCCCAAAATGATTAAAATAAACTAAGCTAGCAGATTAAAAATTTCAACATTTTAAATTAACAAATTGCACTACATTATCCCCTCTCTTCAATCTCTCTTCCTTAACCATTTGCTAAATTAACAGGTGTTTTCTTTTCAGATCTCTTAAACACATGAAAATACCGAATCTACCGTTTCTTTAATTAATTATTTCCCAATAAAGCCAAAAAACTAAGGCCATCTCCTCCATTTGAACCCAACCAACCAATTCTCTTTTCCACTTTGTCACTTCTTTTCTCTTGCTAGTTTTTCTTATACGTCTTTGCAGGCGTTGGCCGTAGAGCTTGGATCATCAACGAGCAGTGAATCTACGACCATCCTCTTCAAATTATGGACAATCCCCCTCCTAATTACTGTTGGAAAAAATCAAATAAACTTAAATTAGCATGTAAATTAAATCCGAATAAAAATAAATGATTAAATCTGGCTTGATTAGAAGCAGTCGTGTAATCACTACCCTAGAAGATTGAGGACCCGCCTATCGCCCTAGTGCAGATGATCCCCTCTCCCCTAGCGGTAAAAACCCCAGAATCGGCCGACCTCTGTACTCGGGCGAGGGTACAGAGCTTCTGCTCAGATGAAGAAAGTTACCCAAAAATAAAACCAATACTATAAAGAAATAATATGAAGAGGAGAGAAGAAACTTGTTGTTTTCCTTATCAAAACCGAGCTCAACATACGACTGTAGGCATATAAAATTGCTTATAGGTCCCTTAGCTCAGCTCGGCACGAACCGACAAACCAACGAGGCGACGAGATCGACGAATCGCACGCAAGCAACGGAATACATCCATTCGCGTGCGGGATCAAGCCAAGTGTTCGAAGAGTCAACGAGTCATCCAACCGAGAGCGGACTCGGACGAATCACGATCGAATCAAGATCAGTTTCGAACTCAAACTCAAAAGCCGATTTACTGCCTAATCGGGATCCAGACTTCCAAATCAAGATCCCGAACAAATCAAAGTTCACAACAGAACCACAACCGAATCACGGACAGAACCGGAAACAACGGAAAACAACGGAACGAACACACCCGGAGGGGCTCGGTGGCCGAGCCACCCCAGGGTGGCTCGGCTGGTGCTCGGCGATCATCAACGTCAAATAAGGCAGGTGTTCGAGAGGATCAGATCTCAGATCTACGCAGGCATACTCCGGATCTAAGCTTGGTCTTAGATCCCGAGACTTGAGCGATTGTTTCCTTGGTGAATCAATCCCTCCCGGCTATTATTTCCTTCGTGGAATAATACCCGTCGTACTGCGTAGATCCGACCGGATCTAGATCTCGCGGTGGTCCACGGCAAACAACCCCGGCGCAGGCAAAGAACCCACCAAAGCGAGCGACCGCAAAACAGGAGCTCGTGATTCGTTCGACAAACAAGGAAACAAAGTTGTAATTTTTCATTTCTTTTTATTTGATTTTCGTTGTAACCGGATCTTATAAAAAGACCGGATCTTTTGTAACTCAAAAAGTTGTAACTCAAGATGACAATGGAATCAATAACAAAGAAAGCAACGAATTTTCCAGCGAACAATCTGGCGACCACAGTGGGAGCCACCGATCTCGCTGCCGAGATCGGAGCGTCGCAGCCGCGGATTCAGATCCCAGTCGTGGAGGAGGTCGAATACGAGTTCGATCAGACCAAGTTCGAGGAGTACCTTTCATCCTCGTCTAGATCGACCTCCCCCCGCAAGTCCAAGAAGTCCAAGTTCTCTTCCAACAGAAAGGTGCGTTGGTACGAAGAAGTTGAAGCTACCAACGACGACCTCATCCTGATTGACGCCAAAGTTGCGTCGGGTGAGGCTCCACCAACCTCCAACCAGATCAAGCTGGTTCCAACCAATTCCTCCGTCACCAAAGGAGCGGTGACTCTCTCAAAGAGAGCCCGCCAGAGGCAACGCCAACGCTTGGCCAAACGATTCGCCAAAGCAATGGAGTCCACCGACGGAATCCGCTACAACGCGGATTTGAAGAACGGGAGAGGCAAACAGCCTCAACGGCCGGTGAATGGCGACTCCTCCAAGCCGCCAACCAACGAATGGGTCCGTGTCAAACGGAACCGTTCGACACTGGAGGAGCGCATTCGCAAACGCCGCGCACTATCAGCGCAGGCACGGGCTCAAGCTGAAGAAGCCCGTAGAAAGCTGCAGAAAGAGGTAGCTAAGAAGCCGCCACCAACTCGCAAAGTTTGGAGGCCGAAGTCTGAAGCGGCGGTTCAGACCAAAAAGCAGCAACTGCAGCCTCCAACCAAAATTCAACCTCCGGCGAACCCAGCTAAGTCGCCGAGAATTCCCATAGCTACTCCGGGAGATCATGCAGAATCCTCCCGAAGGAGAAAGCCAGTCTTGGAGCGCCTCGGTCCAATTCCCGATGAGCGAAGCAAAGCTCCGATCCAAGAACGTTTGGGCCCACTAAGAAAACCCCGAACGAATCAACACGCTGGGGGTCACCGCTACCTCCAACATGACAAGGAGCTCAAGGCAACTGCGCGCGCTAATTTGCGCATTGAGGCCCGATGAGAATTCACGCCCAAAAAGGCAAGCCTCGAGGCGCGTGACTCTTGAGAGCCCAAAGAAGGCAGTTTGCCCTCAGATGGAAACGTTGTCATCCGATGATGATAACGTTATACCTGAGAAGTCGTGCCCGCACACGATAGGTTACTCCGACTGTCAAAATGACGAGTTGTACTATCGTGCTGGGGGTACGAACAGAACCAGAAAGAGGAGTCCCCGAGAACAGGAAACTCAGTGCCCTTGTTCAAAGCTCATTCGGGCGGTACTGTCTCAATGCAACTGCATCAAGGTAATCCCCGAGAGAATTTCAGTGTTCGAAAGGCTCGGCACCGAAACGCCAAAACCAAGGTATAGGCGTTTCCGGCAAAGAAGAACGGTGGTTAAAGACGGAGAATTTCCGAGGGTCACCGCCAACATGACCAGCAAAGAGACATCGACACAGGTTAATCTCAAGTCGTTTCTGGAAGCATCCCGGCGTGTAACCCGTCTGCAGTCCGGAGCCATCGCACGAGGAACTTATGGTAGGGTTCGGACAAGATTGCCTTCGGAAGATGAAGAATCGGATTCCTGCTCTGCTGTCGCATCGGACAATACAGTGTCCAGCGAAGGACAACCCCGCGAGTCATTTATGATAAGCGCGGAAGAAATGGCCAAGATGCTTGAAGACGCTTTGGCTAAACAGAAAGAAAGTTTCAAGTTTGAGATGCAGATGGCCATGCAGACTATGAGAGAGATGCATGAGCAACAAATCCAGGCGTTCAGGAACCAACAAGGTGAACCAAGTCACCGTAATCAGGTTGTTCAGGAAGAAGAGCACACGGATAGGGATGGAGCTCACAATGCCAATAACCCTCCCGTCAATGCAGGGGGTGGTAACGAGGATGCCAACGAGGATACAAGTGAAGACTTGAAGATCAAAGATCTCGAGAGCAAAATCAACACATTGATCTCCGCTCAAGAGACGAAGAAAACAGGCATTCCCTGTCCATACCCAAGAGAGTGGGAATCGATCCCCTATCCGGCGAAGTTCAGTTTAATCAACTTCACGCCGTTCGATGGGAAGGGTTCCCCCACTCAGCATTTGATTTATTTCAAATCGCACCTGGGTATTATTTCCGGCAATGAGCCTCTGATGGTGCGGTCATTCGTCGGCACTCTTCGCGGAGCCGCCTTCGATTGGTACCGTCGCCTCAAGCCAGGAAGCATAAACAGCTGGGACGACATGGAGACGAAGTTCCTCGCCAACTTCTTCGACGACGACACCGAGATATCTATCGGATCATTGCTCGATGAGAAGCAGAAGGACGGGGAGTTAGTCGACACCTTCGTCAAAAGGTTCCGGAACAAGGCGATGAATTGCCGGGACCCGATCACAGAGGAATTCATCCTCCAAACTTGCCACAACAACCTTGCGTTGGACGTGTTGGAAGCAATGGGAACAGCACCGTCTGACACTTGGAAGGATCTGAAGGTGCGCGGTGAACAAGCCGAACGTTTCCTCCGAAGGAAGAAGGCCGAGAGGAACCTACCGACGGCTAATCCTCTGGACTCAAACTTCGCCTCTCGTGGTAAGGGCAAAACACCTGCAGCTACTGGTGGTGCTAATCAAGCGTCACAACAGCAATCCCGAAGGCAGCAAAAGACTTCGGGTCCGAGACTCCAAAGAGAGTATTCCTTCAAGGACGAAGACGTTCCAGCCATCTTCGAATCCCTCCTTGAAGGTAACAAGATCAAGCTACCACCTATCACAAATCAGGAGGAAGCTGACAACACTACGGACCCAAAGTACTGTGCATACCACAGGAGGGTCGTTCATCCCACCAAGGATTGCTTTGCTCTCAAGAATAGCATTCAGACCTTGGTTGAAGCCGGCGTCATAACGCTGAGGTAAGCCAATTGAGAATGGCACAACTCCGACCGGTATAAGAGTATAAACTGCTTCCTAAAACTCCAAAGAGTATACGAGTATAAACTGTTTCTCAATCCTCCGACCGGTACAAGAGGTTAAACTGTTCCCTGATACTCCAATAGGTATATGAGTCTAAACTGTTTCCCACTTTTGACGGGAAGTTCCTGGAGAATATTAAGCTAATATTCTTAAGGATAACCCGGTTAGTTAACTGATAATAATGTCCGAACCAGTTCCGCAGAGGAAACTGGGGGTGGACGATTTATGTAACGGGAAGTTCCCAAAACCACAGCAATGTAATGAATAAGAACTCCCATTCTCACCATGTCTATGCACTCAACACTCTCTCTGTTATCCGTCACCAAAGGAGCGGTGACTCTCTCAAAGAGAGCCCGCCAGAGGCAACGCCAACGCTTGGCCAAACGATTCGCCAAAGCAATGGAGTCCACCGACGGAATCCGCTACAACGCGGATTTGAAGAACGGGAGAGGCAAATACAACGTGGATCTGAAGAACAAAAGAGGCAAGCAGCCTCAACAATCAACGAATGGTGGTTCCTCCAAGCCGCCAACAATGGAATGGGTTCGTGTCAAACGGAACCGTTCGACACTGGAGGAGCGCATTCGCAAACGCCGCGCACTATCAGCGCAGGCACGGGCTCAAGTCGAAGAAGCCCGTAGAAAGCTGCAGAAAGAGGTGGTCAAGAAGCCACCACCAACCCGCCAAGTCTGGAAGCCTAAGTCTGAAGTGGCGACCCGGGCCAAAAAGCAACCATTGCAGCCTTCAAAGCAAGGC
Source organism: Asparagus officinalis (assembly GCF_001876935.1). NCBI lineage: Eukaryota > Viridiplantae > Streptophyta > Magnoliopsida > Asparagales > Asparagaceae > Asparagus > Asparagus officinalis. The sequence goes on from NC_033800.1 coordinate 91,453,101, forward strand.
CAACCTCCGGCGAATCAATCAAAGTTGCCGTTAATTCCAATAGCTACTCCTGGAGATCATGCAGAATCCTCCCGAAGGAGAAAATCAGTTTTGGAGCGCCTCGGTCCAATTCCCGACGAGAGAGGCAAAGCTCCCGTTCACGAGCGTTTGGGCCCGATGAGGAAGCCCAGAACGACTCAACACACTAGGGGTCATCGTCACCTCCAGTATGACAAAGAACTCAAGGCAGCTGCGCTCACCAATTTGCGCATCGAAGTCCAAGAGCCCGATGAGAATTCACGCCCAAAAAGGCAAGCCTCGAGGCGCGTGACTCTTGAGAGCCCAAAGAAGGCAGTTTGCCCTCAGATGGAAACGTTGTCATCCGATGATGATAACGTTATACCTGAGAAGTCGTGCCCGCACACGATAGGTTACTCCGACTATCAAAATGACGAGTTGTACTATCGTGCTGGGGGTACGAATAGAACCAGGAAGAGGAGTCCCCGAGAACAGGAAACTCAATGCCCCTGTTCCAAACTCATTCGGGCGGTATTGTCTGAATGCAACTGCATTAAGAGGAGTCCCCGAGAACAGGAAACTCAATGCCCCTGTTCCAAACTCATTCGGGCGGTATTGTCTGAATGCAACTGCATTAAGGCAGTCCCCGAAAGAGTTTTAGTTTTCGAGAGACTTAGTACCAAAATGCCAAAACCAAGGCGTAGGCGTTTTCGGCAAAGAAGGACGGTGGTTGAAGATGAAGAATTCCCGAGGGTCACCGCTAATATGACAAGCAGAGAGACCCCATCACGGGATAATCTCGAGTCGATTCTGAAAGCATCCCAGCGTCTAACCCGTCTGCAGTCTGGAGCAATCGCACGAGGAACCTATGGTAGGGTTCGGACAAGAGTACCTTCAGAAGGTGAAGAGTCGGATACCTGCTCCGCAATCGCATCAGATAATACAGTGTCCAGTGAGGGGGAACCCCGTGAGTCACTGATGATAGGTGCGGAGCAAATTGCCAAGATGATTGAAGACGCTTTGGCTAAACAGCAGGAAACTTTCAGGTTCGAGATGCAGATGACCATGCAGAACATGAGAGAAATGCATGACCAACAAATCCAAGCATTGGCGAACCAGCAAGGCGAGCCGAGTCGTCGCAACCAAGCCCATCAGGAGGACGAAGATACGAATGCTCACGATGCCAATAACCCTCCTGACAATGCGGGGGGTGGTAACGAGGATGCCAACGAGGATACAAGTGAAGACTTGAAGATCAAAGATCTCGAGAGCAAAATCAACACATTGATCTCCGCTCAAGAGACGAAGAAAACAGGCATTCCCTGTCCATACCCAAGAGAGTGGGAATCGATCCCATATCCGGCGAAGTTCAATCTAATCAACTTCACGCCGTTCGATGGGAAGGGTTCCCCCACTCAGCATTTGATTTATTTCAAATCGCACCTGGGTATTATTTCCGGCAATGAGCCTCTGATGGTGCGGTCATTCGTCGGCACTCTTCGCGGAGCCGCCTTCGATTGGTACCGCCGCCTCAAGCCAGGAAGCGTAAATAGCTGGGACGACATGGAGACAAAATTCCTCGCTAACTTCTTCGACGACGACACCGAGATATCTATCGGATCATTGCTCGATGAGAAGCAGAAGGACGGGGAGTTAGTCGACACCTTCGTCAAGAGGTTCCGGAACAAAGCGATGAATTGTCGGGACCCGATCACCGAGGAATTCATTCTCCAGACCTACGGGATGAAGCTCACAATGCCAATAACCCTCCTGTCAATACAGGGGGTGGTAACGAGGATGCCAACGAAGATACAAGTGAAGACTTGAAGATCAAAGATCTCGAGAGCAAAATCAACACATTGATCTCCGCTCAAGAGACGAAGAAAACAGGCATTCCCTGTCCATACCCAAGAGAGTGGGAATCGATCCCCTATCCGGCGAAGTTTAGTCTGATTAACTTTACGCCGTTTGATGGGAAGGGTTCCCCCACTCAGCATTTGATTTATTTCAAATCGCACCTGGGTATTATTTCCGGCAATGAGCCTCTGATGGTGCGGTCATTCGTCGGCACTCTTCGCGGAGCCGCCTTCGATTGGTACCGCCGCCTCAAGCCAGGAAGCGTGAACAGCTGGGATGACATGGAGACCAAGTTCCTGGCCAACTTCTTCGACGACGACACCGAGATATCTATCGGATCATTGCTCGATGAGAAGCAGAAGGACGGGGAGTTAGTCGACACCTTCGTCAAAAGGTTCCGGAACAAGGCGATGAATTGCCGGGACCCGATCACAGAGGAATTCATCCTCCAAACTTGCCACAACAACCTTGCGTTGGACGTGTTGGAAGCAATGGGAACAGCACCGTCTGACACTTGGAAGGATCTGAAGGTCCGAGGGGAGCAGGCTGAGCGATTCCTTAGAAGGAAGAAGGCCGAGAGGAACCAACCGACGGTTAATCCGCTGGACTCAAATTTCGCCTCTCGTGGTAAGGGCAAAACACCTGCAGCTACTGGTGGTGCTAATCAAGCGTCACAACAGCAATCCCGAAGGCAGCAAAAGACTTCGGGTCCGAGACTCCAAAGAGAGTATTCCTTCAAGGACGAAGACGTTCCAGCCATCTTCGAATCCCTCCTTGAAGGTAACAAGATCAAGCTACCACCTATCACAAATCAGGAGGAAGCTGACAACACTACGGACCCAAAGTACTGTGCATACCACAGGAGGGTCGTTCATCCCACCAAGGATTGCTTTGCTCTCAAGAATAGCATTCAGACCTTGGTTGAAGCCGGCGTCATAACGCTGAGGTAAGCCAATTGAGAATGGCAAAACTCCGACCGGTATAAGAGTATAAACTGCTTCCTAAAACTCCAAAGAGTATACGAGTATAAACTGTTTCTCAATCCTCCGACCGGTATAAGAGGTTAAACTACTCCCTGATACTCCAATAGGTATATGAGTCTAAACTGTTTCCCCACTTTTGACGGGAAGTTCCTGGAGAATATTAAGCTAATATTCTTAAGGATAACCCGGTTAGTTAACTGATAATAATGTCCGAACCAGTTCCGCAGAGGAAACTGGGGGTGGACGATTTATGTAATGGGAAGTTCCCAAAACCACAGCAATGTAATGAATAAGAACTCCCATTCTCACCATGTCTATGCACTCAACACTCTCTCTGTTAGAGTCTGGACGTAAAGTACCCACTTGGTCAAACCTTCTTACAGTTAGGACCACAGTCAAAATCCCCTCTCGATTCCCCCAATGAACGAGAGGTCCACAAATTGAGCGATCAAACCTTCCTACAGTTAGGATTGTCTCAAAACACCCACTTGGTCAAACCTTCTTACAGTTAGGACCACAGTCAAAATCCCCTCTCGATTCCCCCAATGAACGAGAGGTCCACAAATTGAGCGATCAAACCTTCCTACAGTTAGGATTGTCTCAAAACACCCACTTGGTCAAACCTTCTTACAGTTAGGACCACAGTCAAAATCCCCTCTCGATTCTCCCAATGAACGAGAGGTCCACAAATCAAGCGATCAAACCTTCCTACAGTTAGGATCGTCTCAAATCTCCCAATTGGTCAAACCTTCTTACAGTTAGGACCACAGTCAAAATCCCCTCTCGATTCCTCCAATGAACGAGAGGTCCACTTTCAAATCGAGTGATCAAACCTTCCTACAGTTAGGGTCACCTCAAACTCCTGTTTGGCCAAACCTTCCTACAGTTAGGGTCAAAACCATAATTCACTCTCGATAAACGAGAAATTCATCTTTAGTTCGGTAATCAAACCTTCCGACAGTTAGGGTTATCCGAATCTTTTCGATTCTCGGAGTGGAGATCCCACTCTCAGTTTCACCTTTCCGGATTCTGGGGGTGGAGATCCCACCTCGAGTCTCCTTTCCAGTTGAAGATAGAATATAAAATTCTTCTTCTTCATTGTCGGGAGATAGAATATAAAATTCTTCCTCTCCCATTTCGGGTTCGTCTTTGCCCCAAGAGAAGACACCACCTTTTTCAAATCCCAAAATCTGTGCCTCACAGGTACAGGGAATTTTATCCCGAATCCTAAGTAGGGATAAGTCAACGCCTAACACGCGTTGCCGGTTTAGTCTTTTTCCGTACAAAAAGACACCAGAGTTTGATTCTGGGGTATTCTATCCTGAAACCTAAGCAAGGATAAGTCTGTGCCTAACCCGCGCTGCCGGTTAGTTCTTAACCGTTGAAAAGAACATCCGTCCACATATTCAATATTGTGGCAGGTTGTTATTAATAACACCAAAATCCATGCCTTACACGCATGGGGAATGTCATCCTGAATCCTAAGAAAGGATATGTCGACACCTAACACGTGTCGCCGGTTTAGTCTTTTACCGATTGAAAAAGACACCAGAATACCAGTCTGGGGTATTTTTATCCCGAAGCCTAAGTAGGGATAAGTCAACGTCTAATACACGTTGCCGGGTAGCCTATTCCCGTAACAATGGCGAAGCCTATGTATTCAACATCATAGCACAAAGTCTAAGAGAATTCACTCTCTTAGCACAACGTTACATGCGGAACGGATTTAGACAATCCGCATGCTAGCCCGACTCAAACGGTAGTCGGTAAAGGCTAATCAAATCCGTTGAAGGCTGGGGGTTAGCCAAAAACCCCAAAGTCAGCGCCTAACACGCGTCGCCGGTTTAGTCTTTTACCAATTGAAAAAGACACCAGAGTTCGATTCTGGGGTATTTTATCCCGAAGCCTAAGTAGGGATAAGTCAGCGTCTAATACACGTTGCTGGGTAGCCTATTCCCATAACAATAGCGAAGTCTACGTATTCAATATCGTAGCACTAAAAGGGTTAACTCTTTTAGCGTAACGTCACATGCGGAACGGACTTAAACAATCCGCATGCTAGCCCGACTCAAACGGTAGTCGGTAAAGGCTCATCAAACCCGTTGATGGCTGAGAATTTGCCAAAAATTCTATAAATGCGAGTCACTGACGCATCAGCTTCTTTAGTTGGTCTCGTGACCTGAGCAACATACGACGTTCAAAACCCTAAGGTCTACGCCAGACAACGCGTAACCTTAGGTCAACGCCAGTCAACGCGTTGCGAGCAAAAATTTCAACGTACGACGTTCAAAACCCTAAGGTCTACGCCGGACAACGCGTAACCTTAGGTCAACGCCAGTCAACGCGTTGCAAGCAAAAAATTCAACGTACGACGGTCAAAACCCCAGGGTCAACGCCGGACAACGCGTAACCTTAGGTCAACGCCAGTCAACGCGTTGCGATCAAAAGGTCAACGTACGACGGTCAAAACCCCAGGGTCAACGCCGGACAACGCGTAACCTTAGGTTAACGCCAGTCAACGCGTTGCGATCAAAAGGTCAACGTACGACGGTCAAAACCCCAGGGTCAACGCCGGACAACGCGTAACCTTAGGTTAACGCCAGTCAACGCGTTGCGATCAAAAGGTCAACGTACGACGGTCAAAACCCCAGGGTCAACGCCGGACAACGCGTAACCTTAGGTCAACGCCAGTCAACGCGTTGCGAGCAAAAATTCAACGTATGACGTTCAAAACCCTAAGGTCAACGCCGGACAACGCGTGATCCTAGGTCAACGCCTATCAATGCGTTGCAATGAAAGAACTAACACTCCGAAGAGTATATGAGTATAAACTGCTCCTCAATCCTCCAACAGTGCATGAGGTTAAACTGCTTCTTAATACTCCAATAAGGTATACGAGTATAAACTATTCCCTATTGTTGGTTGAGAAGTTCCTGGAGAATATTTTCATTCTTAAGGATAACTCAACAACACTACGCCGAACAACGCGTCGTAAATAAAGACTCGACACCAACAATCGATGTTTAGCTAAAAAATCAGGAATCAACTTCAAAGTTCAAAATTCCGACAAATGGTCAGACAATAAATGCAGCACCGGAACCCTCTCAAGCATTCGACAAAGCACCGAATAGCCTGGAAGATTGAAGGAATCAAGAACGGAAGTCATTCCAAGATCCCTTTACACCGACTGAAGGTTGGGACAAGCATATCCAAAGTATTCCAGACTCTTCTATAAAAGAACGAGACTGAAATACTTTGGAGGGGGTATCTGTAGGCATATAAAATTGCTTATAGGTCCCTTAGCTCAGCTCGGCACAAACCGACAAACCAACGAGGCAACGAGATTGACTAATCGTACGCAAGCAACGGAATACGTCCATTCGCGTGCGGGATCAAGCCAAGTGTTCGAAGAGTCAACGAGTCATCCAACCGAGAGCGGACTCGGACGAATCACGATCGAATCAAGATCAGTTTCGAACTCAAACTCAAAAGCCGATTTACTGCCTAATCGGGATCCAGACTTCCAAATCAAGATCCCGAACAAATCAAAGTTCACAACAGAACCACAACCGAATCACGGACAGAACCGGAAACAACGGAAAACAACGGAACGAACAACACCCGGAGGGGCTCGGCCGAAACCGAACCATCTCAAGGTGGCTCGGCTTGGGCCGAGCCACCCTGAGGTGGCCCGAGCCACCAAGGTGGCCGGCCGAGCCACCTCTTGGTGGCTCGGCATGAGCCGAGCCACCTTGAGGTGGCCGACGGCTTGAGTTCTGGCCACACGTGCACACGGGCACAGTGACGAGAGCCTATAAATAGGCCAAGGGGTTCTTCATTTCAGGAGGTTGGAAATTTTGGAGAGGCGAAGCCCTGCTGGATTGGAGACTCGGAACTTAACACTAAAAAAGATCTCAACTTTGGGACATCAAGGACTTGCTCATCCAGATCTGGTGCTCGGCGATCATCAACGTCAAATAAGGCAGGTGTTCGAGAGGATCGGATCTCAGATCTACGTTGCTACACTCCGGATCTAAGCTTGGTCTTAGATCCCGAGACTTGGACGATTGTTTCCTTGGTGAAACAATCCTCCCCGGCTATTATTTCCTTGGTGAAATAATACCCGTTGTACTGCGTAGATCCGACCGGATCTAGATCGCGCGGTGGTCCACGGCAAACAACCCCGGCGCAGGCAAAGAACCCACAAAGCGAGCGACCGCAAAACAGGAGCTCGCGATTCGTTCGACAAACAAGGAAACAAAGTTGTAATTTTCATTTCTTTTCAATTTGATTTTCATTGTAACCGGATCTTATAAAAAGACCGGATCTTTGTAATCGATAGACTATTACAAGAGTGTACAATGGAATCATTAATGAAGAAAGACATGATTTTTCCCGCGAACAACGACTATATATATATGGTGTTGGAAAGAGACGTTACAAAACCTGCAATTAATACGGTAACGTTCATCATAAATTTTGTAATGTTCCCCATAATTATATAGCTGTTACACATATTTTTTAATTGCTAATTAAAACATGTTTTAATTATAAAAATTTATTACTATTCATGAAGGCAAAATTGTCTTTTCTTAACAAAATATCTAACAGCCCCCCCCCCAAAGGCAATATTGACTGAAAACTCAAAACCAATAAATAAATCAAGAAATCATAAAGCAAATATAGGTTAGGCAACCTATCGTATCGTGAATTCGGGAGATGTAGCTTTCGGCTTTGAACCTTTTCTTAGTGAGTTTATCACCACCTGAGGGACATAATGGACTAGGCATTGAATTAGGCCCATTGAATCAGGTATTGATAAAAACACACACAATACGTCTTCATCTATTGAGCAAAACGGGTTGAGCGTTAAAGACCATGCTCACAATAACCGACTCATGAGAGTTTCTAGGGGTTAGCCCAGCCCCCCCCCCAACCGTGGCCATCACGGTTTATCTCACGTAGGTAAGTCCTCAAAAGATACTACAGCTGTTTATTTAATACCCCCCATAATATACACGTTAGACTTATTAAGAGTAAAACTCAACCTAGCCTGCTGTATCATAAGAGCATCGTCATCATAGAGAAAGGGTAGTAGCACAAGCTACATAGTGATATATGAATATATTTGGGTCGATGCTCCATAGAGTGTCACTAGTCCAGCTTGTTTCTACCACATTGAACCAACATTGGGACTAAGTCTCCAAATAAGGGTTGGGTTCCCAATGTCAGTGACCTCTCTTATGGGCTTAATCCCATCTCCCTCGATGAATCCAGAACCACACTCCTGGATAGACCTTTAGTCAAAGAATCAATAAGATTCTTTTTTTAGACTTTACAAAGTCTAGAATCACAAATTTGCCTAGTAGGCGTTATATATATTTATCAAGTTATTTTATAATTAGTCCTTTATTTGACATTAGGTCCCCTTCTTGTTTAAGTCATTTTTCAAATCAATCTTTCAATGAAAGAGTACAGGAAGCAAGAGGAGGGATTGATTTGAAACAACTTATAAGGATAAATGGACCTAATAGCAATTTTAATTATTTGATGGACTAATTTCAATATAACTTCATGATTTTAAACTTTTATTTATCATATAGATAGAAGTTATAAGATATACCTCTTGATTTGATTTTCCAGGACATTGATTCATCACATCTCCTGTAACTAGGCATATTAGTTAACAGAGCATATTTATATCAACTCTAATTATTTTCTGAAATCTCAAGAGAAAGCATTATACATGTAGTAAAATGAAGAGCTATAAAATTGTTCTTTCTAGTCAATATTAAAATGATAGGACATCAAAACATGTTAGCTTAAAAGGTCATGGTTTATGATCATAAAAATCATAGTCTATGTCTGAATATGTAACTGCATAGAGTTTGTGCAGATTAGAATTTGACCTTAATATCTGAATATTTCAAACTAATATGAAACTCAAATACTGTAGTTATATCTTTACATGCATGCATATGCACATACATGAATGAAATTACTAATAGTTACATACAAAGCATTCAAGAGAACCTTATAATATGATTTCATATCTTAAAGTATATTTCATATTTCATATGCATAAATTTTAAATTCTCGTATTATAAGAACTTGTAAATTTGTTGCTTACAAGGGAGACCTTCCAAATTTAAATTGGTTGCCTACAAAAGAGACCTTTCAAATTTAAATTGGTTGCCTATAAAAGAGACTATCTAAATTTAAATTTATGCATATGAATTATTCTCATAATTCTGGTCCTCTTATTCATGCTTGAATATAACATGTTTCATATGAAAATATAACAATTATCAAATAAAAGGGTTTAAGAATATACAACTTACCATTTGATATGGATGTGCTATTAGTATCAATCTTGAGTCCAACTCTAGTATTGACTTCTTTAAGTTGGTTCACAATGAGTTTGATATACATCAATTAATGAATTGAAGTTTTTCAAAATCATATTAGCAATATTGCTCATGTATCTTGGCAGGAAATTAATTAACAATGGATTCACACAATAAACATTTGGTAACGGTTTCCTTCCTTGCGATTGATAAAGCAAAAAGGAATTAACAATAAATAATACATTTGAGTATTTATGTTAGCAATTACATAGTCATATTAAGCACTATTTATTATTGTGACTGATGTAAATACAATACTTTAGGAGGGAAAAGTAATTAGATTAGATGAACAATAATAAAATTGCTTAATAAGCAGAAAAACTCCCCTGAGTGAACAGTAACCCTCGGTGAACAGTAACAAAATTTTCCTTTTTTATTTTAATAACAACTAAATTAAATTATTAGTTAAAAAATAAACAAGAGCAAGTAAAGCAAATTACAACAAATTAACTATTATTAATTTTCTATTTTTTTATTTTTATTTTTTAAACAGAAAGAAATATATATTTTTCCGGATGAACAGTAAAAACGATGAACAAGACTTTTAATATAATTTTTTCGGATTAAAAGCAAAAGCTATAAACTTCTCCGCTTGAGGGTCGGCCTTTGACAATTCTTCTTCTGTTGAGACTGAGTTATCCCCCCTTCTTTGATCAAGGCTCGTCTACTTCTATTTCTTCTTCCCCAATTACGAATTAGTAGGCTATAGTTGTTGTGTTTTTATTAAAGTATGTGTCTCATTCGGACAATTTCAAAAGGGACTAACTAAGCCCTGTGTCTTTCCTATCACCCCAACATTCCGTTCTTCTGCCTTTGTAGGAGCGGTATCAATCCTAAACTTCCTTAGCTGTGTACTCTGGGTATGGATTTTGAATCCAGGGCCAGCTTTCTGAATGAAAGATGATCAGTTTCTACACAGATTGGACAAAAAAGATACCCGTGCGAGAAGAGTAGTGTTCCAAGATGCAAGCTTTGCTTGTTCTGAAATTCTAGACTAGACGAGCTTCAAAGCGATTAAGCTTCACATCTATTTACGTATTGAAACCATCTATGCGTGAGACACAATCTACGTCTTTCATTTTTCTATTTACGTATTGAAAGTCATCATATGGTGTATTGAAACCATCTTTTCTAACAACAACAGCTATATGTTCTATAAAGTCGAACAAAATCTTATTGCTTCATTCTTCAAAGCTTGAAAATACTACTGTAGGGTAATCCTCACTAAAATATGTTTCAATAGATTCGGACAGATCATCACCTGGTCGAACTACCAAGAAACCCACTGCGTAAGGTACATGGACATCATTTATGACGAGAGTACAGAGTTTCTGCTCAGATGAAGAAAGTTGCCCAAAAATAAAACCAATATTATGAAGAAATAATAAGACGAGGAGAGAAGAGACTTGTTGTTTTCCTTATCAAAACCGAGCTCAACATACGACTATATATATATGGTATTGGAAAGAGACGTTACAAAACCCGTAATTAATACGGTAACGTTCGTCATAAATTTTGTAATGTTCCCCATAATTATATAGCCGTTACACATATTTTTAATTGCTAATTAAAATATGTTTTAATTACAAAAATTTATTACTATTCATGAAGGCAAAATTGTCTTTTCTTAACAAAATATCTAACAATTATCTCCACAATCGGCAACGAGTGGGAAATATTTGACGGGGTTCGATTTTAAAAGAGAAATCATCGAGGACACTTTGAATTCAAGCTATAAATCTTGTCGGGGCCTCGAACGCCTTCTACCGTGAGCGAGTCATATACGGCTTTGAAATCAAATGCTGGTTTTTTATTAAGCCGCCATATTTTCTTCAAGTTGCTTGAATCAAGGAGTCACGTCAATCCTTATTCATTCTAGAAGTTTCGATTAGCTAATATAAGAAAGTAGCGTACTTTCTCTGTTATTGTTGGATGGATCAATGTTGTTTTCTAATTTAAAATGGAAGTACTTTTAGTTGTGTAGTTTGATCGGTTAATTGCACTACTAAATCCCGATCTGCGCTCATATTTACTTTATATCTTAATGTTTTCACCAAAATACACAGGCAGTTCAATAGAATTGAACTCACATACCATGTTAACTGATATAGTCCAGGAGACTACAGGGAGCAATTTTGACGATGTATTGAATAATGAGGAGTTATTATAAAAATATTCCAAACAAGAAAATCGTCGCTCGGCAAGTGAATGGAGCGACATGTCCCAAAACATAAGTTAAATCAACGAAGTGGAATCAAATTTCTCTTTGTGTTCCTTCGTCTTATCTTTCAGGAGTGCGTCAAATTAAAACTCGTTCAACTTTGGGCCATTTTGAAAAAAAAAAAGAAACTTTGGGAGCATCAAAGTTACAAATGGATACACAACTTTCAGGAGCGTTCAGTCTAGTTGATTGCTGAACAATTTCGTTGGTGCGAGCCAAAACTGTATGGGTGGAATTTCAAAATTGATTTCTAGTTTGAGAGCATGTAATTTTGTTGTTTGTAAAATAATGTAGTACGTAAAACGGATATTCGTTTATAGCTTCAACCCTTTGGGAATTTCAGTCTCCCCGCCTACTACGATATGCGCAACTCGGAAACTACCCCAGATGCAATAAAGATAGAACAACCACAATCAAAAAAGAACACCGAGATTTACGTGTTTTTGGTTGACAACTTCGCTCCTACGTCACGGACGGGCAACATATACGGAGTATTCCTATGTTATCAGAGAGAACTTACAAGAAGAACCACTCAAACTCTGTTCTCTCAATTCTCACCTCACGATACATAATCAACTCTATATATTCTCTCTAAGAGCCCACTCCTTAGTAATCTTTTTGTACGGATAAAGATTCACGAAACACTCGCCTTCGCGCCCATATCTGAATCAGCCTCGCCTCTGCTAACCTTAGATTACAAAATATTGCTCTCTCTCTACTTACATCTTCCTCTACTCTCTTCTCTTTTTTTTTCTCTAAACATAGAAGGATTTATATAGTAGAAACAAAACTCTTATTCTTTAGCCTCTTTCCTCAATTAGATAGGATTCAAATCCCTATCATGATAAACATAAACTCCTTATCATGATAGAATTCCAAATCTTAATCATGATAGAACCCAAACTCCTAATCATGATAGTCTCTAACCTTATCTATATTTCTCATGTAAGTTCACTAAAGGAATCAAAACCAATATCCTGGACAATTCTCACTTTGGATTTGATCCCATAACTCGTTGAAGATATATCATCGTCTGGCTTGGAATTTGAGATCTCTCGCTAGAGTCTCTATTTCTTTCGTCTTCAAATCAGAAAACACATGCACTTCCAATTGGATGCTCATGATCCTCACTATCTTTATGCTTCGCCGTTGGCCGCCTCCACCACTCTTGTTGTACTTGTGCTCCAACTGATCGTATCTTCGTCATATCGTACATCTCTCCTACTCCACATTACGAGCTGGATGCCTTATACTCTCATCATTGGCTTGGACTGAATCATGAGCGCTCACCAATCTTCAAGTCCACGCACCATCTTCATCTCCATGTGTGTCACTCGGTCATTTAATGCCGGTTGCAAGGTCCACCTAATCAGGCACTGTCCTCCTCAAGTATACACACCACCAACTCCTGCTCCTTATCTGACTATTCAGATTTGTTCTTGCGGTTAATATTAGCGGCGATATCAAACTTTGGAGCTCAAAGAAGTCATCATTCTCTATCAAAATTCATAATCAGTTTACCGCGGAGAGTTTGAATTTTGATGAACCGATGCAAAAACGAATTCAGCACGTCTTGAAAAACCCTGGGAACGGACTTCCTGGATCACCAAAAACACCGCCCTTCTAAATTCCTCAATCGGCTAACAAAATCAATTGGACCGTCGTGATCCCAATGTCGAACAGTTCACACCGTGCTTACACAGTGTTCATTCATACAGTAAACCTTTCCCCTTTTTTCATCTTGAATTCTTGTAACGGTAATTTTAATCTTGACGGCTATCGTCTTCAGCAAATCGCTCCCGGATCCTCATCATCGCTTATACCATTGTTGGGGATTTGTTTTCCCGCCCTACACACGATATGCGCACGGATGTCAACCCCAATCAATAGATAGAACAACCACAATCAAGAAAAAGAACACCGGATTATGTGTTTGGTTGACCACTTCGACCTACCTGCCAAGGGGCAACAATACGAGAACTTCACTATGTATCAGAGAGAACTACAAGAAAAACCACTCAACTCTCGTCTCTCCAATTTCTCAACTCACATAACATAATCAACTCTTTATGCTCTCTAAAGCCACTCCTTGTAATCTTTTGTACGGATAAAGATCACGAAACACTCGCCTCCGCGGCCCCCGATATTCTTGAATCAGGCTACGCCCTCTGCTAACCCTAGATTACAAAATATTGGCTCTCTCTCTCACATCTATAATCTTCTCTCTACTCTCTTCTTCTTTTTTTTTTTCTCTAACATAGAAGGATATTTAGAGAAATCAAACCTTCTCTAGGTCATTCCTAATTAAATGGATTCAACTCCATAATCATGATAAACCCAAACGTCTAATCATGATAAGAACTCAAACTCCTAATCATGATAGAACCCAAACCTCCTAATCAAGATAGATCTCTAACAATTATTAATTTCATAAGTTACACATAAGAATCAAAGACAAAACAACACAACTTCTAGAAATTGCAACGAGACCATTACTCCTACTTAAAAGTACACTGTTAACTGATTAAAAAACGGGTTTTTCATGTATTATCAAAATCTTTCACTTTGCCAAAACACCTTGAAACTTAATATTTGCAAACCATGTTCACTTAATTATGGCATCCTTTGATGAATCTTATCCAAGACCCTAAGTCATTCATGGGATTCCAACCCCGTC
>NC_033800.1:91467267-91485289 GCF_001876935.1 Asparagus officinalis
ACCTGACAACCCCCCCCCCCCAACTTCTTCATCTCATTTGCCGGTACTTCCATAAGGCCTATATGCTCGCTCACGGTAGAAGGCGTTCGAAGGCCCCGACAAGAACTTTATAGGCTTGAATTCAAAGTGTCCTCGATGATTTCTCTTTTTAAAAATCCCGAACCCGTCAAAATATTTCCCACTCGTGCCGATTGTGGAGATAATTGTAGATTATTTGTTAAGAAAAGGACAGATTTTGCGCTTCATAGATAGTAATCAAAGTTTTTTGTAATTAAACATATTTTAATTAGCCAATAAAAATATGTGTAACGGGCTGATTAATATGGGGAACATTACAAATTGTATGGACGACTTTACCGTATTAATTACGGTTTTGTAACGTCTCTTTCCATCCATAGTATATATAGTCGTCATGTTGACGCTCCGGTTTGATAAGGAAAACAACAAGTTCTTCTGCTCTGTCTATTTTTCTCTCATAAGTCATTGTTTTATTTTTGGGCACTTCTTCATCGTTGAGGCAAAACTCGTACTCTCGTCAATGAAATGATGTCCAAGTACCTTACGCAAGTGGGTTCTTGGTAGTTGCGACCAGGTGATGGATCTGTCCCGGATCTATTGAAACTCATATTTTAGTGGAGATTACCTACGTAGTAATTTTCAGCATTGAAGAATGAAGCAATAAGATGCTTTGTTCGACTTTATAGAAATATAGCTGTTGTTGATAGCAAAAGATGCGTTTCAATCACCATATGATGATTTTCAATACGTAAATAGAAAATGAAAGACTAGATTTGTGTCTCACCGACATAGATGGTTTCAATACGTAAATAGATGTGAGCTTAATCGCTTTGAAGCTCGGTCTAGTCTAGAAATTCAGAACAAGCAAAGTGAGCCATCTTGGAATACACTACTCTTCTCGGCACGGGTATATCTTTTTTGTCCAATCTGTGTAGAAACTGATCAGTCTTTTCATTCAGAAAGTGCCTGGATTCACAAAATCCATACCCAGAGTACGACAGCTAAGGAAGTTAGGATTGATACCGCTCACTACAAAGGCAGAAGAACGGATGTTGGGTGATAGGAAAGACACAGGGCTTAGTAGTCCTTTTGAAAATTGTCCGAATGAGACACATACTTTAATAAAAACACAACAATCTAGTAGCACTACTAATTCGTAAATTGGGGAAGAAGAATAGAAAGTAGAACGAGACTTTGATCAAAGAAGGGGGGATAACTCAGTCTCAACAGAATTAAGAATGTCAAGATGCCGACGCCTCAGAGCGGGAAAGTTTATAGGTGCTTTTGCTTTTAAATGCCGAAGAAATTATATATCAATCTTGTTCATCGTTTTTACTGTTCATCCGAAAAATATATGAATTTCTTTCTGTTTAAAAATAAAATAAAAAATAGAAAATTAATAATAGTTAATTTGTTGTGAATTTGCTTTACTTGCTTTGTTTATTTTTTAACTAATTAATTTAATTTAGTTGTTTTAAATAAAAAGGAAAATTTTGTTACTGTTCACGAGGGTTACTGTTTCAACTCAGGGGAGTTTTCTGCTTATTTAAGCAATATTTATTATGGTTCATCGAGATCTAATTACTTTCCCTCCTAAGTATTGTATTTACATCACGTTCACCAATATAAATTAGTGCTTAAATATGACTATGTTAATTGCAACATACAATACTCAAATGTATTATTTTATTGGGGGGTTTAATTCTTTTTTGCTTATCAATCGCAAGGGAAGAAACGCGTTAGCATGTTTATTGTGTGATCCATTTGGTTAATAAGTTTTATTCCTGGCAAATCATGAGCAATAATTGCGCTAATATGATGTTGAAAAACTTCAATTCATTATTGATGTATATCAACTCATTGTGAACCAACTTAAGAAGTCAATCAGAGTTGACTCAAGTTGAACTAATGAGCATCCATATCAAATGGTAAGTTGTATGATCTTAACCCTTTTATTTGGATAATTGTTATATTTTCATATATTGAAAACATGTTATATTCAAGCATGGAATAAGAGGACCGAATTATAGGAAATAATTCATATGCATAAATTTAAATTTAAGATAGTCTCTTTTATAGGCAACACAATTTAAATTTGAAAGGTCTCTTCTGTAGGCAAACCAATTTAAATTTGGAAGGTCTTCCCTTGTAAGCAACAAATTTTACATAGTTCTTATAATACGAGAATTAAAATTATGCACTATGAAATATGAAATATACTTTTAAGATAATGAATCATATTATTAAGGTTTCGTTGAATGCCTTGGTATGTAACTATTAGTAATTTCATTTCATGTATGTTGCATATGCATGCATGTAAAGATATTAACTACAGTATTGTGAGCTTTATATTCAGTTTGAAATATTCGATATTAAGGTAAATTCTAAAATCTGCACAAACTCTATGCAGTTGCATACTTTCAGCACATAAGACTATGATTTTTTAGATCATAAACCATGAACCTTTTAAGCTAACATGTTTATGATGTCCTATCATTTTAATTATTACTAGGAAAGACAATTTTATAGCTCTTATTTTACTACATGTATAATGCTTTCTCTAGATTTCAGAAATAATTTAGAGTTGATAAATATGCTCTGTTAACTAATATGCCTAGTTTACAGGAGATTGTGATGAAATCAATGTCCTGGAAATAATCAAGAGGTATAGTCTTATAACTCTACTCTATATGATAAATAAAGTTTAAAATCATGAAGTTATATTGAATTATCCATCAAATAATTAAAATTGCTATTAAGGTCATTTATCCTTATAGTTGTTTCAAATTCAATCCTCCTCTTGCCTTCCTGTACTCTTTCATGAAAGATTGATTTGAAAAATGACTTAAACAAGAAGGTGGACCTAATGTCAAATAAACGGAATAATCTATAAATAGACTTTGATAATATAATATACGCCTCTAAGACAAATCTTGTGATTCTAGACTTTGTAAATGTCTAAAAAAAGAATCTTATTGATTCTTTGACTAAAGGTCTATCCAGAGTGTGGTTCTGATTCATCGAGGGAGATGGGATTAAGCCATAAGCAGAGTCACTGACAATTGGAACAACCCTTATTTGGAGACTTAGTCCCAATGTTGTTCAATGTTGGTAGAAAAAGCTGGACTAGTGACCACTCATGGGCATCGACCCAAATATAATTCATATATCAGTATGTAGCTTGTGCTATACCCTTTCCTCTAATGTGACGATGCTCTTATATACGACAGGCTAGGTTGAGTTTTCTCTTTAATAAGTCTAACGTGTATATTATGGGGGTATTAAATAACAGCTGGAGTATCTTATCGAGGGACTTACCTAGCGTGAGATAACGATGGCCCACGGTTGGGGGGGGGGGGCTGGGCTAACCCTAGAAACCTCATGAGTCGTATTATGTGAGCAATGTCTTTAACGCTCAACACCGTTTGCTCAATAGATGAAGAGTATTGTGTGTGTTTTTATCATGACCTGATCAATGGGCCTAATTCAATGCCTAGTCCATTATGTCCTCAGGTGGTGATAAACTTCACTAAGAAAAGGTTCAAAGCCGAAAGCTACATCTCCCGAATCACATCGAGTAGGTTGCCTACTATATTTTGCTTTATGTTTCTTGATTTATTTATTGGTTTGAGTTTTCAGTCAATTATTGCTTTGGGGGGGCGGCGTTAGATTTTTTGTTAAGAAAAGACAATTTTGCCTTCATGAATAGTATAATAAATTTTATAATTCAAACATGGTTTTTAATGTAGCAATTAAAAAATATGGTGTAAGCAGCTATATAATTATGGGAACATTTACAAAATTATCATGAACAGTTACCGATAATTTGAGGGATTTGTAAGTCGTTCTTTCCAACACCATAATATGATTAGTCGTTGTCGCGGGAAAAATCATGTCTTTCTTCATTAATGATTCCATTGTACTACTCTTGTAATAGTCTTATCGATTAACAAAGATCCGGTCTTTTTATAAGATCCGGTTACAAGAAAAATCAAATTGAAAAAAATGAAAATTAAACTTTGTTTTCCTTGTTTGTCGAACGGAATCGGCGACTCCTGTTTTGCGGTCGCCGCTTTGTGGCGTTCTTGCCTGCGCCGGGGTATGTTTGCGTGGACCACCGCGCGATCTAGATGCCGTGGAATCTACGAGTAACGGTATCATTTCAGCTAAGGAAGATAGTAGCCGGGGAGATTGTTTCACGTAGGAAATCAATCTCCAACGTCTCGGGATCTAAGACCAAGCTTAGATCCTGAGTGTAGAACGTAGATGAGAATCCGTCGGGGCCTCGAACACTGGCGCCTTATTTGGACGTTGATGATCGCGAGCACCAAGTCTGGATGACGCAAGTCTCGAGTTCCCCAAGCTTGAATCTTGTAAGTTCTGAGTCTTGGAAGTCAGCAGGGCTTCGCCTCTCCAAAAAATTACCAACGTCACCTGAAATGAAGAACCCCTGCCTATTTATAGGGCTTCGTCCTGTGCCGTGTGGCAGTGTGGCCAGAACTCAAGCGTCGGCCACTCAGGTGGCTCGGGCTCATGCCGAGCCAACCTGAGGTGGCTCGGCCACCCCAAGGGGTGGCTCGGCTGCCCGAGCCACCCCAGGTGGCTCGGCCTGGCGAGCCACCCTGAGGTGGCTCGGCACGAGCCCACCTCAGGGTGGCTCGGTTTTGAGCAACGCAGCCCCTCCGGGTGTGTTCGTTCCGTTGTTTTCCGTTTTTCCGGTTCTGTCCGTGATTCGGGTTGTGGTTCTGTTTCGAACTTTGATTTGTTCGGGGATCTTGATTTGGAAGTCTGGATCTCCCGATTAAGGCAGTAAAATCCCGGTTTTTGAAGTTTGAGTTCCGAAAACTGATGCTTGAATCCGTCGTGATTCGTCGAGCCCGCGCAACGCTGTGCATGTTTCTCACAATCTATCTCTCATGATGAACGCATTCGATACTCAAATCACTGTCGTATTATACTCATATTACCATTTATTGATATTTATCATACTCAAATATCCACCATATCATAATTATCACACCTAAAAACTTTAGCTATTCAAAAATTATCGGGCGTTTTACACGCGTTTACTAATCTCAAAAATTTTGACACATCATCATAGCCTAAAATTAAAAAAAATCATCAATGTAAATCCCTGAAATATGCACCCATTCATTCACAGCGTTTGAGAAAAAATATCATCAAAATTATGGTTTGTATGTTGTTAGTAACTATATGATTTACCACGTCGAATTTAACCTCACACTTGTTATTTTACGGTGTAGAGTTTGTAGTGCTTAAAAGCCATGAAAACCCATTTTTGGGCTTACATCAAGTCCACCTTAACATAGCCAACAGAAGTTAATGCCCCTACTGAAGTCAATAACCTCACACTTTATGTGTGTGTCCCCATTCGATCAAAACATGCTATGTTATATATAATACATTATTATATATTACATATATATATTATTATATAAATATATATATAATATACATATTATATAATATATATACATATATTATATATTAATACAATATAATATATATACATATATATAATATATACATATATATAATATATTACTATATATACATATATATATATATATATTATATATATATATAAATACTATATATATATATATTATATATATATATATATAATATTATATATAATATATATATATACATATATATATATATATTATATTATATATTACTATATTATCTAGTAGAGAGAGAGAGAGAAGAAGCAGATTAATGGGTATCATAAAGTCATATGGTAACGAGGATCCTTCCTCAGGTATACAATTAGTGTGGATCAGACTCGAATTCGTCCTACCTTCCGAACACTTGGTGCTATACCCGCCACCTTTATGCAAGCGGCATCTCTCTCCTACATATGTAATCTGACTATTGTCGTTAGCTCTTGTGCCACATCATTGTATATGAGGATCTCTCATATGACATGAGTGATACCCATTAATCTCATATATATATATATTATAAATAGTATAGATATATATAGATAATATATATATATATAAATCATATAGTACTAGTAATATATAAGGAGAGATGATTGGGTATGCTTGGTACCAAGCACAAAAAGTTTGTTTGGTAGTAGGGTGTCATAATCTCCCTCCACATCATCAAATGTCGAACAAAATTCAAATGGTAGTGAGTGGATGCAGATTGCACTCTCACTACCGAAGCCACAAAATTTGTGATTCGGTACCAAGCATACCATATTTCTCTCCCTCTCTCTCTCTCTCTCTCTCTATATATATAGTATATATGTATATATATATATTAATATATTATATATTTATATTATATATATATATATATATATAATATAATATAGGTAGTGGAGTATTATATTAATATATATATATTATATAGAATAGTGTGGTGTGGTTGGTGGTGTGGCATTGATGTGATGAGGAAGTGTATTGATTTTATGGTGTGTGATTACTTGTGCAGTTATATTTGATTAACACTAGAATGAGGATATTTCGCTTAATTTTATCTTTGGAACACATGCGTATATAAATGGGATTCCCTTGTTTGGATTTACGCCCGACGTGACTAGTTCCATTCATTAAGGTTGATGGAATATAGTTACTTCCTTGGACGTTAATATAACTATCCATTGGTTATTACTTACAATAAGAGTAAAAATTATTCTAATGTTTATGTTGCTGGAGTGTGTGAGTGGATTAAATTTGACCATACACTAACAACATAACAAACCAATAATTTTTGTCGTCTTAACCTTGATATGTTTCTTTTCCTGTTTCGATATGATTCTGGTGTCGTGTGAATTAATGGAATTTAGTCTTTTTTTGTTAGTCTGTACCATATATATTTTGTTGTATTATGGGGTTGGAGTTGATCTTTGGTATTTGGTTATTGTATTACTTGACGTTGTTGCTGAGGTGTGTATGTTAATGTGTTACTTTTTTCTTTATATCATGTGGTATTTGTTTTTGAAGTTGAGCTGTGTTGCATTGTGGATTCTTATATTTCTGTTGTGATTTGTTTCATAGGTTCTGGTTTTTTTTTAGATGTGTGTTGTTGGTGAGCTGTGGTTGACGAGCCCATTGTAAATTTGGCGCCGTTGTAGGATGTGTATGGTAGTTCTTCTTTGACTGAATCGATTTCTAGGACTTTATGGGTCAGTTTGTATCGTTCATTATTGGCTGATTAGAGGGTTTAACTGTGTTTAGATGTGTACGAAGACTTCATGCCGCATCTTTTATCGTAGTATTGTTTTGCATATCTGTCATACTGTATTATAATGTGTTTGTCTGGAGGTCGGTTGTCTGTGCTTGGTTTGTGATTCGTAGGTATAGCGATTTATTAATTGCTAACCCGCTTGTCGTTCGACTTAAGTGTTTTGAAATAGTTTATCGGGTGTGTCTTGAATCTTTTGTGGGTTGTGGTTCTGGTTGTTTTTCTGTTTGCTATCAGTCTTGTTTTGGATGATTAGCGTTGTTAGTACTGTTGGGTGTGGAGTGTACTTGATTTCGATTTTGATAATAAATAATATAAATAGAGGAGTTTAGTGCTCCTATTACGGTATATGTTGATGGCTGCTGGATGTTAGTTTCATACTTTTAGTTTAAATAATAATAAGAGTTTTTAGTGTTTAATTGATCGTTTACGTTAATCTTCTTTTGTATGTATCTGCGTTCGTTTTTGTTGGGGTGTTAGTTTTTTGTGTGGCTATATGGGTTTTGTAGGTTATTTTATTATGCTATTGATCAGGGGAATAATTGTAGGATTTTGAATGCAGTAGATTTGATACTTCCAAATTAATATGATGACTCAGCTCTACAACTTATGGTGGATGAGCTATAATTTATGCCACCTGTAGTTAGTATCGTTACTGTGCGGTTTACTATCTTATTTGTATAATTCAGATATATATGTGAGCTCTAACCAAACTACACAAATCATTGGCACAATGAAATGCCAGCAATGGGATCACTGGATGAGTTAGCACGTGAATGCTTAGGTTTTTAGAGATAAAGTTTCGGTAATTTCTGAGAAACCATAGCTAACTGTAAGAGTTCTATGATTTTTCTCTAACTGTGCTCAATTCTTAGAGAGACAATCTAGGAGGTGAATAATTGAGAACTAGAAGTGTTCCGTGCTATGTCGTATAATCCAGGAACAAGTAAAGTTGTAGTATCAACAGTAGCCGATGTTCTAGGTTCCGAGGAAGCGCGCTCTCACAGTCTATGGCAAGATTCGGCTTTGGTCCAACGAAATCTTCGTCGTCGAGGCGTGCGTAGCACACGAATATACCGCTGATTAACCTAATCGGGAATATCCTGTGACTAGGGTCCCGGCTAATCTTGTGGTAAAAACTAATAGTCCGAAGAATACGGATTTAAGACTGATTCTTAAGTCTCTGGTTTATTTGTTTTTTATTCTTAGGAGTTATCGCAACACAATACGGCCGAATATAATATTCCCCTTTGTTGTTCGAGAGTTCCTGGAGGAGAGGTAGATAGTGTTTCATTTCTATAGGTCTAACGCACTGAAATACGCGGCCACGATTCGTCTCGCAAATAGACTGAATCTACGACTTGGGGTCAGTTCTGTTTCAAACAAGCCAGTAATCCAGAACCCAGGAATTTGATTCAAGTTCAATATTTCCGAGTCAGACAGATAAGATGAGTTCCGCTCTCCTGTGAACCATTCGACCGACATTTCGCGATATACCGTGGAAGATTGAATAGGGAAATCCAGACGGATATCGCGTCTATGTCGGTCCAGACGCGAAGGTGTTTTGCGGGGCTTTAACTTCATGTTTCCAGGTTTCTTGAAGAGACTGAATATATATTTGGGGGGATAGAGCAATTCTGCAAATACAGTTCAGTTGATCTGGTGTATTTAATATAACTTTTCTACCCTTAAATTGTTTGTGTCCTGTATTTTATGTGTAAACGCTCGCACGCTTTGCCAGCACACCCCTCCCAGTCGTCTTCTTCCCAAACCATTTGTGCTCAAAACCCGATTATTATTCATTTACCTCCGTGCGACTAAAAGCTATATGATTTGTAGAGAGGGTTTTTCACGATTTTTTTCTTAGTTTCTCCTAAGAACGAGCCTTCGACAACGAAACTCATCCCGAAAAAAGCCGCCCCAAGATACTCCCATCTCCGCTAGTTTACTGTTGAATCCTATCCGAAAGAGGTGTATCGAGGAAAAAAGATTTGAAGGCAAAATGCCTTCTTCAATGATGGGAAGTCTGTGCTCGGTGCGGGCGTGAATCGGATTCTCTCCGGCTTGAATTACGATTGCAAGAATGTTCTGAAGCGTCCTCTTACTCTAAAATCCACCTGTATTCTTATATAACCTGTGCTTCCCTGAACATCAAGTACAATCTTTCGGTACTTGCAAAAAAGTAGCATACAGTCCGATTTCCGTTGCAAGCTATCATTCCCTGACTTAATCCCCCTCCTAGTTTTCTAAATGTTTGGTCGTGCAGTGTAACCCACTTTTTAGGTAAGGTCCGCGAGCGACGGGGTTGGGATCCCATGAATGACTTAGGGTCTTGGATAAGATTCATCAAAGGATGCCATAAATAAGTGAACATGGTTTGCAAAATATTAAGTTTCAAGGGTGTTTTGCAAACGTGAAAGATTTTAGGGATAAACATGAAAAAACCCGTTTTTTAATCAGTAACAGTGTTACTTTAAGTAGGAGTAATGTCTCCGTTGGCAATTTCTAGAAGGTTGTGTTGGGATTTTGTCTTTGATTCTTTGTGTAACTTCATGAATATTAGATAATGTTAGAGATCTATCTTGATTAGGAGTTTGGGTTCTATCATGATTAGGAGTTTGAGTTCTATCATGATTAGGAGTTTGGGTTTTATCATGATTAGGAGTTTGAATCCTATTCTAATTAGGAAGTGACGCTAGAGATAGGGTTTTGATTTCTCTATATATATCCTTCTATTGTTAGAGAAAAAAAAAAGAAGAAGAGAGTAGAGAGAAGATGTAGTAGAGAGAGAGAGAGCCAATATTCTTGTAATCTAGGGTTAGCAGAGGGCGTAGCCTGATTCAAGAATATTGCGCGAGAGGCGAGTGTTTCGTGATCTTTATCCGTACAAAAGATTACAAGGAGTGGGCTTTAGAGAGAATATAAGAGTTGATTATGTATGTGAGGTTGAGAAATTGAGAGACGAGAGTTGAGTGGTTCTTCTTGTAGTTCTCTCTGATACATAGTGAATTTCTCGTATTGTTGCCCCGTGGACGTAGGTCGAAGTTGGTCAACCAAACCACATAAATCTCGGTGTTCTTTTTCTTGATTGTGGTTGTTCTATCTTATTGATTGGGGTTGACATCCGAGTTGCGCATATCGTGGTAGGCGGGGAAACTAAAATTCCCCAACAAGTGGTATCAGAGCGATGATGATGGATCCGGGAGCGAATTTGCAAGATAGAAGACGATGCCGTGCAAGATTTAAAATTAACGTTACAAGAATCAAGATGAAAAAAGGGGAAAGGTTACTGTAGAAGAACACTGTAGCACGGTGGGAACTGTTCACATTGGGATCCGACGGTCCAAATTGATTTGTTAGCCGATTGAGGATTTAGAAGCGGGTTTTTGGTGATCCAGGAGTCGTTCCTAGGGTTTTTCGACGTGCTGAATTCGTTTTTGGCATCGGTTTCATCAAATTCAAACTCTACGGTAACTGATTTGAATTTTGATTAGAGAATGATGACTTCTTTGAGTCCAAAGTTTGATATTCCGCTATTTAACGGCAAGACAAATCTGATAGTAGATAAGGAGCAGGAGTTGGTTGGTGTGTATACTTGAGGAGGACAGTGCCTGATTAGGTGGAGCTTGCAAGCGGGCATGACCGAGTGACACACATGGAGATGAAGATGGTGGCGTTGGACTTGAAGATGGTGAGCGCTCATATTCAGTCCAAGCCAAGTGATGGAGGAGATAAAGGCATCCAGCTCGTAATGTGGAGTAGGAGAGGTGTACCGATATGATTCGAGATGAGCGATGCAGTTGGAGCACAAGTACAACAAGAGTGGTGGAGGCGCCACGGCGAAGCAAAAGATAGTGAGGATCATGAAGGCATCCAATTGGGAGTGCATGTGTTCTGATTTGAAGTACGAAAGAAATAGTAGACTCTAGCGAGAGATTCAAAGTTCCAAGACGACGATGATATATCTTCAAGGGAGTTTGGGAATCAAATCCAAGGTGGAGATTGTTAGGATTTTGTCTTTGATTCTTTGTGTAACTTCATGAGAATTAGATAAGGTTAGAGATCTATCATGATTAGGAGTTTGGGTTCTATCATGATTAGGAGTTTGAGTTCTATCATGATTAGGAGTTTGGGTTTTATCATGATTAGGAGTTTGAATCCTATTCTAATTAGGAAGTTAGGCTAGAGATAGGGTTTTGGTTTCTCTATATATATCCTTCTATTGTTAGAGAAAAAAAAAAAGAAGAGAGTAGAGAGAAGATGTAGTAGAGAGAGAGCCAATATTTTTGTAATCTAGGGTTAGCAGAGGGCGTAGCCTGATTCAAGAATATTGCGCGAGAGGCGAGTGTTTCGTGATCTTTATCCGTACAAAAGATTACAAGGAGTGGGCTTTAGAGAGAATATAAGAGTTGATTATGTATGTGAGGTTGAGAAATTGAGAGACGAGAGTTGAGTGGTTCTTCTTGTAGTTCTCTCTGATACATAGTGAATTTCTCGTATTGTTGCCCCGTGGACGTAGGACGAAGTTGGTCAACCAAACCACGTAAATCTCGGTGTTCTTTTTCTTGATTGTGGTTGTTCTATCTTATTGATTGGGGTTAGTTTCCGAGTTGCGCATATCGTAGTAGGCGGGGAGACTGAAATTCCCCAACAGGTTGAAGTCTATAAACGAATATCCGTTTTAGTACTACATTATTTTACAAACAACAAAATTACATGCTCCTCAAACTAGAATCTAATTTTGAAATTCCACCCATCAGGTTTTGCTCGCACCAACGAAATTGTTTGCAGCAATCAACTAGATTGAACGCTCCTGAAAGTTTAGTCCATTTGTAACTTTGATGTCCCAAAGTTCTTTTTTTTTTTCAAAAATGGCCCAAAGTTGAACGAGTTTTAATTTGACGCACTCCCTTGAAAGATATAACCGAAGGAGACTACAAAGAGCAAATTTGATTCCAACTCTTCGTTGTTTAACTTATGTTTTGGGACATGTACCTCCATTCCACTTGCGAGCGACGATTTTCTTTGTTTGGAATATTTTTATAATAAGCTCCTCATTATTCAATTACATCGTCAAAATTGCTCCCTGTAGTCTCCTGTGACTATATCAGTTAACATGGTATCTGAGTTCAATTCTATTGAACTCTGGTGTATTTTTGGGTGAAAACATTAAGATATCAAAGTTAAATATGGAGCGCAGATGGGAGTATATAAGTGCAATTAACCGATCCAAATATCAACAACTAAAAGTACTTCCATGTTTAGTTAGAAAAATCCAACATTGATCCATCAACAATAACCAGAGAAAGTACGGCTACTTTCTTTATATTAGCTATCGAAACTTCTAGAATGAATAAAGGATTGAAGTGACTCCTTGATTCCAAGCAACTTGAAGAAAATATGGTCCTTAAATAAAAACCACATTTGATTATCAATTTATACATAAACCATCTGTAAAAGAAGATCCTTCAATAAAAACCACATTTGATTGTCTATTTATACGTAAACCATCTTCAAACTATTTTTCGCTATGATTACCCCCTATAATAAGCAGTTGTTAAATACCAAATATATTACAGAGATAACTCTTAATTGAAACTAGACGTGGTCAATTATCAAAGACTTCAAAAGGGCCCGGACAGTTGATTGCAATAATAAAAAAATTAAAAAAAAATCCATTTAAAGTGATTTACATATAAATTGACAATTAAATGTGGAATCCATAGAATTGACGATGGTTTCTAGGAAAAAGACCATTTCCAAGTATATAAACAAACGCGAAAAATACCATTCAATCAAAAGCTTGATATTACACATACAACACAAAAGCTTCATGTCCTATCAAACATACCTGACAACTTACCTGCATTGGAGACAACATAGACATCCATAAAAGCACCCCAATTCCTCTTGCCTCCTTTTTCTCACACACAAGACACAACAAAAGTTCTCCTATTCCTAGCAATAATAATAAAGCAAAGCAAAGAACAGAAAAGCAACATAAAAAAGGCCAGCTGCATGCCTAAAGTTCCATCACGCGTGCTGCTCCCTGGGTCAAAAAGGGAAGAAGCACGTCTCTCCTCACGCGCGAAGGTCTCAATCCCAATCTCAATCATCAGCTCTGGCGTTTCTCACGCTTGGTAGTATCATACACGCGCGCACACACACACTGCAGTTGATCTTTACTTGAGAGCACCAACTCCAAGTCCCTTAGCCTTCAACCTCAGTGATTTCAGATACCCGATGGCCTCATCGAGCACGGCCATAGTATCTTTCCCCTTCCCTTTCCCACTGGGAATTATCCGCCTCAAAACTCCAACCTTCTCCTGGATCTTCTTCCTCTTGGCCTTCTTCGCACTGCTATTACAGTTGGTTGAGCTTGCAGTATCAGCTAGCGACAGATCAACCCTCCGCCTTTTGGATGGTGGATGTGAAGGATGAAGCACAGCAGAAGTAGCAACCTCCTCCTCCTCCTCTTCTTCTTCTTCGCCGTCTAAATTTTCTCTTGTTTTCTCTTCTTCTTCTTCTTCTTCTTCATATTCTTGTTCGTTGTCGGAGCCTGAGTAAAGGAGTGCATCAATCTCCTCAGGGTCTTCTTCATGCATCTCTTCGTTCACGTTCCCATTGTAAACATTAGTTCCGGCATTGGAGGGATAAGAGTAGGGGAACTGTGAACCAAATGGATTATTATACATTGGGTTTGTTTCATCTCCCAAGCGATCAAAAACCATGAACCTATTTGCATCTGAAGTAAACCCGGTTGGATTTGAAGACTGCATCGAAAATGGATTCGGACTGAAGAACCCAAAAGGGTCAGCATAGTTGGGATTTGTGCTCTGTTTAGGATCAAGAGCAGATGCTCCGACGTTACTTTCACAGTTGAAACTACGTAACTGCCACGGATCGAAGTCCTCCCCCATAAAAATATCACCTGAATCATTCAATATCAATCAAATTCTTCTTACCAATCCTTGCATAGTAACATAAAGGTTATAAAAAAAGAATTGAGGAAGTATTACCCACCGATGGAAATGACTGCAAGAAGGATCAAATTGGAGAAAGAATCACGCTCCAAAGGAAATGACAGCAAATTGAGTGTTCTTCACTTTACTATGATTAAAACGCGGGAAACAGAAACTAATCTACGTCACAGGTTTCAGGAGCTGGCGAAAGTATTCAGCCTGAAAGAATTCATCAAAGGAGTTTTAATTCATTGGCATCATAGAGAATCCTACAAACTTAAATGTTGCAATTCTGAATGTATATATAATACCTGGCAATCTTGTAATGGTTGGAAACAAGCTATGACACGAACGATGATGGTGGCATTCCCCGGGATCCCATTCTTCTCGTGCTTCAATGCTCTGAATCTTGTCTGTGTCGCTGCTTGGTTCACCATTACTTTCTTCCTCCAATTCCAACCACCAACCACCAGAGGAACTATACTAGCCTCTTTCAATTTAATCAAAGGACAGCAAGATAGAGGTTCAAAAGAGTGGTACGACAATAACTAGAGATGAAGCAAAAGTAACCAATTAATTTTTGGACCAATGAAGAGGGACTCCTTTACAATGGACTAGATCGAAAAGAAGAAAGAGAAAGGGAGAATGTCACTAGTTTTCAAGCTCAAATTACAGGATAACTCGGCAGTACAAGTTCAAGGAAACTTTACGGTAGACATCAACAGACAGGCTCAGCCACCGCATAATGTTTCTTTCTAATGTTAACCGAAATGAGGGTTTAAATTCCTATGCCCCTGCAACATAATAGTTAAAATGGAAAAAATATTAAACTTACTAGTAGAATCATTCTCACTGCATTTATTAACTATTAATCGTAAAATCTGCTCCAACTAACATTTCGACAACAATCCCGAAAACGATGCGTCCTCAAGAACTCAGAGCTCTTTTAAACCTAAAAAACACATTTTCTACACATTCTGCAATGACCTCTACAATTCATGATGATAAATCTCATAGTGCTGTATTGTGATATCGCCCTTATTTATACTTTCAATATCATTCATCACCTCTCAACTTGTTTAGCACATATTCTGAACCCGTTCAGAATTGCACCCCTATTTTGGATGCAGGGCAGCCCCATTGGCGGCGGTGAGTGTAGGTATTTTTTCTTTTAATATCGGCCCTACATATAGAAACCCTATGATATAAATATGTATCATCAACCTGTTTAAGAGGTATGAAAAGGAGAGAAACTAGAAACGGGGCAGCGAGGATAGATTAGAGTTTGAGAGATTGCTGCAATCTCTGTTCGTTAATAGTAGAAACGGTGACCAGGTATACTCTTGAGGACGTAGGAAATCAATCCCATTGATTGCCGAACCTCATTAAATCCATATGTATATGCTGTTGTTGTTTTCTTTGGTTTTCGTTCTTTCTTTCGTTAATCTGTGGTTATTCTCCAGCTGTATTGATATCACTTGGTTGTCCTTAGGGTTGTCATTGAGAAGTTTAACTTGCCATACAAATTGAGAGCTAATGAATGCCAATAAAGGAGCTGAATGATAACAAGTGCTTCTACATATATATAAGTGGAGTCATATGCAATCTACCCTTCTTTGAAATTCAACTATGAGATTGAATATGGAAGATTGGAGTCTGAGAAATCCTTGATTTTGCCCTAATATGCTTTGAAATTGAACTTAAAAATAAGAGGAGAAGATGAGAAGGAGAAGTAGACTAAAATAGGATTGAGATTAACTCTAGCTCAGAATCAAATAAAACTCTGACCATAAGTCAAAAGAAGAAGAACAAACATTCACATGGGTTGAGGAGTATATAAGGATATGCAACCATTTGAATGAGTGGAGGGGATTATATCACCTCACTACCGAGCATAACTTTTTGTGTTTGGTACCAAGCATACCCATTTTTTTCATATATATATATATATATATATATATATATATATATATATATATATGAATTTAGTTGGGTAGCAAACCGATAGAGCTCTTTTTTCATTTATGGTGGGTTCCTGCAAAATCTCTTAATGAAATTATTAATCATAAAATACGCTTTTAATCCAGAAATAACCAGGTTTATATAGAAATGGAAATTTTAACAGTTAAAAATACTTATGATTGAAGGAAATGAAGAGATCGACTGAAAGAAACCGGGGCAAACAGTTCCAAGCATTTTCAGAGTCCCAAAAAGGCATCTAAAAACTTCGATTTATTCCCCAGCGACCAAAATTGAAACAAACTGCAAGATCATTTTAAGCACGAATCGATCAACTTCAATTAAAATTCCACTTACAGAAGCCAAAAAGATCCAAACTTTGACGCAAAGCTCCAATTAATTCGCCTGAATTCGATCGCGGTCCGATCCCAGACGAATTTAGTTGAAGGTAAAGAGACACCATCGGTGTCGAGCGGTAGTGGGGATTTATTAGCTCTTTGTGACGAAGTTACCCTTACACTTTTCATGTATTTACGGCGTGGTCAGTGTTTCGTGGGGCAATAATTGCGGAGCACGCGTTGCCCCTGGGGCTGATGCGGGATCATGATTAGCTTGGGTCAAACATGCTGCGATCCTGTCTGCTCTTCTTTTGACTTCCGGTTATGCCCCTGAGTTTGATGGTGTATTACGGGTGTACCCGCGGCCAGCTCTCTCAAGACAGACATGCGGGTAGGGACCGATCTAATCAAGTGCTTCTATTTGCATGCGTGAAATTTCAAAAGGCTGCATCTCAGAAAACGCCCTTCAACGTTGGATGATTATCAGATTAAACTCTTTGTAGCTTTCCACACCAGAAAACCACTCTTTAAGTTTTAGGGGGTGCTTGGTTAGCACTATATTAGCATTAGGATTAGGAATTGGATCTGATAAGGTATTATTATAAAAAAAAGTATTCCGGTGATATCCTATTACTGTGTTTGGTTCACAGCAAATTTATAGATATGAGTTTCTATAAAGTTAAGAAAGATGAGTTTTTTTTATAGAAACCCAATTCAACAGTATTTGGCTGGAATTGGGGTAAAAGTTGACAACACCCCCTAAAACCTAAGTCCTCTTCTCGATTCCTTTCTTTTTCTTTTTCTTTTTGGATTCCGCCGCGCAACAAACCCTAGAATGGTTTCGGCCTTCTCCCGCTAGTCTCCTCCAGCCTCTTCTCAATCATGTCCGCGCCTCACCAACACGTGGTCATTCTGAGCAGATCTGATGATTCACTTCGAACACGCAAAGAGATCTCGGCACTAAGCTTTTGGTTTTGTTCTTGTGAATTTGTGGCTTCGATTATAAAATCAACGGGTGCATTCGATTTTGTGCTTCGTTCTTTGATTGCGAGCTTCGATTGCGAGCTTCGATTTCAAGCTTCCATCAGACGCTTCGATTTTCAGGTTCGTTCTTCGATTTCGAGCTTCTATCCCGGACTTTGATTTTGAGCTTCGTTGGTTGCTTCGATTTTCAGCCCTAATTTAGAGCTTTGGCAGTTGGAGGTAGAAATCAATAACCTAGTTTTTTAAAAAAATTAATATATGATCATGGATGACTTTTTTATCATGGTTGATTTGGCAGTCAAACTTTGATAATTTAGAGATTCGTTGTTCCTTACGTGTTAATAATCATAAATTTTGAGGTTTATCTGCTTTTGCTTGTGGGTTTTGCTAATACACCCCAACATCGTGAAAGTTAACTATAATTTAGACTACATTTTTTATTGCAGCCATAATATATTGTTCTATTTTTTTAAATAAGAATATTAAAATTTTTTCCCTATGTATGTTGGCTTTGTATATTCAAGTGGATAGCTATAATAT
>NC_033800.1:91488760-91526339 GCF_001876935.1 Asparagus officinalis
TCCTCATCTGATAATGAAGCGCAAAACCTAACTCCCAAAATGAGTCCTCCTACTACAGGAGGTACAACTACTCATCCTACTCCTACCGATGTTTGATCCTGAATCCGGTGGCGACGATTCTACTACACCAAGAGCTTCTAAAAGGCCAGATCTGATGTGTAGAATTTTTTCGAGAAGATAGACGTCACCAGGGATGAACATGATATGCTTTTCACCCAGAAGATTAAGTGTGCGTTGTACGACTATATTTTTCAAGCTCATCATAAGAGCGGTACCAACCACCGTAAACGCCATTTAGATAAACACAACAAAGGTTAGACTCCTTAAGGTGATATCCGATAATCTATGCTCTCCCAATCCTCATCTTCTGGTAGTCTCGGTAGTTGGAATTATGACGTAGCCCAAGCCAGTAAATACGTCATCATGTTTATTATTCTTAAAAATCTTCTTTTTAAATTAGTAGAAGATGATGAATTTGAAGATTTATTTACAGATGGTTTTTACTCCACATTTAAAAAAAGTTCTCATCAAACTTGTCAACGTGATATTTTAAAATATTATCAGGAAGAACAAGAAAAAATAATTTCTTATTTTCAAATTTTAAACTGCAAATTTTCTTTAACTTCTGATATTTGGATATCTAAAGCACAAACTAGTTATTTATGTATCCCAACACACTGGATTCAAGAAAATTAGCAAATGTTTATAAGAGTTATTTCCTTTATTACATTTAAAGAGTCACATAGTGGTATTAATAATAATTGAAGAACTTTTGAAATTAGAAATATCTGAAAGAATATTTTTTCTTTTACTAGATAATGTATAATAATAATGTAATTGTTGATTTTATAAAAATATCTCTGTCATTGTCATGTCATGATGATCTTTTTCATATTAGATGTATCTATCATATTTTAAATTTAATTGTTTAAAGTGTATTTAGTAAAATTAAACCCATGATAGAAAAGATTAGATTAGTAACTTATGCTCATAATGCTTCTAAATAAAGAATTAGAAGATGGAAATAATTCTGTAAAAGAAAAAATGTAAAACTCAAACTAATTCCAAAAGATGTTGACCATAAATGGAATTCCACCTATGCAAAGTTAAGTGTAGTAATAGAATATAAAGAAATTATAAATGATTTTATTACTTTTTATACTTCTAGTTCTAGCTCTGGTAGCATGTATGGAATAACTGAAGATGAATGAATAATTATAAGTAATTTAAAAGAGATGTTACAAGTTTTTATGATGCTACAATGTTATTATCTGGTTGTTATTATCCAACCATTATTTTAATTGCTTTATAAATTTTAAATATTCAAAATTTTTAATAACTATTGTATGGATGATTATTTTAGAAATATAAAATTTCAAATAGAAAGTAAATTTAATAAATATTTTATGCTTATTTTTGTTATTTTTGGTTTAGTGGTTCTTATTGATCCGTGTTTGAAGGTTATTGGCCTTCGAAGTTTGTTAAATTCATTGTATAATAATATGATTATAGACACTGATGATGGTCAAATCATTACTGCTACTACTTATCATAATACTATTAGAAATTATCTTGGAAGATTATATGATGAGTACACAACTAAATATGGTGTAGCTACACATCAGTCTACAGCTTCTGCTTCTATGAGCTCAAGTCGGGGTAAAATTATAAAATTTGATAGGTATGTAATAATAACTGAGCTAACTGGTGGATCTTGACTTGGATCATCATCAGAGGTTTCTGAAATTGATCAATATTTAAGTGCATCTTTAGTTAAATGTTAAAATAATAGTTTAGATATTTTACAATGGTGAAAAATATATGGAACGGTTTCATATCCTATATTTTCCATCATGGTTCATGACTTACTAACAGTACAGGTTTCTACGGTAGCTTCGGAATCCGACTTCATCATAGCCAGACGTTTGATCGACGACCACAAGACATCGTTAGATCCACATACTGTATAGACGGTGATATGCTTATAAGATTGGTGGAGGTACGAGAAGAGAACGTAAGACATCTATCGGATGGTTGACATTGAAGATAAATTTAAAGAGTTAGGACTAGCAGATAGATATAAATAGTAAATAATATTCATCAAATTGTAATTTTTATTTCTTAACATAAAATTTATAATTAATTATTTTAAAAACAGTTGCAAATGATAGTGATATAGTTGAGTAGGTGCCAACATGGTTGAGATGTACTCATATATTATGGTGCGATGAATTCCAAAATAAATTTCTAATTGTAAAATAAATTTCTAATTGTAAATGATTTACTGATTATTAATAAAGAAGTTATTTTTATCATTTTAATTTTAATACTTTTTTGTATTTGTAATTTATGTAATTTCAAGTGATTAATAATATCATTATTTTTTATTAAAATTTTGTGTAATTTTTTGTTGAAAATTGAAAGGAAAAGAAAAACTTAAAATTTTTTGAAAAAAAAACTGGGTCGGCCCGGTGCTCGGCCCGCTCGGGCCCGGGTTCGGGCTCTGGTTTTGCCCGGCCCGGGCTGTCCCGTTTGGACACCCCTACTGATAGAACACCAAAGAATAGAAAAAGAGTTATTCAATCTAATGTATTCATCTTTAGGATCAAAAATTGAATGCACATTTGGTATATTGAAGAACCAATTTAAAATTCTATCGATAAAGCCTAATTATCCATTTCCCACTCAAGTAGATATTGTATTAGCATGTACATGTTGCACAATTTTATTACCTTAGAAGATCCTAATGATGATATTTTAAATGATAATGTAAAAATTGATGAAGATAAGGGGGAAGTGACAAATGAAGACGATTCAGCTGTAGTGGACTATACTCAAACTAGGACACAAAGAGAAGATCGAGATGCAAGAAATAATTGGAAGGAGCTTAGAGATCAAATTGCTTGTCGATGTGGGTGGATTATTGTGCAAAGTATAAGGGTGGTAATACAATGTAGAGTGGCTTAAAAATTAATGTGTTGTTTGTTGCTTATTGGTTTTGTTTTATGCTTCTTATGTAATATATTATGACTTTTAATGTTCGAAACTACCCATGGTGTATTTTAGACTTTAATAAACATTTTTATGATTATCACATATATTGTTTTTTAAGTGGTTTGAAAAATGAATGCATATCATATATTATTTTAGATTCCTTTAATGATGATATATCGATGTTTACAATATATTTAGGTATTGCTAACAACGGGGCAAATAAACAAACTGTTCCATCTCAATCAAATGCAATGCCAAATACTACGGCTGACATTAACATGAACTTCATGTCTTACCAAACACAACCTTTCACTTCACCTCCCCATACATTCTCACCATTCCCACCATACGATGACCATTATAGTGGAATGACATAGCAGTCAGTGTCATACATGAGTATGCTAAATAGTCCACAAGGTTTGATTTTACCCACTTATAGTTCTCAAAGTAGTGGGCCTCATCAATTTTTACCAAACGTTGGTGATTCAGGTGGAAAAGTAATCCATGAAATTGATAGTAAGGAGCAGACTTCACCAAAGAAAAAGGAAAGAAATTAGCACATAATAAAAAGGCCCCGACGACAAGGTTGAACTCAAAGGATAGGTCTAACAAGTTTTGGCTACCAGAGCACGATGATGTGCTTATTCCTTATCTTGCAGAATTAGCATTAGATAGGTTGAAGCCAGACAAGAACTTCAAGGTAGAAGCTTATAAAATGAAAGCCATGAAAATAAACATGCAATTCAGGTCTGATTTCACTCATCTTCATGTCATTGACCACTTACAATGCTTGAGAAATAAAGTCAACGACATGAAAGCTTACCTTGATATAAGTGTTATATCCTAGAGGGGGGGGGGGGGGGATTAGGGGAATCTAATCTGATTATATGCCAATTAAAATTAATTAACAAGTTATCCTAGCAAGTGTGAAATACAACAACCATATAAGCTAGGATAAGCAATATGAATAATGAGATATATCCTATTATGATGAATATATATATATGCAAGGATATATAAACTAACACAAGATGATATATCCTATCAAAGAGATATACAATATGATATATGTAAGGATATGCAAAGATATAAAAACTAACACAACAGGTAAACAAAATGAACTAGATAGTGGATCATATAAATAATAAGACAATGGCGAAATGAGCAATGAGCACAAATAAGAATAAACACCAAAGCACATACAAACACACAATATGATCACGAAGTTCGGACCTTCCGTCCTACGTCTCCGCTCCCCACTCCCGGGGAGAAATTCACTATCACAACCGGGTTTTCTATGTTCACTCGAATAACGTTTACACCTCACACTCGGTTTTCTAGCTAATCGAAAACTTTACAACAACACACTATTGTAATCCCACTCTACACCCACTAAGTGTTGAACTAGACGTGTCTCCCTCACGTGCTCGGTTACAACCTCTCCCTAGGTTCGTCAACCGACGCCACTCCTCTTGGGACGATCCTCGACTCTCGCCACACACTTCTCTCGGTGTACAAGTGTATTACAAAGTGTATCTCACAATAAGCACAATATAAATCAATAGATGTTCTCTACAATAGATGAGAACTCAATGAAAGCTCACACTCAATGTTACAACTCTCACCAACCCAAATATACTATGTATGAAAATACAATAAGCTCATGTGGGTATGTGTAACAATGAGTAAATAAAATCAAATCAACTAAACTCAAATATAAAATCTAGCTTAAGAGCAATGATAATCAAACAAGTATATAAATGTAAAGCTAGAGTTTGAGTTTAGAAAACTTCTCTATTAATAACAAGATGGAGAGATGGAGATTGAAGCCCAAACAAGAAGATAATCTCCTCCACTTGTGAAAACCAAAACAGCTTTAAACCAAACCCTTAAACAAGCTTAAAACAAGCTTAAACTCTTGTTAAAATATTTTAAACCATTCTCTTAGCTTGCTTATAAAATCTGAGGTAAGGGAGTATATATATGAAACCCCAAAGGAAAGAGAAAGCCAAGAAAAAAAACCAAAAAACCATTCTGCAACGGCTGTAAAAATAGCCGTTGAGATTGATCTGACACCGCGGCGGTCGACCGAAAATATTCGCGGTCGACCGTCGACCGGTGCGGTCGACCGATGGAAATTTCGAGCTCTCGGTCGACCGCGGCGGTCGACCGACAAACTCTCTGCTGCCCACTGAACAAATGAACATATGAGCGGTCGACCGGTGTGGTCGACCGAAATCTGATACTACAGTAAAACAGGTTTTAAAGATGATTTTTGAGACTTTGGAAAATTGTTAAAAATAACAAATAAAGTCCAAAAATAATAAAACTTTGGGAAATGTATATAAACATGTAAATGAACATGTTACAAAAAGAATTTTCCAAATTGCATTTTCCATTTGTGAAAAATCATCATTTTGTAAAAATAGTCCAAAACACGAAAAAGTAAACATGTGAAATTTGATATTTTGGCTAAACCATGTTTTGAAACTTTGCATAATGATTATATAGACTTTTTGGCGTTTATTCTTATTTATGCTCATTGCTCATTTCGCCATTGTCTCATTATTTATATGATCAACTACCTAGTTCATATTGTTTACCCCTTGTGTTAGTTTATATATCATTGCATATATATATAATTCATCATATCGGATATATCTCATTGTTTACATTGCTTATCCTAGCTCATATATCTTGTGGTATTTCATACTTACTAGGATAACTTGTTAATTGGCATTTTATCGGATTTGATTAGCATAAGACTCTAATCACCCCCCTCTAGGGTCTAACAATTAGTATCAGAGCTTGGTGCTCTTTGATTTAAGGTCTAATCGCCAATAAATGTGTGTGTATAGATATTGAGCTTAACGTATTTAACACACATAATATAAACATATACTAAAAATACCCAAGCTTGATCTTGATCTTCATTGTAGCTCAACTTGGTACACGTTGCGGATGAAGCTGAACTTGGATCTTGAACTTCAATTGCATAAGCTTCACCGACATTCCGCCAACCTCCTTTGGATATGATCGTTGAAGCTCTATTCCATCCGTCTAACAATTAGTATCAGAGCTTGGTGCTCTTTGATTTAAGGTCTAATCGCCTTGAGTTAAAGATCCAAATTAGCTTATTGTGCTAATCCATTTTTGAGATTTATTTATATCTTGCTTGCCTTTTATATTATGGATATGCATGGTTTAGGTTATGCCATCAATATTGCTCAAATACTAGACAAACAACATTAGTGGTAAATTATTTGTTAAACATCATTAAAACAAAGAGGCCAACAATAAGTGGCGCTAGATGGGATGAAAAAAAATGATTACCCTGGATGATGAGACGTGGTTGTAGGCACTAAAAAAAATGCTAGAATGAGGATCTAACCTCACAACAAGTATAACGAGGGTTATTTCAATGACGAACCTCATCTCAAACAATAAAGTTGGTCGTTGGAAACAAAGTCTGAAGCTTGTTGATGAAGAGAAAGCTCAAGCTCGTCAGTGAAGACGAAGTTTTTTTAAAGGACAAAACTCGACGCATAGCAAAGTTTGCTCTGTTAGATAAACCTTGCTGTGTATCGAGGGTTGTCTCATCAGATGAACCTCGCCATGCAGCGGGGCTCGTCCCATCAAATGAAGTTCGACTATAATAGTCTTGAAGATTCAGCCAACTCATGTGGGCTAAAATAAAGAGTTTGTTATGCTCCTGATCTCAGCTTACGAACCTCACCAAGCTAAGAAGTTCTCCCTGCATATTGAAACTCCGAATCAAGAGGTTAACAGCCACGAGACCCAAGTCAGCTCATGTGGGCTAAATTACAGGAGACAGTTACGCCCCTTTACCCATGATCTCAGCATGTAAGTTACGTGCTAAAGGCTTATAAATAGCCATGAGCAGCTATGGAAAAGCTAACTGAAGCATTCGTACATAGAGAACACTCTGAGTATCAGATCACGAGCGGCAAGAGCCAAAATCAGCCACTAGCAGAGGCTCAAGCACTTGTTAAGAGGCTAATTCCTCTTTAAATCCAAGCGATCTTGTTCTGATCATCAATGAGAAGCAAGCTCGACTTAAGCATTGAGTGAGACATCCTTCCGCCACCCAGAACCCACGTTAAACAAAGGAGAAGTGAAACCAATCTTCTCCTCTTCTGTAATCGATTAAGAGTGATTGTAACGAGACTCTTACCAGGAGATAGAGTCTTTTTCCAAAGCTAATACAATTAAAGGAATCAATCATTTTTTGAGACCTTACAGAAGATGGCGACCACAGTAGGAGACGTCATTCTCTCTGATGAAATGATGGTGGTGCAATCAGATAAGATTGTGGTTGGAACTGACGTCGAGACTCTTGTAATTGAGTTCGACCAGTCTAAGTACGAGGAGTTCCTCTCCTCTTGTACTATGAGTCCTTCAAAGGCATGCAAGTGCCGCAGAGTCTCTTATGAGACTTTAGCCCATACAGCTTCTGATGATCCAACTCGAGTTAGCCTAGAGGAGAAATATCTGCCTCTGAATGTTGAGGCTTTGAAAACTAGCCATCAGGCTAAAGGTGGGTTGTTAAGCAACCTCACCAAACATTAGCTACTATGGAGTCCGCTGCTGATCCACTTTCAAGAAGGGAGAGACAACATCGATGCTAGAATCAGGCTCACCGCAGAGCCCGAGACTTGGTCTCTTTGGATGGTTTCCACTATAGGCCACGAGATGATGTGTCTAAGGCCTGTAAGACAGTCGAGACTCGACTAACCAAGGTTCATCTAAATGACAAGCCTTGCCCAAGCATCCAAGTGTACTCTAATGACGAACTGCATTTTCAACACGGAGCTCATCCAAAACAACCAGTACAAGTTCACCCAGCTGACCAAAATTAGGCTTGTCGATATGATAAATCTCACCTTCAGCCTAGAACTAGCATCATTGTTGAGCCACAGTTAGGTGGCTAAGTTCAGGTTCAACCTAGATGGAAAGCTCGTCCCTCGAACCAAGTTCACCCGATTGACGAGCCTCGCATCAATCATGAGGTTCGTCCAACCAATCAGGCTCGTCAATCTCTAACACTTGGAGATTCTTGTGCATGCGTTAGCAAACTACTTGAGTTAATAGGGGTGGCCCAACTACTGATATCCGTGACTATATGGTTCATAAGTGTAGTATGAGCCAGATGAAATCTCAATGCAATTGTGAGAAGCTCATCTCCACAGTACTCTCCCAATGCCAGTGCGTGAGACCATTACCCAAGTCTTTGGTCTTTGAATGATTGTCAGAATTGTCGGAAGCCCCGTCATCCAAAAGAAGATGCTTTTGTCCCAAAAGACAAAAGTGCAAGAACGAACCTGCTAAGGTTATGGTTAACATGATTAGCAAGGGCAAGGGCAAAGCCCCAACTGATTCCTCTGACTCCTCTGACCATGAGTTCTATCTAGGGATGAAGGGAGTGCCCGTCGGAGGGGAGGGTGTCTATCAATGTACTCGTACTGGCGTGAGGATCCTATTAGATTACCAACGTTTAGCAGCTGTCTCTGACAATACTAATGGGGAACTTAACAACTCAGCCTTTGCTACTTCCCAAGAATCTAGCACCGATCAGAGTGAGCGGGCAAATGCTCATATGGCTGGAGGTATAGTGGACTTGGCGAAAAAGCTAGAAGAACATCAAGTTATTCTTTTCCAATAGAAAGAAACTATCCATCTCATGAGGGAGATGATAGATATACTCACCAAAGCAAAGGAGAAGAAGAAGAAGAAAATTGCCAGTGAAGTTTGAGGATCTGGATATCGATGACCTCTACCCGAAACTGGAGGATCTAGCCGTCAAAATCAAGAGGGCACCAATACAGATGATGAAGAAATTGTAGTAATTCAATTTGAATCATCAGAAGCTGAGTCTAATCCTTAAAAGAAAGAGTGAGACCAGAAGTTGGATGACTTCCATAAGTAATTTGATGCATTGAAGCTTCAAGGAATCTTTAAGGAATTGGGGGGTGACTAGACTATATCCTACCAAATGGGACGTCGACCCCCTATCCTCCAAAGTTCAAGCCACTCAACCTTCTGCAGATCGATGGCAAGGGATCTCCTACCCAACATATTTATTACTTCCAGGTGCAATCTGGACACATAATAGGGAATGATCACATCATGACTAGACTATTTATTAGTACCCTCAAAGGGGTTTCTTTTGAATGGTTCCACAGACTGGAGCCTGGATCCATCAATTCCTAGAAAGATATGGAAAAGCTCTTCATGGCTAGATTCTTCGATGATGACACGGAAGTGTCTTTAGCTATGTTGCTAACTGAAAAGTAGAAGAAGACAGTGTTAGACCTAAGAGGGGGCGGAGGGGGGGGGGTGATTAGGGTCTTATGCTAATCTAATCCGATTATATGCCAATTAAAACTAATTAATAAGTTATCCTAGCAAGTATGAAATACAATAAGATATATGAGCTAGGATAAGCAATTTAATAAGTTATCCTAGCAAGTATGAAATACAATAAGATATATGAGCTAGGATAAGCAATATGAACAATAAGATATATCCTAGCAATGAGATATACTATGGGCTATATGTAAGGATATACAAATTAACACAAGGGTGAAATAAACATAAACAAGATAGTGGGCAAAGTAAATAATGAGACAATGGAGATATGAGCAATAAGCACAAATAAGAATAAACACAAAAGCACACTCAAACACAATAAAATGATCACAGAATTTGGACTTTCCGTTCTACGTCTCCGCTCCCTACTCCCTAGGAGAAAACACTATCACAATCCGGTTTGGAAGCCAGAACTTCTACACACTCGGTTTTCTAACTAACCGAAAACTCTACAACTCACACTCTTGCAAACCCACTCTACACCCTCACAAGTGTTGGGCCTAGCCGTGTCTCCCTTAAGTACTCGGTTATAACCTCTCCCTAGGTTCGTCAACCGAAGCCACTCCTCTTAGGACAATCCCTGACTCTCACCACACACTCCTCTCGGTGTACAAGTGTATTACAAAGTAATCTCATGATTAAGCATGATACAAAGAATGATTGTTCTCTAATATGGATGAGAACACAATAAAAACTCACACTCAATTGTTACAACTCTCACCAACCCAAATATACTATGTATGTAAATACAATAAGCTCAAGTGGGTGTGTGTGTAAACAATGAGTAAATCAAAATCAAACTAAACTCAATACAAGTGCTAGCTTATGGAAATGTAAATCAAACGTATAAATAGCTAGATATGAGTTTAGAGATTCTTCTCTGAATAACAAGATGGAGAGATGGATTAAAAGGAAGCTCAAACAATATAGATGATCTCCTCCACTTGTGAACCAACCAAAAACAGCTTTAAACCAAACTTAAACTCCTGTTAAAACTTTTTAAACTTGTTTAAAACATCCCATTGGTTGCTAAAATAGAAGGGGGTTTGGGGGTTTATATAGGAAGAGGAAGCAACAGTAAAAACCCCAAGCGAAAAGACCAAACGGCTCAAGAATCAAAAATCTGATTTTGTACCAAAAGAGCCGTTGGGATAAATGGTGGTTGACCGTGACTGTCGATCACGAGCAACAAAAACAACAGGAAAAGCTCCAGAGACTTTGGCGGTCGACCGTGGCGGTCGACCGTGGCGGTCGACCGTGAGAAATCTCGAGCTCACGGTCGACCACGAGAAATCTCGAGCTCACGGTCGACCGCGACGGTCGACCGCGACGGTCGACCGTGAAAGTCTCTGCTACCCACTGATGAAAGAACTCATGCGCGGTCGACCGTGGTGGTCGACCGTGAACTGATATATGAAATTCCAGGTTTTGAAAACAGTTTCCTGATTTTAAAACACTATTTAAAAATATCAAATAAATTCAAAAAAACATAAAACTTTGGGGAATGATTGTAGACATGATAATAAACATGCTACAATGACTGGTTTCCAAAAAGAACTTCCCAAATGAAAAATATCATCATTTTACAAAATAGGCCAAAACATAAAAATGTAAACATGTGAATTTTAACATTTTGGCTAAACCATGTTTTGAAACTTTGCACAATGATTATGTAGACTTAATAAAATATGTATATGATTATTGTTAAGTCCAAAAACTAAGAATATAATATTTTTACAAATACAATAGAAAATGAAACATATGAGTATGTATATGAAAATATATTTGTTTCATATCTAAGTAGTTAAACCAAATCACAATAAGTAATAAACACAAAAACCAAAACTTGTGTTGTATATATATATGACTACATATATATACAAGGAAACCAATAAAAATATGTGTGTATATGATATTGAGATTAGAGTATCTAACACACATAATATGAAATCTAAACTAGATTACCCAAGCCGAT
The DNA here is from genome assembly GCF_001876935.1 of Asparagus officinalis. Lineage (NCBI taxonomy): Eukaryota > Viridiplantae > Streptophyta > Magnoliopsida > Asparagales > Asparagaceae > Asparagus > Asparagus officinalis. The sequence goes on from NC_033800.1 coordinate 91,500,120, forward strand.
CTTGATCTTCAATAAGCTTGACTTGATACACTATGCGGATGAAGCTGAACTTGGATCTTGAACTTGAATTGCATAAGCTTTACTCCATAATTCTGCCAACCTCCATTTGATATCATCGTTGAAGTGCTATTCCATCCATCCTCCAAACTCGTTGTTTGCCTAGAATAAATACGAAAACACAAACACTAGACAAACAACATTAGAAGTAAATTGTTTGTTAAATATCATCAAAACAAGAAGGCCAACAGACAGAGTTCGTCAGTGACTTTATTAAGAGATTCAGGAATCGATCATTGCATTCTCGTGATCAAGTCTCGGAGGCTACCCTTGTCGAGATGTGCCGGAATATTTCTCCATAAACATACTATAAAAAATGGGTGCGGTTGAAGCACGCTTATGGAAAGACTTGATTTGGTTGGGAGAGCAGGTCAAGAACATGCTCAAAAGGATGAATGCTGAAGAGCCTTCCGAGTCTCACCCTAGAAGAGGGGGTAATCAAGGCAACTTCATCCCTCAGAAACAATCAAAGGGGAAAGATACTTTGGTAGTAAAGACCACTTCTTCCCCTATGTCTTCTTTGAAGCAGAAAGGTAACTCCTCTTCAGAAGAAGTACGACTTTAAAGATGAGCAAGTCGTCCAATCCTCAAGTCTTTGATCAAGAAAAAAAAGATCAAGCTCCCAGAATCAAGGCGACCTGAGGAGGTGTTGAGAACAGATGATCCTAACTATTGCATGTACCACATGATGGTTCACCATCCAACAAAAGCATGTTATATTCTGAAGAATAAGATCCAAGCTTTGTTGTATGTAAACATCATGACCCTTCAATTAGAGCAAAAGAAGGTGTCCTCAAACATGGTCTCTTTGCAAGTCGGAGATTTCACAGAGCTCCAGGTTCAAGACAATATGAAACCAATCCCACAAACAGAGACTAGCGTCATGAATCTTGATCTTCATCAATAGAAGGAGAAGGGTATGGTTTCTATACCACTTCGAAAGGTGGGGTCATGTGGGTTCATCCAAACCTGCTTGCAAATGAGCAATGGATGTCGACGAGCTCGAAGAAGTCTAACTCCAAACAAAAATCTTGCAATGTTATTTCTGCCATTCCAGAGGAGGGGGTTGAAAATACTTCCCTCGGTAGTTCCGAGAATGAACAACCGGTGTTCACCACACAACCTGTGTAGATATCAGGAACTCGTGGTGGAAAAGAGTACTTAAAGAAGTACCCTAAAGCAGTAGTCACCCCGCCAAAGCTAATGAAGGATGCAGCGAAAAAGGCGCAAGTACCCACCAATGATCCAAAGTCAAAAGAGCTCTGTTACAATAAAGTGCTCAGGAAAGCTATGAAATTACCCTAGTGGAGGGATGAATGGAGTATATGCTAATCTAATCCGATATTAATACCAATTTAAAACTAATTAAAAATTTATTCTTGCAAGAGAGATATTCAATGGGTTATGAGCAAGTATGATTAATCAAGGGTGAAATAAACATGAAATAAGATAAACAAGATAGTGAGCAAACAACAATGCAAACACAAGATATGATTACGAAGTTCTACCTCTCTCGATCTACATCTCCACTCCCCACTCCCGGGGAGAACTCCACTATCACACCCGGTTTTCAATGATCATCGAAAATGTTCACAATCGGTTTTTAACGCTAACTGGCAAACGTTTACAACACATACAATGCAATCACACACTACACCCTCTAACTGTTTGCCTCTCACGTGTCACCTTCCTCAATTGCTCGGATGTACAACCTATCCTTAGGCTTTACTACCGATACCACTCCTCGTGGAATTGACCACGTCTCTCACCACATACTCCTCTCAATGTCTTTGTGTATTACAAAGTATATCTCACAATAAAGGCTCAAATACAAATGGTTTGTTCTCCAATACAAGATGAGAACTAAGTGTAAGCTCACTCAATCACACCACCAACCTAAATTATACAATGTATGAAAATACTTAAGCTCAATGATTGTGTGTGAAATAATAAATCAAATGAAACCAAACTTAAATTAATCTAGCACAAGTATATATATATATATATATATATATATGTATGTATGTATGTATATAAAAATATGAATATGCTAGAATATAAGTTTAGAAAAACTTCTCTAAGAATTAAGAGCGATGGAGATGAGAAATTGAAGCTCAAACAGTAGATGAAAAGATCGCTTCCTCTTGTGAAACTCTCTTCACATAAACACTTATAAAACAAACTTAAAAACACCCTTAAACACTTGTAAAAACTTGTTTAAAACTTTTCTTAGGTTACTCAGAAGTTTAAGAGTAAAGAGTATATATAGGTTCACAAAACAAACCCCAAAAACCAAGAAAACCAAGCAAAAAGACAAAAATCTCGAAAATTCAGCATTCTAGAAAACTAGCTGTTAAAGTGTTATAAGTCCACTTGTACTGTTCATGAGTCATCTTATAAACTAACCGTTACAGGCTAAAAAAATCTGCTAAGTTGAGTTATACTGTTTATAGTCGACTTATACTGTTCACAACGACTTAAAACATGCACGACAGATTCTAAAATTTTGCATATCTAATTTTGTAAAAACTAATTAAAAATAGTAAATTAACTATAAAAATCATGAAATTTTGAGGAACATTTCTAAAGATGTTAGAGAAAGAATTTATGAAATACCACTTGCTATTTGTGAGGAATCACTATTTTAAAATAGATATTCCAGATTCTGAAAATTGCTAAAATACTTGAGTTTGTAAAATCGATTTAAATAGTAAATCAACTCCAAAAATTATAAAACTTAGGAAAATATTTGTAAACATGATACTGAACATGTTAGAAAAATAACCCTTCAAATTGTACTTCCTATTTGTGAAATCCTATGTATTTTGCAAACCGTTCAAAAATGCGAAAATGTTAAAACTTGATTTTGATAGAATTTCTTCAAACAAGTTTTGAAACACTTTAAAATATATTTATACACTTGAAAAAAGGTATAAAATCATGCCGTTAAGTCTATAACCCAAAAATACAATATTTTTTTCAAAACCGTGTACATGTATGAATTTTGAGCTCTAAGTATAAACACACAAAGTGTAAACCTAAAACACTATACCCAAACAAATTGATCTTCAATAAAGCTCATCTTGGTTATAGATGAAGCTTGATCTTGTATATTACTTAAATTGCAAATAGCTGTTTGGGTCAAAAGTCGATGTTTTCATTGTTTTGAATCTATTACAACTTTAGTTGTTACAATAACTCACATAAACGAGAAAAGTAGATCTTTTTATAAGATCGACTTATACAATGAAAATATAAAATAGTACAACGCTTGTCAAACAGCGCAATAGACATTTATCACCCACTGCTTGCGTATGACCTTTGCCTATACCGGGGACGTTAATATTCGTAGACCGCTACGGATCAGATCTGGTTGACAGATTAAGTTGATCAAAGCTTTTACTTTACGAAGAAAGTAATCGCAGTAGCGATAATCTCAACCAAGTGAGATCATGGCTCTTCTCAAGATTTAAGGTCAAGCTTAAATCCGAAGGAGTAGGGGACGAGTCTCAGATCTCTTGAACTCCACTCTTTATGCATAGGAATTCACCAAGATCTGCTAACCCTCGCTATAAATTTGTGGCTCCACTCTCCACTTCGACAACACCTTGCCCTCTTGATCTCCTCTATGAAATGAGCTCCTAGACCTGTATTTATAGGCTTCGGTTAGGGGGTTTTGGATAAGAATGATAGATTCGGCCCTATCTTCGGTTAATAACTATGTAACCATGTTTGTGGATGATATCCAATCAGTTAGGACACTCAGAAACGAACAAATCCTAAGAAAACTGGTCAAAACCGAAAAGAACACGTTTTCGGATAGAAACTGGCTAAACCGTCGTTTGGTGGCTTGGCCCATGGCCGAGCCACTAGCCCGACAGAGTTGTTTTGATGTGACTCGACTACCAGAGGCTTTCTTGGTTTTCCAAGTTCTGACTTGTTCTATCGTTACGCGTATTTCCTCGTTTCGTTGACTTGTGTGCTGTTTTGGTGGTCGATGAGCGTGCAGGCCATTTGGTAGTGGCGGATGAGCATGTGGGTCACTTAGAGCTGGCTGACGAGTGCACGGGCCATTTGGAGATGGTCGGTGAGCGCATATCCATTTGGTTGCCGCATTTGGTTGGACGATAAGCATGCAGCCATTTGGTGGTAGCCTGTGAGAGCGGCACGGGCCAGGCTGGAGAGCTAGGGACCGCCAATGAGGTGCACAAGGCGCACCTGTTTGAAGTCGGAGCTGGAGCAAATCATCAGAGTGTATGCAATCGAATCTGGAAAGTCGTCGGACCATTTCGATGTTGGACCCGATTTGATGGATTCAGATAGGTGTCCGGAGAAAATCGTTAGTGTGCTTGCAGAGTGTGATTAACGCACCACTTATTGCTTAGAGCGACTGGAAGTCTGGGTTGCGGTGGTGGCCGGGATCTAATCCGTAGGACCGCAAAGCACAACATTGGGGAGACTAGACTGACGAGTGCACGCGGGTCACTTGGAGCTAGCTGACGAGTGGACGGGCTACTTAGAGGTGACCGATGAGTGCACGGGCCAATCGGTTCACCGATTTGCTTCATGCGCTCATCGATGTCGGATAATCCTCTTAGACTCGGATAACGACGTTCATCGTCTTCTCTCTGTCTCGAGCTATGTGTGAATACCTATAAGCATTTTTAGATACCTATAGATACCCCCTCCAAAGTATTTTAGACTCATTCTTTTATAGAGGAGTCTGGAATGCTTTGGATAAGATAAGCCCTTTCCTCAATCTCGTAGACGGACCTGTGAACTACTTCCATTCTTGACTTCTTCATCCTTCAGTCTATTCAGTATCTTGTCAAATAGATAAAGTTCTTTCAGTGCTGTGTTTATCGTCTGACCGTTGTTGAAGTCTTGAACTAAAATTAGTGTGTAAGTTTTTGAACTTGGCTTTTGTCATTGAGTTGACTTTGAATTGATCATCTTTGTCGGAAGTTCATATCTGAATCATAATTGAACTTCTCGGAATCATCCTTTAATCCGAAATTTTCCTTAGCCTTATTTTGGCAAAATCATCGATGTGTTGACTGGCCTCGATCCTTTACTGTAACGCATTGACCGGCGTTAACCTTTGTTGTAAAGTGTTGACTGGTGTTAACATAGTTTATACTCGTATGTTTGCTAGAGTTTACACAGTTTAAACTCTTAAGGTGTTGGAGCATGGCGGTTCTAAATGGTTGGACTACAGGACCAATTGTTAAAGCTAATTCATCTGCAGTTATGGATCTTTTCCTGAGGTTGTTGGATTCTTAAGTCACGAGACCAACTAATGAAGCTGATGCGTTAGTGACTTTCATATATATAAGATTTTTGGCAAACCCTCAACTATCAACGGGTTTGATAAGCCTTTACCGACTACCGTTTGAGTCGGGCTAGCGTGCGAATTGTTTAATTCCATTCCACACGTAATATTATGCTAAAAGAGTTAACTCTTTTAGTGCTATGATATTGAATATGTAGACTTCATCTTTCTCACGTGAAAAGATTAAACATCGATGCGTGTTAAACATAGACTTTAGGGTTTTTGGCAAACCCTCAGCCTTTAATGGGTTTGACGTGTCTTTATCGATTACCATTTGAATCGGGCTTGCATGCGGATTGTTTAAGTCTGTTCCACATGTGACGTTGTGCTAAGAGAGTTAACTCTCTTAGTGCTACGATATTGAATACATAGACTTCGTTTTTCTTACGGGAATAGACTACCCGACAATGCGTGTTAGACGCTGACCTATCCCTACTTAGGCTTCGGGATAAAAGTCCCCAGACTTGGATTCTGGTGTCTTCTTTAATCGGTGAACGACTAAACCGGTAATACGTGTTAGGCACTGACTTATCCCTATTTAGGATTCAGGATAAAATTCCCCGCGCATGTAAGGCACGGATTATGACGTTATTAATAACAACCTGCCACAATATTGAATATGTGGGCTTTTGTCCTTTTTACGGTCAAAGACTAACCGACAACGCGTGTTAGGCACTAACTTATCCCTACTTAGGATTTAGGATAAAATTCCCCCCGTATGTAAGGCATGGATTATGGCGTTATTAATAACAACCTGCCATAATGTTGAATACGTGGGCTCTTGTCCTTTTTACGGTCAAAGACTAACCGGTAACTCGTGTTAGGCGCTGACTTATCCCTACTTAGGCTTTGGGATAAATTCCCCAGACTTGAATTCTGGTGTCTTTTTCAATCAGTGAAAAACTAAACCGGCGACGTGTGTTAGGCGCTAACTTATCCTTACTTAAGATTCGGAATAAAATTTCCCGCGCGTGTAAGGCACGGATTACGATGTTATTAATAACAACCTACCACAATGTTAAATATGTGGGTTTTTGTCTTTTTTACGGTCAAAGACAAACCGGCAATGCGTGTTAGGCGCTAACTTATCCCTACTTAGGTTTCGGAATAAATTCCTCAGACTTGGATTCTGGTATCTTTTTTAATCGGTGAAAGACTAAACCGGCAACACGTATTAGGCGTAGACTTAGGATTTTTGGCAAATCCACAGCCATCAACGGATTTGACGTGCCTTTATCGATTACCGTTTGAATTGGGCTAACATGTGAATTATTAAAACTCGTTTCACATGTGATATTGTGCTAAGAGATTTAATTCACTTAGACTTGGTGCTATGATTTTGAATACATAGACTTTGTCTTTGTCATGGAAATAAACTATCCGACAACACGTGTTAGGCGTTGACTTATCCCTACTTAGGATTCGGGATAAAATTCCCCATGCGTGTAAGACACAGATTATAGAGTTATAATGTTGAAATATTCTGTCTTCTCTTGGGGCAAAGATGAACCCAAAGCAGGAGAGGACGAATTTTATATTCTATCTCCCAAAGCTGAAGAGGAAGAATTTTATATTCTATCTCCAGTTACCAAAGGATACTCAAAGTAGAATCTCCACTTCCAGAATCCGGGAAGGTGAAACTAAGAGTAGGATCTCCACTCTGAGAATCGAAAAGATTCGGATGATCCTAACTGTTAGAAGGTTTGATTACAAAACTAAAGGTGAGTTTCTCATTTATCGAGAGTGAATTGTGGTTTTGGCTCTAACTATAAGAAGGTTTAACCAAGTGGGATGTTTGAGATGATCCTAACTGTAGGAAGGTTTGATCACTCGATTTGAAAATGGACCTCTCGTTCATGGAAGGAATCGAGAGGTGATTTTGGCTTTGGCCCTAACTGTAGGAAGGTTTGACCAAATGGGAGATTAGAGTCGACCCTAACTGTAGGAAGGTTTGATCGCTCGATTTGAAAGTGGACCTCTCATTCATGGAAAGAATCAAGAGGGGATTTTGGTTGTGGTCCTAACTATAAGAAGGTTTGACCAAGTAGACAATGAGAGTGAGGATACCAATCATAGTAGGAGTGTTGACTCGTACAAATCACTCAAAGAGGTTCCTGGTGTTAAGTAACAAATACTTAACACAGAGGGGTTTGACAGTCATCATTGATCAAGATGTTGAAATTCCAAGTACTATGTCCGGAATTTAATAATGGGAATGTTGAGTGCACAGACACATTAGAAGTTTGAGTGGATTCAACCGAAAGGAATTTTGGTGGTCCCACCGTTAATTAGTCTGGTCGGTGGGGGATTTTATGGTGGAAGACTGTGAGTCGTCAAACACCAATGAGAGTTTTGTGAGGGAAAATTGATCCAACGAAGTGATCGAATCTACTCTCAGTAAAAGAGTGTTCAAAAATCACAGTGGGAGTTCAATATTTATCACTTTGTTCGTAATGATCGGGTTATCCCTAAGAAAATTACATGTCGCATTCTTCCGGGAACTTCCTGTTATATGAATCATCCACCCCCAGCTTCCTTTGTAAAACCAGGTCTAACATTGTACTTAGTTGGATGACCGGGTTATCCTTAAGAATATCAGGCAAGACATTCTCCAGAAACTTCATGTGAAAGAAAGGAAACAGTTTAGACTCATATACCTGTTGGAGTTTTAAGAAGCAGTTTATACTCGTATATTCTTCGGAGTGTCGGAAGGAGCAGTTTATACTCTTATACTTATCGAAGTCTTCACTCGACTTAATTGAGTGTTATGACGCTGATTTTAACCAAGGTTTGGATGCTATTTTTGAGAGCAAAGCAAGTCTTGGTAGATGAAGGATCCTCATATGGTACGCACAGTACTTTGGATCCGTATTATTGTCAGCTTCCTCCTGATTTGCGATAGGTGGTAGCTTAATCTTGTTATTTTCAAGGAGGGATTCGAAAATGGCTGGAACATCTTCGTCCTTGAAGGAGTGCTCTTTTTAGAGTCTCGGATCCGAAGTCTTTTGCTGTCTTCGAGATTGCTGTTGTGACGTCTGATTATCATCAACAACAGCTGCAGGGGCCTTCCCTTTATCACGAGAGGCGAAGATTAAATTTGGAGGGTTAGCCGTCGGTTGGCTTCTCTCGACTTTCTTTCTTCTGAGGAAGCGTTCGACCTGCTCTCAGCGTACTTTCAACTATTTTCAGGTGTCAGACGGTGCTACCCCCATAACTTCTAACACGTCCAAAGAGAGGTTGTTGTGACAGGTTTGGAGGATGAAGTCCTCTATGATTGGATCTTGACAATTCATCGCCTTATTCCGGAAATGCTTGACAAAGTCGTTGACTGTCTCATCGTCTTCCTGTTTCTCATCGAAGAGTGTTCTGATTGACACCTCGACATCATCATCAAAGAAGTGAGTGAGGAACAGGTTCTCCAAATCATCCTAGCTATTGATGCTTTCAGGCTTGAGACAATAGTACCAATCGAAGGCGGGCCCGTGAAGGGTGCCGACAAATGACCGGACCATCAATGTCTCATTGTCAGAGATTATGCCTAAGTGAGACTTAAAGTAGATCAGATGCTGAATGGGCGAACCCTTCCCGTCGAATGGCGTGAAGTTGGTCAGGTTAAACTTCGCCAGGTATGGTATTGAATTCCACTCTCGTGGATAAGGACATGGAATACCAGTTCTCTTTACCTCTCGAGCAGACATCAGAGCGTTGATTTTGCTCTCGAGGTCCTTCATCTTTTTGTCCTCGTCCGTATCATGCTTCGGACGATTTCTGAGAGGTACAACGGGGCCACCCCCAGTGTTGTTATCATTGGTGGGACCACCCTTGGTGTTATTATTCTCAGTGAGACCACCCCCAGTATTTTGGTCAACACGGGGGTTGTCAGCATTGATATGTTCATCCACGTCTGAATCACTAGCTACTTAGCTAACATTATTGCGACGACTGGATTCACCTATTTGATTCGATAAGGCTCGGATCTGTTGGTCGTGCATTTGTCTCATCTCTTGCATAGCCATTTCCATTTTGATTTTGAATGCTTGCTTCTGCTTGGCTAGAGCATCCTCCATGATTTTGGCCACTTCCTTGGTGTTAATCATAAACACCTCGTGGGATTGTCCTGGGCTGGATAACGTTTTGTTAGAAGCGACTGTAGACTTAGCATCTAATGCTTCATCATCCGAAGATAATCCCCTCTGCATTATCTGATAATCCCTTTGTCTAATGTTTCCGATCGTAACTGGGTTAGACGAGGTGATATGAGCAGGTCAGAATTAGAAGGTCGAGTCGATTTTCCTTTATCAGCCATGTTAATCATGACTTCTAGAAGTTCGTCATCTTGAGCGACCAATCGTTTCTTGCAGAAGCATTTTGGCTTGGACTTAGCCATTCTGTTAGAGATCCTCTCGAATACCGAGACCCTTTGAGGAGCAATCTTGGGATAGCTACATGCTAATAATACTGCCTGACTAGTTTGGTGCATGGACAGTAAGATTCTGTTTCTCGGGTACTTCTCTTCCGAGACTTATTCGTACCCCCAACCCGATAGCACAACTCGTCGGTCAGATGATCGGAGCAACCTATCGTGTGTTGGCATGACTCCTTAGGTATAACGCTGTCGTTTGACCAACACGTTTCCTTCTGAGAGCTTGTTGTCTTATTGGCGTTCTTAAGAGTCACGTGTTTGGAGCTATGCTTTTGGGAGCACGAACTCTTGATGGGCTCTTGGACTTCAATTCGCCGTCCGAGGTAGTCAAGTGTAGGGGTTTTCCCACTATAGGAAGGCTCTAGCTTGTTGCAAGAGTGTGTGTGACCCCCAGCTCGAGTTGTTGTTTGGGGTTCAATCACCGGACCTAAGCATTCTTTGATCAGAACCTTGCCTCGATCCTTGTGCAAAGGACCTAGGTAATCTACCATCCTCATCTTGAAATGGGACAAATCTCCATGGTCGTGAGGCTTTACCAGAAGTGTGGAATTCATCGGGACATGAATAGGAACTGTCGGAGACTCAAAACAGGCCGCGAGAGGTGAATCGGACACAAAGCAAACCGAACCGGTTCGGTTTAGGCACAAACCAACCAATGGTGGCTCGGCTTTGATCGAGCCACCATTTGGTGGCTCGACCTTGACCGGGCTTGGCCTTGGCCGAGCCAGCCAGGGCTGGTTCACGAGTTCCGGGCGGTGTTCGATTTCTTTTTGACACCTTTTCAGACTTTGGTTTCCATTCTTGGCGTAGCCTTGGTGGCTTCTTGATCACCTCTTTTTTGCTTCAGCTTCTGCGCTTCTCGCATGAGAATCTGTGCGTGCGTAATCAAGGCGTGATGCTTCTGAATGCGCTCTTCGAGGATTAAGCGGGTCCGTTTGACTTGGATCCATTCATTCGTTGTTGGTTTGGAGAAGAGACCATTTGCTTGCTATTGAGGGGGTTGGCGTCTTCTGGACTTCAGATCTGCTTTGTAGCAAATCCCGTTAACTGGCTCCAAAGCCTTAGCAAGTCGGCGCATAAGTCGTTGGCACTGCCTTTGGCGTGCCCTCTTTGATAGGGTTAGCGTGCCTTCTGCAATTAATCCCTTGATGGAGGAAGGGTATAGATCTGTAGATCCGGGCTTGTTAGTGGCCGGAGGGGTGGTGTTGCAAGGCGAGATTGCAACAGCAATGGAGCCTTGATTTTCCTGTGATTGTGAGGGGCAAAGGATCTAGAGGAGGAGGACGACAAATACTCGAATATCAATTGGTCGAATTCGTACTCGATCTCTTCGTAAACCGGGATTTGGATCCGTGGTTGCGGCACGATAGCTTTTGCAGAGAAGCTGTTGGCTCCCACTGTGATCACCAACGTGTTTGGGATAAAAAGTTGATATTTTTATTATTTTGGATCTATTATAACTTTAGTCTTTACAATAAACTCAAATAAACGAGAAAAGTAGATCTTTTTATAAGATCGACTTATATAATGAAAATATAAAATAGTATAACTCTTGTCAAACAGCATAATAGATGTTTATCACCCGCTGCTTGTGTGGGAACTTCGCCTGTGCCGGGGACGTTAATATCCGTGGATCGTCGCGGATCAGATCAAATTGACAGATTAAGTTGATCAAAGTTTTTACTTCACGAAGGAAGTAATCGCAGTAGAGATAGTCTAGACCAAGCGAGATCACGGCTCTTCTCGAGATTTAAGGCCAAGCTTAAATCCGGAGGAATATGGGACGGATCTCAGATCTCTTGAACTCCATACTTTATGCACAGGAATTCGCCAAGATCTACTAACCCTCATTGTAAATTCGTGGCTCCACTCTCCACTTCGATAGCACCTCCCCCTCTTGAATTCCTCTCTGAAGTGAGCCCCTAGACCTATATTTATAGGCTTCAGTTAGGGGGTTTTCGGATAAGAAAGATAGATTCATCCTTATATTCAGTTAATAATCATGTAACCATGTTTGTGGATTATATCCAATCAGTTAGGACACTCAGAAACGAACAAATCCAGAGAAAACTTGTCAAAATAGAAAAGAACGCGTTTTCAGATTAAAACTGGCCGAACTGTCGTTTGGTGGCTCGACCATGGCTGGGCCACCAAATGGTGGCTCAGCCCCCCATGGCCGAGCCACTGGCCCGGCCGAGTCGTTTTGACGCGACTTGGCTGCCAGAGGCTTTCTCGGTTTTCCGGGTTCTGACTTGTTCCGTCGTTATACGTATTTCATCGTTTGGTTGACTTGTACGCTGTTTTGGTGGCCGATGAGTGTGCAGGCCATTTGGTGGAGGCCGGTGAGCATGCGGGCTACTTGGAGCTGGCTGACGAGTGCACGGGCCATTTGGAGGTGGCCGGTGAGCGCATAGGTCACTTGGTTTGCCGATTTGGTGGTCGATGTGCTTGCGGGCTATTTTGGAGCTGGCTGACGAGTGCATGGGCCACTTGGAGGTGGTTGATGAGTGCACGGGTCAGTCGGTTCACCGATTTGGTGGTCGATGAGCGTACGAGCCACTTGGTGGTGGCTGGTGAGCACGCGGGCCACTTGAAGCTGGCTGACAAGTGTACGAGCCACTTGGTGGTGGTCGGTGAGTGCACGGGTCACTTAGTTCGTCGATTTGGTGGCTGATAAGCTTACAGGCCATTTGGTGGTGGCTGGTGAGTACGTGGGTGTAGGGTGTAAATTTGATTTCCCGAAAACAGGGAGTTTCGTTTGTATTGATAAGAAAGCTTATTACAAACTAATAATCAAATGTTTACAACAGAAGCAGAGGGAATGCCCTCTTTGTTTAGTGTGGGGACTTTAGGTGGCTATAGGACGCTTCGCTCGATGCTTGTGTCGAGTCTGCTTCCCTTGGACCGTTCGATCGAGGTTACTGGAGAGCTTCAGTACACAGTAGAAGCTCGAGTCGATGGAGTTCGGGTCTGCTTAGTTCGCCGGCGATCAGAGCTCAGAACCAGGCAATGGTGCTGTAATGTAAGGATTATGCGAACAACTTGGTCTCAACTGTTTTTCTCCAAGTTTTCGACCTCTCCAAGTTTTCGGCCTCTCTCAAAGTTTCCTGGAAGAGGCTTTTAAATGGAAGAAGGACAGCTTGACTGCTCCTTGAATTATAGGATGTGACCATACATTGTTCGGAGATATCCTGCTGCCCATTCGTACCACCAGTGGTCATTCGAAGAGCTGTACTCTGCATCACGTCACGTAGGAGTGGGAAAGCCCATCCTCGTATGCGTGACAACAGCTGTCGGATGCTTGCGTGGATCTGACCCACTACCGAGCGCCGGCGGCTCTTGCCCGTTGCTTGGACAATTGAGGTGAGCCGCATTTATGAGAGTGCATGCTGCTTTGACATCTATCTGCTCACATCCCATAATTCAAGGAGAAAAACAGCTCGCCTTGAGAGGCGGGCCTGGAGTGCCGTGCCTTCTCTCTTCAGGTCAAGAGAGGCGGGAAAGCATATTCCTGGCACTCGAGTGGGTTTGGACAGCTCGCCGAATGCTGGCGGATTCGTCTCCTGACTCAGACAGCCGAGGTGAGTTGCATTTATGAATGCTCAGGTCGACTTGACACCTGTCCAGTCCTTCGCACTGTGAGCGACCACTTGACGGTCTTGCAGTACTGTGCCCTCTCTCTTCGGGTCGAGATAGGAGGGAAAGCCCATCGCAGCACATGGGGTAACAGATATCTGGCCATATTGGCGGCCTTGGGGTTTGCGGGCGGATTCGACTTTGGACTCGGGCAGGCGAGTTGTGTCAAAGGCGAAATTCCGCTATCCCAGTTGATTCTGGCTCGTGCAGGAGAGTTGGTCATTCAGGTGAGTTTCTTGCAAGCTCACGGAGGTATTTTTTACCGTCTACAGCGGGTCACTTGGAGCTGGCTGATGAGTGCACGGGTCACTTGGAGGTGGCCGGTGAGTGCACGGGCCAGTCAGTTTGCTAATTTGGTGGTCGATGAGCTTGCGGGCCACTTGTTGGTGGTCGATGAGCACGCAGGCCACTTGGAGCTGGCTGACGAGTGCACGGGTCACTTGGAGGTGGCCGATGAGTGCATGGGTCACTTAGTCCACTGATTTTGGTTTAGGCCGATGTGAGCGTGCGGCGCCTACCTTGCGTGGTATTGGCCGGTGAGCATGGTGGCCACTTGGAGCTGATTTGACGAGTGCACGGGTCTCTTGGAGGTAGCCGGTGAGGTGCACGAGCCTAGTCGGTTTGTGGATTTGGTGGCCGATGTGCGTGCGGGCCACTTGGTGGTGGCCGGTGAGCACGCGGGCCACTTGGATCTAGCTGATGAGTGCACGGGTGATACGAGTTGCCTTGCGAGCACCTTTGATCGTGGAATTATCAAATGTGGGTAGAGGAGAAAACAATAAGAACACAAGAATAACTCAGATTTTGGACGAAGGAAAATACCTTCTCTAGATTATGAGTATGCAATTTACAATCTCTCACAATCTCACTCTAGAATTGAAGAACAGGCTCTCCAAATCTCAATTACAATTTTAATCTCTCTTGATTAAACTCTCTGATTCTCTCTGATTGTTTAGAAACCCTAAAACAATCCTTTATATAGGTGTACAAACGTGGATGGTAATTTGGTAAATAACCAGACACAAACTAACAGGAATCCGTATGAACAGAAACCCAAACAAACCAGGAAACCATCGATGATTGACTCATGACTAAGATGAGTTGACTCGTTAGAAACTAGACAAAACTCAAAAACCAGCGATGAGTCGACTCATGACAGTCATGAGTCGACTCAACCTGATGAGTCGACTCATGACTGTTATGAGTCGACTCACAGGCTGAAAACTAGATACTTCGATTCTTCTGCTCGTCGTCTCGTTCCACGCTTCCTCCTGCATTCTCTTGTACTATTTAACACCTCTATTCTTATGCTATCATGAGAATCATCTATCCTCAAGCTTCCATGATGATCACTAAGTTCCGAAGAGAAGATACACCCGTATCATGGGTGCCCTCTTTAGGAACTTGAAGTCCCATTCAAGTTAGAACCTTTGATGAGGAAACTCTCGAGCTCCTCCATCTTTTCTGCACCACCTGGTCTTGCTATGAATTCGGTCTCGACGTCCGATCGGAAACAACTCATTTGTCCCGCGTCTCGTCTTATTCACCGTTCACTCTAAGTTGCAATCCTTTGTTAATGGCTTTTCTGAAAGTCTAATGCACAGCGAGACAAACTTCTTGCTTGCATTCACTAGTCTCTTCACTCGCGTTGCCGTCCCCAAGCTTGTCTCCTTTGGAAGAGATGCTGAACGAAATATGAACTTTACACCATCCTTAGTGAAGGTGTACTTCTGAGCCCGCCTCTCGTAGATCGTATATCTATCCTATAAGTACGGATTGCCCAGTATAATCTGACAAACATCCAATGAAATGACATCACACGTGACCTCGTCAATATACGACTCGTGAAGCGTAAATCTGACAGTGTATTGATCAACTACACTCAGTTTCTCCTCCTTCTGAATCCACCCCAATGGATAGGGCTTCGGATGCTTAACCATTTTCAGACCCAGCTTCTGCACCAATGCCTCGGATATCAAATTATTCTCATTGCCTGAATCAACAATGACATCAACCAAACTGGTCTTCACTTGCAACTTAAGAACAAAGAGTTGCTCTCTCGGGTCGTCGTCCTCTTTCGTGGTCTGCTTCCCCGTCATAAGGTTGAGACTACTGTTGGCTCTGTCATCCCCGGGACTTCTTTCAGACCTTGAGCTATCATGTATGTCTTTTTCTCCTCCTTCTTCTGCAACGCTCTTAGCTTGAGATGAGGATACTTCTCCCAGCACTGATCAGCTGTATGCTCTGTCTTCTCGCAGTGACTACAAATCAGCACTGCTTTACCTGGATCACCCTTCTTCTTCTCCTCCTTAGATTAAGAACCACTAGACTCATCTCCCATCTGTTTGGAGTCTCCCTTAGCCTCGTTTCCCTTCTTTTGCTTACCCTCGAGGGTAATAGCCTTCACGCTCGCCTCTGCAATTGATTCCACCGTGAATAGCTTCATCTCCTTTCGGATGTAATCGCTCAATCCCACCATATACTTCATAAACACGGAATATTCCTTTGTTATAATGTTGAGGACCATCGCCTGCTGCCGGAACTCCGTAGTGCATTCTTAAACGGTTTAATTGACCCTTTGGCACAAGCCGTACCACTTGTACTAACATTCTTTAAGGAATCCCACCGGGTAGAACTGCTTCCTCAGTAACTCTTTGAACTTGTTCCACGACACCACGTTCTTCTCCTGCTTGCAGTAGGATTTTCACCACGTTAACGCATGCCCTGAAAGCTTCAAAGTCGCGAACACAATCTTCTCTTTCGACGAATAGCCATAAAGAGTAAAATACGTCTCCATCCGCTCGATCCAGTCATCAAGCCTCTCGATGTCAACACTCCCATCATAAACATGAATCTCCACCTTGAAGTCAATCTTTAGGTTCTGATAAGAATTCTTACCCCCTTGATGCAATGCAGTCTTAACGGTCTCCTCCTCCTCGTCGAAATCTGAATCTACTCTCTCTACATCGGACTCAACAATTTTCTTCGAAGAAGATTCACCTTGTTTGCCATCTTCATGGATAAGACTGATGAGTTGTATGAGAGTTGAACCTATCGTCTCGATCTACTTCTCTAATGCATCAATCCTCGCTGAATTGTCTCCTTCAGCCATCTTCTTCTTCCTTAAAACCTGGACTCCTTCCAATGAAATAAGGATCTCACCAAGCTTCTTGTATTGGGATCGAGTAAGGACCATACACAGGATGCCCCTTTACCGGATCTGATGCTCTGATACCAACTTGATACGAGTTGCCGTATGAGCACCTTTGATCGCGAAATTATCAAAGGTGGGTAGAGGAGAAAATAATAAGAACACAAGAATAACTTAGGTTTTGGGCGAAGGAAAATATCTTCTCTAGATTATGAGTATGTAATTTACAATCTCTCACAATCTCACTCTAGAATTGAAGAACAGGCTCTCCAAATCTCAATTACAATTTTAATCTCTCTTGATTAAACTCTCTGATTCTCTCTGATTGTTTAGAAACCCTAAAACAATCCTTTATATAGGTGTACAAATGTGGATGGCAATTTGGTAAATAACCAGACCCAAAACCAACAGGAATTAGTGTGAACAGAAACCCAAACGAACCAGGAAACCATCGATGAGTCGACTCATGACTAAGATGAGTCGACTCATCAGAAACTGGACAAAACTCAAAAACCAGCGATGAGTCGACTCATGACAGTCATAAGTCGACTCAACCTGATGAGTCAACTCATGACTGTTATGAGTCGACTCACAGGCTAAAAACTGGATACTTTGATTCTTCTGCTCATCGTCTCGTTCCACGCTTCCTCCTATGTTCCTTTGTACTGTTTGACACCTCTATTCTCATGCTATCATGAGAATCATCAATCCTCAAGCTTCTATGAGGATCGCTAAGTTCCAAAGACAAGATACACTTGTATCAACGGGCCATTTAGAGCTGGCTGACGAGTGCACGAGCTAGTCGGTTCGCCAATTTGGTGGCCTATTAGAGTGCGGGCCACTTGGTGGTGGTCGGTGAGCACACGGGCCACTTGGAGCTGGCTGACGAGTGCACGGGCCACTTGGAGGTGGCCGATGAGTCCACGGACCCGTCGGTTTGCCAATTTGCTTTATATGCTCGTCGACGTTAAATAATCCTCTTAGACTCGGATAACGATATTCATCGTCTTCCCTCTGTCTCGAGCTATGTGTGGACACCTATAGGCATTTTTAGACGCCTACAATAGCTTCATTCTGATATTCTACCAACCTCCATTGAATGTCATCGTTAAGGTGTAATCCATCCAACTCCAACAATCGTGTTTTTCTAGAATACCTAATAGGTAAGTACGAACACTAGACAAATGATATTAAGGATTGTTTGTAAATCATCAAAACATGATTAGATAGTAGGCTCATAAATATGAGTCCTAACAAGATACTCCTGAAAGCTCGAAGGGCCCCATTCGATTGGACGTGTTGGCCCTGCTAGCCAACATCCCAACAAGGATCACATTATTCGAGCTCTTGTGCATATCCTAATTAACCAGGAAAGCTCTACGCGAAGCACTAGTAGATAATGAAACATTCCTTGCTCACTTGCCGTCAAGTCGAACAAAGGAAGCATCAGGAATGTGCTCTCAATGCCTCTAAGTCTTTCGAGGGTGAATGCCATATATCACATTCTCTCCAGAAGACATATACATGAAGAACCCGAAGCATGATAGGCCTTTATACTTCAAAGGTATATTGGCTCTGTTTGGGTAGACGGAATCCAGGTTGACCCTCGTTCTACTTTGAGCATCATACCTTTGAGGCTCATTCTAAAAGTAGCCTAGTGGGTGGGGGGGGGGGGGGTTGAATATGGTAATTGCTAATCTAATCTGATTGCGATACCAAATTAAAACTAATAATGAATTATCCTAGCGATGATGATATATACAAAAAAATATAATCAAGGATATTCAATGAAACAAAATAACAAAAGGTGATATAAACAAGAAGCACAAGATGTGAATAGAAATAGTGCGCCAAAGATACAGGGGGGGGGGGGGGGGTTGAATATGGTAATTGCTAATCTAATCTGATTGCGATACCAAATTAAAACTAATAATGAATTATCCTAGCGATGATGATATATACAAAAAAATATAATCAAGGATATTCAATGAAACAAAATAACAAAAGGTGATATAAACAAGAAGCACAAGATGTGAATAGAAATAGTGCGCCAAAGATACAACCACAAACACACGATATGATCACGGAGTTCGGTCTAACACTCGACCTACGTCTCCGCTCCTCACCTTAAGGAAATATCTACTATCAATCAAGATTCTACACAATTCAGTTTTTAAAGTTCACCGAAAACTTTTATAATACACACGTTATCAATCCCACAAGCCGCACTCCTCTAAGTGTCGGACTACCCGTGTTACCTTCCTTAAGTGTTTGGATTTACCACCTCTCCCTAGGCTTTACTATCAACCCACTCCTCTTGGAATTAACCCAGGTCTCTCCCAGCCACTTCTCTAAGTGTTCCTGCATATTATACGTGTTCAACAATAAGTACAAATAAATGATTTGTTCTCTAATACAAATGAGAACGAAATTTAAGCTCACTCAATGAATTACTCCCACAACCCAAATATACTTAATGTGAGATACAAAAGCTCAAGTAGGTGTGTGTATGTAAACAATGACTAAAATGAAATTAAAACTCAAATCAATCTAGCATAAAAATGTGAGAAATAAATTATTAAATAGCTAGATGAAGAGTTTATAAAAACTTCTCTAAAATAAAGAGAGGTAGAGATTTGAAGATGAAATCCTTCTCTTTGTAAAAACTTCTTCAAACAAAAAAATACACTTGATTTTCTCTTAAAACCCTTTGCACAACCTTTTTCTAAACTTCCATATAGAAACAAATGAGTTATGAAGACTATATATAGTCTTTTAAAAGAAATCAGCCAAAAACTAGCCGTTACAGCCAAAAGACCATTGATCACTCGATTGATCTTTTAGATTGGTTGACTGATTCGACTGTAAAATTGAAGGCAAAAAAAATGCTCTAGTCAGTCAACTTAAAATTTACATCGGTCGACTGATTCAAGAGGATCGGTCGACTTATGAAACTGTCACGTCCCGCTTTCCAAAATACCTAGGAATCGGAACGTGAACAAGCCCGCGACGTATTAGATTGAGGAGAATACATAAAAATAAACATTTCTCCTCCACCGAATATGCTAAGCGTCAATTAATAATACAATACGAAGTCACAGGTCCCCGATCACAGATAGCAAGAATATAATAACAACCCAGAAAAACATGATATATACCACAAGAAAAATATCACCTGAGACAATATAAAAGAGTCAACATGTCCTGATACAAAATGTACAACTAAAACTGGGTAGTTATAAAATAAACATCAACTGTACTAAGAGGGAAATATGACAAAATAATTCAAAGTCCAACAACTACTACATAAGGAAAATAACTAAGCTTCTGTTTGTCCTTCTGCTCCATCTGGAAGACACTCCGACTGGACATACACCGGCTCTAATGCATCATCATACTGGACCTGTCTGTCCTCTAAATTTGACGTACACCAGAGAAAATAGGTGTACGTCAGCGTGCATGGCACACGGCAAGATCCAACATGGAAGAAATGAAACGGTTGAATAACCAATACAATGACAATAATAATAATAGAAACATGGCACTAAAATTCTAATAATTTAAATGAAATCCACCACTATGATAACGATCAGAAGAATCTAAAATCAACCGGTAATCTAGGTCATACAACTAACCATCCTATAACAGGTCACTGGTCCACATCTCAAATAGAGTCAACGTTCATATTACCGGATAACTGACTGTTCATAAATCTTCTACGTACACCCAATCCTGCTACACATGAGGCCATAGGACTACACGTAAACTAATTTCTGCCTGGTCCAAACTCAAGCAAAACTCGGGTGACGAAATAAATTCCCACTGACCAAAGTGATGTACACACTTCACTTTGGCCCTACAAATCAACCCCAGTGGCGACACTAACCACTAGTGCGAGCCTGAAAGATTTATCAATAACCATATCCAATCACATGAACTATGACTTTCCCATCCTAACTCTTCTCGTTATTCTAAGTCAATTAACAATAGAATTCTGGTTCATCCCCTAATTTAGTCAACGCACCCACACATGTCACTAAGTCTTGTTCATGACGTACAAGGACCCTAAGTCAGTGAACTAGTAACGGTTCTCAATCACAACAAGTAAAATAGTAAATAAATACAACTAATCATGTGCAACAATATCATAGCATGTCAAGAAATCAAAATAAAGATCGTAAAACATGTATGGAGACTATGAACAATACGGTGTGTGTGTGTACAGCAGCAGTAAGCAGATCAAATAATTTCTTTTTCAAAATAAATCTTTTTTCAAGATAAATTATTTATTCCTCATAATAGTTATTCATAAACAATTTCCTTCTTAAAATAAATTCATTATAATTATTCTAAAATAATCTTTAAAATAAATATTAATTCAAATAATCCTTTTGTAAAATAAATTCCTTTAAAATTATTTCTCATAGTAATTATTCTAAAAATACTCTTTAAAAATATTCTCTTTCTTTTACTTTTCTATATGATCAATAACCATTTCTATTTTTGAAATAGTTCTCATCATTTAATATCATTCATGAACAATCCCACACAGGTTGTCACAATATTCACATTATAACTAATCTATGCACGTACTTAATTAACAGTATATCAAAAATTATAAAGGCGAGTCAATAGGTAATGGGATCTTGCCTCAGGTTCGTGGGCATGAACGGAGTAGTGGGGGATAGAGGCAAGGGGCTGGCGGGCTATCGGCAACGTCTGTGATGGTTGACGCGCCAGGTCTGATCTCAGGGAGGAGGAGGTAAGGTTTCACAACGATTGGAGCTCGTCGTGGTTGTCATCGGGGTTGGGTAGATCTGGGCACGAGCGATGGCAGGCAGGGGAGAAGGAGCTCGGTCTGTGGGCTCGACGGTGGAGCGTGGGGACTGTGGGGTCGGGCTTGGGCTATCGAATGGAGACGGAGGCGGATCTGGTGGCTGGTGGCAGCTGAAGGCTTGGTGTGGTGGTCTAAGGAGGATGAGAGGGAGACAAAAAGTTCGGGTAGGAGGAAGGGAAGGGGGCAAGAGGAGATGGGGTGGACGGGCAGCGACGAACTGCTAGGGGTTGGGCGACGGTGGTTTAGGGCGTGGGATGTGGTTGAGGGGAGGATGGGCTTGGGGTGCTAGCGACGCTCAGGCGGCGCTGAGGTGGGCGAGGGATGAAGTTAGGCGGCGATGGGGAGGTGAGCGAAAGAGAGGAGAGAGAGAGAGAGAGAGAGAGAGAGAGAGAGAGAGAGAGAGAGAGAAGATGGGGGCGGCTTCACGTGAATAGAAGAAGAAGAAAAAAACAAAAAAGTATATATATAGGGGTTAGGGTTTTAATGAAAATATTTAAATATAATTAATAATTAATTACGTATTAAATTAAATAATTATGGAAAATTTATTTGCAAATTAATACGTACTAGTTACATTAACACAACAGATTATACAAAATAATACATAATGGTAATAATAATCACATAACGAATTATACAAAATAATACGTAATAGTAATAATAGCACAACAGATTAATTCAAAAGTTTTTACTGCACTAAGTTAATTTATAAATATCAAAATCATTTAAATAAATATAAATTTTGAACTTTTAAATCATAGAAAATTCTAGAAAATCGAGAAAATATAAATACTCTTTCGAAAATAATAATTAAATATTTTAAAATACCAAAAATTTATTTTAACTAGTATCAAAATTCACGTGTAGGCGTCAAAAATTGTCTATAGGTCCCCGAACACAGTTCGAGATGGAGAGAAGACGATGAACATCATTATCCGAGTTAAGGAAGATTATCCGACGCCGATAAACACATAAAACGAATCGGCGAACCGTTAACGACGTAGCAACAAACTACCGGAATGGTCACCGCCAAGTGGCCCGCATACTCACCGGCCACTGCCAAGTGTCCCGCATACTCACCGGCCACTGCCAAGTGGCCCGCATGCTCATCGGCCACCAGAATGATAAACCAAGTGGCCCACGTGCTCATCGACCACCGTCAAGTGGCTCGCACGCTCATCGGCCACTTACAACATAGATAGATTGGTATCCTGGCCTGAAAGAGATCATGAGTGAGTCTGGTGGAATCTATCAGCACACTCGGACTTGAAAGGGAGTCATACGTCCTGTCAACTACCAAAAGTTGGCTAAAGGAATTGAGTCTGATGATGAACACTCGGCCATCACAGAATCTTAATCTTCTAGCTCTTATGTATTATATGAGAGCTCCGTTTATGTGGAAGGATTTCCTGATGATCTTATGAAGAGAGTTGATGACCAGCAAGCAATGCTCAAAGCATAGCAGAAGGCCATCAATGAACTCCGGGTCTTGATGGCTCAAATTGTTGTAGACAGGGCCAAGTCCCCGAAAACAATTTCGCTACCCCAACATAAATCTTCCCGAAGAGCAGGATCATCTTCATCGAAGGGGAAGGAAAAAGAAATTGAGACTTTCGATCAAGAAACTCACAACATAGAATCTTCCTCTGAATAAGGAAGATATGCTGAGGATGAGCAGAATTCTCAGTCAGTCGGCTAAAATGAAAGAACTAGAAGTCAGTCTCAATGCTATTACTAACAGATATGAGCTCCAAGATGAGAGAGTTATTGGGCCCTATCTTGACAAATGGGATGCAGCCCCTTATCCTCCGAAGTTTGAAGTCCCGACCCTACAAGCTTTTTATGGCACGGGGCCACCGAACCGACATATCTACTATTTCAAGTCACAAACTAGGAATATGATATCAATTGATGCCATACTGGCTCATTTATTCATTGGTACCCTCAATGAGATTGCCTTTGAATGGTTCATGAAACTGCCTATTTCCAAACTTGAGCGGATCTAGATAGACTCTTCCTATCAAGATTATTTGAAGACGACATAGAAGTCTATGTCCATACCCTTCTTGCTATTAAGAAAAAGAAGTGAGAGCCTATCAAAGCCTTTGTCTAGAGATTCCGAAGCATGACTCTTCAATATTTGACGGGTATGACACAGTCTACATTGGTGGAAACCTATTGACACAAGCTACAGACCATCCTCCTGGCCCAAATGGGGGTTGCTGAGTGCTGTTCCTGGAGACAACTAATTTCCCAAGGTGAACAGGCTCAATAGATTGTTGTTAGGCTCAAAGTTGAAGAAGAAAGCAGGGTCAAGACTAAAGATGATAAGGCCACAACACTATCAAGTTAATAATACACCTCTGATAGTTAAAGTCATTCGACATCATGCGGGCACATCATCCTTCCAGAGTGGGTGTTGGTTATTTGGAATTTATTGGAGTTGTCATCCTCCCCAAATCAACTTTTAATCTTCCCCAGTATGATGATAAGACCACAACACTATCAAGTTAACAATACACCTCTGATAGTCAAAGATGTTCGATATCATGCATGAAAATCATCCTTCTAGAGTGGGTGTCACGCCCCGCTTCCCAAAATACCAGGGAATCGGAATGCGAACAAGCCCGCAACATATTAGACTGAGAAGAAATAAGTACTAGATCCCTTCTGCTCAATCTAATACGCTAAGCGTCAAGCAAATATAAAGCGAAGGCACAGGTCCCTGATCACAGTAGCGAGAATATAATAAATAACTCAGAACAAAATAATATACATATCACAACTGAAATATCATCCGAGACACAAAGTTTGGGTCAAACATGCCCTTATTACAAAACAGTCCAACTAAAATAAGCAAATACATAGTCCGATAAAATAAGAAGGAAGCACTGCAAAATAACTAAGTCCCTCGAAAGACTATAGGATAAAGTACTACATAAGTAAATCTAGTGTCCATCAGTGATTACGTAAAAGAGAAGACTAAGCTTCCGTCTGTTCTTCTATTCCACCTGGAAGACACTCCGGCTGAGCATATTCCTGCTCTAATGCATCATTATACTGGACCTGTCCGTCCTCTAAATCTGACATACACCAGAGAAAACAGGTGTACGTCAGCGTGTATGGCACACGACAAGATCCCATAAGGAAAGTAGAAACGGTCGAACGACCAATGCAAGAACAATAATAATAATAGTAATAATCTAAATGAAATCCACCACTAGAATATAATAATCAGAAGAATCCAAAATCGATCGGGTAACAAGGTCATGTAGCTAGCGATCAGACTAATCATCCAAGTAACGAGGTCATACTACTAGCCATTCTATAACAGGTCACTGATCACATCTCACATAGAGTCAACACTCCTGTCATCGGATAACTGACTATTCACAAATCCTCTACGTGCATCCAATCCCGCTACACATGCGGCCTAGAAGACTGCACGCTATCCGTTTCTGCCAGGTCCGAACTTCAAACAGAACTCGGGTGACGAAATAAATTTCCCACTGACCAAAGTGATGTACACACTTCACTTTAGCCTTACAAACCAACCCCAGTGGCAACACCAACCACGGGAGCGAGCCTGAAAGATACATCAACAGTCTTATCCGATCACATGAACCATGACTGTCCCATCCTAACTCTCTTATTTTTCTAAGTTATCATACACACAGGTTTCTAAGTTTTAAACCGGACACACCAGGCCACACTAGTCATGAATTTCTAACGGTTCTCAAACATAACAAGGAGTAATAAATGCATCTAATCATATACAACAATATCATAGCATATCACATAATTAAAATTAAGAAACATAAATCATGAATAATTCATAATAATCTTTTTTTTCTAAAATAAATCCTTTAAAATTATTTATAAATGTTCTAAAATAATTCCTTTTATAAAACTTTCTTAAATTATTGAAATTATTCTAAATTGATACTTATTCTAAAATAAATTCTTTTAAATTATTTATAATTATTCTAAAATAATTCTTTTGTCAAATAAATTCTATTAATTTATTATAATTACTCTAAAATGATTTTTCACCAAAATAGTAATTATTTTAAATTGATTATTTTGTTAATAAATTCTTCAAAATTATAATTTAATCTAAAATAATTTTATTTTATTTTATCTTTATAGTATCTATTTTCAAAATATTATTTTTAGTACTTTTCAATATCATTCGTCAAATAAATCCATACAGGTCATCACAGTATATGTATTACAATATGAATGGTCTTACGTTATTGTTCGCAGTCCGTTACGTCCATGACAGTTCTATACGTTATAGTTCTCAGTCCAATATGTTCACGACAGTTCTATATTTGTAACGAGTAATTATTCGGGTAACGAGTTCATATGCATAATTAATCTGTGATCAATCTAAAATTGTACTGAGCAAGAATAGGGATCTTGCCTACGAGACCGTGGGGGTGAGCGGTCTAAGAATTGAATGAGATGCGGACGTGGCGTGTGGCGATCGAGGTGACGTAGCGGATGGCGGTTCTGCAACTAGGTGTGCGTCGGCATACGATCGAACAGATGGCGTGCGATGGAGGAGACGGGGCGGATGGTTGGCAGTGAGCTCGACGGCGAGGCGGAGGGGGCTGTCGGGTTTGGGATAGCAGCGACGAGGTAGGGCTGCTGTCGGACGGGGACGTTGGTCGTCGGCGATCGGAGGCTAGGGAGGCGGAGATCGGAGTTGAGCTCGGAGGGGGACCGACGGTGAACTGTTACAGGCAGCAGTGGGTGAGATGAAGGCGGAGCTCGTCGTC
>NC_033800.1:91526592-91576701 GCF_001876935.1 Asparagus officinalis
AGAGAGAGAGAGAGAGAGAGAGAGAGAGAGAGAGAGAGAGCTGTGTACGAGAGGAGGGGTGAGGCTGGGTTTTTATAGAAAAAATTTTGAATAAAAAAATAAAAATAAAATAAAATATTGAAAGAGGATGCGCATGGAGCCGTTTTTTTAGAAAAAAAAGGAGAGAGAAAACGTGATTAGGGAAATGGTTGTTGGGGGTTTGACGAGGAGCAACAGCTTTGGGTTATTTTCAAATGGGTTCAGGTATTTAAACAAAAATAATTAAAGAAATAGTTACGAGTATTAAAAAAATTAAACCAATTACGGAATAATTATCTACAAATAAAAACGTACATGTTGTGCTAATACAATAGTTGATACGAAATAGTCGAAATATACACATATTGTATAATTAACGAGAATAAATAATAATAAAAATATATTTACTTACATTTAAAATCAAATAATTATGTGATAATTATCTACATGATAAAACGTACCAGTTATGCTAATACGACAGCTGATACGTAATAATTAAAATAATACAATAATTTACACAAATAATACGTAATTAATAATTCAACATAATACAAGACTTAATACGTAATAGTAATAATAATACGACGTATTATTTAAAATAATACGTAATAGTATTAATACAAGACTTAATACGTAATAGTAATAATAATACGACGTATTATTTAAAATAATACGTAATAGTATCAATAACACAACGGATAAATCCCAGAAATTTTCATTGCACTAAATTAATTTATAAATATCAAAATCATTTAAATAAATATAAAACTTAGAATTTAAATCAAATAAAATTTCTAGAAAATCGAGAAAAATACAAATACTCTTTTAAAAATCATAATTAAATATTTTAAAATACCAAAAATTTATTTTAACTAGTATCAAAATTTTACGGTCATTACATTTTACCCCCCTTAAAACAAATTCCATCATCAGAATTCAAAATGCGAGTGATGCACAAAGAACCCAAGGATAGGAATATGGAAATAAGGTCATAGCGCGCCATGACAAATGTGTGAGCAATGTTAAATGAAGAAATGGATGTGTATATTATAATTTATACAAGACACAATAGAGAATAATTCATGAGAATCAAAAGTGAATATTCAATGCAAATGTATAAAGCAAATCAAGGTCATAAGAAAGTCTGATATGTAGTATAAATAATAAGAATGATGTAAGTATATCATATAGAGAGTGAACACATAATTGAAAGAGATTGCTTAAGCATGTATATTGTAAATAAATAATTAATATGTATCAAATTATAATATAACACAACATCTAGATATAAGCAAAAATATAAATATAAGTCAACACAGTTTAATAGCAAGAATGTAACAGCAAATATACAATTATAAAAAAATACAATGTCAACATGATATTATTGATATAGTATCCTAAGATGACACATCACAATGTTAAAACATAATCAATAGCACATAATTGGTAAAATATAACAATATATAACATACAAAATATGATATGAAATATAAATACATAATTCAAATAATTGTCAATCACCAGAATATATGATAAAACATATCAACTCAACAATATAAATAATAAAGAAGATAAAAGACAAAAATCTCAAAAAGACAAAAATCTCAACAAAATATAAATCAATCATCCGTAAGCAGATGATAAATATGATAAAACACAAAGTACATATATACAATACAAATAACAGATGAATCATATGCAAGCAAAAGCAAAAAGAACACTTGAAGATTATATAAGCAAAACAAAGTAGCAAAGAATCAAACGTTTATATATAGTTTAGATAAACATAATGTACAACATAAGAGACATGAAAATAATAAAATATATCAAATTACAATAGAAATGTCATACAATCAGTTAGTAGAATAAACATTCAGGATATACAAAAAGGATAGTTACAACAAAACACATGAATGCAATCAGCAAATCGCATTCAACCAAATAAGACGTATAACTCACAAGTATCGAAATTAAGAAATTACAATTATGTTAAAAAGTTTAAAAATAATATTATAACAACACATGTCTAAAGCAGTTAGAAACATAAACGCACGTAAGGAAGCATAGATATAATAATAAAATATAGTAAACAGTAAAGATAGAACATGATAATAATAACAGCGAAAGTACAAAATAGAGATATACAAATAAATAAATATCAATATTCAAAGAGTCATAAACAAATGTATCATGTAATATTACTAGAAAGTACAAGATATAAGACAAAAATGCATAATAAATCAGGCAAAAGGACAATAAATATTATAATAAGGTATACACAACACACATAATCATAATTGAAAATAGTATTAAGTAAAAGAAATAAACATAGATAAAAACACATCAATACATATAAACAAACAAACAAAGACAAATCATAATAATAATCAATAGCATAATAAAATGATACACAATAATTATTAGCATACAACAATTATATAGCATAAAGTTAATAATACGAAATCATAGACCGGTTCAAAGAAACACAAATAAAATTAAAACATAAAGACAAAAGATATCAAGCAAAAAGTTAAACAAGATTCAGAAACATATAATGTGTACAACAATATAATCATCATGTATAATAAGCATTAAAAATAAAAACACATACATAATAATAAGCATATAAAAAGTCTGTATACTCATGGTACTAATCATG
The DNA here is from genome assembly GCF_001876935.1 of Asparagus officinalis. Lineage (NCBI taxonomy): Eukaryota > Viridiplantae > Streptophyta > Magnoliopsida > Asparagales > Asparagaceae > Asparagus > Asparagus officinalis. The sequence goes on from NC_033800.1 coordinate 91,529,270, forward strand.
CTAAAATAAATAAATTTTGGTGGAAGTAGTCACAAAATATTATATGATAAAATAGCCGTAAGAGCAAACAAGTGATTCAAAATAATCATATTATATAAAAAATAATAAATAAATAATTATATATGTATTCGACAAACAATATAATAAATAAAAAATGTTAGTAATATCCATAAGGTAAATAATAAATATAAACAAGATACAACATTAATAATTATTATGGTATAATATCAATTCAGATGTAGCAATATATGGCATAGTAATCAAAATCACATAAATACAATTAATATAAGTATTCATAAATAAAGATGTATAATACATAAAACATGAATTATGAAAAATAAAATAGATTTATAAATAAATAAAAACATAAGAAGAACATAAATTCGTATAATAAAAACACTGATTTATTGTAGATAAATATATCATGATAGATTGATGGACATGTGAACATAAACACTGATAATACATGAAACAGAATACGATTAGACAAGTTGATACTAAAAATGATGAATGACTATAAATTAATAAAAATATATTTTGTAAATATAACAATATACGTGAATACACCATAATGAGAAAAAAATAGTAATTATAAAAGAATGACAAAGTAAAACATAACACAAGTAACGAAAATAATGAATAGAGAATGAACAACAAACAATGATATAATAAAAGACATAAACATCTAAAAATACTATAAAATAAATACAAAAATTAACACACGTATACAATGTATATTGTTATAATGATAAAACAACACATATCGAAAACGAAGCAAACAACTACAAATATGTAAATACACTATAAACAAACATGAATAAATACTATACATACCCACAAACGCATATTAGAATTACCTCTTATATTAATTATAAAAAGATAATAATTAATGTAACTATATAATTAGTAACTCAACTCTAAACTTAACAATATGAATAATTGCTTAAATATCAAAATACATGGCTCTTAAAAATAACAAAACCAATGTGAACATAATAAAATAATCTAACAAGACAAAACTTACTGATAAGAAACTATATACTGAAAATGTAAAGGATAAGAATATAGTGCATATGTAGAATATTAAATTCATGAACTTATTAAAGTATATTACTAAAAATACGAACAATATATAATAGTCTAAAAAATAAGTAAATAACAGGTGGTATGACAGATAAGCGCACACATACATAATATAAATATGCAAAAGTATATTTTAAACACAAGAAAATAATCTGAATATCAGATATGCTATGTAATGATTTAAACACAAGAAAATAATCTGAATATCAGATATGCTATGTAATGACTATATGAAATCTGTAGCAATACAAAACACTTAATGATATGATTTGAACAATAAATCTGTAGCAATACAAAACACTTAATGATATGATTTGAACAATTAAAAATATATAAGTAATTGTATAATTTTTTTTTGAAAAACAAGCAATATAACACTATGTGTAATAATGAAATAAATAATACATAAATCAATACAATCAATGATATATAAGTCAAATCAAAGAAAATATAATTATAAAATTAATAACACATGTAATAATGACCGATACGAGGAAAGATGGATTATACAAAGAGAGGGTAATCGCGAAGCAATAGAATAAGAACCGTGGAAAATTCCGGAGTCAAAGAGTGATAAGATAGGGACGAAACGAAATCTATCAAGGAAATAGGATAAGAGCTCAAGAATAGTCTCACGGATAAAATATGATATGCATCTAAATTATTCATTATATTCTCACTGATAGGAAATCAGGATCATGACCGGGACTGTGACTAGGGACCGTGACCTGCATGGGCCACCACTAAAACCTGTCACGCCCCGCTTCCCAAAATACCAGGGAATCAGAACGCAAACAAGCCCGCAACGTATTAGACTAAGGAGAAATAAGTACTAGATCCCTTCTGCTCAATCTAATACGCTAAGCGTCAAGCAAATATAAAGCGAAGGCACAGGTCCCTGATCACAGTAGCGAGAATATAATAAACAACTTAGAACAAAATTATATACATATCACAACTGAAATATTATCCGAGACACAAAGTTTGGGTCAAACATGCCCTTATTACAAAACAGTCCAACTAAAATAAGCAAATACATAGTCCGATAAAATAAGAAGGAAGTGCTGCAAAATAACTAAGTCCCTCAAAAGACTAAAGGATAAAGTACTGTAGGCGTATAAAATTGCCTATAGGTCCCACAATACAGCTCGATGACGTTAATTTCGACAAACGGACCATCGGGCGACGTATCCAAGCACTACCGTTATCCCGCTAACGCCGAAGCCAAACCATACGCAACGGAGCAGATTAACGAGGCGACGAAGCCAACAAATCGCACCCAAGCATTGGAACGCATCCACTCGCACGCGGAATCGAACCAACGTTTCGGGGAATCACCGAGTCATCTAAACAAGAACGAACTCGGTGATATGACGATCGAATCAAGATCGGTTTCGGACTCGAACTCAGAAGTGGACTTACTGCCTAATCAGGAACCGGATCAACAAATCGAATCCGAACAAGTCAACCACGCAACCGAATCAAAGTCCAAATCAACAACAAATCGGAACCCGAACGACGGAACCCGAACGACAGAACCCGAACGACGGAAACCGGAAAACCCGCCTAAGGGGGCTCGGCCAAAGCCGAGCCACCCACAGGTGGCTCGGCCAAGGCCGACATGGGTGGCTAGGCTCAGAACTGTGCAAATGCACAGTTCTGAGTGCCTATAAATAGGCCTTGTGCTCATTTGTTTCAGAGGTTGGAAATTTTGGAGAGAGGCGAAGCCCTGCTGGATTGAAGACTCAGATCTAAAAAAGATCACAACTTTGAAGGCTTGGAGACTTGGACTTTCAGATCCGGTGCTCGGCGATCACCAACGCCAAATAAGGCAGGAGTTCGAGAGGATTGGATTTGAGATCTACACGATCACACTCCGGATCTAAGCTTGGTTCTTAGATCCCGAGATTCGAGCGGTTGTTTCCTTGGTGAAACAATCCCTCCCGGCTATTATTCCCTTGGTGGAATATTACCCGTCATATCGTGTAGATCCGACCGGATCGAGATCACGCGGTGGTCCACGGCAAATAACCCCGGCGCAGGCAAAGAACCCACACAAAGCGAGTGACCGCAAAACAGGAGCTCGCGATTCGTTCGACATAAAAGGAAAATTGTAATCTTTCTTTTTTTTTGTATTTTGATTTTCATTGTAACCGGATCTTATAAAAAGACCGGATCTTTGTAACGCATAAAGTTGTTAACTAAGATGGCAATGATATCAATGAAGAAAGCAACGATTTTTCCCGCGAACAATCTGGCGACCACAGTGGGAGCCAACAGCTTTACTGCCGAAGCTGTCGCGTCGCAGCCGCGGATCCCGATCCCGGTCGAGGAGGAGGTCGAGTACGAATTCGACCAACAAAAGTTCGAGGAGTATCTGTCATCCTCGTCCGAATCCACCTCCCCTCGCAAGTCCAAGTCTCCAAAGCTCTCTTCCAAGAGAAAACTTCGTTGGTACGAAGAAGTTGAAGCTGCCAACGAAGATCTCGCCCCGTTTGATGCCGAAGCTGCATCGGGTGAGATCTCTCCTTCCAACCAGGTCAGATCTGCTCTGGCCGAATCTTCCGTTGCCGAGGGCGTAGTGACTCTCTCAAAGAGAGCCCGCCAAAGGCAACGTCAGCGCCTTGCGAAACAAATCGCAAAGGCAATGGAATCTGTGGACGGGATCCGTTACAACACGGATCTGAAGAACAGAAGAGGCGAACGACCTCAACAACCAATGAATGGCAACTCCTCCAAGCCACCAACGAACGAATGGATCCGTGTCAAACGGAACCGTTCAACGCTGGAGGATCGCATTCAGAAGCGCCGCGCACTCTCAGCACAAGCACGAGCTCAAGTTCAAGAAGCCCGTAGAAGGTGGCAGAATGGAGTAGCCAAGAAATCACCACTAACTCACAAAATATGGAGGCCAAAGTCCAAAGTGGTGAGTCAGGCCGAGGATCGACCTTTACAGCCTTCAAAACGAGTTCAACCTCCCGAACCATCCCGAGGAAGGAGGTCAATCTTGGAGCGCCTCGGTCCAATTCCCGACGAGCGCAACGAAGTCCATGAACGCTCGGGCCCGATGAAGAGGCTCCGAACTAATCAACATGCTGGGGGTCGACACAACCCTCAACATGACAAAGAGTTTACGGCACCCAAGCGCACTACCTTGCGCATCGAAGTTCGGGAGCCCGCTGAGAATTCATGTCTACAAAGGCGTGTTTCGAGGCGAGTGACTCTCGGAAGTCCAAATAAGGCAGTTTGCTCTCAGAAGGAAACGTTGTCATCCGAGGATGATAACGTTATACCTGGGAAATCATGCCAACACGCGATAGGTTACTCCGATCAAATGGACGAGTTGTACTATCGTGCTGGGGGTACGAACAAAACAAGAAAAAGAAGCCCTCAAGGGCTCGAAACTCAGTGCCCATGTGCCAAGCTCATTCGGGTAGTACTGTCTCAATGCAACTGCATCAAGGGAGTCCCCGAGAGAATTTCAGTGTTCGAAAGGCTCGGCACCGAAACGCCAAAACCAAGGCATAGGCGCTTCCGGCAAAGAAGAACAGTGGTTAAGGATGGAGAATTTCCGAAGGTCACCGCCAACATGACCAGCAAAGAGACATCGACACAGATTGATCTCAAATCGTTTCTGGAAGCGTCCCGGCGTGTAACCCGTCTGCAGTCCGGAGCCATCGCACGAGGAACTTATGGTAGGGTTCGGATAAGATTGCCTTCGGAAGATGAAGAATCGGATTCCTGCTCTGCTGTCGCATCGGACAATACAGTGTCCAGCGAAGGACAACCCCGCGAGTCATTCATGATAGGCGCGGAAGAAATGGCCAAAATGCTTGAAGACGCTTTGGCTAAGCAGAAAGAAAGTTTTAAATTCGAGATGGAGACGGCCATGCAGCAGATGAGAGAGATGCATGAACAGCAAATCCAAGCATTCAGGAACCAACAAGGTGAACCAAGCCACCGTAACCAGGTTGCTCAGGAAAAGGAGCACGCGGATGGGGATGAAGCTCACAATGCCAATAACCCTCCCATCAATGCAGGGGGTGGTAGTGAGGATGCCAACGGGGATACAAGTGAAGACTTGAAGATCAAAAGCCTCGAGAGTAAAATCAATACGTTGCTGTCTGCTCAAGAGGTAAAGAAAACGGGCATTCCTTGTCCATACCCGAGGGAATGGGAATCAATCCCCTATCCGGCGAAGTTTAGTCTAATCAACTTCACGCCGTTCGATGGAAGGGGTTCCCCCACCCAGCATTTGATTTATTTCAAATCGCACCTGGGTGCTATCTCTGGGAACGAGCCTCTGATGGTGCGGTCATTCGTCGGCACTCTTCGCGGAGCTGCCTTCGATTGGTATCGTCGCCTCAAGCCAGGAAGCGTGAACAGCTGGGATGACATGGAGACGAAGTTCCTTGCAAATTTCTTCGACGACGACACCGAGATCTCTATCGGATCGTTGCTCGACGAGAAACAAAAAGACGGGGAGTTAGTCGACACCTTCGTCAAAAGGTTCCGGAACAAGGCGATGAATTGCCGGGACCCGATCACCGAGGAATTCATTCTCCAGACTTGCCACAACAACCTCGCATTGGACGTATTGGAGGCAATGGGGACAGCACCGTCTGACACTTGGAAGGATCTGAAGGTGCGCGGTGAACAAGCCGAACGCTTCCTTAAAAGGAAGAAGGCCGAAAGGAACCAACCGACGGTTAATCTGCTGGACTCAAACTTCGCTTCCCGTGGTAAGGGCAAAGCACCTGCAGCTGCTGGTGGTGCTAATCAAGCGTCACAACAGCAATCCCGAAGGCAGCAGAAGACTTCGGGTCCGAGACTCCAGAGAGAGTATTCCTTCAAGGACGAAGACGTTCCAACCATCTTCGAATCGCTCCTCGAAGGCAACAAGATCAAGCTACCACCTATCACGAATCAGGAGGAAGCTGATAACACTACGGACCCAAAGTACTGTGCATACCACAGAAGGGTTGTTCATCCCACCAAGGATTGCTTTGCTCTCAGGAATAGCATTCAGACCTTGGTCGAAGCCGGCGTTATAACGCTAAGGTAAGCCAAATAAAAACGGCAAAACTCCGACCGGTATAAGAGTATAAACTGCTTCCTGACACTCCAAAGAGTATACGAGTATAAACTGTTTCTCAATCCTCCGACCGGTATAAGAGGTTAAACTACTCCCTGATACTCCAATAGGTATATGAGTCTAAACTGTTTCCCCACTTTTGACGGGAAGTTCCTGGAGAATATTAAGCTAATATTCTTAAGGATAACCCGGTTAGTTAACTGATAATAATGTCCGAACCAGTTCCGCAGAGGAAACTGGGGGTGGACGATTTATGTAACGGGAAGTTCCCAAAACCACAGCAATGTAATGAATAAGGACTCCCATTCAAGTTCTCACTGTGTCTGTGCACTCAACACTCTCTCTGTTAGAGTCTGGACGTAAAGTTCCCGATTGGTCAAACCTTCTTACAGTTAGGACCACAGTCAAAATCCCCTCTCGATTCTCCCAATGAACGAGAGGTCCACAAATCAAGCGATCAAACCTTCCTACAGTTAGGATCGTCTTAAACCTTCCATTCGGTCAAACCTTTCTACAGTTAGGACCAAAACCAAAAAACCCTCTCGATTCCTCCAATGAACGAGAGGTCCACTTTCAAATCGAGTGATCAAACCTTCCTACAGTTAGGGTCACCTCAAACCTCCCACTTGGTCAAACCTTCCTACAGTTAGGACCAAAACCACGATTCATTCTCGATAAACGAGAAATTCATCTTTAGTTCGATAATCAAACCTTCCGACAGTTAGGGTTATCCGAATCTTTTTGATTCTCGGAGTGGAGATCCCACTCTTAGTTTCACCTTTCCGGATTCTGGGGGTGGAGATCCCACCTCGAGTCTCCTTTCCTTCTTTGTTCGGGGAATAGAATATAAAATTCTTCCTTCCCCATACCAATCCTTTTCGAAGAATTCAGGATTCATCCTAGGAAGTTTATCCCGAATCCTAAGCAGGGATAAGTCTGCGCCTAACACGCGCTGCCGGTTTAGTCTTTTCCCGTACAAAAAGACACCAGAGTTCGATTCTGGGGTATTCTATCCTGAAACCTAAGTAAGGATAAGTCTGCGCCTAACACGCGCTGCCGGTTAGTTCTTAAACCGTTGAAAAGAACACCCGTTCACATATTCAACATTGTGACAGGTTGTTATTAATAACACCAAAATCCATGCCTCACACGCATGGGGAATGTCATCCTGAATCCTAAGAAAGGATATGTCGACACCTAACACGTGTCGCCGGTTTAGTCTTTTTCCGAACAAAAAGACACCAGAGTCCGATTCTGGGGTATTTTATCCCGAAGCCTAAGTAGGGATAAAGTCAACATCTAATACGTGTTGCCGGGTAGCCTATTCCCGTAACAATGGCGAAGTCTATGTATTCGACATCATAGCGCGAAGTCTAAGGGAGTTCATTCCCTTTAGCACAACGTTACATGCGAAACGGAGTTAGACAATTCGCATGCTAGCCCGACTCAAACGGTAGTCGGTAAAGGCTAATCAAATCCGTTTAAGGCTGAGAATTTGCCAAAAATCCTAAAGTCAACGTCTAACACACGTTGCTGTTTAGTCTTTTCACAGGAGAAAGACGAAGTCTACGTATTCAATATCGTAGCACTAAAAGGGGTTAACTCTTTTAGCTTAACGTCACTTGCGGAACGGGTTTAAACAATCCGCAGGCTAGCCCGACTCAAACGGTAGTCGGTAAAGGCTCATCAAATCCGTTGATGGCTGAGAATTTGCCAAAAATTCTATACATGCGAGTCATTGACGTATCAACTTTATGAGTTGGTCTCGTGACTTGAGCATCCAACAACTTGGGGATAAGGTCCACACTCCAAATACCTTAAGAGCTTAAACTGTGTATACTCCAGCAGACGTACGAGTATAAACTGTGTCAGACGTCGAACAATACGTCACAATAAAGCCTGGACGCCGGACAACGCGTCGCAACGAAGTTTTAAACGCCGGACAACGCGTTGTAAACAAAAAAAATTCAACGCAGTCAATCGATGATCAGTTCTATGTTGAAGCAACTAACTCGAGCTAAAAGTCAAGAAATCAAGAATCGGTTTCAAGTTCAAAATTCTAACAACGGTCAGACAATAAATGCAGCACCGGAATCCTCACAGGCGTTCTACAAAGCACTGAATGAACTGAAGGAATTGAAGGAATCCAGAACAGAAGCCATTCCAAAGTCCCGCTACGCCGACTGAAGGTTGGGACAATCACATCCAAAGTATTCCAGACTCTTCTATAAAAGAACGAGGCTGAAATACTTTGGAGGGGGTATCTGTAGGCGTATAAAATTGCCTATAGGTCCCACAATACAGCTCGATGACGTTAATTTCGACAAACGGACCATCGGGCGACGTATCCAAGCACTACCGTTATCCCGCTAACGCCGAAGCCAAACCATACGCAACGGAGCAGATTAACGAGGCGACGAAGCCAACAAATCGCACCCAAGCATTGGAACGCATCCACTCGCACGCGGAATCGAACCAACGTTTCGGGGAATCACCGAGTCATCTAAACAAGAACGAACTCGGTGATATGACGATCGAATCAAGATCGGTTTCGGACTCAAACTCAGAAGTGGACTTACTGCCTAATCAGGAACCGGATCAACAAATCGAATCCGAACAAGTCAACCACGCAACCGAATCAAAGTCCAAATCAACAACAAATCGGAACCCGAACGACGGAACCCGAACGACGGAAACCGGAAAACCCGCCTAAGGGGGCTCGGCCAAAGCCGAGCCACCTGCAGGTGGCTCGGCCAAAGCCGAGCCACCCACAGGTGGCTAGGCTCAGAAATGTGCAAATGCACAGTTCTGAGTGCCTATAAATAGGCCAAGGGGTGGCTCGGCCAAGAGCCGAGCCACCCACAGGTGGCTAGGCTCAGAACTGTGCAAATGCACAGTTCTGAGTGCCTATAAATAGGCCAAGGCATTGTTCATTTCAAAGTGTTGGATTTTGGGAGGGTCGAAGCTCTGCCGGATTGGAATCTGAGATCTAAAAAAGATTGGAGCTTTAGAAGATTGAAGACTTGGACTTTGAGATCCGGTTCTCGGCGATCATCCACGCCAAACAAGGCAAGTGTTCGAGAGGGACCGGATCTGAGATCTACACGATTTTCCTCCGGATCTAAGCTTGGTTCTTAGATCCCGAGAAGAGTCTCGAATTCGCTTGGTCGATTTCGACACTTGGGCTACTATTTCCTTGGTGAATTAGTACCCCACCCGGCTATTATTTCCTTCGTGAGATAATACCCGTCATATCGTGTAGATCCGACCGGATCGAGATCACGCGGTGGTCCACGGCAAATAACCCCGGCGCAGGCAAAGAACCCACACAAAGCGAGTGACCGCAAAACAGGAGCTCGCGATTCGTTCGACATAAAAGGAAATAAATTGTAATCTTTCTTTTTTGTATTTTGATTTTCATTGTAACCGGATCTTATAAAAAGACCGGATCTTTGTAACGCATAAAGTTGTTAACTAAGATGGCAATGATATCAATGAAGAAAGCAACGATTTTTCCCGCGAACAAGTACTACATAAGTAAATCTAGTGTCCATCAGTGATTACGTAAAAGAGAAGACTAAACTTCCGTCTGTTCTTCTATTCCACCTGGAAGACACTCCGGCTAAGCATATTCCTGCTCTAATGCATCATCATACTGGACCTGTCCGTCCTCTAAATCTGACGTACACCAGAGAAAACAGGTGTACGTCAGCGTGTATGGCACATGATAAGATCCCATAAGGAAAGTAGAAACGGTCGAACGACCAATGCAAGAACAATAATAATAATAGTAATAATCTAAATGAAATCCACCACTAGAATATAATAATCAGAAGAATCCAAAATCGATCGGGTAACAAGGTCATGTAGCTAGCTATCAGACTAATCATCCAAGTAACGAGGTCATACTACTAGCCATTCTATAACAGGTCATTGATCACATCTCACATAGAGTCAACGCCCCTGTCATCGGATAACTGACTATTCACAAATCCTCTACATGCATCCAATCCCGCTACACATGCGGCCTAGAGGACTGCACGCAATCTGTTTCTGCCTGGTCCGAACTTCAAACAGAACTCAGGTGACGAAATAAATTTCCCACTGACCAAAGTGATGTACACACTTCACTTTAGCCTTACAAACCAACCCTAGTGGCGACACCAACCACGGGAGCGAGCCTGGAAGATACATCAACAGTCTTATCTGATCACATGAACCATGACTTTCCCATCCCAACTCTCTTGTTTTTCTAAATTATCATACACACAGGTTTCTAAGTCTTAAACAGGACATACCAGGGCACACTAGTCATGAATTTCTAACGGTTCTCAAACATAACAATGAGTAATAAATGCAGCTAATCATATACAATAATATCATAGAATATCACATAATTAAAATTAAGAAACATAAATCATGAATAATTCATAATAATCCTTTTTTCTAAAATAAATCCTTTAAAATTATTTATAAATGTTCTAAAATAATTCCTTTTATAAAACTTTCTTAAATTATTAAAATTATTCTAAATTGATACTTATTCTAAAATAAATTCTTTTAAATTATTTATAATTATTCTAAAATAATTCTTTTGTCAAATAAATTCTATTAATTTATTATAATTACTCTAAAATGATTTTTCATCAAAATAGTAATTATTTTAAATTGATTATTTTGTTAATAAATTCTTTAAAATTATAATTTAATATAAAATAATTTTATTTTATTTTATCTTTACAGTATCTATTTTCAAAATATTATTTTTAGTACTTTTCAATATCATTCGTCAAATAAATCCATGCAGGTCATCACAGTATATGTATTATAATATGAATGGTCATACGTTATTGTTCGCAGTCCATTACGTCCATGACAGTTTTATATGTTATAGTTCTCAGTCCAATATGTTCACGACAGTTCTATTTTTGTAACGAGTAATTATTCGGGTAACGAGTTCATATGCATAATTAATCTGTGATCAATCTAAAATTGTACTGAGCAAGAATAGGGATTTTGCCTACGAGACCGTGAGGTCTGATGATGATGCTACGATGCCGATGCGGACGCGGCGTGCATAAGAAAGAATCAAAAAGAAAAATCATTACTTACTGTCTTTTCAGAGTAGGTATTGCGGGGAAAACACAAAATTTTCCCTTGATCAATGCATCCACCAAAATCCCCTAGCCAGGTTCCTGGCAAGTAAAAGCTTAGGAATTAATACAGTGATGAGAACGATTCATGTTTACATTAATGCACCAAAAGACCACCCCTTTTTCTTTCGGAAAATTTTGAGCTATGTTTGGAAGAACTTGATTTCCCAGGACCAGATTAATTGCAAAAAAGAGAAAAAAGAGAAAAGGTCGATTAATTATGAGAGAAGAGAGGGATCGAGAGGGATTTCACCTGAGAGATCACGGCGCCGTTGGGGGGCAGAGGGACCTCGATCTGGTCCTGGGAGGGGGGGGAGGGGTCTGACGACGGTGTTGTCATGGCCGGCGGATCAAGGGAGGGCTCGAGATCGAGAGAGATAGAGAGAGAGTGAGCGGGGCCGGCTCTTGATTTGTGAGCTAGAGCTCGAGAGAGAGAGAGAGAGAGAGAGAGAGAGAGAGAGAGAGAGAGAGAGAGAGCTGTGTACGAGAGGAGGGGTGAGGCTGGGTTTTTATAGAAAAAATTTTGAAAAAAAAAATAAAATAAAATATTAAAAGAGGATGCGCATGGAGCCGTTTTCTTGGAAAAAAAATAAGGAGAGAGAAAATGTGATTAGGGAAATGGTTGTTGGGGGTTTGACGGGGAGCAACAGCTTTGGGTTATTTTCAAATGGGTTTAGGTATTTAAACGAAAATAATTAAATAAACAGTTACGAGTATTAAAAAAATTAAACCAATTATGGAATAATTATCTACAAATAAAAATGTACATATTGTGCTAATACAATAGTTGATACGAAATAGTCGAAATATACACATATTGTATAATTAACGAGAATAAATAATAATAAAAATATATTTACTTACATTTAAAATCAAATAATTATGTGATAATTATCTACACGATAAAACGTACCAATTATGCTAATACGACCGCTAATACGTAATAATTAAAATAATACAATAATTTACACAAATAATACGTAATTAATAATTCAACATAATATAAGACTTAATACGTAATAGAAATAATAATACGACGTATTATTTAAAATAATACGTAATAGTATCAATAACACAACGGATAAATCCCAAAAATTTTCATTACACTAAATTAATTTATAAATATCAAAAACATTTAAATAAATATAAAACTTAGACTTTAAATCATAGAAAATTTCTAGAAAATCGAGAAAAATACAAAACTCTTTTAAAAATCATAATTAAATATTTTAAAATACCAAAAATTTATTTTAACATAATTAAATATTTTAAAATACCAAAAATTTATTTTAACTAGTATCAAAATTTTACGGTCATTACAGTGGGGTTGGTTATTTAAAATTCATTGGAGTTGTCATGGCCACAACATTATCAAGTTAGTAATACACCTCTGATAGTCAAGCTCTGCACATCCCCAACTAGATTCGTGATTCTAAAAGGATTCTCCTTAACTGAGCCATGCACCTAGGAATGCAATTGGCCGAGGAAATCTACATTTGACACCTTGAAGCTTACAGTGATTCCCAGCTCATCGATTATGTCTTGTACGGCATACTACCCGATGATCCCAAGGAAGCGGCTGCCATCAAATGGAAAACCCTACGATGTGGCTCCTCAAATATTTAAGAGGTGGGGAATGAATATTGTTGAACCCATCTCCCCGTCAACATCCAAAGGACGTCAGTTTATTTTAGCAGTAACTGGTTACTTCACCAAGTGGGCAGAAATAATTCCTTTAAAAGAAGTCAAGACTTCAAACATGATCGAGTTCATCAAATATCACGTCATATATCACTTTCGAGTACCAAAACGAATACTCCATGATAATGGAACTCAATTCGTTAGCCTCGGTTTCCAGAGGTTCTGTAACAAGTTTAGCGTCCAAAGTATCGCATTGACGACATATTATCCGCTAAACTAATGGCCTTGCAAGCGGCATCAAGCCCAACAACAGATTGAGTTATGCCAAGCTCGAATCTCAAAAGCCTACAACAGAAATGTCAAAGAAAGGATCTTTAAGAAATGCGACTTTGTCTTAGCAGTCAGACGACCTATGGTTATGACACATAAGGAAAAAGAGATATTCAATCACAAATAGGAAGGACCCTTCGTAGTAGAGTTAGTCTACTCGAACAGAACTTACCGTCTCATTAATCAGAAAGGTGATAGGCTCATGATGCTAATTAATGAGAAATTTCTTAAGAAATATTGCCCACAAAAATCATGAGACCCCCTTTCTTCCCCAATGCTAAGTCTAAAAAGAGAAATTGAATTCGCTTTAGACTAGGGGTTGGTTACTTGGAATCCCTTGGATTAAGAGTAATAAATCTTCTAAGTTGTTATATTCAACAAAACACCTCTCTCAACTATAAAAACCCTTCCCAGCAGAGTTAATGCTAAATAAGAAGGACCCTTTGCAGTAGAGTCTATCTACTCGAGTGGAGATTGCTGTTTTATTAATCAAAAGGGTGATAGACTCATGATGTCAATTAATGAGAAGTTTCTCAAGAAATATTACACATGAAAATCATGAAGCTCCTTTCTTCCCTTACTAAGTCTTAGTCAAGATTAGGGGTTGATTATTTGTTACTTCTAAAACAGAATAATAAATTCATAAAACTATCAAGTTAAGAATACACTCTGATTGTCTATTTCCTCCAAATTCTCCTACAAATCATCTTCAATAGGATGGCGGGACCACAAAATTATCAAGTTAACAATACACCTCTGATAGTCTATTTCCTCTAAATTCTCCCACTAATCCTCTTTTGATAGTCTATTTCCTCTAAATTCTCCCACCAATCTTCTTCAATAGGATGGTGGGTACACAAAACTATCAAGTTAATAACACATCTCTGATAGTCCATTTTCTCCAAATTCTCCCATTAATCATCTTCAATAGGATGACAGGTTCACAAAACTATCATGTTAAGAGTTACTTCTGATAGTTGACTCTCCAACTCCTTGTGACAAATAGTAGCCTGCCATGTGATGTGTCTTTATTCCATTCACAATCATCATACTTCCATGTCACTGAACGACTCAATTACTTTCACATCGTTATTCCTGCAAATAACATTGTTCATTGATGGTGGTGTACCATGTGACGTGCCTCTGTTCCGGTCATAATTATTATACTCTAATGTCACTGAATGACTTGATGGATAGTGGCCTACTAGACGATGTGCCCCACCTACCCCTTTTTCTTCTAATGCTAAGTCTTAGTTAAGACTGGGGGTTGATTATTTGTTATTTCTAAAATAGAATAACGAATCCTCAAAACTGTTGAGTTAACAATACACCTCTGACAGTATAAGCACTTCAACGTGCACCACCACCAAAGTCAACTTATCAATATTATCCAATAAGTTGATAAAACCACCAAAAAGTCGACATGATTAACTAGACACTTCTGTCAACTACAAAATTCACAAAACCATCCCTGGCCAGTATATCATTGAGTTAACATTACACTTCTGACAATTAACATCCCCACATAGTTCAAATTCAGCTTGTCTCATTCCTAATGTAGCAAGCTTTTCCAAACCAAAATCAACTTGTCAATCCTCTTCAATAAGATGAAAGGTCCACCAAAAATTATCAAGTTAACATTACACCTCTGATGATAAAATCAACTTATCGACTCTCTTCAATAGAGCGACAAGTTCTCAAAAATCCTGTCAAGTTATCGATACACCTCTGACGATCAAATCAACTTATCAATCATCTTCAGTGGGATGATAAGTCCACAAAGTTGCTCAAATCATAACACAATTCCGTCAAGTTAATATTAAACCTCTGACGACCAAATCAATTTATCAATCCTCTTCAGTGGGATGATAAGTCCACAAAGTTGCTCAAATTATAACACAATTTCATCAAGTTAACATTACATATCTGACGATCAAATTAAATTATTAATCCTTTTTAATAGGATGATAAGTCCACAAAGTTGCTCAAATCACAACACAATCCCGTTAAGTTAACATTACACCTCTGACGACCAAATCAACTTATCAATCATCTTCAATGGGATGATAAGTTCATAAAGTTGCTCAAATCGTAATACAATCCTGTCAAGTTAACATTACACCTCTGACAACCAAATCAACTTATCAATCCTCTTCATCCCAAAGTTGCTCAAATCACAACACAATCCCGTCAAGTTAATATTTCACATCTGACGACCAAATCAACTTATCAATCCTCTTTAATAGGATGATAAGTCTACAAAATTGCTCAAATCAACTTATCAACTCTCTTCAATGGTATGATAAGTCCACAAAATTACTCAAATCGCAATACAATCCTGTCAAATTAACATTACACCTCTGACAACCAAATCAACTTATCAATCCTCTTCAATGGGATAATAACTCTACAAACTTTCTCAAATCGCAACACAATCCTGTCAAGTTAACATTACACCTTTGATGACCAAATTAATTTATTAATCCTCTTCAATAGGATGATAAGTCTACAAAGTTACTCAAATCACAACACAATCCCGTCAAGTTAACATTACACCTCTGATGACCAAATCAACTTACCAATCATCTTCAACGGGATGATAAGTCCACAAAGTTACTTAAATTACAACACAACCCCGTCAAGTTAATATCATACCTATGATGACAAAATTAACTTGTCAATCATCTTCAATAGAATGACAGGTCCACTAACCATTATGTTAACAATACACCTCTGATGATAAAATCAACTTATTGACTCTCTTCAAAAGAGCGATAAGTCCTCAATATTCTTATCAAGTTAACATTACACCTCTGATGATAAAATCAACTTATCAATCCTCTTCAATAGAATGATAGGTCCACAAATTGTTATTATGTTAACATCACACCTCTAACACTCAAACCCCCATGCATGAACTTGTTAATTCTTTTTCAATAGAATAACTAGTGTTCATTCAAACTACAGAAATTTTTCTAGAATTATCCTAGTGATAATAAAGAAAGTTTTCTAAATTTTACTCTAAGTGAGAATTCATGCCAAGTTAACATTATACATCTGGCACTTTCAACTATTTTCTTCATCTCGAGTTAAAACAAAACACATAAAGAGACATAGAAAAGAAAAATGATATCACTTTTATTCAAAATTGTTATGTTGATTGCAAGGCAACAATGTATAATATAAGAATGATACAAAAGTAATACAAAGTTTTCTGGCCCATTATTTTAATAAATGCAAGTCAAGACTTGACATCTGAAAGCCTCTTTTAATGAGTAGCTCATGTCGTCACCGCAGCTTGTTCTCTGAGTTCTTCTTCACTTAGCATCGTAGTAGTAGCCTTCTTCTTAATCTCGTCGAGAGCTTGCACCTCTTTGTAGTAGTTTCCAAAAATTTCTGCACTTTTGAAATGGAACCCTCTCATGACAACAGATGATGGAAGTTGTAATCTGACGACTTTCACATAAACCAATGAAAGTTACAATTTGATGACTTTCACGGCATCAGATGAGAGTTACAAGTTAATGACTCTCACAGCTATAAAAACCAGAGTACAAGGATTACAAGCTGACGATCCTTGTAGAATTTGAAGAAGGGATTATAATTGATGATCTCTTCAAGCCCTATCGTGAGGGTCCACCCTTTTGTTCTCAACTCCAAATGTGGGGCTCATCCTCAAATTCCAAACTCAAGATGTGAGGCTCGCCTTCGTGTTTCAAAAACAAAAATATGAGGCTAACCCCCGCGTTTCAAAGGTAATACTTGAGGCTCACTTTCGCGTTTCACAAGACAAATGCGAGGCTCACCTCCGAGTTTCAGAAGCCAAACGTGAGGCTCACCTCCACGCTTTAGAAGCCAAACATGAGGCTCCCCTCCGTGTTTCAGAAACAGAAGCATGGCGCTCATCCTTGCACGGGTCTTACGTAGCAAATTCCTTCAACCAAGTTCATGATACCTTCAAAACAGATGTAGTGAACAAGTCTTCCATGATGAGGAATCAACAGTTCCAAGATCAAAATCGAGATTCAAAGTATTTCAAAAATTCGTTCTAGTCAGCCACGAACTTTTAAAAACTTTAGAGGGGGTTCTGTAGGTTGTCAAAAAATTACTACAACATAATTATCATGATGGTAATCATTCTTGTGCTTTTTAGTAATTAGAGTTACAAGTTGACGACTCTCATACTGTAAAAAGTCAAATGTAAAGATTACAAAATAACGATCTTTACAATTAATGATCTCTTCGAAGATAAACGTGGGGCTCACCCTCGTGTTCCAACTCAAAAACGCGGGGCTCACCCGCACGTTTCAAATTAAAACATGGGGCTCACCCCTATGTTCCAAATCAAAATGTGGGGATCAACCCAGCATTCCAAATCAAAACACGAGACTCACCCTAACGTTTCAACCGAAACACGAGGGTTTCCCCTGCATCTTCGACCCAAAATGCGAGGATCACCTTTGTGTTTCGCAGGCTTGACGTGAAGGTCGCTCCAGAACGCGAATCTCACATTTGACTTATTTAAACACGTTTTGAATGGTTACAAAACTGTTTTGCATGTAATGAGGGCATTAAACCCCTATTATGGAGCAATTTAAGGGGTCAGTTACACCCCTAAAACCCTATAAATAGCTATGTTTAAAGCTGAAAAAGGTGGGAACCCTTTAGAGAGGCTTTAGGAGAGTTTTCCTTGAGAGCTTTTAAGAGCTTTAAGAGTTTGGTGAAATTGGAAGGAGGAGCCTTTAGACCCCTTTGGGGAGGAACCATTAGAGCCTTTTAGGAGGCTAAAGGTCAAAACCTCTAGAGGTCCTCGGGGAGAAACCCTAGAGAGGCTTCTAGGACTTTAGCAAAGAGGAAAGCTAGAGAGGTCCTAAGGGAAACCCTAGCCAGAGCCTTCTTGAAACCCTAGCAACTCTTCAATTGAAATGAGATAGCTGATCTTCACAAGATACTATCGATGAGAGTTACAATCTAACAACTTCAACGATAACAGACGAGAGTTACAACTTGACGACTCTCGCATCTTCAGAAGCTAGGAAACAAGGATTACACGACGACAACCTTTGTATCCTGAGAAGACTTGATGCAGAGGTGACACAGAGATTAAAACTTGATGATATCTGCATCTTTGAAGTCAATCACGACCTTCGCGTTTCATCAATAAACATGACACTTGCATTTCATCAAAAAACGTGACCTTCGCGTTCAAAAGCTACACACGAGGCTCACCTCTGTGTATTGAAGCTAAACGCGTATCTCGCATTTTGACCATTTCAAATCACTTGAACAATTACCTATTTAATAGGGGCAATTAAGCCCCCATTAAGGAGCACTTTAAGGGGCTAGTTGCACTCCTTAAACTCTATAAATAGCTGGTTTGACAACTTTAAAAAGAAGGAGAACTTTTATTGGCTCTTGTTGGAGCATTATTGGAGCTTTTGGGTTGTCTCTTTGAACCATTTTTAGTTGAAGAACTGTGAGATCAGTTATTCTGTGATTTCAGATTAAAAAGGATCAAATCTCCTTTTTGAAATTAACTCTTTCGCAAAGTTCTTAAACTCATTTTAGTGTTCTAAACTTGTCTTGCAAGTTCTTTCCAACGTGAAGTCAAGAGGAATAGACTCGAAGCGAGGTGCTTTGATCATCAACATGATACAAGATTCAAGCTCCCATCGTCACCAAGAAGAATCTAGTTTTAAACAAAGGGAAGGATCTTCATCGATTCCTTCTCTCTTTTGTAAATTGGGAAATCGATAAAGAAAATTTGTAATTTCTTTTTCTAAGTTAGTTAGAGAGAGGTTACTGTGAGAGATTATATTCATTCTTTTTCTAAGTCTGTTAGGGAGATTAATACAAAGTTTATTCTCAATTTTCTCATAATTTTTTCTGACAAATAATTCTCTTGCTCAAACCTTTGCCGACCATAATTTATTTAGAGCCGCAGGTCTCAATAGAACAAGAAAGCTCAAAGCTTTGGAGAAGAGGGAACAAAAGCTTAATAATGAAAGCTCCTCATAGTCATCCTGACTTAGAACCGGAGAAAGAAGAAGACTCATCTTCTCAAGAGTCAATCGCCTCTTAATAAACGAGGCCATCAAATCAGTAGGCTCTAGCTAGCAACTCTTCATCTGGCCTGAAGATAAGAAGGCGCAAGATCTAAGGGTGCAACATTTAATGCGATGATGCCATGAATGACAATCCTACGTGGATTTGTTGGCCACTAGAGCAACAAAGTGGACAAGAGTCCCAAAACATGAGTAATGAGACTCAATAAATAGATGAAGTGATGAAGCTCGCTCAATTGCCGAACCTCACTTCAAAACATTAAGACTTGTTTAAAACAAGTCTTAAAGTTTCGACATGACAAGGCTCGCTAAACTCTTGAACTTCGTCTTAAAACATCAAGACTTGCTTGACACAAGTCTTAAAGTTCCAAAGCGATGAGGCTCACCGAACTCTTGAACTTCGTCTTAAAACTCTAAGGCTTTCTTGATACAAGTCCCAAAGTTTCAGAGCAAGGAGGCTCATTAAATTGTCAAACTTCATCTCAGAGCAATGAAGCTCGTCGAGACAACTCCAAAAATCTCTAACTATTGAGACTTGTTGAATTGAGACAACTCCAAAAATGTCTGTTGTTCCTCCCACTAGGCTGCCAATGTTTGCCGCACTTCCACTGTGGCCTTTAGTTCATTTTCTACTTTTGCTTGTTGGGCTTGGAGATCAGCGATAGTGGCTTTGTAAGATTCAACATGAGGTGTTTGTTTTGTTCACTATCAGCAACCTTTTTATCCTTGCTAGATAACTTCTCATCGACCCCTTCGAGCTCTTTGACCCTCCGCTTCTTTTCAAGCACTTGCATTCAAGCTTGAATAGAGAACCGTCCATTTGCCTCAGATATTGTATGCCCATTCTTCACGTAGGGGGAAAAGGGACCGATTGCAGTGATCATGCCACCTTCTGAAGAGGTCTTCTACCTTCGCTATATGCAACCTGTATGGTGCTACAGCCATACCGCTATCACCATCTTAAGGGAATCTCCCACTCAAGTATTGGATCATGGTGGGGACTTCGCCAAGATCAAGGCAGTGCTAGAACCTCTTCTAAACTTAATGCAGAATCTGACTAGCGGTATGGCTGTAGCACTATACATGGTGCATATGGCGAATGTAGAAGACCTCTTCAGAAGGTGGCATGATCATTGCAATCGGTCTCTTTTCCCCCTAGGTGAAGAACGGGCCATATAATATCTGAGCTAAAGGGGTGATTCTCTATTCAAGCTTGAATGCAAGTGCTTGAAAAGAAGCGGAGGGTCAAAGAGCTCGAAGGGGTCGATGAGAAGTTATCTAGCGAGGAAAAAAAGGTTGCTGATACTAAACAAAACAAACACCTCCTGTTGAATCTTACAAAGCCACTATCGCTGATCTCCAAGCCCAACAGGCAAAGTAGAAAATGAACTAAAGGCCATAGTGGAAGTGCGACAAATATTGGCAGCACAACGGGAGGATAAAATCTTAACTTTATTAATGAGAATCCACTACAAGGGCAACGCTACAAAAGTCAAGGAAATTCCGCAGTTTTGTGAATTTATTCTACAAGTTTGTTCAGTGATTCTTGGTGCTCCACCTCAACCTCTGTCATTGCTTGCTTACGCAGCTCCTCATCAAAAAATACCTTTATGCTACTCATCACACTTTCCAGCTTCTCCAACTTGTTGAGTTCAGCCTGAACCAAAGTCTGTTGTTCCTCCCGCTGGGCTGTCAATGTTTGCCGCACTTCCACTGTGGCCTTTAGTTCATTTTCTACTTTTGCCTGTTGGGCTTGGAGATTAGTGATAGTGGCTTTATAAGATTCAACAGGAGGTGTTTGTTTTGCTCAGTATCAGCAACCTTTTTGTCCTCGCTAGATAACTTCTCGTCGACCCCTTCGAGCTCTTTGACCCTCCGCTTATTTTCAAGCACTTGCATTCAAGCTCGAATAGAGAATCGTCCCTTTGCCTCAGATATTGTATGGCCTGTTCTTCACCTAGGGGGAAAAGAGGCCAATTGCAGTGATCATGCCACCTTCTGAAGAGGTCTTCTACCTTCGCCATATGCACCCTGTATGGCGCTACAGCCATACCGCTAGTCAGATTCTGCATTAAGTTCAGAAGAGGTTTTAGCACTGCCTTGATCCCGACAAAGTCCCCACCATGATCCAATACTTGAGTGGGAGATTCCCTTAAGATGGTGAGGAAGTTCTCCTAGACCTTCGACGCTCCAAAGTCTTTCACTAAATCGAATGAGGAAGAAGATGTAGTGCAAGAAGGAACCACTTCTGACTGGATAGCAAATGAGATCGTTGACCGTTGCTAGAAAATGTCACCAGATGTGACTGTTGCTGGAAAATGCCGGGCCAGGCACCAACGGTCACCTCTGGTGACCGTTGGGCAGAATTGACCAGGCCGGGCTAGGCCGGCCTGACCCGACCAAAACGGTAAAAAAACTGACCGTTTTGGCCGGGCCGGCCCAGCCCGACCATAACAGCTAAAAATGAGGTTTTGGCCATTTTGCCCCTAAAAACAGTCAAAAATGATAGAAAATGAGAGTTTTTTTATTATTTGCCTAGGAGGCTGCCTCTATAAATAGAGGGAGGTTTTCACTTATTCTCCTGTAGACGGTAAAATATACCTCTGTGAGCTTGCAAGAAACTCACCCAAATAACCAACTCGCCTGCACGAGCCAGAATCAACTGGGATAGCGGAATTTCGCCCTTTACACAACTCGCCTGCCCGAGTCTAAAGTCGAATCCGCCCGCAAACCCCAAAGCCGCCAATATGGCCAGATATCTGCTAACCCATGTGCTGAGATGGGCTTTCCTACCTCTCTCGACCCGAAGGGAGAGGGCACAGTACTCCAAGACCGTCAAGCGGCCGCTCACAGTACGAAGGACTGGACAGGTGTCGAGTCGACCTGAGCGTTTATAAATGCAACTCACCTCGGTTGTCTGAGTCAGGAGACGAATCCGCCGGCATTCAGCGAACTGTCCAAACCTACTTAAGTGCCAGGAACATGCTTCCCCGCCTCTCTTGACCTGAAAGTACTCCAGGCCCGCCGAATAGCCGCCTACAGTACAAGTGAGCAGAC
This sequence comes from Asparagus officinalis, assembly GCF_001876935.1. Classification (NCBI taxonomy): domain Eukaryota; kingdom Viridiplantae; phylum Streptophyta; class Magnoliopsida; order Asparagales; family Asparagaceae; genus Asparagus; species Asparagus officinalis. The sequence goes on from NC_033800.1 coordinate 91,551,694, forward strand.
AGGTGTCAAAGCAACCTGCACCCTCATAAATGCGACTCACCTCAGTTGTCCCAGAGCCATCGGCACTCGGTGGTTGGTCAGGTCCACACAAGCATCCGACAGCCGTTGTCACGCATACAAGGAGGGGCTTTCCCACTCCTACGTAACGTGATGCGGAGCGCAGCTCTTCGAATGACCACTGGTGGTACGAATGAATAGCAGGGTATCTCCGAACAAGGTATGGTCACATCCCATAATTCAAGGAGTAGTCAAGCTACCCTTCTTCCGTTTAAAAGCCTCTTCCAGCGAACTTTGGGGGAGTGTAGGCAATAAAAATTGCCTTTAAATCCTTATCAGAGAAGTTCAGAACAAAACTGCTAAAACCTCGCCCAAAATAGCAAAAATAGGAAAAACACTGATAAAAAGGGGAAAACGCAGATATCTCCCAAACCGTAAGGAATTTGGCGAAATGGAGGAAGCGAACCAAAGCCTTTGGCTTGGTTCGGATGGCTCCATCTCGTCGAGATAGGCGATTTTCATATATAATTCGTCTAATTCCGACTTACGGTTTGAAAGTTACGGCCTATTCTTCGATCCATGCTCTAGAGCTCGCCTAACGGCTTGAAGCTCGCCTGCAGACCCAGGGTCGTCTGCAGTCCCCAGCTCTGCCTGCAATCCTAAATCCGCCTGCAGACCCAAGTCCGCCTGCAGTCCCAAATCCGCCTGCAGACCCAGGGTCGTCTGCAGTCCCCAGCTTCGCCTGCACCTGCAAATCCGCCTGCAGACCCAAGTCTGCCTCCAGTCCCAAATCCGCCTGCAGACCCAAGTCTTCCTGCAGTCCCAAGATCTACCTGCAGTCCTAAATCTGCCTGCAGTCCCAAATCCGCCTGCAGACCCAAGCCTTCCTGTAGTATCAAGATCGCCTGCAGACCCAAGCTGCAGACTCGCCAGCTCACTGTCAACTGCCCACTTGGAGTATGAAAATAGTTACATCAGTGGTCAAATCCCACAAATCAAGGGAGAGGGCACAGTACCCCAAGACCGTCAAGCGGCCGCTCACAGTACGAATGATTGGGCAGGTGTCGAGTCGACCTGAACATTCATAAATGCAGCTCACCTCAGCTGTCTGAGTCAAGAGCCGGATCCGCCAGCACTCGGCAAGCTGTCCAAGCCCACTCGAGTACCAGGAACCCGCTTTCCCACCTCTCTCGACCTGAAGAGAGAAGACACGGTACTCTAGGCCCGCCGAATAGCCGCTCACGGTACAAGTGGTCAGACAAACGCCAAATCAATCTGCACCCTCATAAATGCGACTCACCTCACTTGTCCAAGTGAGAGGCGAAAGCCGCCGGCGCTCAGTGGGTTGGTCATATCCACTCGAGTATCTGACAACCGTCGTCACACATACGAGGAGGGGCTTTCCCGCTCCTACTTGACGTGATGCCAAACACGACTCCTCGAATGACCGCTCATGGTGCAGATGAACAGCAGGATATCTCTGAACAATGTATGGTCACATCCCATGATTCAAGGAGTGGCCACGCCATCTCTCCTCTATTTAAGAACCTCGCCCGGCTACAGGAAAGGGGTTTTAACTGAACCACTGGCTCTCGACTCCCAACGGAGTCGACGACAAGCTCTCTGCATCACTTTTGCATTGCAGCGCCACTTCCTAGTTCTGAGACCTGATCGCCGGTGAACTAGAAGATCCAAATTCTATCGACTTGGGCTTCTACTGCGTACTAAAGCTCTCCAGCAACTTCGATCGGATCGTCCAAGGGAAGCAGACTAGGCACGAGCACCGAGCGAGGCGTCCTATCGCCACCGAAGAACCCACGTTAAACAAGGGGGGCCTTCCCTCTGCTTCTGTTGTAAACATTTGATTATTAGTTTGTAATAAGCCGTTCTTATTAATACAAACGAAACTCCCTATTTTCGGGAAATCAAATTTACACCCTACAGAGAGGGCCTTCCCTCCGCTTCTGTTGTAAACATTTGATTTATTAGTTTGTAATAAGCTATTCTTATCAATACAAACGAAGTTCCCTGTTTTCGGGAGATCAAAATTTACACCTACATGGAGGTAAAAAAAAACTTGGAGAAAAGCAGTTGAGACCAAGCTGTTTGCATAATCTTTGCATTACAGCACCACTGCCTAGTTCCGAGCTCCGATCGCCGGCGAACTAAGCAGACCCGAACTCCATCGACTCGAGCTTCTACTGTGTACTGAAGCTCTCCAGCAACCTCGATCGAATGGTCCAAGTGAAGCAGACTCGACACAAGCATCGAGCGAAGCGTCCTATAGCCACCTAAAGTCCCCACACTAAACAATGAGGGCATTCCCTCTGCTTCTGTTGTAAACATTTGATTATTAGTTTGTAATAAACTTTCTTATCAATACAAACGAAACTCTTCATTTTCGAGAAATCAAATTTACACCCTACAGAAGATGGCGACCACAGTGGGAGGAGCTGTTTCATCGAACAAAATGGTGGTGGCTCAATTTGATAAAGTTGCTGTCGGGACGACCGTAGAGTCCCTGGAGATTGAGTTTGACCAGGCCAAGTACGAAGAGTACTTGTCTTCCTCATCATCTGGTGGCGATGCGTCCCGCAAACGCCACAGAGTCGTGCGCCGAAGCCGACCTCAAACGGTCAAAGCCTCCGTGCCTGAAGGTTCCACCCAAGTCTCGTCGGGGGAACCCGCTCCCTCGCAGTCGATCAAGGCCAAGCCGGAGATCGAGCGCAAGGGACAAGGGTCTGCTAAATGGATCGCCAAGCGGTCCCCGCAGACACCTTTCCCAAAGGAAACGCCGGTTCACTCCGGCACAAACTGCGCTGCCATAGCCCACGGTGATGCTCTCCTCACTGGAAGAGTTAGCCAACAACGGCAGCAAACGCTCGTCGGACAGAAGGTCCAAACCTCCGTTTCTCATAATGGCCTGAATCATTATACAAGCCCGAGAAACGCTAGATGAGAAGGCAAACTGCCCGACGTCGGGAAGCCCTCCAAGTCAGAAGCGCCGACTGAGGAAGGCAGGGCCGCCCGCTCAGGAGGACTTCGCTTCTCAGGTCATATCACTGATGCGAATAACTCACCTCCAACGAGCGAGCCTACCCGAGTAGGCGAATCCTCGAAGGCTGGCGAGCCTCGCCATAACCATTTGGCGGATAAACGTAAGGGCAAGGAAATAGGCGACACCTTGCAAACCCGCTCGTCCAAACGAAGGGTTGAAACCCACCTACGTGCTGGAGTTCACCCAAACGCGAAGACCCACCGGTCAAGGCGAGATCTCCCAACTCCAGCACCAAAGCATTCCACCCAGCGTGCGCTAGAGAGCACGTCCAAAAATCTCTCGTACACTTACCCGAGCGACCCTTCCGAGGCTGGGGGTTGTCACCAACCGCCCACGAAAGACCTCAGTGAATACTTAACTCGCAAACGCACTATACATGAGGCGAATCCTCAGTGCCACTGTGAGAGACTCATCCACACGGTCCTCGCCGACTGCCAATGCGTTGGAACGGCGGAACCTTCAGTATTTGAGAGACTTTCTCTAGAGCTCTCATCCGCCACAGTTAATATGACAGATAAGGGGAAGGCGGTACTCTCCGACTCGCCAGACTCGGACTCCGTCCTGAGACCTAACACTCGGTTCGCTCAATGCCGGCAGGACGGCATATACCAGCGAATACGTAGTCGCAGGGGGGTAAGTATTGGGTTTGATTACTCCACCCTGGTACCTCCCTCCTGTGGCGAAGACGAGGTTCATTTGGCGACAGCCACATCTCAGACCTCGCGCTCAAGTCAAGACGCGCTGGCGAGAGCGTACATGACCGAACTCAACCACGAGCAGACAATGGCTCAAAAGCTGGAGGAACAGCAGGCGACCATCGACTCTCTAAGAGAGATGATGGAGCAACTGCTGAACAAGAAGAAGAAGAAGAAAAGGACCCAGCGTCCCTTACCTCGGCAAACTAGGGACAAGGAGTAGGTACCTCTGTTTGCGTCAAAAGTTGGTCCCGTTGTGGAATTCATTATATCTTCAGTCGATTACAATAAATTCAAAAGAAATAGCCTTTTTATAAGACTTCTTTTACACAACAAAATGAAAATTATAACTTTTTAGAAACAAACGCAGTATCGTTGTTTGGATCGCTGCTTGCGTGGGATCTTTGCCTGTGCCGGGAGCGCTTTGACTCATGGACCACCAAATCACAGATTCTGATTGAATCGTGAGGGGTTAAGTGATTCTTCCTTCGTTTATCGAAGTAGGAATTTGAAGTGAATATCTTATCAAAGTAAGATGATCACTCTTCTTAAGATCAAGTCAAAGCTCGAATCTCAAGGAATGGCCGGAAGCTCAGGAACTCTGCTCTCTCTGCTCTGAAGTGCTCAAAATGATCAGCCCTGATGTTTTCTGCTCTCCCCCTTAAAAAAATCGATATCGGGGAGTATTTATAAACCCTGGGAGAAAATCTGCTTCCGAGACAGTGTTTGCTGCCTTTTCCCACGTTCTTGAACAGTTGGTGGCCACGTGTCGGCGGTTACAAAACAGTTTCTGATCTTTTAAAAGCTGTCTCGCGGGCGAGACAGTAAACACTGTCTCACGTGCGAGACAAAAAACACTGTCTCGCATGGCGAGACAGCAAAGGCTGTCCCGCACGGCGAGACAGCAAAGGCTGTCCCACACGGCGAGACAACAAAGGCTGTCTCGCACGGCGAGACAGTCTATACCTGTGTTCTTTTGATTTTTTGGATAATTTCCTCTTGAGCTGTATTTGGATATCTTTCAACATTTTTTGATGCCTACCGATACCCCCAACAAAGTATTCCAGACTCATTCTTTTATAGAGGAGTCTAGGATACTTTGGATAAGATAGATCTTATCTGTAATCCCTTCAATGCTTGATTGAGTAGATCGTACGGAAGGACCCATAAATGGCTTTAACTTTTGACTTCTTCATCTTTTAGCCTATTCAGTGCTTTGTAGAATAACTAGAATTCTTCCGGTGCTGTGCTTATCGCGTGACCGTTGTCGAAGTCTTGAATTAGAACTGCAATTGAAGAATGGAGAAATAGTTTATACTCATATACTTTATTGGAGTGTTCGGGAAATAGTTTAACCTCATATACCCATTAGGAGGTAATCAGGTTATTCTTAAGAATATTCTGAGTAATATTCTCCAGAAACTTCCTGTTGAGAGTAGGGAAACAGTTTAGACTCGTGTACCTATTGGAGTAACATGGTCTCTTTTTTGGTGGTAGAGATGAACCCAATGATGGAGATGAAGAATTTTATATTCTATCTCCTGGTCTCTTGTTTGTTGGTAGATATGAACCCGAAATCGGAGAGGAAGAATTTTATATTCTATCTCCTGGTCTCTTGTTTGTTGGTAGAGATGAACCCGAAATCGGAGAGGAAGAATTTTATATTCTATCTCCTGGTCTCTTGTTTGTTGGTAGAGATGAACCCGAAATCGGAGAGGAAGAATTTTATATTCTATCTCCTGGTACAAAAGAAACTCAAAGTGGGATCTTCACTTAGAGAATTTGGACTGGTTTGAATAATCCTGACTGTCATAAGGTTTGATTATTCAATTCAAAAGTAGACCTCTCGTTCGTGAAATGAGTCGAAAGGGAATCTTGATTGTGGTCCTTACTGTAGTAAGGTTTGACCAAGTGGGAGTTTTGAGATGATCCTAACTTTTTAAGGTTTGATCGAATGGGGATTTGAGACGATCCTAACTGCTTAAAGGTTTGATCGTTCAATTTGTGGACCTCTCGTTCATGAAAAGAATCGAGAGGAGATTTTGGCTTTGATCCTAACTGTTTAAAGGTTTGACCAAATGGGGATTTGAGACGATCCTAACTGTTTAAAGGTTTGATCGTTCAATTTATGGACCCCTCGTTCATGGAAAGAATCGAGAGGAGATTTTGGCTTTGATCCTAACTGTTTAAAGGTTTGACCAAATGGGGATTTGAGACGATCCTAACTGTTTAAAGGTTTGATCGTTCAATTTGTGGACCTCTCGTTCATGGAAAGAATCGAGAGGGGATTTTGACTTTGATCCTAACTGTTTAAAGGTTTGACCAAATGAGGATTTGAGACGATCCTAACTGTTTAAAGATTTGATCGTTCAATTTGTGGACCCCTCATTCATGGAAAGAATCGAGAGGAGATTTTGGCTTTGATCCTAACTGTTTAAAGGTTTGACCAAATGGGGATTTGAGACGATCCTAACTGTTTAAAGGTTTGATCGTTCAATTTGTGGACCTCTCGTTCATGTAAAGAATCGAGAGGGGATTTTGGCTTTGGTCCTAACTATTTAAAGGTTTGACCAAATGGAAGTTTGAGACGACCCTAAATGTTAAAGCTTTGGTCCTAACTGTTTAAAGGTTTGACCAAAATGGAATTTGAGACGATCCTAACTGTTTAAAGGTTTGATCGTTCAATTTGTGGACCTCTCGTTCATGAAAGGAATCGAGAGGGGATTTTGGCTTTGGTCCTAACTATTTAAAAGGTTTGGACCAAATGGGGATTTGAGACGATCCTAACTGTTTAAAGGTTTGATCGTTCAATTTGTGGACCTCTCGTACATGGAAAGAATCGAGAGGGGATTTTGGCTTTGATCCTAACTGTTTAAAGGTTTGACCAAATTGGGACTTAAGACGATCCTAACTGTTTAAATGTTTGATCGTTCAATTTGTGGACCTCTCGTTCATGGAAAGAATCGAGAGGAGATTTTGGCTTTGATCCTAACTATTTAAAGATTTGACCAAATGGGGATTTGAGACGATCCTAACTATTTAAAGGTTTGATCGTTCAATTTGTGGACCTCTCATTCATGGAAAGAATCGAGAGGAGATTTTGGCTTTAGTCCTAACTGTTTAAAGGTTTGACCAAATATGAGTTTTGTGATGGAAGATTGATCTAAAGAAGTGATCGAATCTCATCTCAACAAAAGAGTATTCGGAAATCACCGTGGGGATGTAGTGTTTATCACTTTGTTCGTAATGATCGGGTTATCCCTAAGAAAATTACATATAGCATTCTTCCGAGAACTTCCCGTTACATGAACCATCCACCCCCAGCTTCCTTCGCGAAACTGGGTCTATCATCATACTGAGTTATATGACTGGGTTATCCTTAAGAATATTACATGTAAAAATTCTCCAGAGAATCTGGATTGGTTTGAATAATCCTAACTGTCATAAGGTTTGATTATTCAACTGAAAGTGGACCTCTCGTTCATGGAAGGAATCGAAAGGGGATTTTGGTTTTGGTCCTAACTGTAGTAAGGTTTGACCAAGTGGGGGATTTGAGACGATCCTAACTGTTTAAAGGTTTGATCGTTCAATTTGTGGACCTCTCGTTCATGTAAAGAATCGAGAGGGGATTTTGGCTTTGATCTTAACTGTTTAAAGGTTTGACCAAATGGGGATTTGAGACGATCCTAACTGTTTAAAGGTTTGATCGTTTAATTTGTGGACCCCTCGTTCATGAAAAGAATCGAGAGGAGATTTTGGCTTTGATCCTAACTGTTTAAAGGTTTGACCAAATGGGGATTTGAGACGATCCTAACTGTTTAAAGGTTTGATCGTTCAATTTGTGGACCTCTCGTTCATGAAAGGAATCGAGAGGGGATTTTGGCTTTGGTCCTAACTGTTTAAAGGTTTGACCAAAATGAGAATTTGAGACGATCCTAACTGTTTAAAGGTTTGATCGTTCAATTTGTGGACCTCTCGTTCATGGAACGAATCGAGAGGGGATTTTGGCTTTGGTCCTAACTGTTTAAAGGTTTGACCAAGATGGGAATTTGAGACGATCCTAACTGTTTAAAGGTTTGATCGTTCAATTTGTGGACCTCTCGTTCATGGAACGAATCGAGAGGAGATTTTGGCTTTGGTCCTAACTGTTTAAAGATTTGACCAAGATGGGAATTTGTGAGGGAAGATTGATCTAACGAGGTGATCGAATCTCATCTCAGCAATAGAGTATTCAGAAATTACCGTGGGGATGTAGTGTTTATCACTTTGTATATAATGATCGGGCTATCCCTAAGAAAATTATATTTAACATTCTTCTAGGAACATCCCGTTACATGAATTATCGACCCCCAGCTTTCTTTGTAAAACTGGGTATAACGAGGAGTACGTTAACCTCAGTCATATGTTCGGGTTATCCTTAAGAATATAGGATTCTCCAGGAACTTCCCGTTAAGGAAAGGAAATAGTTTAGACTTATAGCATTCTTCCGAGAACTTCCCGTTACATGAACCATCCACCCCCAGCTTCCTTCGCGAAACTGGGTCTAACATCATACTGAGTTACATGACCGGGTTATCCTTAAGAATATTACATGTAAAAATTCTCCAGGAACTTCCCGTCAAGAGTGGGAAATAGTTTAGACTCATATACCTATTAGAGTATCGAGGAGCAGTTTATACTCGTATACTCTTTGGAGTGAGGGGAAACAGTTTATACTTGTGCACCCAATGGAGTTAGAGTCGTTTTTATTTGGCTTGTTTCGCCGTTATGACGCCGGAGTCAATTAAGGTTTGGATTTTGTTTTTGAGTCCGAAGCAAATCTCGGTGGGATGAAGAACCCTTCTGTGGTACGCACAGTAGTTTGGATCCGTAATCCTCTTAGCTTCCTCCTGATCTTTGATAGGTGGTAGCTCAATTTTGCCATTGGCGAGGAGGTATTTCAATATGGCTGGAGCTTCATCGTTTTCGAAAGAATACTCCTTTTGAAACCTCGGATCGGGAGTCGCGTTCCCAGTGATTGCAGATGTCGTCGGTTGGCTTCTCTCAGCTTTCTTTCTTTTAAGAAAGTGTTTAGCTTGTTCGCCACGTAGTTTTAACTCTTTCCAAGTTTTGGATGGTACGACCCCCAGAGCTTCCAGGACATCGATGGAGAGATTATTGTGGCATGTTTACAGGATGAACTCCTCTGTAACAGGATCTCTGCAATTCATTGCCATGTTACGGAAGCGCTTGACAAAATTATCGACTGACTCTCCGTCTTTTTGCTTCTTATCCAAAAGGGTTCCGATTGACACTTTAGTGTCATCATCGAAGAAATTACTGAAGAACAAACTTTCCATGTCATCCCAGCGATTGATGCTCCCTGGCTTGAGACGTCGGTACCAATCGAAGGCGGGCCCACGAAGGGTGCCAACGAATGACCGGACCATTAAAGCCTCATTTCTAGAGATCATGCCCAAATGAGACTTGAAATAAATCAAGTGCTGAGTAGGCGAGCTCTTCCCGTCAAACGGTGTGAAGTTAATCAGATTGAATTTTCCCAGGTACGGTATTGAATCTCATTCTCTTGGATAGGGATATAGAATACCCGTCTTTTTTACTTCTTGAGCCGTCATCAAAGCATTGACTTAGTTTTCAAGCTCTTTCATTTTCTCGTCATCGTCTATGTCTTCATTCGAAGGACGTTGAGGAGAATGAGTTAAGCCACCCCCTGTAAGAGGTGCCATTGAACCACCCCCAATATCGTTATTAGGAGGGTGCGTTAAACCACCCCCAGCGTTATTGCTATTGGGAGGTGTATCAGCTATAATGACTTCATCCACCTCTGGATCACTATTATCTGCCATATTCTGAGTGTGGCGACGGATTCAGCTCGCTGACTGGACTCTGGAGGTTGAGGCCGTTGAGCTAGCAATTCCCTCATTTGTTGGATAGCCAACTCCATCTCTGTCTTCATTTCAGCTCTAATTTCTTCACGTTGTTTGGCTAGAGCTTCTTGAAGTATTTAAGCGAATTGATCAGAGGTGATGTATCATCCGAAGCGATCGCAGAACAAGTGTCCGAGAGCTCATCCTCTGATGACATTCCTTCATGCATTCTCTTGTAGTCTCTACGCCTGATAGCTCCTAGCTGGAGTCGAGACATCCGTCGGGCAATTCTTGAATCGGCTTTTCCTCTCGGAGAAAAGTCGGGGTTTGGTTCACTTGAATGCCATTTAGATTTTCCTTTATCAGCCATGTTGATGGTGACTTCAGGGAATTCATCCTCTTGAATAACAAGATTCTTGTTGAAACGTCTCGGTTTGGGCTTTGACATTTCAGTAGAAAGTCTCTGGAATACAGAAACTTTCGTAGTTGCATTTGGACAACACTGCTTTGATAAGTTTTTCACATACACAATGACGATTCGTTTCTCGAACAGTCCTTTTATGTGATTTGTTTCCACCTTTAGTTTGATAGTACAACTCGTCAGCATGGTGACTAGAGCAACCTATCTTCTGTTTTTGTGTTTGAACCTTGTTAACATACCCAGGATGACTTATCGTCGCCTCTGAGCGATCCAAGGTTATGTCAAGAGTCATATGTTTAAAACCACCCCCTTGCGGGTGTGGAGTCTTAACGAGCTCCGAATGCTGATTTTTCACAACTCCAGACTTTGGAATCCAAACTTGGCAGAGTTTCGGTGGTCCTTTGGTCACCGTTTCCTTCTTCCTTTCTCGTCTTTGTTGTAAGAGAGCACGGGCATGAGCAGCGTTTGCACGACATTTTTGTATACGTTCTTTGAGGGTCAAACGAGCCCTCTTGACAATAGTCCATTCCTCCGCCGTGAGTTTAGCAGAGACATGAGTGATTGGTCGTTGAGACAACTGAACCACTCGATGCCTCCTCGACTCTAAGTCCGCATGATAACGAACTCCGTCGCGTTGTTTCAAGGCCTTAGCCATTTGGCGAGCACGGCGTTGGCGTTGTCTCTAACGAGCTCTTTTCGTCAATGCCAGCGGGCTTTGATTTAATGACTCCTTAATTGGAGAAGAGTCATTATGAGCAGAGAGGTTGCGAGTAGAATCCTCAGCAACAATCAAGCGAGAGTCTTCATCTGTAGTGTTTGACAACTTCAACAAAGATGAAATCTTCCTACATTTGCGAGGCGGGGAAGACTTTACAGATAAGGATGACAAATACTCCTCAAATTTCGCTTGGTCGAACTCGTACTCGACCGTTGATTCAACCGGGATCTTGATGGTTGGCTGCGACACGACGGTCTCGGCAGCGAGACCGTTGGCTCCCACTGTGATCGCCAGTTAGTTTGCGTCAAAAGTTGGTCTCGTTGTGGAATTCATTATATCTTCAGTCGATTACAATAAATTCAAAAGAAATAGCCTTTTTATAAGACTTCTTTTACACAACAAAATAAAAATTACAACTTTTTAGAAACAAACGCAGGATCGTTGTTTGGATCGCTGCTTTTTGTGGGACTTTGCCTGTGCCGGGAGTGCTTTGACTCGTGGACCACCAAATCACAGATTCTGATTGAATCGTGAGGGGTTAAGTGATTCTTCCTTCGTTTATCGAAGTAGGAATTTGAAGTGAAGATCTTATCAAAGTAAGATGATCACTCTTCTTAAGATCAAGTCAAAGCTCGAATCTTAAGGGATTGCCAGAAGCTCAAGAACTCTTCTCTGTCTGCTCTGAAATCAGCCCCCCCTCTCAAAAAATAGCCTTCGGGGGTATTTATAACCTCCAGGACAAAATCTACTTCCGAGATAGTGTTTGCTGTCTCGGCGGCCGAGACAACAAAGACTATTCTCGGGTTCCGAGACAGTAAACACTGTCTCAGGTTTCGAGACAGTAAATACTATCTCGGAAATCCTCAACCGCCTAGCAGTTTTCTTGTAACTATCTTCCCACATTTTACAACTCCGTTATTTTGGCAGTTATCAACGTGATTCTCGCCCACGACGTTTCCCACGTTCTTGAACAGTTGGTGGCTACGTGTCGGCGGTTACAAAACAGTTTCTGATCTTTTGAAAGCTGTCTCGCTGGCGAGACAGTAAACACTGTCTCGCGTGCGAGACAGAAAACACTATCTCGCATGGCGAGACAGCAAAGGCTGTCCCGCACGGTGAGACAACAAAGGCTGTCTCGCACGGCGAGACAGTCTATATCTGTGTTCTTTTGATTTTTTTGGATGATTTCCTCTTGAGCTGTATTTGGATATCTTTCAGCATTTTTTGACGCCTACAACCTCCCCGTCGCCCGACGACCAAAACGGAAGACAACAGTAATCAGCAATCTGATTACTCTTCCAAAACATCGATAGGGACGTCGCATACCGGTAGCATCCGTGACAAGAGATTCGACGAGTTCCAGGACCAGCTCAACGCGCTGAAGCTTCAGCAAAACATGAACAAGCTGGGGGTGGTACGTCCTTACCCTATCGAATGGGACACGGTCCCATACCCAGCGAAGTTCAAGCCAATCAGCTTGGTACAGTTTGATGGCAAGGGATCGCCCTCACAGCACATCTACTACTTCAGGGCGCAGACCGGATTCCTTACGGGGAATGACGCCATTCTCACTCGACTATTCATAGGTACCCTCAAGGGGGTAGCCTTTGAATGGTTCCGCAAACTGGAACCCGGCTCTATCAAGGCATGGGCCGACGTAGAAAAGCTCTTCCTCACCCGCTTCTTCGACGACGACACGGAAGTGTCAATGGCCATTCTTCTTGCTGAGAAGCAGCGGAAATCGGAGTCGGTCAATGACTTCATGAAGAGATTTTGGAATCGATCAGTCCACTGTCGGGACCAAGTTTCCGAGTCGACACTGATTGAGATGTGCCGCAACAACTTTTCGATCCATATCTTGTCCAAGATAGGGGCAGTAGAGACCCGGACTTGGAAGGAGCTTGTTCGCCAAGGTGAACAAGTCGAAAACATGATCAAGAGGTTGGAGGCCGAAGAGCCGCAGTCCAAGAAGGGAGCAGCAGAGCCAGCTGCACCAAAGAATCCTCCTCGGTCGAGGGGAAAAGAGATCATGGCAGTCGACTCCGCCCCGGCACCAAAGGCTCCCCAAAAGCCGAAACCCAGATAATTTGAACAGCGCCCCCCGTGACAATACGACTTCAAAGAAGACCAGGTGGTGGCGACCTTCGACACTCTACTCAAGAGTGGGCGAATCAAGTTGCCAGAAGTGGACAAAATCGGTGACCCAAGTTACTGTGCATATCACAGATTCCTTGGCCATCACACGACCAAGTGCTACATCCTCAAGGACAAGCTCCAGGCCCTCTGCGACGTGGGGGTTTTGAAGAAGGAAAAAGTCCAAAAGCAAGTGACTGCGAACATGATCACTTTGAGCTTTGGGACAGATCTCCTGGAGGTTCAAGCCCTAGCGGAGATAATTCCTATCCCTAAGGCGGTCTTGAAAATCACTAATGACGATCCTCACAACCAGCGGGGAAAGGGTTTGGTCCCACAAACTTTGCCATCGGGGCAGGTGATGTGGGTCCATCCGGACCTCCTCAATGATGAACAATGGACTGCACAGCCTTCCAAGGAGGCTAAGGGAAAACACTGCAACGTTGTCTCCGCCATCCTGGATAGAGATAACACGACGATGACTGTCCCGACGGACTCTGAAGAGGACACCAACGTCTTCGCTACGAGAGCAGGGAAGGAATTTGCGAAAGAATATCCCGCGAGGGCGGAGAACCCGGCAGGACCTTCCGTGAGGCCAGCCACAGCAACCCCCAAGCCGCCAGCCTTTTCGGTTCAACGTGCTCGCGCAGCTGAAAAGCATCCCCACACGAATCACCATGTACGACCTCCTCCGGTTATCCAGATCTACCCGGGAGGCCCTACAAGAGGCGTCGGCCGACTCAGAGGCGTTCTCTACCCATTTCTCGAAAGAAACAGAGGCAGAACAGGAATGTGCGACTTGCTGCCAAGTTTCCGAGAGACGGGTCCCGTGCATCACTTTCACTCCTGAGGACATGCTCATCAAGAGCACATCCTATGACCGGCCGCTGTACTTCACATGATACGTCGGCTCGTCAAAAGTGAATCGGATTCAAGTCGATCCGGGGTCTGCGCTGAGCATCGTGCCCCTGAAGTTAATCAAACACTTGGGGATACCGTCAAAGCACCTAGCCTCGACCGCGACTACCATCTTCGGCTTTAACGCCACGGGGACCCGGCTGCTCGGCAAAATCCGCCTGAAATGTCAGATAGGCGACATGAAGACGGATGTGACATGCTACGTCATCGACGCCGAACCCTCCTACAACATGCTCTTGGGACGTCCGTGGATTCATGGCAACCGAATAGTTCTGTCCACACTGCAGCACTGTTTGAAGCACGTGGACGACTACGAGCGAGTAAAGACAGTAGTGGCCGACAAGCAGACCTTTAAAGGCGTCGAAAACTACTTCGCGGATTCTCTGCTGTACCAGGACCCCGACGAGCCACCAGCAGAAGAACTGGAGAGTGGCAACGAGGCGGACAGCGAGCCTGAATACGGTGACAGCTTAATTCTGAACGACTTCGAGTTAATTGTAATCGGTTACGAGAGTCACCATGTAACCAACACTGTTCAGGCGGAAGAAATTATCATAAATGAGAAATCCGACTTTGCTTATTTGTCATCCTGCTCCACATCTGAGGATGATGCACCCAATAACCTATGGTCGACACTCTATAGTGATCCTTCCCTACACTTGCCAGTGTGCTCGTCATACGTCACCAAGACGCAGCTGATCAGGTCATCGCAAGCTGTGTTCATCGTGCTGGCCCGAAATAATTATCGAAAAGATATTATTTTCGGTCGGATCGATCATCCCCTGCGCACACTATGGGATGAATCTGAGGACGAGGACCCAGCGCCCTAGTTTTCACAATACAGTCGAGTTGCGAAATGTATATGAGTGACATGAGGTATGACCTCACTCGTTTAGAGGGCCTGAATTACGGCCGAGGACGCAAGACGGTCATCTGACCCGCCTATGTACCCAAAGGGAAACCCTCAAACTACTTCAACAGGACTAGGAGAGGCTTAGGCTACTCCTCCTCCCCGTCGGATTTGTGTTTTTACGTCAACGATGATTCCGACTATGCATGTTCGGGGGATCAATCGTCAGCAACCTCGGCTTAGGACTCGGACGTCAGCGTGAGGGATCTGTTCGATAGCCTTACAGTCAACATGGCTATGATAAACCCCGCCGAAATGGTGGAGGACGGACAACATCCACTCTATGACGAGACATGGGATCGCCATGTTAATGCCCAGTGGACCAGTCGCTTCGAGCAACGCGAACCGCCGACCGAAGACGAAGTCCTCCAGGTGAACATGGGTACTGAGGCGAATCCCAAACCCATATTCATCAGCGGTAGTCTGCCTCCTCAGGAAAAAGAGGACCTCATCGCCCTCATACGGGAATACATTGACGTCTTTGCCTGGAATTACGAGGACATGCCTGGTCTGGAACCGCGGGTCGCCACGCATCGCCTCAACATCAGCCCTGATGCCAAGCCAATCAAACAACAGCAGAGGCAGTTTCTCCCTCAGATCATGGAGGCGATCGAAGCCGAAGTGAAGAAGCTGATTGAGTCCAGTTTCATCAGAGAGGAGCAACACCCTGACTGGGTGGCGAATATTGTTCCGGTCTTGAAGAAGAACGGTAAGATCCGCATCTGCATCGACTTTAGGAACCTCAACGCTGCGTGCCCTAAAGACGAATTCCCTCTGCCCATCACGGATGTCATCATTGACAACACGTGCGGATTCGAGAGGATGTCCTTCATGGATGGTTTCTTGGGGTACAATCAAATCAAAATGCACCCCGAGGACGAGAAGCACACTGCATTCAGAACTCCCATGGGGGTGTACTACTACACCGTTATGCCTTTCGGACTCAAAAATACTGGTGCAACCTACCAACGCGCCATGAGTATGATTTTCTGAGATCATCTGCGAAAGACGGTCGAATGCTACGTCGACGACCTGGTCGTGAAGAGTCGCCGTAAGGAGGACCACCTCTAAGACTTGAAGGCGATGTTCGAACTCATGAGGACTCATCAACTCAAGATGAATCCTACCAAGTCATTCTTAGGGATGTCTAGCGGTAAATTCCTCGGTTTCGTCGTCATGACAAAAGAAATCCGGATTGATCTAGACAAGGTGCGAGCTATTCAAGAGCTTCAGCCGCCCCGAAATCTTAAAGAGCTAAGAGGCCTTCAGGGACGACTGGCTTACATCCGAAGGTTCATCTCAAATCTCTCGGGTAAATGTCAACCCTTCTCTAAGCTGATGAAGAAAGGTACTTCCTTCGTCTGGGACGACCCATGCCAAAAGGCCTTTGAAGAGATCAAGGCTTATCTCTCAAACCCGTCTGTCCTTGCGGCGCCAATCTCAGGGAGGCCATTCCTCATATACATACGGGCTATGGAACATTCTTTAGGCGCCCTCTTGGTACAAAACGACGATGCAGGCCACGAGCAAGGCATCTACTACCTGAGCAGAACCTTGCAAGGCGCCGAACAGTGGTACCCAATGGTCGAGAAGGAATGCCTAGCCTTGGTGTTCGCCATCCAAAAGATGCGAAACTACTTGGTTGGCCAAATGATCCATGTCATTTCCCGGATGAACCCCATCCGGGTCTTCATGACACAACCAGCAACGTTAAACTGGCACCTGGCCAGGTGGGCACTTCTGCTCTCTCAATACGACATCCACTTCATGCCACAAAAATCAATAAAGGGACAGGCCATCTGCGATCTCATGGCTAGTCACCCGCTGGGAGTGAAGACCGATCTATTTGAAGATCTGCCAGATGAACCTCCCAAAGCCAACGTGACTTCGTCACCAGAGGTGTGGCAGATGTTCGACGGCGCGTCTCGTGCAGGCGCGAGCGGCTCTATCGCTGCAGGAGTGGGGGTGGTCCTCACCTCTCCGCATGGCCACGTGTTACCCCGTGCCTTTTCCTTGACGGAACCGTGCACCAACAACATGGCTGAGTACAACGCGTTGCTCATAGGGCTCGAGTTGGCCAGAGAGTTAGGGATCAAGCATCTGGAGGCTTACGGTGACTCCCAACTCATCGTTAAGAAAATGACTGGCGAATATGAAGTCAGGAACGACGATCTCATCCCACTCCCCAAAGCGGCTATCAGACTAGTGGAAACGCTTGAGAGTTTCCGAATCGAGCACGTGCTCCGTTCCAGGAACACTCATGCAGATGCTCTCGCATCCTTGGCAGCTAACCTAGCCCAGCCTTTGGGAATGACCCAACGAGTCACTGTCGCCAGCCGAAAACTTTTTCGACTAAGAGACGTCCCAGAGGCGAACGCCACCCATCAAACCCCAGATCAACCTGATCAGGAAGACTGGCGTCTCCCGATCATCGATTACGTCCTATACGGCATGTTGCCCGAAGACGCGAAAGAACGAGAGTCTATCCGACGGCGTGCCTCACGGTTCTACTACGATTCAACTACTAAAACGCTTTATCGGAGGTCATACGATGGCTTATTGCTTCGCTGTCTTTCAAAGGCAGAGGCGCAAGAGGCCCTACGCGAAGCCCATGACGGCGCGTGCGGGGCTCATCAACCTGGACCCAAACTTTGGGATCGCCTGCGGAGGATAGACTACTTTTGGCCTGGGATGGTTACTGACGCAGTCGCTTATGCGAAGCGATGCTACGAATGCCAAATCCATGCCAACTACATGCACCAGCCTCCTGAGGATCTGCATCCGACGAGGGCGTCTTGGCCCTTCGAAGCATGGGGGATGGACATAGTCGGGCCAATTTCCCCACCATCGGCGAAAGGCCATCGCTTTATCCTCGCGATCACTGATTACTTCTCTAAGTGGGCCGAAGCCATCCCCTTAAGAGAGGTCAAGACTAACGACGTGATCAAATTCATCAAGCACCATGTCATATACCGCTACGGCGTACCCCGGCGTATTATTCATGACAATGGCACACAATTCGTTAGCCATGCATTCACCAGGTTCTGTGACAAATTCCGAATACAGAACCTCTCTTCCATGGCCTATAACCCTTCAGTGAATGGTTTGGCCGAGGCCTTCAACAAAACAATTATCAAGATCTTGACCAAGCTGACTTCCACTAGCAAACGCGATTGGAACGAAAAGCTAGGCGAGAGCTTGTGGGCATACCGCACGACGGTTTGCACACCGACTTGCACCACGCCCTACTCATTGGTATACGGCTGTGAAGCTGTATTACCATTAGAGATTCAAATTCCATCTCTCCGCGTCGCCTTAGCAACAGGGATGACGGCCGAGGAAAATCACCAACTGCGACTCGCAGAACTCGAAGCGTTGGACGACAAACGACTGGAAGCTCAACAACACATCGAGTTTTATCAAGCTCGAATGGCCAAGAACTTCGACAAAAAAGTCAGACGCCGAGCCTTCAAGGAAGGAGAACTGGTGCTGTCCGTTCGCCGACCGATGATCCTCACTTCCAAGAAGAAGGGGAAATTCCAATCCAAATGGGAAGGACCGTTCGTAGTAGAGACAGTCTACTCGAACGACGTCTATCTCCTCGTCAAGCCGAATGGCGATAAGATCATGATGCCCATCAATGGCAAGTACCTGAAGAAGTACTACCCTTAGTTCTTCTTTACCAACTCCCATGAGTGCATGAGTCTAAACTGGCCCTCACACCCTCCAACTGGTACAAGAGGTAAAACTGTTCCTACACTTCCGTTTCTTGAGCCAGGGTACCAGTACAGGCAAACCGCTCAGTACAGGCGAATCGCTCAGTACAGGCGAATCGCTCAGATCAGGAGAATCGCTCAAGCAAGCCTATCAGTCTAGGCGAAATCTACCTCTTGAGCTAAGCTCCCTGTCTTGGCGAACCTCTCAAAGCAGGCGAGATTAGCATCTCAGGTGGGCGGCATCAAACGTCCACTTGGTCAAACCTTCAGATAGGACCAGAGCTACAGTCCCCCGTCAATCCTCTTCTAAAGGATGGTGGGTCGTCAAAGTCGTTCCAATCACGATAATCCCTATCACGTTAACATTAAACCTCCGAAAAAAAATCAACTTACCAATCCTCTTCTAAAGGATGGTGGGTCCTCAAAGTCGTTCTAATCACGACAGTCCCTGTCACGTTAACATTAAACCTCTGGAAAAATCCACTTACCAATCCTCTTCCGAAGAATGGTAGGTCCCCACAGTCGCTCCAATCGCGACAAGACCCCATCAGGTTAATGATCACCTCTGATGGTTGGCGCCGTTATTCTTACGAATAGCATAGCCTAAGTAATAGCCTACCATGCGACGTGCTATTACTTCTGTCAATAGTCACACTCCTACGTCCCTGAACTATTTGACCTATTCCCCTACAACAATCAATCGTCACATTCCTACATCCCTGAACGATTCGATTATCACCTGTGTCGTCGCCTACCCAGACGATGACAATTGTCGAGAACGGTTCGGCAGACGACCTGTCTGCCGGTTCCCCAAGCAACAACTCGCCGAGTGGCGAGTCGAAGTTGGGTTCTTCAGTTGGCCGCATGAGCGAACGATTGTTCTTTGCTACAAGCCATGTGTTACTCTCTCGATCCCATTTGAGCTACAATGCGAAGATCGGAGTTAACCCGATCCCACGCTGTGAGCAACCGAGGGCAGAACAAGAGCCTAAAACGACTTAGTCCAAAACAAAATAATCAGAGGCTCGCCAAGTTCAACTCAAATGCCAAACAGCGCAGACAAAGAAAGAAAAAAAAACTATGCATACGAAACAGAGATAAGCAAAGTAAAAGAGCCATTACAGGCCAAAATATACACAAGTTTTTAATTTAGTCATGATGCGCACGACATCAACTAAGTTACCAACAGAATAACAAAAAAAAGATGGTGGAGAGCAGAGACGGGTGCTACAGGAGCTTCAACAGGCTGAAGGCAGCGACTTCGGCTTTGACCGCTGCCAGGTGGGCCTTCGCCGCCTCTGCCTGCTTCTGCCGCATCTTGGCAAGAGCGGCTTCGCCTTCCTCTTCCTCCTGGAGGAGGAGCTGAAGCGAGCGATCCACCTCCTCAGCAGCTCGGCAGATGGCCCTGTTCTCCTGCTCAAGCTCCAGCAGCATTGCCTCACCGCGAAGGGACCCGACGTCTTTGAAGAAAGCAGCATCTAGATAGGCATCCATCCGAGCCCGCACCACCTTGCACTACTTGCACAGGCGCCCGAGCTCGGCCTCCTTCGCCTGAATATGTCTCGCCCGCTCCTAGCGCTCGAGCACTTGGCACAACGAGAGAGGCGGTGGCACGTCGGAAGGGTCGTCGTACGCCAGCTCTTTGAGGCGGTACATCAACCCCTCCACGTGCTCAAGCTCCCGCTTACACTACCGTGCAAGCAAGGCGCCACCCTCACGGCGGACCGCCTTCAAACCCGACTCCACGAGGGGGAGCGCATCGTAGTACCTCCCGTCACCTACGCCGACCGAGATGCCGATGCCGTACACCAAGCCCTCCAACTTCTGGAGAGCCTTGAATGCAGGGTGAGCCGTAGGGTCTGGGGCGGAAGACCCCTGGGCCGAGTTCGTGGGGGAAGTGGGCAGAGCACCGACGTCGACGATGGTGGCGGAGGAACCAACACCCTCGGAAGCACTGTGGTCAGAGTCGGAAGCCATGAGGCAGAGGGGGTTTCAACAGCGATCTTCTTCTCGCGGATTTTTTCTCGAAGAAGTAAGAACTCTGCTGAAAAGACGGCAAGTACATATATAGCCGAAAATTCGACGGCCATGATCTATCCCCTCAGACAATCCAGCGGTCCAGGTGTCCTGCGACGCTTCGAGCTCAACGCCAATAAAGGCCATTCCTCTCGGGACTCCAAACTGACCGATCGGATTGAGCCCAAGAGGCGAGGCGTTCTGTCGCCTCACCATTAATGGGCGTTAATGCACCCGCAGAGCCTTAGCTGGCAAGCACTTAGGCCCGCAGATAGACGCGAGGCACAAGTTTCGCCCACGGTTGGATCTCCAACTGGGAAGCGAATTTGACATATCAAAAGTTTCGCCTGTTGTGTAAACTCGCCCTCATACAAGTTTCGCTTGCAGTGTAAGTTTGCCATTAATAGAGTTTGGCTTACAACTCAAACTCACCATTATACGGGTTCGCCTACAGCGTAAACTCACCGTCAGTCAAATTTGACCTTCTCGCCAGCAGTTGAGCTCAGCCCCTGAGTAAAATTCGCCGAACTCGAGTCTTACCTACAGACGAACTCGACAATCAACTAAGTTTCGACAGTGATGTGAACCTATCAGGAGTCGAGTTTTGTCATTCAAGCGAACTCATCGTCTCCCTAACTTCGCCGACGGTGTAAACTCGCCGGAATAGAGCTTGGCCCTTAAAGTAAGCTCGTCGTCACAAAGGGAACTTCGCCTGTGACGCGAGATTGTCGGCCATTACAGGGCAAAACACTGAAGGGCGATGTATCAGGAAGTGTACACACAATGAGCAAACACAAACCTCATTAGATGCTTCGAGACAGTACATTTGAACAAAGTTATGGTCTTTTTGCAACTGCGAAAGTCATAAAATTACGTTCAAAGAAGCAAAACATGCACCCAGTTTTTTAAGACAATACATTTGAACAAAGTTATGACTTCATAAACAAACGAGTCATAAGCAAAATGTCTTAACACAATCATAAGGCCGAGATCTCAGTCGAACACGCTAAAAGTGGAGAGCTCTTCTTTGGCCGCCGCCACCTTTCTCGCGTGGTCTTCCCGAGCTTTGTCTTCAGCAGCCTTCTGAACCCGAGCTTCAGAGCTTGACCTGGCGGCAGCGTCTGCCTAGCGCAAGGCTAGGAGGCGTCGAGTTTCTTCCTCAGCGTTCTTACTGACCTTTACAACATCGGACTGAAGCCCCTTCAAGTTCGCCTCCGCCTGTCCCAATTCGGCCCTCAGGCGAGCTATAGTGCGATTGAGGTCGATAATTTTCTCCTCCAGCGAATGTTGGTTACCCACCCAGAAGTTGGCGATTGACTCCAAATCTGCTATTTCTTTGGAACGGATCTCCTGTTCCTAGGCTTCCTGACGCCTGACATGAACCAGACAAGACTCCATGTCGGCTTCCGGACCTTCCCGTAGCAATGTCTCCAACCCTATCATGCGTGACTCCAAGAGACGGAGCTCCTGCATGCAACGGGTAGCGAGCCGGTTTTTACCCGATCGCCGAAAATCGACCACGCGATCAAGAAGAGACTGCCTGAAGCCGTCAAAGCTGCCCATGCCAAGGTTGACGAGGGAAATCACCTGCCTCACGGCATTCTCAAACTCTTCGACGCGAGCCTGCCATGACAAGGACTCGGAGGAAACAGGCTCTTGACCCGGAGCGAGCGCCGTAATGGGTGGAATCTTGAGATAGGGTTCGGCTCCCGGCTGGGGAGCAGAGCCTGAGGCGGCGGAGGGCGCAGGACCTTCAGATTTGTCCAGAATAGGCTCGGCCGCATGCTCCTCGGCAGTCGGCGCCTCCTCTCGACCTGTAAAACACAACAAAAACACAGGGAAGAGTCAGAGGGAGCATACCTACTCAACCCACGCGAAGGCCGAAGCAAAAAGATACCTTCTGCCGCGGCGGCCTCAGCAGTGCCCGAAGAAGACGGTTCTTTCCTTTTCTTAGACGCCACCCTCTTCACCTTCGGCGCCATCGGGGGTATGAGGAAGGGAAAATTTAGGTTTACTCTGGGGGAAGACAATGAAAGAAGCTAAAGATCCTCTTAACAGAGGGTAAGGGCGTTAAATACCCTAAGAATCCTAGACGGTTACTCAATACTCGATTAGACCGTTCGAGGCTAAAACAGTTGAAGGGTAAGGCCAAAAAAATCGGATCTTACCTGGACGGTCAAGTTCCAGTGGTTTTTAGACAGGATCTTCAACAACAATCCGAATCGGGCGAGATGGATGAAGAGCCCCACTACGCCGCATTCAATGCGAAGCGGTGTGCCCACGTCTTCTTGGCTGACGTAAGCATAGACCAATACGTGGCCCACCGAAAGCTGAGCCTACCTGATGGCGAATTCATCACTGAGATTCCCGCAGGTCAAAACCAATTGCCCCTCTGGAACTTGAGCCAATTCCAAATCCGCCTGAGGATGAAATCCGCTCGCAGAGGAGACAAGCTTACGGCCGAAATTCGCCGACAGCTGAAGACCACCCCTCACAACTAACGCTCTGGCTAATGCATATTAAAAGAGAAATGGAGCATGCTGTAGGCATATAAAATTGCTTATAGGTCCCTTAGCTCAGCTCGGCACAAACCGACGAACCAACGAGGCGACGAGATCGACAAACCGCACGCGAACAACGGAATGAATCCACCCGCGTGCAGAATCAAGCTAACGAGTTAAGGAATCAACGAGTCATCCAACCGAGAACAGACTCGGACGAATCACGATCGAATCAAGATCAGTTTCGGACTCGAACTCAGAAGCGGATTTACTGCCAAATCAGGAATCCGACTTACTGCCAAATCAGATCAACCAATCAGAGTCTCAATCAACCGAATCACGGACAAAACCGGAAAACGGACACAACTCGAAAAAATCGGAAAACACCGCCCACGGGGGCTCGGCCAAAGCCGAGCCACCCCAAGGTGGCTCGGCCTTAGCCGAGCCACCTTGAGGTGGCTCGGTGGCCGAGCCACCTCAAGGTGGCTCGGCCAAGGCCGAGGATGTTCATTTTCAGAGGTCGAACTTTCAAGAGCCGAAACTCTGCCGGATTGAAGAGTGAACTCGGAGCTTGAAGACCAGAAGACTTGCACCATTCAGATCTGATCCTCGGCGACCATCCACGTCAGAAAAGGCAGGATCTCGAGAGGAAGAAAGAACAGATCTGAGATCTACACGAGGCTACACTCCAGATCTAAGCTTGGTCTTAGATCTCGAGATCCGAGCGATTATTCCCTTGGTGGATTAATCCCTCCCGGCTATTATTCCCTTCGTGGAATAATACCCGCATACTCGTGTAGATCCGACCGGATCTAGATCGCGCGGTGGTCCACGGATTAACCCCGGCGCAGGCAAAGAACCCACCAAAGCGAGCGACCGCAAAACAGGAGCTCGCGATTTGTTCACAAGAGGAAAGTTGTAATTTTTATTTTTTTTTCTTTGATTTAGTTGTAACCGGATCTATAAAAGACCGGATCTTTTGTAACTCAAAAAGTTGTAACTCAAGATGACAATTATCTCATTAATGAAGAAAGCAACGGTTTTCCACGCGAACAATCTGGCGACCACAGTGGGAGCCGACGATCTCGCCAACGAGATCGATGCGTCGCAGCCGCGGATTGCAATCCCGGTCGTGGAGGAGGTCGAGTACGAGTTCGACCAAGCCAAGTTCGAGGAGTACGTGTCCTTGTCCGGATCTACCTCCCCCCGCAAGTCCAAGAAGTTCTCCTCCGGGAGAAAAGCTCGTTGGTTTGAAGCTGCTCGGGAAGCCCACGAAGCTCTCAACCCAACTGACGCCGAAGTTGCGTCAAATGAAATTCCACCGACCTCCAACCAGGTCAACTCTACTCCCGCCAACGCCTCCACTATTCAGGGCGTTGTGACTCTCTCAAAGAGAGCCCGCCAGAGGCGTCGTCAACGCCTCGCGCGGCAATTCGCTAAGGCGATGGAGTCTACGGACGGATTCCGCTACCACGCGGAGTTGAAGAACAGAAGAGGCAAACAGCCTCAACCACCAATGAATGGCGACTCTTCCAAGCCGCCAAAGAAAGAATGGGTCCGCGTCAAACGGAACCGTTCGACGCTCGAGGAGCGCATTCGCAAGCGCCGCGCGATGTCAGCGCAGGCACGGGCTCAAGCTCAGGAAGCCCGTAGAAAGCTGCAAAAGGAGGTGGAGAAGAAGCCACCACCAACACGACAAGTCTGGAAGCCTAAGTCTGAAGGGGCGACTCAGGCCAAAAAGCAACCAGTGCAGCCTTCTAAGGAAGGTCAAACTCCGGCGAGTCAACCAAAGTCGCCGTCAATCCCAATAACTTCTCCGGGAGATCATGCAGAGTCATCCCGCAAGAAGAAACCAATTTTGGAGCGCCTCGGTCCAGTTCCCGACGCGAGAGGCAAAGCTCCAATTCTTGAGCGTTTGGGCCCGATGAGGAAGCCCAGAACGACTCAAAATGCTAGGGGTCGCCATCACCTCCAACATGACAAAGAGCCCAGGGCAGCTGCGCGTACCAATTTGCGCATCGAAGTCCAAGAGCACGCTGAAGACTCGCGCTCACGAAG
>NC_033800.1:91577701-91599238 GCF_001876935.1 Asparagus officinalis
CCGGATCCCGATTTGGCAGTAAATCCGCCTTGGAGTTTGAGTTCGAATCCGTTCTACGGTCGGATGACTCGTTGACTCCCCAAACTATTGGCTTGATTCCGCACGCGAATGGATGCATTCTGTTGCTCACGTGCGATTCGTTAACCTCGTCGCCTCGTTAATCCACTTCGTTGCGTGTCACTTGGCTTCGGCGTTGTGGACTGACGCTCGTGTTTGGATATGTCGCCCGATGGTTCGTTGGTTTGTTGAATCACCGTGCCGAGCTGTGTTAAGGGACCTATAAGCAGTTTTATACGCCTACAGATACCCCCTCCAAAGTATTTCAGCCTTGTTCTTTTATGGAAGAGTCTGGAATGCTTTGGATATGATTGCCCCAACCTCCAATCGGTATGACGGGACTTCGGAATGGCTTCTATTCTTGATTCCTTCAATCCTTCAGGCTATTCGGTGCTTTGTCGAATGTCTGTAAGGGTTCCGGTGCTGCATTTATTGTCTGACCGTTGTCGGAATTCCGAACTCGAAGTCGATTCCTGATTTTCTGATCTTTAGCTCGTACTTGTTGGTTCAACATAGAACTGACTGTTGGCGTTGAGTCTTTATTTGTGACGCGTTGTCCGGTGTAGTGTTGTTGAGTTATCCTTAAGAATATTTTTAGAAAAATATTCTTCAGAAACTTCTCAACCAAAAAATAGGGAATAGTTTATACTCGTATACCTTATTGGAGTATTTCTTGTGCCCGAATGAGTTGAACCGGCCTAATAATGAGTTGAACAGGCCTGATATTGACCTAAAAAAGGCAGTAATTAGGCTCAAAAAAATCTTTCGACCCTTCCGAATGTGTGGGAGAGGAAAGAAAATACAAGGGACTGAACCCTTGGTCGATTTGAAGTCGTTTTGATGCTCGTTCAGCTTTAATTTGCATTCTGATTCAAATCTGGTTCAAACTGGTTCAACCTGGTTCAAGGCTGGTTCAACCTGGTTCAAAGCTGGTTCAGGACTGGTTCAAGACTGGTTCAAGACTGGTTCAGACTGGTTCATCCTGGTCTGGTCTGGTTCAGTCTGGTTTGGCCCGGTTCAGCCTGGTTTAGCCTCTTTTGAACTGATTTGGACTGGTTTGGTCTGGTTCAACTTGGTCCGGTCTGGTTCAGGGCTGGTTCACATTATAAAAGGGGTTCTTTTCTTCTTTCTTTTCCTCCTCCTAGGGCCGGCCACTATTCCCCCTTCCTCTTTGGATTTTTCTTCCATCATGCATCCTTTCTCCCTCAAATCTTCATATTTGTCTTAGCTCTAGCCTTCCTTTGGATCTTAGACTGAAAAATCCTTCAAAAATCCCTATACAAAAATTTCTCTCAGGCCCCTCGAGCACGTGGTTCGAGCCTCTTTCAAGATCTGATTTTTGTCGGATCCTCGAGCTTTCTTTCAGGTATACCCTCCATAATTTTAGCATATTTCATACTTAATTCAATTTATGAATTTGTGGGCTCGCATGTGAGGGTTAGGATTATGATTTGGCGTCTCGAGCTCATCTTTCAGGGGGTAGAAAAAAGGAAAAAATTTTCTGGATCTGATCCCCTGATTTATTTTGCAGATCATCATGTCGCGTGTCCCGAGAGGTCGCTCCCCTGCTGCGTCGGCCGATGGCGTGCTTCCCTCGTACGCTGGTGAGTTATTTTTGGCATATTTGGAAATTTACAAATTAGTCTTTTTTTCTGGAAATTTGCAAATTAGTCCTTTTTTCCACGTTGTTCTCCTTGGTGAGGCAATCGGGAAGAGCCTTGATTCTTCTTGGTGAGGATCGACGGTTTAAAGATGGGTTTTGCTTGGAAAATTCAAATCTTCCGGTATATTGGGGCGATTTCGTGTTATTTTACACTTTGTAAGTCGGTGTATGTTACCACGTTATTTACGTGATGATGCATACCGTTCTTCCAGTGTAAGAAACTCAAATTCGTCTCTCCAATTACCCCGTGGATGATCTTATTTCGCTCTTTTATAAGACGGATTTAATTCATAGATAATTTTCTGACTCTATCCTTGTTTTGTTGCAATCGAGTTCCCCACGGAGGTTTTCTCTTCGGTTCCCGCCAAACAGGCTATCGGTCCGCTTCCTCGGTTGAATTCTCGCGATAGGAGGATGGTGAGACCCGAAATCATCCTGATATCCGACGATGAAGGGGAAGAGGATCCCATTGCTGCAATTATGCCTAGCCAAGAATTTATCCTCCTGGTCCCCGAATCCGTGCAGGGCATCCTCAAAAAATTAGAGAAAGCCATGCAACAAACGGCCACCGCCATTAGTTCTGGACGGGGAAGATTTTATGATTTGCTCCCTTTCATAGCAGATAGTCTTAAAGACATTCGGCGTGTAGGTGGCATCCGGCTAGCTAGACGATGTGAGTTAAAGTTGACTTTCTTAGAGGAACTCATGTATCGTTTGGAAGAGCTAGTACACTCCGACTCACATGATGAGGTTGTAGGCATATAAAATTGCTTATAGATCCCTTAGCACAGCTCGGCACAAACCGACGAACCATCGGGCGACGTATCCAAACACGAGCGTCAGTCCACAACGCCAAAGCCAAGTGACACGCAACGAAGCGGATTAACGAGGCGACGAGGCTAACGAACCGCACGCAAACAATGGAATACATCCATTCGCATGGGGAATCAAGCAAACAGTTCGGTGAGTCAACGAGTCATCCAACCATAGAACGTATTTGAACTCAAACACCGAAGCGGATTTACTGCCAAATTAGGATTCATATCAACAAATCAAAGTTCAAATCAACCACGAGACCGGAAAAACGGCAAAAACCACAACACCTAGGGGACTCGGCCAAAACCGAGCCACCTATAGGTGGCTCGGTGGCCGGCCCAGATCTGTGCCAAGGCACAGATCTGAGAGCCTATAAATAGAGGGCATGGTTCATTTTTGAAAGTGAGAACTTTTAGAGCCGAAACTCTGCCGAATTGAGAACTGAGCTTGGAGTTTTGAAGACTTGAAGACTTGGACATTCAGTCTGCCGGATTCAAGGCTCAGAACTTAAAAAGATTGAGGCTTTGGGACTTTGAGGACTTGCTCTTCCAGATCCGGTGCTCGGCGATCGTCAACGCCAAATAAGGCAAGAGTTCGAGAGGAACCTGATCTCAGATCTACGTAGGCATCCTCCGGATCAAAGCTTAGCCTTTGATCCCGAGAACTAAAGGCTACTATTTCCTTGGCGAAATAGTACCCTCGGCTATTATTTCCTTGGTGAAATAATACCCGTCATACTGCATAGATCCGACCAGATCTTGATCGCGCGGTGGTCCACGGATAAACCCCGGCGCAGGCGAAGAACCCACAAAGCGAGTGACCGCAAAACAGGAGCTCGCGATTCGTTCGAAAGGAAAGTTGTAATCTTTTTATTTCTTTTTTCTTTGATTTTGTTGTAACCGGATCTTATAAAAAGACCGGATCTTTTGTAATCGATAAACAGTTACTTGAGAGAACAATGAAATCAATGAAGAACAAGATTTTTCCCGCGAACAATCTAGCGACCACAGTGGGAGCCAACGATCTCGCTGCCGAGGTCGATGCGTCGCAGCCGCGGATCTCAATCCCGGTCGAAGAGGAGGTCGAATATGAATTTGATCAGCAGAAGTTCGAGGAGTATCTGTTATCCTCGTCCGGATCGACCTCCCCCCGCAAGTCCAAGAAGTTCTCCTCCAGGAGAAAGGTCCGTTGGTACGAAGAAGTTGAAGCTACCAACGACGATCTCATCCCGATTGACGCCAAAGTTGCGTCGGGTGAGGCTCCACCAACCTCCAACCAGATCAAGCTGGTTCCTGCCAATTCCTCCATCACCAAAGGAGTAGTGAATCTCTCAAAGAGAGCCCGCCAAAGGCGACGCCAACGTTTGGCCAAAGAATTTGCCAAAGCGATGGAGTCCACCGACGGAATCCGCTACAACGCGGGTCTGAAGAACAGGAGAGGCAAACAGCCTCAACCATCGATGAATGGCGACTCCTCCAAGCCTCCAACGAACGAATGGGTCCGTGTCAAACGGAACCGTTCGACACTTGAGGAGCGCATTCGCAAGCACCGCGCACTATCAGCGCAGGCACAGGCTCAAGTCCAAGAGGCCCGAAGAAGACTGCAAAAGGAAGTGGTCAAGAAGTCGCCACCAACTTGCCAAGTTTGGAGGCCGAAGTCTGAAGCGGCGATTCAGACTAAGGCAAAATCGTTGCAGCCTTCGAAGCAAGTTCAACATCCAGCGAACCGACCGAAGTCGCCGGTAATTCCCATAGCTTCTCTGGGAGATCCCGCGGAATCATCCCGAAGAAGGAGATCGGTTCTGGAGCGCCTCGGTCCAATTCCCGATGAGAAAGGCAAAGCTCCAGTTCAAGAACATTTGGGCCCGATGAAGAAGCCCCGAACGACTCAACACGCTGGGGGTCGCCGTCACCTCCAACATGACAACGAACGACTCAACACGCTGGGGGTCGCCGTCACCTCCAACATGACAAGGAGTTCAAGCTAGCTGCGCGCGCCAATTTGCGCATCGAAATCCAGGAGCCCACTGAGAACTCATGCCCAAAAAGGCATGTCTCGAGACGCGTGACTCTTGAGAGACCAAAGAAGGCAGTTCGCCCTCAGAGGGAGACGTTGTCGTCTGATGACGATAACGTTATACCTGAGAAATCGTGCCGACACACGATAGGTTACTCCAACCTTCAAACCGACGAGTTGTACTATCGTGATGGGAGCATGAGGAGAACCAAGAAGAGGAGTCCCCGAGGACTGGAAACTCAATGCCCCTGTTCCAAACTCATTCGAGCGGTATTGTCTGAGTGCAACTGCATCAAGGCTGTCCCCGAAAGAGTCTCGGTTTTCGAAAGGCTCAGTGCCGAAACGCCAAAACCAAGGCCTAGGCGTTTCCGACGAAGAAGAAGAGTAGTTGAAGACGGAGAATTTCCAAGGGTCACCACTAATATGACCAGCAAAGGGACGTCGACACAGGATAATCCCGAGTCGATTCCGGAAGTACCCCGGCGGATGACCCGTCTACAGTCCGGAGCCATCATATGAGGAACTTATGGTAGGGTTCGGACAAGATTACCGTCAGAAGATGAAGAATCGGATTCCTGCTCTGCTGTCGCATCAGACAATACAGTATCCAGCGAGGGACAATCCCGCGAGTCACTGATGATAAGTGCGGAACAAGTAGCCAAGATGCTCGAAGAAGCCATGGCTAAGCAACAAGAGAGCTTCAAGCTCGAAATGCAGATGGCTATACGGAATATAAGAGAAATGCATGACCAACAAATTCGAGCACTAACAAACCAGCAAGGCGAGCCAAGTCGTCGTAACCAGATTGATCTGGAAGATGAGGACACAGGTGCAAATGAAACTCACAATGCCAATAATCCTTCCATCAATGCAGGGGGTGGTAACGAGAATGCCAACGAAGACTCAGGTGAAAGCTTGAAAATTAAAAACCTCGAGAGCAAAATCAATACGTTGATTTCCGCTCAAGAGATAAAGAAGACTGGCATTCCTTGTCCATACCCAAGAGAATGAGAATCAATCCCCTATCCGGCGAAGTTCAGTCTAATTAACTTCACGCCGTTTGATGGGAAGGGTTCACCCACGCAGCATTTGATTTACTTCAAATCGCACCTGGGTGTTATCTCTGGTAATGAGCCTCTGATGGTACGGTCCTTCGTTGGCACTCTTCGTGGAGCCGCCTTCGATTGGTATCGCCGCCTCAAGCCAGGTAGCGTGAATAGCTGGGACGATATGGAGACTAAGTTCCTCCCCAACTTCTTCGACGACGACACCGAGATATCTATTGGATCGTTGTTGGACGAGAAACAGAAAGACGGGGAGTTAGTCGACACCTTCGTCAAAAGGTTCCGGAACAAGGCGTTGAATTGCCGGGACCCGATCACTGAAGAGTTCATTCTCCAGACCTGCCACAACAATCTTTCGTTGGACGTGTTGGAAGCAATGGGGACAGCACCGTCCAAAACGTGGAAGGATCTGAAGGTCCAAGGGGAGAAAGCTGAGCGATTCCTCCGAAGGAAGAAAGCCGAGAGGGGTCAATCAACAACTAAGCCTCCGAATTCTAACTTCGCCTCCCGTGGTAAGGGCAAGATACCTGAAGCGGCTGTTGATGCTAATCAAACGTCACAACAGCAATCCCGAAGACAGCAGAAGACTTCGGATCAGAGGCCTCAAAAAGAGTACTCCTTCAAAGACGAAGATGTTCCAGCCATCTTCGAATCACTCCTTAAAAATAACAAGATCAAGCTGCCACCGATCACGAAGGATCAAGCTACCACCTATCACAAATCCGGAGGAAGCTGACAATACTACGGACCTAAAGTACTGTGCATACCACAGGAGGGTCGTTCATCCCACCAAGGATTGCTTTGCTCTCAAGAATAGCATTCAGACCTTGGTTGAAGCCGGCGTCATAACGCTAGAGTAAGCCAGTTGAGAACGGCACCACTCCGATAAGTATAAGAGTATAAACTGCTTCTTAAGACTCCGAAGAGTATATGAGTATAAACTGCTTCTCAATCCTCCGACCGGTATAAGAGGTTAAACTACTCCCTGATACTCCAATAGGTATATGAGTCTAAACTATTTCCTTTCTTCCACGGGAAGTTCCTGGAGAGTGCCATGCGTGGTATTCTTAAGGATAACCCGATCATGCAACCGATACGATGATAAACCCAGTTTCGCAAGAAAAACTGGGGGTGGATAATTCATGTAACGGGAAGTTCCTGAAAGAATGTTACATGTAATTTTCATAGGGATAACCCGATCATTACAAATAAAGTGATAAGCACTAAACCCACCGTTTACCTGGTCAAACCTTAGGACATCAACCAAAATCCCCTCTCGATTCCTTTAATGAACGAGAGGCACACAAATCGAGCGATCAAACCTTCTTACAGTTAGGATCATTTTAAACCTCCCACTTGGTCAAACCTTCCTACAGTTAGGACCACAACCAAAATCCCCTCTCGATTCCTCCAATGAACGAGAGGTCCACCTTTAAATCAAGTGATCAAACCTTCCTATAGTTAGGGTCACCTCAAACTCTCGCTTGGTCAAACCTTCCTACAGTTAGGACCAAAACCACGATTTACTCTCGATAAACGAGAAATTCATCTTTAGTTCGGTAATCAAACCTTCCGACAGTTAGGGTTATCCTAATCTTTTCGATTCTCGGAGTGGAGATCCCACTCTCAGTTTCACCTTTCCGGATTCTGGGGTTGGAGATCCCACCTCGAGTCTCCTTTCCAGAATCAAGGAATAGAATATAAAATTCTTCCTTCCTTGTTCAGGGAATAGAATATAAAATTCTTCCTTTTCCATGCCAACCCTTTTCCAAGAATTTAGGATTCATCATAGGAAGTTTATCCCGAATCCTAAGCAGGGATAAGTCTGCGCCTAACACGCGCTGCCGGTTTAGTCTTTCTCCGAAGAAGAAGACACCAGAGTTCGATTCTGGGGTATCCTATCCTGAAACCTAAGCAGGGATAAGTCTGCGCCTAACCCGCGCTGCCAGTTCGGATTCTGGGGGTGGAGATCCCACCTCGAGTTTCCTTTCCAGCTGTAGATAGAATATAAAATTCTTCCTCTTCAGCACCGGGAGATAGAATATAAAATTCTTCCTCTCCCATTTCGGGTTCGTCTTTGCCCCAAGAGAAGACACCACCTTTTTCAACTCCCAAAATCTGTGCTTCACAGGTACAGGGAATTTTATCCCGAATCCTAAGTAGGGATAAGTCAACGCCTAACACGCGTTGCCGGGTAGTCTATTCCCGTAACAATGGCGAAGTCTACGTATTCGAAGTCGTAGCATCAAGTCTAAGGGAGTTCATTCCTTTAGCACAACGTCACATGCGAAACGGGTTTAGACAATCCGCATGTAAGCCCGAGTCAAACGGTAATCGGTAAGAGCACGTCAAATCCGTTGAAGGCTGGGGGTTAGCCAAAAACCCTAAAGTCAACGCCTAACACGCGTCGCCGGGTAGTCTATTCCCGTGAGAAAGATGAAGTCTACGTATTCGAAGTCGTAGCAGCGAGTCTAAGGGAATTCACTCTCTCAGCACAACGTTACATGCAAACGGACTTAAAACAATCTGCATGCTAGCCCGACTTAAACGGTAGTTGGTAAAGGCTAATCAAATCCGTTGAAGGCTGGGGGTTAGCCAAAAACCCTAAGGTCAACGCCTAACACGCGTCGCCGGGTAGTCTATTCCCGTGAGAAAGACGAAGTCTACGTATTCAATATCATAGCACTAAGAGCGTTAACTCTCTTAGCACAACGTCACATGAGGAACGGATTAAAACAATCCGCATGTAAGCCCGATTCAAACGGTAGTCGGTAAGAGCACGTCAAATCCGTTGAAGGCTGAGGATTTACCAAAAATCTTAAGTCAACGTCTCATACACGTTGCTGTTTAGTCTTTTCACAGGAGAAAGACGAAGTCTACGTATTCAAGATCGTAGCACTAAAAGGGTTAACTCTTTTAGCTTAACGTCACATGCGGAACGGACTTGAACAATCCGCATGCTAGCCCGACTCAAACGGTAGTCGGTAAAGGCTCATCAAACCCGTTGAGGGCTGAGAATTTGCCAAAAATTCTATAAATACGAGTCATAGATGTATCAACTCCGTAGATTGGTCTCGTGACTCGAGTATCCGCCACGCTCCAATTCCTTAAGAGCTTAAACTGTGTATACTCCATCTTGGGCGCCGGACAACGCGTTGCAATGAAGCTTAGACACCGGACAACGCGTCACAAGGAAGCTCAAATGCCGGACAACGCGTTGTAAATGAAGATTCAACACCGACGACCGATGGTCAGTTCTATGTTGAAATAACCAACTCGAGCTAAAAAGTCAGAAAATCGAGAATCGGCCTTAAATTCAAAATTCCGACAGACGGTCAGACAATAAATGCAGCACCAGAACCCTTACAGACATTCGACAAAGCACCAAACAGCCTGGGGGACTGAAGAAACCAAGAATGGAAGCCACTCCAAATATCCCGTCGTAACCAATCGAAGAATGGGACAATCATATCCAAAGTATTCCATACTCTCCTATAAAAGAACGATGCTGAAATACTTTGGAGGGGGTATCTGTAGGCATATAAAATTGCTTATAGGTCCCTTAGCACAGCTCGACACAAACCGACGAACCATCGGGCGACGTATCCAAACACGAGCGTCAGTCCACAACGCCAAAGCCAAGTGACACGCAACAAAGCGGATTAACGAGGTGACGAGGCTAACGAACCGCACGCAAACAATGGAATACATCCATTCGCATGCGGAATCAAGTAAACAGTTCGGTGAGTCAACGAGTCATCCAACCATAGAACGGATTTGAACTCAAACACCGAGGCGGATTTACTGCCAAATCAGGATTCAGATCAACAAATCAGAGTCCAAATCAACCACGAGACCGAAAAACCTATAGTGGCTGGCCAAAGCCTAGCCACCTATAGGTGGCTAGGTGGCCGGCCAGATCTGTGCCCGGGCACAGATCTGAGAGCCTATAAATAGGCCCTTGAGTGTTCATTTTGAGAGGGGGGGACTTTTGGAGGCGAAGTTCTGCCGGATTCAAGGCTCAGAACTTAAAAAGATTGAGGCTTTGGGACTTTGAGGACTTGCTCTTCCAGATCCGGTGCTCGGCGATCGTCAACGCCAAATAAGGCAAGAGTTCGAGAGGAACCGGATCTTAAATCTACGTAGTCATCCTCCGGATCAAAGCTTGGCCTTTGATCCCGAGAACTAAAAGCTACTATTTCCTTGGCGAAATAGTACCCTCGGCTATTATTTCCTTGGCGAAATAATACCCGTCATACTGCGTAGATCCGGCCAGATCTAGATCGCGCGGTGGTCCACGGATAAACCCCGGCGCAGGTGAAGAACCCACAAAGCGAGTGACCGCAAAACAGGAGCTCGTGATTCGTTCGAAAGGAAAGTTGTAATCTTTTT
This sequence comes from Asparagus officinalis, assembly GCF_001876935.1. NCBI lineage: Eukaryota > Viridiplantae > Streptophyta > Magnoliopsida > Asparagales > Asparagaceae > Asparagus > Asparagus officinalis. Next base: position 91,587,710 of record NC_033800.1, read on the forward strand.
ATTTTTTTCTTTGATTTTGTTGTAACCGGATCTTATAAAAAGACCGGATCTTTTGTAATCGATAAACAGTTACTTGAGAGAACAATGAAATCAATGATGAACACGATTTTTCCCGCGAACAGAGGTCACGCCACTCATGATCGATGCTCAGATTCAGAGGATGCACGAACGTAAGGCCTGAGCGAGACGCATATCAGAGCAAGAAATCATCATTGCGAACTTGTACGAACGGCAACGCCATCTGCGAACTAAGATAGATGCTTATAACAACATTGCTGATAATACGGGGATTAGGACCGTCCAAGGGGAGAGGACTCTAAAAGATTTTGAGTTTGAGAGCACCAGAGTTCAAAATGTTTATAGAGGAGAACTGGAGGCTCTTCACGCGTTGTACCGAGAAGACGTAACTGCCGACGCTACCACCGTTCTTGCTTATGCCAAGCTTCTGAAGGAAGAAGAGGAGAAGGTTCGAGCGGAACATGCAGAGAAACTTGCCGCTGTTAAGGCTAAAATTGCTTCATTCAGTTTGTTAAATCTGATTTGAGACGTCTTCTTGTATCTCCACTTGGTCTGATTTTATTAATGAAATAAAGTCTTTTCTTTAGCGCACTCCTCTTTTTATCATCGGTCAAGGACTAACCGGCCATGCGTGTTAGACATAGGCTTTGGGATTTTTGGCTAACCCCCAGCCATCAACGGGTTTGATGCGCCTTTACCGATTACCGTTTGAGTCGGGCTAGCATGCGGATTGTCTAAATCCGTTCTGCATGTCACGTTGTGCTAAGAGAGTGAATTCTCTGAGACTTTTGTGCTATGATGTTGAATACATAGGCTTTACCATTTGTTACGGGAATAGGCTACCCGGCGACATGTGTTAGGTGTTGACTTTAGGATTTTTGGCTAACCCTCAGCCTTCAACGGGTTTGATAAGCCTTTACTGACTACCGTTTGAATCGGGCTAGCATGCGGATTGTCTGAATCCGTTCCGCATGTAACGTTGTACCAAGAGAGTTAACGCTCTTAGTGCTACGATATTGAATACGTAGACTTCGTCTTTCTCACGGGAATAGACTACCCGGCGATGCGTGTTAGGCGTTGACTTTTAGGATTTTTGGCTAACCCCCAGTCTTCAACGGATTTGATTAGCCTTTACTGACTACCGTTTGAATCGGGCTAGCATGCGAATTGTCTAAATCCGTTCCGCATGTGACGTTGTGCTAAGAGAGTTAACGTTCTTAGTGCTACGATATTGAATACGTAGACTTCGTCTTTCTCACGGGAATAGACTACCTGGCGACGCGTGTTAGACGCTGACTTATCCCTACTTAGGCTTTGGGATCAAAATCCCCAGAATCAAGTTCTGGTGTCTTTTTCTACAGAAAAAGACTAAACCGGCAATGCATGTTAGGCGTCGGCATATCCTTTCTTAGGATTCAGGATGAAATTCCCTATGCGTGTGAGGCATGGATTTTGGTGTTATTAATAACAACCTATCACAATGTTGAATATGTGGGCGGGTGTTTTTTTTAACGGTTAAGAACTAACCGGCAGCGCGGGTTAAGCGCAGACTTATCCTTGCTTAGGTTTCAGGATAGAATACCCCAGAATCGAACTATGGTGTCTTTTTCTACGGAAAAAGACTAAACCGGCAGCGCGTGTTAGGCGCAGACTTATCCCTGCTTAGGATTCGGGATAAACTTCCTAGGATGAATCCTGAATTCTTCGAAAAGGATTGGTATGGGGAAGGAAGAATTTTATATTCTATTCCCCGAACAAAGAAGGAAAGGAGACTCGAGGTGGGATCTCCACCCCCAGAATCCGGAAAGGTGAAACTAAGAGTGGGATCTCCACTCCGAGAATCAAAAAGATTCGGATAACCCTAACTGTCGGAAGGTTTGATTATCGAACTAAAGATGAATTTCTCGTTTATCGAGAATGAATCGTGGTTTTGGTCCTAACTGTAGGAAGGTTTGACCAAGTGGGAGGTTTGAGGTGACCCTAACTGTAGGAAGGTTTGATCACTCGATTTGAAAGTGGACCTCTCGTTCATTGGAGGAATCGAGAGGGGTTTTTGGTTTTGGTCCTAACTGTAGAAAGGTTTGACCGAATGGAAGGTTTAAGACGATCCTAACTGTAGGAAGGTTTGATCGCTTGATTTGTGGACCTCTCGTTCATTGGGAGAATCGAGAGGGGATTTTGACTGTGGTCCTAACTGTAAGAAGGTTTGACCAATCAGGAACTTTACGTCCAGACTCTAACAGAGAGAGTGTTGAGTGCACAGACACAGTGAGAACTTGAATGGGAGTCCTTATTCATTACATTGCTGTGGTTTTGGGAACTTCCCGTTACATAAATCGTCCACCCCCAGTTTCCTCTGCGGAACTGGTTCGGACATTATTATCAGTTAACTAACCGGGTTATCCTTAAGAATATTAGCTTAATATTCTCCAGGAACTTCCCGTCAAAAGTGGGGAAACAGTTTAGACTCATATACCTATTGGAGTATCAGGGAGTAGTTTAACCTTCTTGGAACTGGGTTTGACTTTGTACTCCGTTACATGACCGGGTTATCCTTAAGAATATTACATATAAAAATTCTCCAGGAACTTCCCGTGAAAGAAATGAAACAATTTAGACTCATATACATGTTGGAGTATCAGGGAGCAGTTTAACCTCTTATACCGGTCGGAGGATTGAGAAGCAGTTTATACTCTTATACTCGTCGGAGTCGAGAAATGAGCAGTTTATACTCTTATACTTATCGGAGTTTAGAAAGGAGCAGCTTATACTCTTATACTTATCAGAGTTTTGAGAAGAATTTTATACTCTTATACTTGTCGGAGTGTGCAGGGAGCAGTTTAACCTCATGCACCTATTGGAGGATTGAGAAGCAGTTTATACTCGTATACTCTTCGGAGTGTTGAGAAGCAGTTTATACTCTTATACTTGTCGGAGTCTCAGGGAGCAGTTTAACCTCTTATACCGGTCGGAGGATTAAGAAGCAGTTTATACTCGTATACTCTTCGGAGTGTCAGGGAGCAGTTTAACCTCTTATACCAGTCGGAGGATTGAGAAGCAGTTTATACTCTTATACTTGTCAGAGTATGCAGGGAGCAGTTTAACCTCATGCACCTATTGGAGGATCGCCATTCTAACCTGGCTTATCCCAGCGATATGACGCTGGCTTCAACCAAGGTTTGGATGCTATTCTTGAGAGCAAAGCAATCCTTGGTGGGATGAATGACCCTCCTGTGGTATGCACAGTACTTTGGATCCGTAGTGTTGCCAGCTTCCTCTTGATTTGTGATAGGTGGTAGCTTGATCTTGTTGCTTCCAAGGAGGGATTTGAAGATGGCTGGAACGTCTTCGTCCTTGAAGGAATACTCTTTTTTGAGTCTCGGATCCGAAGTCTTTTGCTGCCTTCGGGATTGCTGTTGTGATGTTCGATTAGCACCACCAGCAACTACAGGTGCCTTGCCCTTACCACGAAAGGCGAAGTTTGAGTTCAGAGGATTAGCCGTCGGTAGGTTCCTCTCGGCCTTCTTCCTTCGGAGGAAGTGTTCGGCTTGTTCACCACGCACCTTCAAGTCTTTCTAAGTGTTAGACGGTGTTGTTCCCATTGCCTCCAACACGTCCAATGCGAGGTTGTTGTGGCAAGTCTGGAGAATAAACTCCTCAGTGATCGGGTCCCGACAGTTCATCGCCTTGTTCTGGAACCTTTTTACGAAGGTGTCAACCAATTCCCCGTCCTTTTGTTTCTCATCGAGCAACGTTCCGATGGATATCTCAGTGTCGTCATCGAAGAAATTAGCGAGGAATTTTGTCTCCATATCGTCCCAGCTATCCACGCTTCCTGGCTTGAGGCGACGATACCAATCGAAGGCGGCTCCACGAAGAGTGCCAACGAAGGACCGTACCATCAGAGGTACGTTACCAGAGATGATCCCTAGGTGCGATTTGAAGTAAATCAAATGCTGAGTGAGTGAACCTTTCCCATCAAACGGCGTGAAGTTAATTAGGCTGAACTTCGCCGGGTAGGGGATTGATTCCCATTCTCTTGGGTAGGGACAAGGAATGCCCATCTTCTTCATCTCTTGAGCGGAAATCAACGTATTGATTTTGCTCTCGAGGTTTTTAATCTTCAAGTTTTCACCTGAGTCTTCGTTGGCATTCTCGTTACCACCCCCTGTATTGATGGGAGGATTATTGGCGTTATGGGTTTCATTCGCCCCTGTGTCCTCATCTTCCAGATTAACCTGGTTACGACGACTTGGTTCGCCTTGCTGGTTCGTCAATGCTTGGATTTGTTGGTCATGCATTTCTCTCATACTCTGTATGGCCATCTGCATTTCGAACTTGAAGCTCTCTCGTTGTTTAGCCATGGCTTCTTTGAGCATCTTGGCTACTTGTTCCGTGCTTATCATCAGTACTCGCGGGGTTGTCCCTCGCTGGATACTGTATTGTCTGATGTGACAGCAGAGCAGGAATCCGATTCTTCATCTTCTGACGGTAATCTTGTCCGAACCCTACCATAAGTTCCTCGTATGATGGCTCCGGACTATAGACGGGTCATCCGCCGGGGTACTTCTGGAATCGACTCGGGATTATCATGTGTCGACGTCCCTTTGCTGGTCATATTAGTGGTGACCCTCGGAAATTCTCCATCTTCGACTACCCTTCTTCTTTGTCGAAAACGCCTAGACCTTGGTCTTGACGTTTTTGTATTGAGCCTTTCGAAAACCGAAACTCTTTCGGGGACCGCCTTGATGCAGTTGCACTCAGACAATACCGCCCGAATGAGTTTGGAACAGGGGCATTGAGTTTCCAGTCCTCGGGAACTCCTCTTCCTGGTTCTCCTCATGCTCCCATCATGATAGTACAACTCGTCGGTTTGAAGGTTGGAGTAACCTATCATGTGTCGGCACGATTTCTCAGGTATAACGTTATCATCATCAGACGACAACGTCTCCCTCTGAGGGCGAACTGCCTTCTTTGGGCTCTCAAGAGTCACGCGTCTCGAGACATGCCTTTTCCTGGACTTCAATGCGCAAATTGGTGCGCCTAGCTGCCCTGATCTCTTTGTCATGTTGAAGGTGGCGGTGACTCTCAGCATGTTGAGTCGTTCGGGGCTTCTTTATTGGGCCCAAACGTTCTTGAACTGGAGCTTTGCCTTTCTCATCGGGAATTGGACCGAGGCGCTCCAGAACCGATCTCCTTCTTCGGGATGATTCCGCGGGATCTCCCGGAGAAGCTATGGGAATTATCGGTGACCTCGGTCGGTTCGCCGGAGGTTGAACTTGCTTCGAAGGCTGTAACGATTTTGCCTTAGTCTGAATCGCCGCTTCAGACTTCGGCCTCCAAACTTGGCGAGTTGGTGGCGGCTTCTGGGCCACTTGAGCCCGTGCCTGCGCTGATAGTGTGTGGCGCTTGCGAATGCGCTCCTCAAATGTCGAACGGTTCCGTTTGACACGGACCCATTCGTTCGTTGGCGGCTTGGAGGAGTCACCATTCATCGGTCGTTGAGGCTGTTTGCCTCTCCTGTTCTTCAGATCCGCGTTATAGCGGATTCCATCCGTGGATTCCATCGCCTTCGCGAGTTCTTTGGCCAAACGTTGGCGTCGCCTCTGACGGGCTCTCTTGGAAAGAGTGACGGAGGAATTGGCGGGAACAGGCTTAACCTGGTTGGAGGTTGGTGGAGCCTCACCTGATGCAACCATGACATCAATCGGGGTGAGATCTTCGTTGGTATTCTCAACTTCTTCATACCAACGGATTTTTCTCCTGGAGGAGAACTTCTTGGACTTGAGGGGGGAGGTGGATCCGGACGAGGATGACAGATACTCCTCGAACTTCTGTTGGTCGAATTCGTACTCGACCTCCTCTTCGACCGGGATTGAGATCCGCGGCTACGACGCATCGATCTCGGCAGCGAGATCGGTGGCTCCCACTGTGGTCGCCAGATTGTTCGCGGGAAAAATTGTTTTCTTCAATGAAGTCATTGATTACTTTGTTAACAGTTTATCGGTTACAAAGATGTGGCCTTTTAAAGGATCCGATTACAACGAGATCAAAAGAAAAAGAAAAAGTTACAATCTTCCTTGTTTGTCGAACGAATCACGAGCTCCTGTTTTGTGGTCACTCGTTTTTGTGGGTTCTTTGCCTGCGCCGGGGTTAATCCGTGGACCACCGCGCGATCTTGATCCGGTCGGATCTATACGGTATAGCGGGTGTTATCTCACGAAGGAAATAACAGCCGAGGGGATTATTTCACCAAGGAAATAATAGCCCGTAGTTATCGAAATCGACCAAGCGAAATCGAGACTCTTCTCGGGATCAAAGGCCAAGCTTTGATCTGGAGGGAAATCGTATAGATCTCAGATCTGATCTCTCTCGAACTCCTGCCTTATTTGGCGTGGACGATCGCCAAGAAGCAGATCTGATATCTCCAAGTCCTTAAAGTTCCAAAACTTTAATCTTTTTTAAGTTTTGAGCCTTCAATCCAGCAGAGCTTCGCATCTAAAAATTCCAACCTTTTACAAATGAGTCATGCCTAGCCTATTTATAGGCACTCAGACCTGTGCCTTGGCACAGGTGGCCGGCCACCATGGGGTGGCTCGGCCACCGAGCCACCATGGGGTGGCTCGGCCGAGCCGCCTAGATGGCTTAGTGCCGAGCTCTTTCCCCGGGTTTTCGCTGTGTCGTCCGTTGTCCGGTTTTATGGTTTCGCAGTTCATCTGAGTTTTATTGTTGATCTGAACTCTGATTTGGCAGTCCGGATCCCGATTTAACAGTAAATCCGCCTTGGAGTTCAAGTTCGAATCCGTTCTACGGTAGGATGACTCGTTGACTCCCCGAACTGTTGGCTTGATTCCGCACGCGAATGGATGTATTCTGTTGCTCGCGTGCGATTCGTTAACCTCGTCGCCTCGTTAATCCGCTTCGTTGCGTGTCACTTGGCTTCGGCGTTGTGGACTGACGCTCGTGTTTGGATATGTCGCCCGATGGTTCGTTGGTTTGTTGAATCACTGTACCGAGTTGTGTTAAGGGACCTATAAGTAGTTTTATACGCCTACAGGGAACCTATGACTTTGCTTTTTATATTGCTTGATGCTTAGCGTATTAGATTGAGAAGAAATGGTCTATTATTTATTCTTCTCAATTTAATACGTTGTGGGCTTGTTCACGTTCTGATTCCCTAGTATTTTGGGAAGCGGGGCGTGACAGGTTTTTACGGTGGCCCATGCAGGTCTCGGTCCTGAGTTCCCACTAGTAAGAATATATTAAACAATTTAGATGCATATCATATCTCATCCGTATTGCTCCTGCAGAGTGGGTGGATCTTATGGATATCCAGCTCGCTGATACCGCTCGGATGTGGTGGGCAGCTGAGAAGACCCATCTTGTGAGGCCAATTCTGTGGGAAACATTCACGGAACACTTCAATAGGAAGTATTTTCCCAGTCTGCCCAGGATGAGCTTCTGCGTAGATTTGTCAAACTCAAGCAGGGAGGTCGATCAGTTGATGAGTATGAAGCCGAGTTCTCTTACCTTAGTCGATGTGCTCCCCACCTGGTTATCGACCCTACTATTAGGAGGCATCAGTTCTAGAATGGTCTGGATAAGTATATCAGGTTTGCTCTAGCTGGTAGAGCACTTCCGACTCACGACGCCGTACTGGATGTAGAACGCGAGATCGAGAGTGTTCAGAAGGAACTTGAAGATCCACATGTGGTTTAGAGCAGGACACCAGTAGCTCCAGCCCGGAATGTCAAGCGTCCTCCTCTGAAGCAGCAGCAGGCTCCACAAAGGTAGCAGTTTTCCCAGCGACATCCACTTCCCCAGGGCCACCCCTATCAGCGCCCTAGAGTACAGACTCACGGCCAGTCTTTGGTGAAGTGTTCCTATTGTATCTACCATGGGCGTACCCTGCAGGAGTGTCTCAGGCATCTTCGTCTGTGCTTCACTTGTGGATCCCCCGGCCATATCAGTCAGGACTATCCGCCGCGATAGCATGCCCGCTTGCCCCCCACCTCCAGTTTGGGCAGCTCTTCTAGCTCCACCTCGACCTACCCTAGTAGCTCCAGCTCAGCACAGACCCTATCCTCTAGCAGTGCCTCTTCCTCCATAATAGCAGGTTTATCAGGAAGCGTAAAGGTAGCAACCATCACGTCAAACGTTTATGATATCAGCTGTGGAAGTTAAGGTAAACGACCGGGTTATCACTGGTAAGAACTGTTCATTCTTAGTTTTACTTGCATATGAATTTTTTTTCCTCATTTAGCATTACCTGATGATATCATAATAGGATTGTTCATGAGTGCTAAGTTTAGTTGCATTTACCTCCTCCTATAATAGGCAAGGTTCTTGTTTCTTCCGTTCCTACTTTATCACTCTTTAACTCTGGAGCTTCTCATTGTTTCTTGTCTCGTTGATTTGTGAGTACCCACTCTCTTTCTATAACTCCTCTGACTATGGGCTGGAATATCAACACTGGCAGTGGTGTTTTAGTAGCATCCAATTGTTATGAAGCATGCTCAGTGGTCATTAGCGGGAGGGAGCTCTTTGCAGATTTCCTGGTGATTGATTTGCCGAGTTTTGATGTAGTATTTGGAATGGATTGGTTGGGGTCATTCTTTGCCACCATTGATTGTTGCCGTCAGAGTGTAGTATTTAAGATACTAGATCACCCGAGGTTTGAATTCCTCAGTGGCAGTATATCGGCTAGACCGGTAGAGTACAAAGCTAAACCGAAGAAGGTGACGTTTGCTGCCATGCAAGTAGAACCCGAGAAATCAATTGTAGTTCGACAATTTGAACATGTATTCCCCGATGACATTTACGGGTTGCCACCAGATCGAGCAATTGAGTTTTCTATAGAATTGAAGCCTAAAACCGCTCTGATCTCCAAGACTCGTTATTGTATGCCTCCAGCTGAGTTGGTCGAGCTTCGGACTCAGTTGGATGATCTTATGCAGAGAGGCTTGATATGACCCAGTGTATCAACCTGGGGAGCACCTGTGTTGCTTGTGGGTAAGAAGGATGGATCCAAGCGGATGTGCATCGACTACCGGGAGTTGAATGTTGTGACAGTGAAGAATAAGTATCCACTTCCCCGTATTGATGATATTTTCGACCAATTGGGAGGACCGAGAGTATTTTCTAAGATGGATTTGCGGAGTGGGTATCACCAGGTGAAGGTCAAGGACTCTGATGTTCCTAAGACTGCGTTTCGCATGAGATATGGACATTATGAGTTCTTAGTGATGTCGTTTGGTGTGACTAATGCGCCAGCGACATTCATGAACCTGATGAATCTGGTATTCTATGATGTACTGTACAAGTTTGTAGAAGTCTTTATTGATGATATCCTAGTATACTCTAAGAGTGAAGCGGAGCATGCAGAGCATCTGCGGTACGTGTTGAAGACCTTGAGAGAGCATTGGCTATTCACCAAGTATAGTTTCCAGTTCTGGCTAGATCGTGTTGTGTTTCTAGGACATGTGGTGTCAGAAGACGGCATATCAGTGGACCCGGAGAAGGTATCTGCAATGAAGGATTGGCCTACGCCTAAGACAGTGTCTAATATTAAAAGCTTTTTGGGATTAGCTAGATACTACCGTAACTTCATCAGAGATTTCCCAAAGATTACAGAGCCGATGACGCAACTTATGAGGAAGGATGTTAAGTTTGTCTGATCTGATGCTTGTGAGCAGGCGTTTGAGGAGTTAAAGTCTTGACTGATCTCGGCCCCAGTCTTGACGATACCAGATAAGAGTGGGAACTTTGAGGTGTTTTGCGATGCATCTGGTAGAGGATTGGGATGCGTTCTCCAGCAGGATGGTCATGTGGTACCGTATGTCTCTCGTCAGTTGAAGAAGCATGAGCAGGATTATCCTACCCACGGCCTGGAGTTGGAAGTTGTGATTTTTGCCCTTAAGCTTTGGAGGCATTATTTGTTGGGAGAGCAAGTGAATGTTTTCACAGACCACAAGAGCTTTAAGTACATCTTTACTCAGAAGGAGCTCAATATAAGGTAGCGCTGATGGTTGGAGTTGATGACAAATTACGATATTAACCTTCAGCACCACCCTGGAAAGGTTAATGTAGTACCAGACGCTTTGAGCCATTTGCCAGCAATCATGACCCTCACAACTCAGTGGAGACTTCACAGGAGTCACCTGCTTGTGCAGCCTTGCTTCGCTCGACCAATGTCGATTGAATCTGAAGATTTATCAAAGAAGCGGCAACTCTTAGAAGAAAAACTTCTATATTAATATTCCTCACTACCTACTGAAGTTTCCACTGAGTTGTGAGGGTCATGATTGCTGGCAAATGGCTCAAAGCGTCCAATACTACATTGACCTTATCAGAGTGGTACTGAAGGTCAATGTTGTAATTTGCCATCAGCACCAACATCGGTGCTGCCTCATATTAAGCTCCTTCTGAGTAAAGATGTACTTCAAGCTCCTGTGGTCCATGAACACCTTCAATTGCTCCCCCAATAAATAATGCCTCCAAAGCTTAAGGGCAAAAATCACAACTACCAACTCCAGGTCGTGGGTAGGATAATTCTGCTCACGCTTCTTCAACTGATGAGAGGCATACGCTACCACATGATCATCCTGCTAGAGAATGCATCCTAATCCTCTACCATATGCGTCCCAAAACATCTCAAAGTTCCCACCCTTATCTGGTATCGTCAAGACTGGGGCTGAGATTAGTTGAGACTTTAACTCCTTAAACGCCTACTCACAAGCATCGGACCCGACAAACTTAACATCCTTCCTCGTAAGTCACGTCATTAGCTCCGCAATCTTTGAGAAATCTCTGATGAAGCGACGATAGTATCTAGCTAATCCTAAAACGCTCTTAATATCAGAAACCGTCTTAGGGGTAGGCCAATCCTTCACTGCAGATACCTTATCTGGATCCACCGATTTGCCATCTCCTGACACCACGTGTCCTAGAAATGCAATACGATCTAGCTAGAACTGGCACTTACTATACTTTGTGAATAGCCGATGCTCTCTCAAGGTCTTCAACACGTATCGCAAATGCTCTACATGCTCCACTTCACTCTTAGAGTATACTAGGATATCATCAATAAAGACTTCTACAAACTTGTCCAGTACATCATAGAATACCAGATTCATCAGGTTCATGAATGTCGTTGGCGCATTAGTCACACCAAACGGCATCACTTAGAACTCATAATGTCCTTATCTCGTCCGGAACGCGGTCTTAGGAACATCAGAGTCCTTGACCTTCAACTGGTGATACCCGCTCCGCAAATGCAGCTTAGAAAATACTCTGATCCTCCCAGATAGTCAAAGATATCATCAATACGGGGAAGTGGATACTTATTCTTCACTGTTACAGCATTCAACTCCTGGTAGTCGATACACATCTACTTAGATCCATCCTTCTTACCCACAAGCAACACAGGTGCTCCCTAGGCTGATACACTGGGTCGTATCAAGCCTCTCTGCATAAGATCATCCAACTGAGTCCGAAGCTCAGCCAACTCAG
>NC_033800.1:91599248-91638645 GCF_001876935.1 Asparagus officinalis
GATCCAGTGGTAACCCGTAAATGTTATTGGGGAATACATCTTCAAATTCTAGAACTATAGTTGGCTTCTCAGGTTCCACCTTCATGGCAGCAAACATCACCTTCTTCGATTTAGCTCTGTACTCTACCGGTCCAGCCGATGTACTACCACTGAGGAATTCAAACCTCGGGTGATCCAGTATCTCAAATGCTACACTTTGATGGTGACAATCAATGGTGGCAAAGAATGACCCTAACAAATCCATTCCAAATACTGCATCGAAACTCAGCAAATCAATCACCAGGAAATTTGCAAAGAGCTCTCTCCCGCTGATGACCACTAGGCATGCTTCATAACTACTGGATGGTACTAAAACACCACTACCAGTTTTGATATTCCAACCCGTAGTTAGAGGAGTTATAGGAAGAGAGTGAGTACTCAGAAATTAACGAGACAAGAAACAATGGGAAGCTCCAGAGTCAAAGAGTGATAAAGCAGGAACGGAAGAAACAAGAATCTTGCCTATTACAAGAGGAGGTAAATGCAACTGAACTTAATACCCATAAACAATCCTATCATGATATCATTAGGTAATGCTAAATGAGGGGAAAAATCCATATGCAAGTAAAACTAAGAATGAACAGTGCTTACCAGTGATAACCTGGTCATTTGCCTCATCTTCCACAGCTGATATCATAAACGTCTGACGTGGTGGTTACTACCTTCGCGCTTCCTGATAAACCTGCTACTGTGGAGGAAGAGGCCCTACTCGAGGATAGGGTCTGTGCTGAGCCGGAGCTACTGGGGCAGGTCGAGGTGGAGCTGGAAGAGCTGTCCAAACTGGAGGTGGGGCAAGCGGGCCTGTTGTCGTTGCGGACAGTCTTGACTCATATGGTCGAGGGATCCACAAGTGAAGCACAGACAAAGACGCCTAGGGCACTCTTACTGGGTATGCCCAGGGTAGCTACAATAGGAACACTTCACCAAAGGCTGGCTGCGAGTCTGTACTCCAGAGCGTTGATAGGGGTAACCCTGGGGAAGTGGCTGTCGCTAGGAAAAATGCTGCTGCCTCTGTGGAGCCTGCTGCTGCTTTGGAGGAGGACGCTCGACATTTCGAGCTAGAGCTATTAGTGTCCTGCTCTGAACCACATGTGGATCTTCAGGCTCCTTCTGAATACTCTCGATCTCGTGTGTTGCATCCAGTACGACATCGTGAGACGCAAGTGCTCTACCAGCTTGAGCAAACTTGATATACTTATCCAGACCCTTTTGGAACTGATGCCTCCTAATAGTAGGGTTGGTAACCAGGTGGGGAGCATATCGACTAAGGTAAGAGAACTCTGCTTCATACTCATCAACTGATCAACCTTCCTGCTTAAGCTCGACAAATCTACGCAGAAGCTCATCCCAGGTAGATTGGGGGAAATACTTCCTGTTGAAGCGTTCCGTGAATGTTTCCCACAGAATTGGCCTCACAAGATGGGTCTTCTTAGCTTCCCACTAGATCCGAGTGGTATCAGTGAGCTGGATATCCATAAGATCTACCCACTCTACAGGAGCAATACGGGTCACCGTGCGGATGGTCTCGGTAACCTTCCGGAACTCCTCTGCTGCTAGAGGTCCTTTAGCACCAGAGAAGGAAGGGGTTCGCATGTATCGGAATTCCCTAACACCGGACTCTGCACGAGGGGGAGGCTGGTGTTGAGGCTCCTGCTGCAAGTGCCCAGCCAGATGCAGCTGATTAGTAACCAATCCATGAATCATCACCAGGAGTTGGTTCGGATCCACTTCAGGTGGCGAGGCACTACTACCAGACGAGTTACCATAGCTACGTGTACCCACCATGATTCTGAAGGAAATCGAGGATCAAGAGGAAAACTATGGTCAAAATCAAAACTAAAATTGAGAAAAATAGGATCTAAAGCATAGTTATTAAGAAAATAGGATAAGGGCTTAATTGTAGTCTTACGGATGAGATATGATATGCATCTAAATTGTCTAATATATTCTTACTAGTAGGAACTCGGGAATGTGACCTGTATGGGCCACCATAATAACTTGTCACACCCCGCTTCCTAAAATACCAGGGAATCAGAACGTGAACAAGCCTGCAATGTATTTGATTGAGGAGAATAAATAATAGATCATTTCTTCTTAACCTAATACGCTAAGCGTCAAGCAATATAACATGCGAAGTCACAGGTCCCCGATAACAATTAGTAAGAATATAATACACAACTCAGAATAGAAAAGAGTCATATCACAAATAGAATATCATCCGAGACACAAAAGTTTGGGTCAAACATGCCCTTATTACAAAACAGTCCAACTAAAAACATGAAAATACATAGTCCAACAGAAATAAGAAGGAATACTACATAAATAACTAAATCCCTCAAAAGACTAAAAGAGAAAGTACTATATAAATAATCTAGTATTCATCAACAACTACAGAAAAGAATGGCTAAGCTTTAGTCTGTTCTTCTGTTCTATCTGGAAGACACTCCGGCTAGGCATACTTCGGTTCTAATGCATCATCATACTTGACATGTACATCCTCTAAATCTAACGTACACCAGAGAAAACAGGTGTACGTCAGCATGCATGGCACATGGCAAGACCCCACAAAGAAAATAGAACGGTCGAATAACCAGTGCGATAACTGATGCAACAACAGAAATGACAAAGAAACATGCAACTGTAAATCTAACAAAATCAACATGCAATCCACTACTAAAATGATAATCATAAGGCTAATAGTATACAATAACAGGGTCGAGTACTAGCCATCCTAAAATAGATCATAGGTCCATATCTCACATAGAGTCAATGTTAATATTCTTGGATAAACGACCATTCATAAATCCTCTACGTGCATCCAATACCGCTACACGAATCGGTCAAAGGACTACACGTAATCCGATTTTAGCGTGGTCCAAACTCAAGCAGAACTCGGGTGACTACACAAATTCACTGACCAAAGTGACTACACGAATTCACTGGCTCGAGATTGGACTGGAAGATACATCAACAGCCACATCCGATCACATGAACCAATACTTCCCCATCTTAACTCTTCTCGCTTATCTAAGTCAACAATCATAACCTAAACTAGATCTTTGGTCTACCTTCTAAATTTATGTCAACGCACACACACATGTCACTAAGTCTTTTTCATGACGCACAAGGCCACTAAGTCATGAGCTACTAATGGTTCTCAAACACAACAAGAACAATGAATGCAGCTAATTCTATACAAATAAAACATGGTATGTCATGTAATTAAAATAAGAATCATGGAATCGGCGGATGTTTTGCACATAAAATGTCAAAGTCAACATCCACCCATAACACGTTCATAAACTAAATTAATTTAAAATAAATAATTTTTTAACAAAATAAATTCCTTTAAAATTATCTCTCACCATACTTATTCTAAAATTAATCTTTTAAAATAATAAATTCAAAAATAAAAAAATAATCTTTTTACAAGATAAATTCTCATTAACTCAAAATAGTCTATTTTCCAAAAATAAATTCTTTTTAAAAATATTTATCATTCTAAAATAATTCCTTCCACAAAATAAATTCTAAAAAATATTATAATTATTCTAAAATAATCTCGTTGTCAAAATAAATTCTATAATTTATTATATTTATTCTGGAAATACTATTTATCACATAATTACGATTCATTCAATATCATTCATTAAACCCACACAGATACTTATTAATAGATCTAAAAATTATACGAAATAAAATAACAGAACAGGAATCTTGCACATAATTAATTTACGATGGATATAATAATTGACACGAACTAAATGAGAATCAGGAATGACATCTTGTCTTGGGTTTCTGTCGAACGTATCGATGTTGAATGTGCAAGTCTACGGCCCACGAGTGAGGCGGCAACAATGATACTGTGGCGAGTGTCGGATCTAGGCATGGTGGCGGATCTGGACGCGGCATCTCTGGCATGGGTGGATCTAAGGTGGTGATGAAAGCTGACGTTGGTGGCTGTTAGAAGGTGATTAGGGCTTGGAAGGAGCTTGGAGCTCGTCGGGGATGAGATGCAGATCTGGAGGTAGTTCAGGGGTGGCGAATAGCAGTGGGAGGAGGGCGACTGTGGCGAGGGGGCTCGGGCTTGGCGGTTTGCGGGGTGACGGGGCGCTGTAGCATGGAGGAGAGCAGATGCGGTGGAAATATGGCAGCTTTGGTGGCGAGCTGAGGGCTCGGCGGGTGGGAGGAGAGGCAGGGGTGTAAGCAGAGCTAGAGTGCGGGAGAGGAGACTGGGCGGTGGAGGACTATGGCGGAGCAGCGAGGAAGGCTGAGGGAGGTGTGGCACGTGGAAGGAGGAGAGGAGGTGAAGGGACAAGGTTGGTGGGGCGCTGTCGGAGCTGGATGGTGTGGGTGGCGTCTGGACGACAGCAAGGTAGGCGGTGATGACGGAGAGCGGCAGTGTCAGAGAGTTGAGGCTGGGTGGCGAGGCTAAGGAGGGGCAGCGATCGTTAGCGTTGGCGTGAAGGTCGGAGCTAGGGAAAGGAGATGAGAACGAGAGAGAGAGAGAGAGAGAGAGAGAGAGAGAGAGAGAGAGGAGAGAGGGATGGGGAGTTAGGATCTGGGCTGTGGTATCTTTTGAAGGGAGAGAGAGAGTACGAGAGAGAAAATTGATTGGAGAGATAAACGAAGGGGGAGGAGCTGGATATGATGAGGAGAGATTTAGGGGATGAAATATATAAGAGAGAGAGAACGTGATTAGGGGAGGGAATAGGGACATGATTATGGGAGAAAGAAGGGAATGAAATAAATATGGAAAAAGAGAGAGATTTGGTTATGGAGATATGTTACCATATACATAAGAATAACTATTATAATAATAATTTAAATGAATATTAATATTAACAAAATTATCAACAACCAAATATTTATATACATATATTTATATATATGCTAATGTACTAAACTCAGGTATACAATAATAATAACAAGATTAATAATAATAATAATAACCAAATATCAATTTAAAAGTTTTTACTATAATTAATTAAATTTATAATTAGAAAAACTATTAAAATAAATATAAAACTAAATTTTTAAATCATAAAAAATTTTAGAAAATCGAGTAAATATAAACACTCTTTTATAAATGATAATTTAATATTTTAAAATACCAGAAAAATTATTTTAACTAGTATCGAAAATTCATGGTCATCATAGCAAGACCCCGAATCCCCGGGTTAATCCACCCTACACGTATCTGATGGCCTGGTTCGTCAGACACTATGAGTGTTTAATGTCCGCGCCCTTGGTGTGCCCTGCAAGAGGGTTCATACCCTTTGTTCAACGATTGGAGAGCTGCTTTGGAGACCCAACGACATCATCAACATGAGGAACGAGTTATCATTCTTCGGAAATTATGGCTTCTTCTGCTTTTTCCCACCGACGGGGGATACAGCGAGTCGCTTCGAGACGCGCCAGCTATGGACGGGCACACCGCTTAATCTTTGGGCACCTTCTGATGGGTGGTGAACATTCGTCCGGGTTATCACATTCTTCGGATGGGTCTAACATGCTACCTGGAACCTTATCTCCCTTACCGATTTGCCCTCTAATTTGGGTACGATCAGATGTATGTGGGGAACATCAATCCTCATTTGTGTTATGAGGGAGGGTTGGTTGACAGAGCGCGGGGGTGGTTCTGGACACATGCAGGATGCACCGATGTAAGGTTCGAGTTACCACGACGGGACTGTATCCTCCGTCGTACGCTTACATATTATAAGTGGTACCGAGGCATGAGTGCAAATCCGGAGGGATTCATCATCCACGAATCTTGCTTGATGGCGCAAAGACGCCGATCGAGAGCCATTCTCCCCGCATCGAGGTAAGGAGGTCATCGACAAGCTGAAGAGCCCAAAGTGGCTCCTATGGAAGAGGCCACTCGTGAAGGTTGGGAGGAGGAGTTGTATGAAGGGTTGGGGAATTTCCTCCCAACCCAATATGATCCATCCCAGGTGGGGCTCGGTGGAGGGCAAGAGACAACCGTGGTGTTAGCCAGAGTTGAAGAGCACTTGGAGTGTGTTAGGGGCCTTATTGTTGAGCGAATGCAGGCCTCAGCCTTCGCTCTTGATTTCCTGTCCCCGCTGAAGTGTGGACAAGAGATAGATGTTGGCATCTCTATTGATCCAGTAGTCAATAGAGCTTGCTATGCAGAGGAGGCTTTAGCTCGTGAGGAGGCCTCGACTCAAGAGGAGGTGTTGGGTCGGATGATCATTGCAACTGGTGCTTAGGCATAGGTTCAGCCTTCCGAAGATGTTTCCCTTTCTCCTGCTTCTCGCTTCAACCAAAGAATCATGGAGCAGACTATCGAGAATTTCTGAACTTGCCTCCATGATAGCATCCAAATGGTGTTGGATGAAGGTTGTTATTTTGACCAATTCAGACCATATTTGGACATGTATCTGAACGAGCTATGTGTGTTGACAGGCACAAACACGGCTTCTCCCTTCCAGTGGTGCTTGGAGGTGGCGAAAAGGGACGTCCAGGAATTTCTTGACCTTCGTTCGAAGGACGTCATTGCCCAGGCTGTTGAAAATGTTTGATCCATATCAGAGGAATAGAAGCAATACTTAGATGAGACCATGGTCGAGGAGATCAGGCTGTTGAAAGAGGTAGAGTGAGCTACTGTAGCCGTTGTGGAGATGGCCGAGGAGCATCAGAAGGTTGGCACCTTTTCGGCGGATGCGGCTCAATCCATATAAAATGCAAAACAAATGATCGCCGAACTACAAGCCTTTTTAGCCGTTAAGGAATCAGCTTATGAATGGGCATCGCAAGAGTTGAAAGAGATCGAGGATCGGCAGCAGCTGATCATCGTCGACCTCGGGGAGAAAAATCAAGCCCTAGAAGTAGTGAGGGAGAACCTCCATAAAGCAGTCATGCTCATCGAGGAAGACATTCGTAGGGAGACCCTCACCACCTTAGAGAGGGAGCACCAAAGACAGATTCGGGATGCCGAGTTATGGTTGAAGAGTTTTTGACTTTGTTTGGATGTACCCTCTTTTGTTGGACTTTATTTGAACATTTAGTCTGAACTTCGTTCGAATATGTTGTCAGATCCTTTCTAATGAATGAAATTATGCTTTTGTTGTCCTCTTGTCGCTTCCAATGCTTTGTGTGCATATTTTCCAACTCTTGTTGGACAACACCTAGGATTTTTAGCAAACTCTCAGCTATCAACGGATTTAATTTGTCTTTACCGATTACCGTTCGAATCGGGCTAGCCATACTGTTCCCCTTAGTATGATGAGTAGTCGAGAAGTTTTTCTTAGGCTTAATGCTAAGATTTCTCCTCTTCTCTTAGCCGTTTGAGGCGTTGGGTTGGGTTAACTACAACCATTAGGTTGTAATTGAGTTGGATCGTGTCATTAAGTATAACAACTTAGTCCAATGTGAATGGTCATCATGTAAGACCACGATAGGATTCGAATAAAAACTCGCCATTTGGCGGGTCGTTGTTTAGAATAGGGGGTCGATATGGCACATTGCTTGGTAGGCTGATATCGACGAACAACGTCATTTGCGAGAATGACGGTGTTGGGGGAATCAAATCATTCACGGATGTATGAGTGTGATGATTGATTGCTGTAAGAGCCATCACATGGTAGGCTGCTGCCCATCGATTGTGCTAAGGATATTAGAACGCTCGGAATGGATCAGACCACTTAGGGACGTATGAGTGTGACGACTGATCAGACAATGCCATTTGCGAGAATGACAGTGTCAGCTACCAGAGGTAATTGTTAACCTGATAGGATTATCGCAATCAGAGTGACTTTGAGGACCTACCATCCTATTAAAGAGGATTAGTAAGTTGATTTTGTCAGATGTGTAGTGTTAACGTGAAAAGATTGTCGGGATCGGAGCGACTTTGAGGACCTATCATCCTATTGAAGAGGATTGGTAAGTCGATTTTTATCATGATTAAGAGTGGATTACTCAGATGGCTGGTATCCATCTAGAATAATAAGCTTGTTCCGGGTTATCCTTAAGAATATCATGTGTAGTATCCTCTAGGAACTTCCTGTCAAAGGTAGGGAATAGTTTAGCCTCGTATACCAGTTGGAGGTTGTCGGGTTATCCTTAAGAATATTATGGGTAACATTCTCTAGGAACTTCCCATCAAAGGTAGGAAACAGTTTTGCCTCGTATACTAGTTAGAGGTTGCCGGGTGATCCTTAAGCATATTATGTGTAACATTCTTTAGAAACTTCTCGTCAAAGGTAAGGAATAGTTTAGCCTCGTATACCAGTTAGAGGTTGGGAAAACAGTTTATACTTGCATACCCGTTAGAGTATTAAGGAGGTCGGAAGAAGACTAAGGGTAGTACTTCTTCAGGAATTTGTCATTGATAGGCATTAGAATCTTGTCACCGTTCGGTTTGATGAGGCGATAAGCTCCATTTGGATAGATCATTTCTATTACAAATGGACTTCTCATTTGGGTTAGAATTTGCCTTTCTTCTTGGAGTTAAGGATCATGGGTCGTCGAACTACGAGGACCAGCTCTCCCTCCTTGAAGGATCTGTGTTTGACTTTCTTATCGAAAGCCTTAGAGATTCGGGTTTGATAGAACTCAATGTGCTGCTATGCTTTAAGCCTCTTTTCATCTAACACCTCTAATTAATGATAATGCTGACTGAAGGACATGGAGCCCCCGTGATGCTCGTAACTGTGGGGCGCGTTGCGGTTCCTCCTTGCTATTTCATCTTGAGCATACAAAACAAGGTAAAATAAAAACAATATAGAAATTCAAATAATAAATTAAAAATATATACTTCAATAATACCTAAATTTCAGCTGTGTCCTAGTAATCACAAAGTGCAAAAAATTCTACTCCATCTACATGCTCGTCAAGATGCCAGAAGCACTCCCAATCGTTTGTTATTTGAATAGAATACTTTTTCTTCACCTCAGATCACCACCTCTTGAACGATAGATTGATTTGCGTGAAGCAGTAAGTCCAGGCACAAATGTTATCATCAATGAAGAAAAATTGCTTCAGCATATAAAAAAAAGAGATACAAATCAGTGTATTAAACATAATAATAAACTAATAACTCCAAATGATGAAAATCCAAATAAATGACTCACACATATATATCTCCAACAAGCCACCAGCGCATCAATTCGTTATGATTTTCAAGTCAAAAAAATATTAAAGAAATCATGTCTCCTGGCTAAAACGGCGAGAAAATTATTAAAAGCATTAGCAAATGCCCCGACAGGCACTCCGTGCTCCCATCGGATCACGGTCCTCCAATAAATATCAGGGATAATGTTCTGAGGCTTGGTAGCACTACGGTCGCGCCTAGGAGGTCGCCCGGTACCTGTGAAATAATAAAAATCGGGTGGCATATAAATCAATCCATATTGATAATAAAAAGTAAAATAATAACCGATAAACTATAAAAATCTATTCACACCTTTCAGTTCGATGCATCTACGCCTTGCTTACTCGTACCTACGCTACATGATAGGTCACAAAGCATGATAAGATTCCTAATCCCCCTTCACCTTGGCCGGGTCGTGGACTCGCTGATCTGGAATAGAATCTGGTGGTAGTGACGTAGCTTCTACAGCTACACTATACGGCTCATATCTCCGCTCCTCTAATACATCTGCACACAGCAGCGGCGGCAACGACGATATCTCAGCATGCTGTGTAGGATCAGCCTGTGCCTCTACATCATGTGAAGCATCTCCACTGCCTGTGTCCTGTGGCGGCGAGTCATGTATAGCATCTCTACGTCCTGTGTAGGAAATGTTAAAAAATAATATTAGGCTAACATTAATAGTTTATAGAAATATACAGATATAATAAATAAATAAAAATACCTAACATAGATGCATGTGCGTCGCCTCTAAAATGTCTACCAAAAAGTCTCTCAAACGCTTTCTTACGTAGTCCTTTTATCATCTATACTTTGAAAATATAATGAGCATCCAACAAAAGCATATAATGCAAATAATTAATAAATAGCACATGTTAACCAGTCAAACAGATAATGTAAAGGTAATACTATAATACATGTCACAAACTAGCACATGATAACCAGTCAAACAGATAATATAAAGGTAATACTATAATACATGACACAAACTGATATATAATAACCAGTCAAACAGATAATATAAAACCAATACTGTAATACATGACACAAACTGATACATTATTATGACGATGTTGAGGCTCTACTCTGCAACCGTGTGCGGTTAGCTTGAGACCGTGTGCGTGCCGACAAAAGGACTATTTTTATAGTTTTATCGACTCCACAGCAAACTGGTTTTTTACCTTTACGCCTTGCCTTACATATAATCGCAAGTACATCGGGGCGTGCTAGTGCAATTTCATCCATCAGATTATTATTTTGTATCAAGGAAAACTCAGCAACTGCTTCATCGGCGAAGATAACCTCCTCATCGTGATCTTTGTCAGACATAGCTTTACGAATGTAGGCTCTAGGCGGATTCTTAAGGACAAACCATTCGTCATTTTTTATTATATCTTTGACATAAAAGCATTGTTTGGCATGAGCAGCTACCATGTACTTTTCATTCTGATATATTTTCTTGTTAAGACTAACGAGTGTGTAACCGTAGTCATCCTTCGTCTTTTTCAGCTCACACCAACGAACCTTAAACATCACATGTCTGACTTCCTTATTAATCTCATAGAAAATCTCCACGATGTCTTCTACCTGACCGTAGCAATAGAATTCACCTTGTATCGAATTTAGATCTTTTGAACTAGCGTATGACAGTTGCAAAAATGAACAGAACACAATGCTGTTTTGCGTTTGTCATCCCTCTTCAGAACCGATGGTGTTAAACCTAAATTCGTTGATGTAGTAGCCTCCATAATGCTTAACCACATTAGAAGGACCTCTGGTATATAAACATACTTTCTCAGACAGGTTAACCCCATTCGTAATCCGTTGGTCAACCTTTAAGAAATAAAACAAATAGTTTAAATATCTGGTGGTAGGCACGTGTATTTTGTTGGCCTTCTTGTTTTGATGTTGATTTACAAACAATTTACATCTAATGTTGTTTGTCTAATGTTTGTGTTTTCGTATTTATTCTAGGCAAACAACAAGTTAGAGGATGGGTGGAATAACACTTAACGATCATATCAAATGGAGGTTGGTGAAATTGTGGAGTGAAGCAACGTCAATTCAAGTTAAAGATCCAATTACAAGCTTCTTCCGCAAAGTTTACCAAGTCATGCTTATTGAAGACCTTCATCAAGCTTGGGTATATTTAGTTTAGGTTTTATATTATGTGTGTTAGTACTTTAAGCTCAATTATATACACACATACATGTTTTGGTTTTGTATATATATATAGTTTATATATATACATATATGTTTTTGGTTTCTTGTATATATATATAGTTATATATATGAAATATGCATATTTGTGAAAATATTGTGTTTTTAATTTATAGAATTCATAACAACATTTTATATCCTTTATTAAGTCTATAAGAACGTTTGAAAATGTTTTAAAGTTGTGGTTATGTCAAAACATCAAATTTCATGTATATCAACTTTTTATGTTTTGGACATACTTGCAAAATACATGAGTTTTCACAATTAGGAAATGAAATTTAAAAAATTTCTTCGTTTACATGTTTATATTCATATATACAAACATTTCCCCAAGTTTTACTAATTTTGGAGTTGTTTTGTTATTTTTAATTGAATTTACAAAATCGAGTTTTTAGCAGTTTTTTAGAAACTGTTTATCTGTGTTCAAATATTTATTTCTCTCAATTAGAAAGTGATTTTTCAGAAATTCTTTCTCTAACATGTTAATATACATGCTTAGAACATTCTCTCAATATTTCATGATTTTTAGAGTTTATTTACTATTTTTATTTTATTTTACAAAGTCAGATACGTGTTTTTCCAGAACTGCAGAAACTGCTTGTGCATGTTATAAGTCTACTCTAAGTCGACTTATCATAAGTCTACTCTAAGTCGACTTGTTATAAGTCTACTATAAGTCGACTTATAAACTGTCTTTCTGTATGTGTTTTTATTTCTGTCAAGTCGACTTGTGTCATCTGTTAAGTCGACTTATATATAGTCGTTTGAACAGTAACAGCTAGTTTCCAGCTTTAATTATTTTAATATTTTTAAGGGTTTTGGTTGGGTTTTTGGGGTTGTTTGATGAGCCTATAAATACCTCATATTCTCATACTTCTAAGATAAGCAAGAGAATGGTTTAAAAGATTTTAACAAGAGTTTAAGCTTGTTTTAAGCTTGTTTAAGGGTTTGGTTTAAAGCTGTTTTGGTTTTCACAAGTGGAGGAGATCATCTTCTTATTTGGGCTTCAATCTCCATCTCTCCATCTTGTTATTCAGAGAAGAATCTCTAAACTCATTTCTAGCTATTTATTATTTTGTTTATAACTTCTATATGCTAGATTTTAATTGAGTTTAGTTTTGATTTATTGAATCTCATTGTTACACACACCCACTTGAGCTTATTGTATTTGCATACATAGTAAATTAGGGTTGTGAGAGATTGTAACATTGAGTTGTGCTTCATTGTGTTCTCATCTATTGTAGAGAACAAATTTATATTTGTTACATTGTGAGTGTTGTAAGGTTTTCGGTGAGCTAGAAACCGAGTGTGTTGTGAAGTTTTCGGTGAACTAGAAAACCGAGTGTGAGGAGTGAACATTGTTCAGTGAGCGTTGAAAACTGACACTGTGAGGTGTAAACGTTATTCGGGTGAACGTAGAAAACCCGGTTGTGATAGTGGATTTCTCCCCGGGAGTGGGGAGCGGAGACGTAGGACGGAAGGTCCGAACTCCGTGATCATTTGAGTGTGTTTGAGTTTGTCATTGGTGAATTTGCTTTTGCATTTATCTTATATCGCCAATTGTGCATTGTCTCATTATTCTTATCATCCTCTATCTTGTTTCATTTTGTTTACTCTTGTATTAGTTTATATATCCTTGCATATATATTTCGTCATATAGGATATATCTCATTGCTTACATTGCTTATCCTAGCTCATATATCTTGTGGTATTTTATTCTTGCTAGGATAACTTATTAATTAATTTTAATTGGCATTTAATCAGATTAGATTAGCATAAGACCCTAATCACCCCCCTCTAGGGTCCAACAGAAAATTCCTGGGATTTATCGTTACCTCCAAGGGAATTTTTCTTGACCCAGAGAAAATCCGCGCTATTCAAGATATGCCACCTCCGAAGAATCTCAAAGGCATTTGTATCTTGCTTGCATATTTTTACAAATTATGGATATGAATGATGCATCTTGTTTAGGCTATGATTCTAGTATTGCTCCTAAATTCAATGCTTTCCCTTATGCTCAATGGTGTTTTAGATTCAAAATATTTGTTCAATCTAAAAATATCGATTTATGGGAAATCATTGATTGTGCTTATATTGTGCCCACGTTGGAGAAATCCAAGTGGAGCAAACATGATAAAAAGATGTTTATTATGAACAAGCTTATGTTAGAATTTTTATTAAATGCATTTGATTCATTTATGTCTAACAAGCTTGATTCTTTTGATAGCGCTTATACATTATAGAAATTCATAGAAGCGCATCAAGAAGACTTAGAGGCGATCCGACAAGCTTTGGAGGATCCCGCTACAAGTTCTAAAGGAGCTTCATGCACACGAGCACTAGGCGATAGCCCTAGTGAGGTTTGCGAGTTCGAACCCGATAATGATTTATATAATGATGAACTTGCTTGTGCTAGTGATAAATTATTGCATGCCTACAAGAAATTGCAAAATGATTTTATTGATTTACAAAGCAAGCATGTAAATTTGAAATCCGATCATGAGTCTTTATCTTCTAAGTTTGATACTATTTCTAATGAAAATATGATCCTTAAAGAAAACAATGAAAAATTAAAATTGGATCATGATTCTTTGCTTTCAAACTTTGCTAAGTTAACTCATGAAAGAGATAATGTCATGCTAGAAGTAGTAGCTATTAGAAATGATTTTGATAACCATACATGCTCTACTTCTATTATCAATGATGTTGTGCATAATGATGATTTGAATCTTGTTAAGGAACGCATATCATGCTTAGATTCAACTTTAAAAACATGCATTGATAACCATAAGAAACTTATGGACAAGTGTGCTAAATCTAGTAAATCACCCATACACTATGCACACTTGTATAGAAAAGTTTACAAGTGCTCCATTTGTGGTCGTAAAGGCCATTTAGCTAAATTTTGCTATGATGCACAAAAACATAAGAATATTAATCCTTCTTGTGCATCTCATCAAGTTTCTTCATCACATGTACACACACATGCACCTATTTCTCATCATAAGAATGCTAATGTGTATCATTGTGCTTTTTGTGGTAGAGTTGGTCACTTAGCTAAGTTTTGTTTTGATTTGCGAAAAGTTTCTAAATCGCAAAATATTTCAAGTAGACCAACATTGTTTCAAAATGTTTCTCATTTGCAAAATAATCTTAAAAGACCATCTTTATTTGCAAATGTTCCTCGTGCACATCCACATGGTCAACATAACCAAATGCATCCTCTTCATTGTACTTATTGCAATCGAATGGGTCATTTACATAATTATTACTATGACCGAACCCGTGCACTTAATGCGCCCAAATGGGTTCATAACCTAAGGGCTTTGAGCTTAAATGATAGGGGTCATGTCCCTAAATCTTTTGGTACCAAGAGTTCTTGGGTACCAAAACAAATTTGATTTTTTAAACCAAGAATTTTAATGTTTTTATCTTTTTTTCTTAGTTTTGAAAATTATGCTTTAAAATCTTTTGGTTATGAAAACAATCTTTCTTGTATCAAATCTTTTGTTTTCATAATTATTATTTTTATTTTGATGAGAGGACTATGTTTATATAACCCCCCGAATCATTGGGTGTTTATTCCCAAATCTTGTTTACCGGATGCTTAAATATTTACATGGGTTGATACTAGCTCAATAGCTAGATATAATTGCCTCTCTTGATTTTTGAAAATCAATGATGATTTGGTTTTATGATTTAAATTTTGATTTATGATTTTATTTGATTGATTTGTTTTTATTTGAAAACATTTTGCATGATTCACATGCTCCTTTTCTCTTGATTTCATAAATCTATCTTTACACATGGTTTTTGTGTTCTTTGATATGAGATACTATTTTTCATATTGATATATTCATATGTGTTCTCTTTATCTCTTTGTATGTGAGTTGTGTTTAGCATTTATGCTTGCTCACATATGTATGCCTTAGTATTCATTCCATACTTATATTCATGAGGTATGCTTGCTCACATATGTATGCCTTAGTATTCATTCCATACTTATATTCATGAGGCTTTTTGATAGGGGAGCAATCCCTATACTTGCTTCATACTCACCCATGCTTATTTGTAGGGAGAGCTTTCGCTCTCTTAATTCTTTTATCCCCTTTTTTATGTTGTCAAAGGAGGAGAAATATTATGAGTATACAAATTCCTTGTTTATATGCATGTGTATTATCTTGTATATGTTCATTTCCTTCATGCATATATTTCTTTTTGTAAATTGTTTGTCATCATCAAAAAGGGGGAGATTGTTGGCCTTCTTGTTTTGATGATAATTTACAAACAATTTACATCTAATGTTGTTTGTCTAATGTTTGTGTTTTCGTATTTATTCTAGGCAAACAACGAGTTGGAGGAAGGATGGAATCTTAACGATCATATCAAATGGAGGTTGGTAGAATTGTGGAGTGAAGCAACGTCAATTCAAGTTAAATATCAATTACAAGCTTCTTCCGCAAAGTTTACCAAGTCATGCTCATTGAAGACCTTCATCAAGCTTGGGTATATTTAGTTTAGGTTTTATATTATGTGTGTTAGTACTTTAAGCTAAATTATATACATACATACACATTTTGGTTTTTGTATATATATACATATATGTTTTGGTTTGATTTTTTAGATATGAAACAAATATATATTCATATATATGTTCATATGTTTCATATTCTATCATATTTGAAAATATATTATGTTCTTGGTTTATAGACTTGATAATATGTTTTTATATCTTTTCCTAAGTCTATAAAGCCATACAAAAGTTTCCAAAAGTTGCGTTTATGTCAAAACATCAAAATTCATGTATATCAACTTTTCATGTTTTGGACATACTTGCAAAATATATGAGTTTTCACAATTAGGAAATGAAATTTAAAAAATTTATTCGTTTACATGTTTATATTCATATATACAAACTTTTCCCCAAGTTTTACTAATTTTGGAGTTGTTTTGTTATTTTCAATTGAATTTACAAAATTGAGTTTTTAGCAGTTTTTTAGAAACTATTTATCTGTGTTCAAATATTTATTTCTCTCAATTAGAAAGTGATTTTTCATAAATTCTTTCTCTAACATGTTAATATACATGCGTATAACCTTATCTCAAAATTTCATGATTTTTAGAGTTTATTTACTATTTTTATTTGATTTTACAAAGTCAGATATGTGTTTTTCCAGAACTGTAGAAACTGCTTGTGCATGTTATAAGTCTACTCTAAGTCGACTTATCATAAGTCTACTCTAAGTCGACTTGTTATAAGTCTACTATAAGTCGACTTATAAACTGTCTTTCTGTATGTGTTTTTCTTTCTGTCAAGTCGACTTGTGTCACCTGTTAAGTCGACTTATATATAGTCGTTTGAACAGTAACGGCTAGTTTCCAGCTTTAATTATTTTAATATTTTTAAGGGTTTTGGTTGGGTTTTTGGGGTTGTTTGATGAGCCTATAAATACCCCATGTCCTCATACTTCTAAGATAACTAAGAGAAAAGTTTTAAAGAGTTTTTACAAGTTTGTTTAAGGTTTTCTAAGTGTGTTTAAGAGTTTGGTTTGTGAAGATAATTTCACAAGGGCTTGAGGAGATAATCTTTGGTGTTTGGGCTTCAAATCATCTCTCTCTCACTCTTGTCATTTATTGGAGAAGTTTTCTAAACTCAATCTAGCTTTACATTTTATTGTTTGATTATCATTTTATTAAGCTAGTGTTTATATTGAGTTTAGTTGATTTTATTTTCTCTATGTTTATACACACAACCATTTGAGCTTATTGTATTTACATTCATAGTATAATTGAGTTGTGGGATTGTGTAACTTAGAGAGTGAGCTTATAATTCGTTCTCATTCATTGTAGAGAACAAACACTTTGTATTGAGCCTAATTGTGAGGATTCACTTGTAATACACTTGTACACCGAGAGAAGTGTGTGGTGAGAGACGGGGTCGAACCCTCTAGGGTCTAACAAATCTGCCTTGGATTTTAAGTCATCCACACATGAGCGAAGATTGCTAGGTTTGCCTAGACAAAGCTCACTCATGAACCAAGGTCACACACCATTAAAATCTAGAAAAGTTGGCTAAATAGTGATGAGGCAGATGAAGTTCATGTCAATAATAGCGAACTTCAATTCCATAGAAAATTTCACTCAAGAGCCCAAATAGATTGAATAAGTAAACTCGAACATATTTGATATACTAATCAGAAATGTAAAAAAGATCTTACTTTACCTTTCAGCGATGTAGGGAATTGTCAAGAGTGTGTGTCCATAACTCTTTTATTTTTTGTTCTGCAATTAAGAGTTGTCTGGACATATAGGA
Source organism: Asparagus officinalis (assembly GCF_001876935.1). NCBI lineage: Eukaryota > Viridiplantae > Streptophyta > Magnoliopsida > Asparagales > Asparagaceae > Asparagus > Asparagus officinalis. The sequence continues at coordinate 91,616,936 of NC_033800.1, forward strand.
TGTGAAGCCTAGAATAGAATCATTTATAACGGTTAAATAGAGATAATTATTATGAGGTAATATGATCTAATTCAAATGGCTAAATACGTACGCCGCGTATATGTTAAATATAGTATCATTTGCTCAGGATATATGTGTGGGCTTGATCTAGCTCCGTTCTGAGGAATCTAGTGTCCTCCCTATGATCATTATAGAATGTTCCATTAATTATTCGTTGGGGACGGTTGAGCCTTGTCTCCACACCCCGCAAGTAACGAGAGATGAATTTCAAACTCTTGTTACTTATGTAGTTCTCTGCGATCAACCCTTCTGGACGTGCATGGTTATGCATCAGTTGTTTCATAAAACCCAAATACCTACAAACATATAGTTTCATGATTTGTGATAAAATAAAACCGAGTAACGGAATTTGAAAAAATATTAATTGAACATTATAATAATAAATACCTCTCCATAGGGTACATATTGAACTAGTCCTGTGATGCGAGCTTCATATGCTAAATGTATTGTGATATGCACAATGACCGTAAAGAACGAGGGTGGAAATAGAATTTCTATTTTACACAGTGTATTGGCTACACGTCCCTCTAATTCTTCAAACTCCTTGACATCAATCACCTTGGAGCATAACTGCTTGAAGAAACCATAGAATTCTATTATCACTATCGCGAGTTCCTTCTCAGCATGTTGCAACGCAACCGAGAGAAATTGATATAATAGAATATGATGGTCATGTGTCTTGAGTCCCAAAAATTTTCTGTCCTCAATATGCACATTTGTTGAAATGTTTGAAGCATAACCATCCGGTGTCTTCACGGACTTTAGAAATAAACACATATTGTGGATCTCATCCTTCGACAGTGTGACACGGGAGGCTGGAAGTTCAAACTATCTGTCACTCTTATTTATAACTTGCAGTTCAGGACGGATGTTCAATTCTGCTAGGTCTCAACGTGCCCTTAAGTCATCTTTTGATTTTTTTTTCCCATCTTGCAACAAAGTGTTCAAGAGATTCTCGCATATGTTCTTCTCAATGTGCATGACATCCAAGTTGTGACATATTTTTAAACTTCTCCAATATGGCAACTAATAAAATATGCTGAATTTTGACCATCCAAGTGGAAGTTCAGTGCCCTTAGAGACACGCCCATGCGACTTGGCTCTGTGAGGCTTATTTCCTTTTGAATTGCCTTTGAGAAATAGCTTACCATTTCCCTTTCCCTTCTAATTTTGCTTTAATATTTTTCTCCTAACCCCAAATGGATTTTCTTTGTTGAATCTTTTCTTTCCAAATATTTTTCTAGGTAGTGGATGTAGAAGCTCAAATATTTCTTCCCCGGTCATCCTTGGTGGTGCAGGTCTGTTTTCTGGATTGCCGTCGAACTTTCCTATTAACTTTCTGAACTTATACCCTGTAGGCAACCATCTTCTATATTGCCAATAACAAAACTTACGGTTGTATTTTAGAAACTTTTCCTCATAGTCTGACATACAAACCGGACAAGCAATCTGACCCTTCGTCGACCATCCAGATAGGTTAGCATATGCCGAGAAGTCATTAATTGTCCACATGATCATTGCCCACATACAGAAAGACTCCTTACCATAAGCATCATAAGTGTTGACACCTTCTTCCCAGAGAAGCTTCACGTTATCAATTAATGGTTGGAGGAAAACATCAATGTCATTTCCAGGAGAATATCTTCTAGGAATCAAGAGTGATAGTATCATGTATGGATGCTTCATGCACATCGACGGAGGTAGGTTGTACGGTGTCAGCAACACTGGCCAAGTAGACCAAGCGGAGCTCATTAATCCAAACGGATTAAATCCGTCACTAGCAAGCCCTAACTTAATATTCCGAGACTCCTTACCAAAGTCGTGGTATATACGATTGATGTGCTTCCATGCCTCACCGTCAGCCAGATGTCTCAGTTTCCCATCCTCTTTACGGTCGGTCGAATGCCATCGCATATTTTTAGCCAACTCGGCAGACATAAAAAACCTCTGCAGCCTAGGAATAATTAAAAAATATTGAAGAACCTTCACAGGGATTCTGCTCTACTTATTTGATGAACCGCCTTCGGATGTGCCCGTATGTTCTTTCTAGCATGATACATGACACGTCGGGTATTCCTTCAGAGCTTCATTACCCTTATTGTACAGGATGCAGCCACTAGGACATGCGTCTATCTTCTTGTAATTAAGCCCTAGCGTATCAACAATCTTGTGAGCTTCATAAGAGGTTGCGAGGATGCTCTTCTCACCGCCTAGAATAACTTTCCTGAGCAAGTCTAATAACATCTCAAAATGTATAACAGCCATCCCACTGAGTGTTTGGATATGAAGAAGCCTCAGCATAAAAGAAAGCCTTGTGAACTCCTTGCACCCCTCATATAACGGTGACTCGTTTTCTTCAACAAGTCTCATCAATCGGTCTACATCTTGAAACATATTAGTAGTGTTGACATCACTCGAAGACGGCACGGCAAGAATATCTTCCAACATTTCAGTCGTGTCAACTATCGGATTGTCGACATCAGTGAACTCTTCCTCTAATTGCATCACCGGGATGCCTTCACCGTGATGAGTCCAAAATACATAAGAGCTATCAAATCCATTGATTGACAGATGGAACCATTCCTGCAATTCTTACAAGGACAGAAAATCAACCCGCTCAGTGACCGTAGAGGGTTAGTGTCAGAGTAGGCTAAGAAGGCTTCTATTCCATCCTTGTATCGAGTGTCTAGATGCCTCCGATCACGTGGTATGCTCATGAACGATTTGTCAGGAACTATCTGCATCTAGAATTTAAAAATTAATGGAAGTGAGCATATCCCTACATATATCATTTTAATTTAGGACAAATGTATGTGACCGACTGTCAAAGGAAAGCTTCTATCCCATTAGGTATGTAAATGTGACGTGTATATGTATTTACGTGTGTTCAAGTGTACTATCATTTTGTCAAAATTTTGGCAGCACCTACCCGTTGTTCTCTGAGTACACTGTAGTGGGAAGGATATACTCCTGCATATCCCTCTGACATTTGTACACGAAGAAAAATGAGTAAGCGCCGTCGAAACTCTGACAAAATAAAAGTACACAAGAACACACATAAATATATATACACATCACGTTTACATACCTAACCCATCCACACTGGACAGATCCAATAAATATTTATATATTAGTCTACCCATCACATACGCGTACAAAAAGGTTGTTCGGACCGAACATGATGGTCTAGTATCCGCCAACCATCCCGTATGTGTATGTGACCGGTAAATAAAAATATTATATATAGTATTTATTGGACGAGGAATTCTACAGCTCGAAAATATGCGTGTACAGTTTCTAGGTAATTAACAATGTAATAGTTATGCTAACCTTCAACGTAACTCTCACTATAACCCTCAATGTAACCATCACCTAATCCTAACACTCACCTAACACTAACCCTCGCCCTCGCCATAACCCTCACCCTTGCCATAACCCCCGACTTCGCTCTCTCCTTCACCCAAACCCTAACCCTAAACCTCACCCTCACCCAAACATAACCAACCCCTAACCCTCGCCCTCACCATACCCCTAACCCTAACCCTAACCCTAACCCTCGCCCTCGCCATAACCCCTCACCCTCACCCTCACCCTCTCCCTCACCCTAACCCTAACCCTCACCCTCACCCTCACCCAACCCTAACCCTCGCCTAACCCTAACCCTAACCCTCACCCTCACCCTCCCCCACCCCTACCCCTCCCCTACCCCTAACCCTAACCAAACCATCACCCTCACCCTCACCTAACCCTCGCCTAACCCTAACCCTAACCCTCACCTAACCCTCGCCTAACCCTAACCCTCACCCAACCCTAACCCTAACCCTAACCCTCGTCTAACCCTAACCCTAACCCTAATCATAACCCGTACTAAATTTAAATTTTTTATTATAATTTTATCAAAATGAATATTTTTATTAAGGTTTGGGTTTTTTTCCATAAATTTTTTTATTTTACAAAAATTAAACTCTAATTGTAATTAAAAATTATAATTAATAAATTTAAAACAAAAAAATAAATCTCTCTTTATCTCTCCCCCTACATAACCTTCTCTTCGTGCTCTCTCGTCGGCCGACGTCGACGGCCAGCTGCCGCTGCCGCCGACGTCGGTCAACGAGAGAGAGTCAGAGAGAAGTATGTAGGTAGAGAGAAAGAGAGATTGAGGGGAGAGAGAAAGAGAGATTGATGGGGGGAGAGGGTACCTTGAGAGAAGGAGAAAGAGAATAGAGAGCGCGTGCGGTAGTGGGTCGGGGGGGGGGCGGGTGGCGGAGGGGCGGGCAAGGTGGCATGCGGCGCGCAAACGGCTCGTCGGCGGTTCGGATCCGGTGAAGAGAACGAGATGGGGGGAGAGGAGGGGGGAAATGAGGAGAGAGGGGGGAAATGAGGAGAGGGGGTGAATTAAGAGAGGGATTTGGGGATAAATCCCTCTCTCGGGCGCGCGCTACCCAAAAAATTTGGGCACGCCCGCACCCAATTTTTTTCCCTGAAAACTTCTTTAGCGACGGACATTTCCATCGCTAAAGATGTTTTTAGCGACGAAAATTTTTCATCGCTAAAACCCCATCAGGAAATTTAAAGCGACAAAAAATTTCCGTCGCTAATATATCCATTTTCTTCTATAAAAAAGTTTTACCGATGGAAATATAGCGACGGAAATTTCCGTCGCTATATGTAATGTTATAGTGACGAAAAATTTTGTTGCTATATTTCCATAGGCAAAACCCCATTTTCTAGCAGTGTATCCATCCCCCATATTTCAAATGGCAATAAATTCATTGTCAGATGCAGGTCTTCGAGTGGTTTGTGCACGTAATTGGCATGGATTTGACATACGTGGCAACTCTTGCCGTAAGTGACAGCGTCATTGACCATTTTGGGCCAATAGTAGCCGATTCTTCACAAGCGGTCCCAGAGCTTGGGTCCAGGTTGGTGAGCTCTGCAGGTACCATCATGGGCTTCCCGTAGGTCTTTGTATGCTGCTGTCGTAGAGAGATATTGAAGCAACATATTGTCGTTGCCTTTGTCGTTGCATCATAGTAGAATCTTAGTGCGCGTCTGCGAACCGATCTCGCTCCTTAACGCCCTCAGGTAATATATCGTACAAGACATAGTTGATGATCCGAAAGCGCTAATCTCTTGATTTGGATTAGTCTAAAATTCGGTTAGTGGTATTCACCTTCGAAGCATACTCTAGTTGGTAGAGTTGTTAGCTTGCGACGGTGACGTGTTGGCTTGTCCCCAACGGCTGGGCTAGGTTAGTTGCCTATGACGCCAATGCATATGCGTGCATGTTCTTGGAACAGAGCACATGCTCGATAATGTAGCTGTCGAATGATTCGGCTAGCTTGACGGTCGCTTGGTGACATGTGATCAAGTCGTCAATTTTGACTTCATATTCTCTCGTCATCTGTCTGACGATGAGCTGAGAGTCACCGTAGGCTTCGAGGTGCTTCACCCCCAACTCCTTGGTGAAGTCGAGTCTGATGAGCAGTACGCTATACTTAACCACATTGTTGGTACATAGTGTAGGATCTGAAATAGAAACACTAGAACACTAGAGGGGGGTGAATAGTATTCTTTTAAAATTTATGCAAAGTAGATTATAAATTGCAAAGAAAAATGGCAATCTCAGAAATTTACAATCACAAACATAAAGTTTTATACTGGTTCCACCAACACGGTATACATCCAATCCCCAAGCAAATCCCGCTTGAGAGTTTCCACTATAGTTTTGAATAAACTTATAAAATAAAAAATAAACCTGGCCAATTTGTAAGTTTCTGCAAATTACAACACCAATTGACAATTACCTTGCCAATTTGCACACCAATCTCTAAACCAAAAGATTAACACTTCTCACAAACCGAGAAAACTTCTTTGAAGCAACAACTCAATTCCTATAAGCCTTGATTTGTAGTGTTGTATAGTAGTGGCTTAGGAATGATTCTAACTTCTGTAAATTACCTAAATAATAAATATTTGAATGATGATCAAAGGCAATTTCAGAAACTTTTTTTTCTCAAAATCTGAATATTTTTACACTTGAAAAAATACACAAAGATCAAAGCTTATGGGTATGTAAGTCTCTTCATTTTTTCTGAACAAATAACCTATTTTTAGCCCTTGAAAAGACAATTATTTTGACTTTAAAAACGTTTAAAAACGGCTATAAACAGTCATTAATTCGAACTTTGAAATTTGGAAAAACTGTATCTGTAGACGACTACAAGACAGAATAGTCGACTACACTGAGTTTAAATAGACTCTGTGAAGTCAGAAATTTCTCAATTGTCGACTATAAAGGTCATTAGTCGACTATACTGTAATCAGACAGAAACTTAAAAAATGTATTTTGTCTTTAGTAGTCGACTATAAAGGTCATTAGTTGACTATACTGTAATCAGACAGAAACTTGAAAATTGTATTTTGTCTTCAGTAGTCGACTATAAAGTCAATTAGTCGACTATACTGTAACTAATAGAAACTTATATTTCTGTCATAAGCTTGAGTAGCTGACTATTATTCAAATTAGTCGACTATACTGTAAACTGACAGAAACTTATATTTAGGTCACAAACATGAGTAGTCGACTATTATTCTAATTAGTCGACTACTAAGAGTTAAGAAATGATATGAATTAAATGTTTTGACACTCAATTATTAACTATAACTCTAAAGGTTAACATAGGGGATTTCTATAGTTAACCAACACACTAAGTCTGTGTCAGTGTGTTCTAATTTCTATGTGTGTGTGTGTGAGTGATTAAGGCTTGTACAATATTTCTAAGTAAATAAAAAAATGTAAAAACAATTACATTGGCGTGTATGTTCTTCATCTTCTTTACTTCAAAATGCCTTGAATTCATCTTGCACTTGTTCATATATGATATTTAAATATGCATATAAATGTTAGTACATATGTAAAACACACATATTGATTCTTTAATAGGAATAATTTGTTATCATCAAACTTATATCATGGGGACATGATATCCAACATTCTCCCCCTTTTTGATGATGACAAACAATTTATGCATATGTATATATATATAAAAACTTTGATAAGTAAATATACTTACTCCCCCTGCATAAAAGTACATTAGAGTCTACAATCTACAATTCATATTGTTATTGTTGAATTTGTAAAACTGAAAAACATAAATTCATAAATTCTAAAAGTATTCTCCCCCTTTGTCATTAACAAAATGAAATACGTAACTATCCTAAACATATCATAATTTCCTCTTTTTGAGCTAGTACTTCAAACAGATCATCCAGATTATGAGCATAGTCCATTACTTCACCCATCCAAATAGGTAGGCAAAGACTTTCCATAAAAATCAAAACTTCCACAATGTTCATCACCATAATCTGTTTAAAATATATATATAGCACATGTATTAACTATTTAATCATTATAAAAGTAATCTAAAATGCAAATTCATAAATCATACTAAAGTTAAAACAATTTAGTAGCAACACACCACATATTACATATGTCTTAAAAAACATTACTACTACATAGTTTGTGAAATGCAAACTTAAAACAAACAACATAACACATAATATTTTTGATAATAAACATAAAGTTCAACCACAAACTAAATGATGCATGCATGATCTTCTAAGGTGCTGGAGGAGGTTGATATCCTTGGAAGAATGCACTAAGCTTCAAGTCCAAGTTATCAAATTTCTTCATTAACTCCTCCTGATTACTGATAATGTAACTATTTTGGGAGAATAGAGCTCGCTGACCAGTCTCTAACTCAAGGATGCGTGCAGACAAGGTGTTATATTGCACATTCGAGAAGCAAGAGGGTTCTGAGTCCATTTGTGGTGGTTGTTGACTAGTTGATGGTCCTGCTTGAGTTGAAGATTGTGGAATATCTTGTGGAATTTCTTCTTGATGAGGATGAGGTTCATCTTGAGGATTTTGTTCATTAATTTCAAAATTTGTTAACTTCATCCTAGTTAGGGCATTGGAATCAAAGAATTCAATGGAACGAACAACAGAATTTTTAGATTGAAGATCCACATAAAATTTGTCAAAGACTTTTGTTAAAAAGGCACCATAAGGAAGAAATCGTTTTGGTATTGTCAAAAGATTGTCATAATAAACTTCTACCCAATTAACTTGGATATTTCCTATTATAGCATATAGTGCTTTTGCTAAGTCTAGGGAAATGAAATGGAAACTCCCAGTTTTTAGAAACAAGTTATACGCTAAGATTCGTGCAATGAATCTAGGAATTGGACGAACTTTGTTTGAATTATTTAAATGTTTACTATAACCAGGAAGAAATGTATGATTAGATAATAAATCTAAATCATTCATTCTAATTGATCTAAGAGAGACTCCTTGAAAATGAATATTGAAAATTTTTCCAATTGACTTTGTAGTCAATTCAATTTCTATTCCTTTAACAAGAGTTTTAAGCTTTTCAGTATCACCAATAGTTCCAACACGTTCTATATTAGTATAGAACAATTGAACAAGAAAAGGATATGTGGGTTTTCTATTTTCAGCAGAGAATAATTTAAGCAATCCCACATTATAAAAATATGATCCAAAGTTCCATGGAATAAAATCATTAAATTTCACAAATCGTTCTCGAAGAACTTCAAAAGTGGATATTTTGTTAAATTCTTCAAGTAAATCAGGACTTTTTAAGTATATGATGAGTGGATATTTTGTTAAATTCTTCAAGTAAATCAGGACTTTTTAAGTATATGATGATTTCATCGTTAACATTAGTATGAACTTGCTTGTATATGATGATTTCATCGTTAACATTAGTATGAACTTGCTTAGCTTTCTTAGCTCTAGACATGATGAATTAGAAATATATCAAAAGATAAGAAAGATCAAGTTAAGAAATTACCACAAACTGTTGAAACCCTAGATTAGTCGACTATGACTGGGTGTAGTCGACTACAGAACCAGAAATTACCACAAACTGTTGAAACCCTAGATTAGTCGACTATGACTGGGTGTAGTCGACTACAGAACCTGTCAGACTTCAGAAAACAATGAATTTGATTGTAGTCGACTACAGAACCTGTCAGACTTCAGAAAACAATGAATTTGATGAAGGTTTTGAGAAGAAAAATAAAAATAAGATGATGCCCTAACTTGGATTCAATGGGTTCTGAAGAGGGGAAGAGGAAGAATCGGTTTTAAGAGAAGTTAATGGGTAATTTTAGGTTTTTATCATTTTTCTACATAAAAATATAAATTGTATGGTCCAGATTGAATTGAAAAAAATGAAAGGAGAAGATTTTATCTTAAATATGTGGATTTGCTCTAAGGTAAACTCTCCCCACACTTCTGGTTCTTTATCTTCTTTTAACGTGTATTTACATATGGATCCCCACCCTTTATGTACGCTCACATCTATGGCTCTTCCTTCCCACTCTGGAAAAGTCTTTCTTATTTGACTTCTTAGTGTGTTCTTTGACGCATCATTTTCCCATATTCATACGTGATAGTGCTTCCCCTTCTCTTCGTGGTTCTCGGTTGTAATAATGATTGATTTTAAAAAAATAAATTGTATGGTCCAGATTGAATTAAAAAAATGAAAGGAGAAGATTTTATCTTAAATATGTGGCTAGGATTGATAGAGTTGAAAAAATATGGTTGAGATGAACTCTACTTAAGTGAAACGGGTATTGGGTTTTTGGGTTTTGGGTTTGATTTGTAAAAATCCAAGAAGCTTGAAAACTGTAAATCTGTGAAATCTGTATTAGTAGTCGACTATAAAGGAAAGTAGTCGACTACACTATAATCGACAGAAAGTTGATTTTTAGATTTTAACTCAGGGTAGTCGACTATAGATGAAATTAGTCGACTACACCGTAATTTACAGAACATCTTATATGCAATGCTTGTGCATGTAGTCGACTATAGGTCAAATTAGTCGACTATTAAGGGTATGTATGCATATGTGTTTGTTTTAAAACTTTAATTTAAATCTTCAATTGAACATATACCTAATTCCCTTCTTAATTTAACATAAATTTCTTCTTTTAATAGTTTTGTTAATATATCTGTTATTTGATTATCAGTAGGTATAAATTCTAATGAAATGTCACCTTTAAGCACATGATCACGTAAGAAATAATGCCTAATATCAATATGTTTTGTACGTGAGTGTTGAATAGGATTTTTAGATAAATTAATTGCACTAGAATTGTCACACATAATGGATGATATGGGACAATTTATGCCATAAACAGATAATGTTTGTTTCATCCATAAAATTTGAGCACATGCAAGACTTGCAGTAATATATTCAGCTTCAGGATAATGTTTGTTTCATCCATAAAATTTGAGCACATGCAAGACTTGCAGTAATATATTCAGCTTCAGTCGTTGATAATGATACTGAATTTTGTTTTTTACTAAACTAATATACAAGTGAATGTCCTAAGAAATGACATGTTCTACTTGTACTTTTTCTATCGGATTTACATCCGGCAAAATTAGCATCACTATATGAAATTAAATCAAATGTAATATGTTTTGGATAAAACAAACCATAATTTATAGTATCTTTAAGATATCTAAAAATTCTTTTTACTGCTTTAAGATGAGATTTTTTAGGATTAGATTGAAATCTAGCACATAAACATACACTAAACATAATATCAGGTCTACTTGCAGTAATGTAAAGAAGTGATCCAATCATACCTCGATAAAGCTTTTGATCAATATTCTTACCATTTTCATCTTTGTCAAGTGATGTAGTAGTACTCATTGGTGTTGGTTTGCTTGTTGTATTTTTCATTCCAAAGCGTTTGAGTAAATCTTTTTCATACTTGCTTTGATTGATGAAAATTCCTTCTTTTAATTGTTTAATTTGAAGTCCAAGGAAGAAATTAAGTTCACCCTTGTGACTCTTTTCAAATTCATCCTGCATAGTCTTAGCAAACTCATGACAAAGATTATTATTAGTAGAACCAAAAATAATATCATCTACATATATTTCAATTAATAAAATATCTTTATTTATTATCTTTATAAATAAAGTTGAATCTACTTTTCCAATATCAAATCCTGAAGTTAAAAGAAAAATATTTAATCTATCATACCAAGCACGAGGTGCTTATTTAAGACCATATAAAGCTTTTTTAAGTTTAAAAACATGATTTGGAAAACTTTCATGTTCAAAACTTGGAGGTTGTTATACAAAAACTTCTTCTTTTATAAAACCATTTAGAAATACACTTTTAACATCCATTTGAAATAATTTAAACTTTTATAAAACCATTTAGAAATACACTTTTAACATCCATTTGAAATAATTTAAAATTCATAAAGCATGCAAATGCAAGTAAAATTCTTCCATTTGAAATAATTTAAAATTCATAAAGCATGCAAATGCAAGTAAAATTCTAATTGATTCTAAACGAGTAATAAGTGCATAAGTTTCATCATAATCAATTCATTCTTTTTTATTATAACCTTGAGCAACTAATCTAGTTTTGTTTCTAACAACTTGACAAGATTCATCTAATTTATTTCTGAAAATTCATTTTGTTTCAATAATAGATATATTTTGAGGTCTTGGTATAAGATCCCAAACACTATTTCTAGTAAATTGATTTAGTTCATCTTGCATTGCAATTATCCAAAAATCATCAAGTAAGGCTTCTTTTATATTTTTAGGTTCAATAGTTAAAATAAAAGCAGTATGGGCAATCAAATTAAAATAAGATCTAGTAGTTACTTTATCAGAAATATTTCTAATAACTAAATCATATGGATGATTTTTAACTTCTACAAAATCTTTAGGTAAATCATTTTATAAATTATCATCTTTTATAATATCTAACATTGGAGTATCATGAATAGTATCAATTATATCATCATCATTATTTAAAATAATGGGTGGTTTTGAAAAACTTTTATCAAATGAAACATGTAAAGATTCTTCAATAACTAAAGTTCTTTTGTTATATATTCTATATGCTTTACTATGATTAGAATATCCAACAAAAATTCCTTCATCATATTTAGAATCAAATTTATCTAAGTTATCATTTGTGTTTAAAATAAAACATTTACAACTAAAAACTTTAAAGTAAGATACTTTAGAAATTTTATTATAAAATAATTCATAAGAGGATTTCTTTAAAATAGGTCTTAATAAAACTTTGTTTAATACATAACAAGCTATTGATACAGCTTTTGCCCAAAAATATTTTAGTAAATTACTATCACACAATATGGTTCTAACACATTCTTGTAAAGTTTTATTTTTCCTTTCTACAACTCCATTTTGTGGAGCAGCTCGAGGAAAAGAAAAAGTATGTGATATACCATGTTTATCACAAAAATTTGCAAATAATTCATTTTCAAATTCACCTCCATGATCACTATGTATAGGGATAATAGAAGTAGATTTTTGATTTTGAATTCTTTTGCAAAATATAGAAAACTCATTAAAAGCATCATTTTTATGTTTAAAAAATATTACCCATGTAAATCTAGAATAATCATCAACAAGAACAAAAGCATATCTACTTCCATTTAAAGATGCTACTCTAGTAGGACCAAAAAGATCTATGTGAATTAATTCTAATGGTCTACTTGTAGATATTATATTTTTAGATTTAAAAGAAGATTTGTGCATTTTTCCTTGTTGACATGCATCACAAAAATTGTTTTTAAAAGAAATCTTAGGTAAACCATTTACTGAATCATTCTTAGAAATCTTACAAATGTGTTTAAAGTTAACATGTCCAAAATGTTTATGCCATAAAATAGAATCATTAGATGATGCAATAAGACAATGTTCATTTGAAATATTTTTCATAGATAAAACATATATGTTATTCTTTCTATGGCCTTTAAAAATAATAGTAATTAAATTAATATCATAAATTAAGCAAGATTCTTTTTCAAAAATAATTTTAAAACCTTTATCACAAAGTTGACTAATACTAAGTAAATTATGTTTAAGACCATCAACTAATAAAACGTTATCAATAATAGGTTTGTTTGGATTACCGACAGATCCAATACCGATGACTTTTTCTTTATTGTTATCTCTAAAAGTAACGGTACCACCGTCCTTGTTTTAAAAAGATGACAATAATTATATGTTTTCAGTCATATGTTGGAGCAACCACTATCCAAAATCCACCTATCTTTCTTAGGTACCTGAAATGATGAACATTTATAGTTTTGGTACCCATACTATATTGGATCCATTAAATTAGCCTTTAGGAAATCAAACCTATGAAGAGTTTGATTTGCCTAAATAGTTAGTTGATAAACAAATATTTTTAATAAAATCAAAAACATAAAAATTCTTATGTAAAGAAGTTAATTCTTTTGGAACCCAAATAGAAAAGAATTTTGATTTCTTTTTACACAAATTTTCATTTCTATATTCATACAAATCACAAGAATGTTTTACAAAAATTGTTTTCTTCAGTTTATTTTTATTAAATTGAAAACCTAATCCTTTTGTCTTTTGTGATTCTTTTTGAAAAGAAAGTATATTATTAAGATTTTCTTTACCTTTATTGAATTTGCTAACATTCAAATATATATCCTCATATTTTGATTTAAAAGAAAAAATATCTTTATCTAAACTATTAATACGAATTTTTAAATCATTACATTCTGATTTTAAATAAACATTCTCATTAGATAAACATTCATTTTCTTTAAGCAAAGAATAATTTTATTCTTTCAATTCAATTACTTGAGAATTAGAAATAATAGAAGAATTAAAATCAGAAATTTCTTCAAGTAATCTTTTATTTTTACCTTTAAGAAAATTATAAGTCTTTAATCTCACAAAAGTTTCATATAATTCATTGAAAACATCTAAAAGTTTTTCATTATCACTTACTTCATCTTGTGCCATAAAACACATGTGAGCACTTTCCTTTTCTTCAAATTTTTTTATCTGAAGATGACTCATCACTATCATCCCAAGTGACTGCTATTGCTTTCATTTTCTTGTTATTTTGAATGTTATTGAAGTTGTTAAAATAACTTGATTTTTGCTTATTCTTCAACATTGGACAATCTTTCTTCATATGACCTGGTTTATTACACTTAAAACAAAGATGGTTATTTGAAATTGAATTTTTAGATTTAAAATTACCTCGTTTTATAAATTTCTGAAATTTTCGTGCAAACATGCTCATTTCTTCATCATCATCATCAGATCTTCTTTATCGGAAGTTGTATTGAATGCAAGTACTTTCTTGTTCTTTGTTTCTTCATCATTCTTTCTATCTTCAATTTGAACTTCATACGCCATAAGATTTCCTATAAGATTTTTAACCGTAAGAGTTGACAAATCATTGGCTTCTTCGATTACGGTAACTTTCTTTTCCCATTATGGAGTAAGTGATCAACGTATTTTTCTTACCATCTCCACTTGTGTGTATGTTTTTCCAAGACCAATGAGAGAATTTGTGATGTTGGTGAATCTTGTGAACATTTCTCCAATAGTCTCGTTTTCCTTCATCTTAAATAATTCGAATCTGTGTACAAGAACAGAAATTTTAGATTCTTTAAATTTATTTGTACCTTCATGAGTTACCTCAAGTGTATGCCAAATATCGTATGCAGATGTGGTCGTTGACACCCTATTGAACTCATTTTTATCAAGTGCACAAAATAATGCATTCATTGCTTTTGAATCCAAATTTGCATTATTTCTCTGTGAAGTAGTCCATTCTGAAAATGGAGTTGTTGGCTTCTCATATTTTGTTTCCATAATGGTTTAAAGTTCGTAGCCAATTGATTGAAGGTAAATCTTCATTTGACACTTCCAATAGTTATAGTTTAATCCATCGAACATTGGTGGACGATTTGTAGAGTGACCTTCTTTGAATTGTGATGTATTTGTAGATACCATCTTTTACCTTGCTCTGATACCAAATGTAGGATCTGAAATAGATACACTGGAACACTAGGAGGGGGGTGAATAGTATTCTTTTAAAATTTATGCAAAGTAGATTATAAATTATAAAGAAAAATAGCAATCTTGAAAATTTACAATCACAAACATAAAGTTTTATACCGGTTCCACCAACACGGTGTACATCCAGTCCCCAAGCAAATCCCGCTTGAGAGTTTCCACTATGATTTTGAATAAACTTACAAAATCAAAAACAAACCTGACCAATTTGCAAGTCCCTGCAAATTGCAACACCAATTGACAATTAGCTTGCTAATTTGCACACCAATCTCTAAACCAAGAGATTAACACTTCTCACAAACCAAGAAAACTTCTTTGAAGCAACAACTCAATTCCTATAAGCCTTGATTTGTAGTGTTGTGTAGTAGTGGCTTAGGAATGATTCTAACTTCTGTAAATTACCTAAATAATAAATATTTGAATGATGATCAAAGGCAATTTCAGAAACTTTTCTTTTTCTCAAAATCTGAATATTTTTACACTTGAAAAAATGCACAAAGAACAAAGCTTATGGGTATGTAAGTCTCTTCATTTTTTCTGAACAAATAATCTATTTTTAGCCCTTGAAAAGACAATTATTTTGACTTTAAAAACGCTTAAGAACGGCTATAAACAGTCATTAATTCAAACTTTGAAATCTGAAAAAACTGTATCTGTAGTCGGCTACAAGACAGAATAGTCGACTACACTGAGTTTAAACAGACTCTGTGAAGTCAGAAAATTTCTCAGTGGTCGACTATAAAGGTCATTGGTCGACTATACTGTAATCAGACAGAAACTTGAAAAATGTATTTTGTCTTCAGTAGTCGACTATAAAGTCAATTAGTCGACTATACTATAAACTAACAGAAACTTATATTTCTGTCGACTATAAAGTCAATTAGTCGACTATACTATAAACTAACAGAAACTTATATTTCTGTCATAAGCTTGAGTAGTCGACTATTATTCAAATTAGTCGACTAACTAACAGAAACTTATATTTCTGTCATAAGCTTGAGTAGTCGACTATTATTCAAATTAGTCGACTATACTCTAAACTGACAGAAACTTATATTTAGGTCATAGACATGAGTAATCGACTATTATTCTAATTAGTCGACTACTAAGAGTTAAGAAATGATATGAATTAAATGTTTTAACACTCAATTATTAACTATAACTCTAAAGGTTAACATAGGGGATTTCTATAGTTGACCAACACACTAAGCCTGTGTCAGTGTGTTCTAATCTCTATATGTGTGTGTATGTGTGATCAAGGCTTGTACAATATTTCTAAGTAAAGAAAAAATGTAAAAACAATTACATTGACGTGTATGTTCTTCATCTTCTTTACTTCAAAATGTCTTAAATTCATCTTGCACTTATTCATATATGATATTTAAATCTGCATATAAATGTTAGTGCATATGTATAACACACATATTGATTCTTTAATATGAATAAATTGTTATCATCAAAATTATATCATGGGGACATGATATCTAACACATGGCTCAGTTAGTGAGAAAGCTTGGGGTAATACATGGTTTTGCAAAGAAACCAAGACCACCCCCACACCTGCGATGATAGACCCATTAGTACCCACGCAAGAGGAGCCGTTGAAGTATATTCGCTAGGCTTCTTCCTGCAATATTGCATTGACCTCATGGGTTTTGTCTGGCATGTCTTTAAATAGGTCAGTCTTCGACTTGAGCGGGTGACTGGCCATGAGATCACAAATCGCTTATCCTTTGATAGACTTCTGCAACTTGAAGTGGATGTCTTATTGAGACAGCAAGAGTGCCCATCGTTCCAGGTGCCAGTTCAAGGACCCGAATTGTTTCATGAAGACTCGGATGGGATTCATCTGGGAGATGACATGAATGGTCTGACCAACCAAGTAGTGTCGTGTCTACTGAATTGCAAACATTAAGGCCAAACATTCATTTTTGACCATGGAGTATCGCTGCTCAGCTCCCTGCAAAGTCCTACTCAGGTAGTAGATGCCTTGCTCATGGTCGGCATCGTCATTCTGTGCTAGGAGGGCACCGAGAGAATGTTCTATTGCTCTCACATAAATCAGGAAGGGTTTCCCCAAGACAAGGGCCGCTAAGACAGGTGGATTCGAGAGATAAGTCTTGATCTCGTTGAACGCTTGTTGGCAAGACTCGTCCTATACGAAGGAAACACCTTTCTTCATCAGCTTGGAGAAGGGCTGACACTTACCCGATAGATTTGTGATGAATCTTCAGATGTAAGCAAGACATCCTTATATTCCTCTCAATTCCTTGAGATTCCTAGGCAATTGAAGCTCTTGGATAGCTCGCACCTTGTCTGGGTCGATGTGGATCCCTGTCGTTGTGATGATGAATCTGAGGAACTTGCCACTCATCATGCCTAAGAATGACTTCGTAGGGTTCATCTTCAGTTGATGGGACCGCATGAGATCGAACATGACTCTTGGGTCTTGAAGGTGATCGTCTTTGTCATGACTCTTCATGACCAGGTCATCCACATAGCATTCGACTATCTTCCGTAGATAATATCGGAAGATCGTACTCATGGCATGTTGATAGGTTGCGCCGACGTTCTTGAGTCCGAAGGGCATGACTGTGTAACAGTATACCCTCACAGGAGTCCTGAACGAAGTGTGCTTCTTGTCCTCAGGGTGCATCTTGATCTAATTATACCCTGAGAATTCGTCCATGAAGGACATTCTCTCGAAACCATAGGTGTTATCAATGATGACATCCGTGATGGGCAAAGGGAATTCGTCTTTAGGAAATGCAGTATTGATGTCCCTAAAGTTGATGCAGATGTGGATCTTGCTATTCTTCTTCAGGACTAGAACAATGTTAGCCACCCAATTGGGGTATTGCTCCTCTCCGATGAAGCCTGATTCGATCATCTTCTTCACTTCGGCTTCGATCGCCTCTATGATTTGTGGATAAAACCATCTCTGTTATTACTTGATGGGTTTGACATCTGAGCTGATATTGAGGCGATGCATGGCGATATGAGGGTCAAAGCTGGGCATGTCCTCATAATTCCATGCAAAGACATCGATATATTCTCGAAGAGGCTTCTTCCGGACTTTCTCTTACTTCAAACCTTCTTTACGGATAAAGTCATAACCCATCCTCTGCATCATGTATTTTGCGATGAGGCTATAATATGAGAATTGAGGAGCGGGTTCATCTTCGTCTGACTTGTCCCACAATGTACGTGTGGGCTGGTCTATCGTTCCGAAGATAATTTCTTACTGAGAAATATTTCGGGCGGGTATGATAAAAATTGCTTGCGAGGACTTAATCATTTGTTAGTTTATGACGAACGACGAGTACATAGGCAAATACAGAGAAGAGTTGTTGTACACCCTTGAGATCGAGTTGCTAAACTCATCATCAATAGATTCTGAACCAGATAACAAGTAAGCAAACACGAGTTCTTCATTCGGGGCGAGCCTGTCTGCTTCATCAGCGTTGGCTACAATAGGGCTTTTGTAGCTGATTACAATAGGCTCGATGTCGTTGAAGACAAGACCCTCGTTGCTCTCGGACTCATTGTCGGCTTGGTTGTCACTACTAGGTTCTTCCACCGGGGACTTGTCACCCGGTTTAGAGTCCCGATAGAGTAAGGAATCAGTGAAGTAGTTTTCACCTCCTTTGAAGGGATGTTTATCCAAAACCCCCATCTTCACTTGGTTGTAGTCGTCCACATACTTCAAGCATTGGTGCAGTGTGGATGAGACTATTCGATTGTTATGGATCCATGGTCGACCCAATAGCATCTTGAAGAGGGTTCTGCGTTGATGACATAGCAGGTCACCTCATTTTTCATGTCACCCAGTCGGCACTTGAGGCAAATCTTCCCAAGCGGCCAGATTTCGGTGGCGTTGAAGACAAAAATTGTAGCGATTGTTGCAGACAACCACTTTTGAGGTATCCCCAAGTGCTTCATGAGCTTTAGGGGGACAAGGCTCAGTGCAAACCCATGGTCCACTCGAATACATTCCACTCGGGAGGAGCCAACGTATCCCGTGAAGTACACGGGTCGATCATGAGATGTGCTCTTAATGAGCATATCCTCCAAAGTGAAGGTGATGCAGGGGATCTGCTGTTCGGATATCTGGCAGCACTGTGGACATCTCATTTCTGCTTATTCTTTGGGAGTGGGAAAGAAATGTGTGGTGAAGGCTTCCGAATCAGTCAGTGCCTCTCGCAAGGCTTCGCGGGTTGTCTTGGATAACCGCAGAAGCTCGTACAGGGTGATCCTGGCTAGAATATTCTTCAACTGGGTGAACAGGTCGAATCGAAAGGGTTGACCGCTCGAACTCGGCTGGTCGGGATTTGGTTGAACTGCTGGCGACGGTCCCACAGGAGTCCTTGCCGAACCTTCCGCCATAGGAGGGTAGTTTGATCCAGGCATAAAGTCGAAGTAGGAAGCGTCCCCCCCTTAATGACTCAACCCCTCGACAACTCAGCGACTCCGTAACTTCGATCAACTGTGTGATCTCGGACATTAATAATAATTATTTTAATAGTATTGCTTAAACTAATAATTATAATATTAAATAAGGTAAATTATAGTAAACCGCATGGACTTTCACTATTTTGTGGTAAATAGATCATATAAACTTTCTAAATCATACTAAACCCCTAATAACTTTTATAGAAAGCCCATAATATCTTTTAGAAAAATTACACAAAACACCTAATAACTTCCAAAATGGTTTTTATGTTATTTTATGGTTCTAATTTATAGGGAACAAAATTCAGTAAGTTGTTGGAGCTCTTCTTTGAAACAGAAAAGTCATTAAAGGTTTAGTGTAAATTTGAAAGTTCATATGGACTGACTGTTCATATGAGCTGAAATTTTATAAGGTTTTAGTGTAATTTATTCTATTAAATAATTATAATAAGAAGTAATTATTGCAAATGTTGCAAGTATCAAGTGTAACTATTTAGGGAGTATTAGAAAAAAGTAAGCATGATTAATGCAACTTAGTTAATTTATAGTTAACTTAACAACTTTTAAGTTAGAGTGGCATATCTAATAGAACTTATAGAATTGATAGTTTTATCGAATAATAATTTTATATTTAGAGACTTATTTAAAAAAAAGGTTAACATTGGGCGATCATTATAAGAAAAACATTAAATTATAATAACTACACAATAATAATTAATCCATACATTTATTTTTAAGCAATCTTATTATACAATTTTATTTATTAACATGTAGTTTTACTGTTCAATTAAAAAATTCAAAACTTAAAATATGTACATTCACGTGCAGAGCACATGCATTATACTAGTAAAAAAAGAGCTAATAAATAAGGATCCCAGCGTAAAGGATCAAACCATTCAATTGCCCTTCAAGTTGTTGAGGAAGAACAACATTATTATGGCAAAAAGGAAGATTTTTAGATTTGGAGATCAAGAAACAAGAGAATGAAGCAAAAGGAGAAAAAGCACATTTGGGTGTAGATTTAATAATTTGGGTGCTCAAGGGGTGAAAGAGATTTTCCTGCCAGAACTCTCGTCAATGGCAAGAAAAAGATCTTATTAGCAAAGGTGATTAAAATAAAATACCACACTGTCGCTAGAGTTTTTTTAAAATAACCTATTGGTAAAGAGGGTCCACTTTACCAATTTTGGTAATTTAATAACTCTCATTTCAATATTAGCTTATTTAAGAGATTTATTCTGAATTATCAAATTAAATAGGGTTTTTTTCGAGATCAATCCCTTAGATCTTTTATATTTTGAATTATTCCCTCAAATTATTAAAATTGCTATTAAATATGTTATGTTATTTTAGAATTAGTCCCTCAAATTACACTATGACTAGATTCCCCAGTTCTTATGGACATATCAGTATAACTAAATAAATTAAATCTATAGTTATGAACTATTAGGTTCTCAATTGTCATAAATTGTTTTAAGTTAGTCCCTAAAATTTGTAAACTAACCACTAAAATATTTCTTCACTGTAAATGAACTACTAACCGAATATAACAGAGTAATTAATATAGTTAGTCCATAAGAATTTATACTATTACCAAATTTAATCATTGGGCGTTTATTACTTAGGACAATTCAAAAGTTTAGAAGGTACGTGATGCAAGTCACCCAAAGTTCTGGAGAGTTGGGTGGGATAAAACGTTTACCAAGGTTTTAGAGAAAGCCCCAGATAGTTCAGGGTGTTTTAAAAATTTATCTTTCTTCCTGTTGTTCTTCCCAAGCTTTAGCTGCCTCTCTTCCAGGGGTGAGCATGGTTCAGTTCAAACTGAAAAAACTGACTGAACAGGCCGAAATGTGACAGTTCAGTGGGGTTTTGGTTTCAGCTCGGTTCCGGTCGGGTTGAAGACTTTTCCAACCCGAATCATCGGAACCGACGGAGTCTTTAAGCAATAAATTCATAATACAATTGATTTGCTACTCATATACCCACTAAGTTTGAACCGTTTAGATTGAATCTCTATCGACTCTGAAGTTTTATTTGCCTTTCTCTTTCCTCTCACTCTACAATGACTGAAAGAGTTTGGCGATTGACTACTTCTCGTCCAACTATAAAACGTCTCATATAGCAAATCTCTCTCTACTTGTGTTGGTTTTCATCACCATGATCAAATCATCCTCTCAAGACCTAGGCCTGTCCAAAAAGACCGCCGGCCCGGGCTGTCTCAGCGGTGCCCGGCCCGGGCCCGGGCCGGCCCGG
>NC_033800.1:91638657-91653957 GCF_001876935.1 Asparagus officinalis
CGGGCCGGGCCAGGCTAGCCCGGCCCGGCCCGGCCACAACGGTCACCAGAGTGACCGTTGTGCCCAAAACGGCCGGGCCGGCCCGGCCACCCCGGCCATAAACGGTCGTTTGACCGTTTTGTCCCCAAAAACGGTCAAAAAACGGCTATTTTGTGAGGTTATTTTGGTCATTTGCTTAGGGGCTGGTTCTATAAATCACTAGTAGAAAATCGTGTATCCTAAACGGAATATTCTAGACGGAAAATTTTCCGTCTAGTTTGTATTAAACTAGACGGAAAATTTTTGTCTAGAATATTCCGTCTAGGATAAAATATTCTAGACGGGAAATTCTGTCTAGAATAGTATCCTAGACGATTTTTGTATTTTTATTTTTTTTAATATTACCAGGTATCCTAGACGGAAATTTCCGTCTAGAATACATCCTAGACGGAAATTTCCGTCTAGGATGTTTTGGCTCATATTAAAAAAAATACCAAATTCCCCCCTCCCTCCGCCCCCCAAATCGAAATCCTCCCCACCAAAATTTCCGCCCAAAATCAAAACCCTCCACTTCATCGGAACCATCCTCGGCCTCCTCTTCCTCCTCCTCTCCCTCTTCTTCAACCTCTGGCTCCTCCCTCTCGTCCTCTTCACAGGCTACAGCCTCGCCTGGTACACCACTTCTTTGTCGAACGCAAAGCTCGAGCGACGGAGACGACGACCCCTACAACCCCACCAAATCATCACCGCCTTCTCCCTGGAGCCCACCCCCTCCTTCGCCGGCCACCTCGCCGAGCTCGAGCGGGCGCTGCTCGATTCCTCGCCGTCGGAGGCGCAGGAGCCCAGGACGCTGCAGGTGAGTCGGTCGGCTGACTCAGGGTTCAGGGGTCTGAAGGGTTTCTTGATTATACAGGGATTTGATTTACAAGTTTTATCGTCAATACACAAATTGCAAGCCAATTCCACTGAAAAACCTTTTAATACACTACTATTTTGTTCTTAGCACAATGTTTGAGATCTCTACTTAGCACATTGTATAACAAGTATTGTGAGAGGATGCTTTTATTTGATAAGATGAGTGCTCAGCAGTTGAAAGAAACATGTACGTATAATCTTTCTTCGGAATTGCTTTAGCATTGTTCTTCGAGATTCGACTTATTTTCTTTATAATCTATGGTAGCATGTAAATTTTGGACTATTAATTTTGAATGTCAACAATAGTTGGATATTGATGCTTGAGTGACCATGCTGTAACTTCATCCCAATTGGTTGTGACCATGGCTACATCACAAAGGTCTATTTTGAAATCATTGAACCGGCTCGTTTCATGAATCTAAACATGCAATGCTTCAGTTTGATGTAGTTTGAAAGTCTCAACCCAATGGG
This sequence comes from Asparagus officinalis, assembly GCF_001876935.1. NCBI lineage: Eukaryota > Viridiplantae > Streptophyta > Magnoliopsida > Asparagales > Asparagaceae > Asparagus > Asparagus officinalis. The sequence goes on from NC_033800.1 coordinate 91,640,023, forward strand.
GTCCTTGAATTGCCTAACCTGTAGGCTTGTCATCATGCTGATTGGTAATTTTCCGTCTCAATTAGACTTTCATCATTCTTGTTAACATGCACGTTGAGTATGTGAAGTGGAGATTTACCCTAACCAATTCACCTGTTATATATAATTTACATACAAGCACCTGGAAATGCTTGAATCTTAATATCTTGTAAAAGCTCGTGCATCATTTTTTAATGCATTTATCAAGAAATGTTTGTATAATAATATCTAATTTTATTTTATTAGCTTTCAACTAGTTAAATTTCAGCTTATTCTTAAACAATTGTTAGTATAATAATATCGCCTAATTTGATTACATTGTGCACCATTGTTAAATCTAACTGATGCAATCGTCCTAAGTATCTCAAGTTCCCAACTTCTGCTTGGTATTACCAGAGTTTATTTCAACTCATGTAATTAAATCTAATCAATTAGGTGGTCAGAAGTTAGACTTGATTTCACTGCGCTAGTAATTATAATATAATCTAATTGATGCTATGTTTTTTAGTGTTCGGGAGCAAGGCCGTCAATCTATAGCAGGTTATAGTGATCACCCTTCAATTTGCATATGTGCTTTGCTCTTTTGGCTAATATGTGTTATAATGGCCTTAATTCACTGTAGTAATACTTTTACTAATGACGGTTCCCTTAGTTCAGATCACAATGCTGATGAGAACAGACAAGGGTCTCAAGTTGACACATGTCGTAACACGAATTTTTCTTCAGGTTATCTATTTGATCTACTGTGTTTTTTTTCTTTTATGAAAAGAAGATCTGTTTGATAATTTGCTTGCATTTATTGTCATATTCGCAGGCATTGAATTGCCATATAAAGCTAATCCTCTCTCAAGGCAGAGTGCTAGGCTGCTAGCAAAGAGAATTTACAAAATGGTGTTTCTTTGAAGAGAAATTTACATGAAGGTAAATTCCATGTTTCTGATAATAGGGTTTTCATCATTCTGGTTTATCTGTTCTTTGGATCATACTTTTATGACAATTTAAAAGAAAAGTTCCTTTTCAGGCAATAATTGTACTAAAGAGAAATTGGAAGGACTGGAACGTAACTTATTCTGGTTTATCTGTTCTTATCTCCTTCCTTTTGTTGACTAAAAAGGTGGAGATATCCACCCTTTGGTTACACTGAAGCAGACAATATTAGAGAAGTAAAGAGACAGAAATTGAACATAGAGCATGGAGGTGACTATAATGACAAACAACTTGGTATCACTGATATCTTACATATGCTGATGTAGCTGTGAAATGCGCATTTTGTCATTCCTCTGTTATTTTGGTCTTGGAGCAAGGCTAGAGAGAGAGGAGAGGAGTTTTGGAGAGCCTAGGCGAAGCCCTGCCGGATCGAGGAGTGAGCGAGCCTTCTGCAGCAAAGGAGCCTTCTTCTTCATTCCCCCTTTTTCTTTTCCTTAGTATTGCCCCTTAGCGGTGATACTAAGTAGAGCTGGTGTCTCGCTTTAGCCGAGATATAAGCTTCATAGCTTCTTAGATCCCCCGCGGATCGACGAAGCTCTGTCCGATTTTTCGGGATCAGAAGTTTCTAAATCCCTCCGCGGATAGACGAAACTCTGCCCGATTTTCTCGGACCAGATCTGAGTGCCCCGGTGGTCCACGGATATCAACATCCCCGTCACAGGCAAAAGACCCACGCAAGCAAGAGATGATGAACAGATCTTGCGTTTGTTTGAAAAGAGTTGTATTTATTTTGTTTTCATTGTGTACCGGTCTTATAAAAAGGCTGTCTTTTTATTTCATTGTAACGATTGAAGTTGTAATGAATGCAGCAATGAATACAGCAACTTTTTCCGCAAACACATACCATACATGTGCATATTTGGTTATTTTCTATCTATTGCAAGAGCCTGTGTTAACAATTAATGTTCTTTCATTTTAAATCATGTAGTTCCTTGCATGAATGCTTTCCATTATTTATTGGGTTCTTAGAAATTTGTGGGTTCTTGCAGTTTACTGGGTTATTGCATATGTTTACATCGGACATGTACATGGGTACTTCTATCATGAAGCAGCCTGTGTCCGACACTTCAACGGCCACACATTCTTTGTTCACTTCTTTGATATGTGCATACACTTAATCAAACATATAACAATATACAAAATAGTTTTGAAAGTGCTCGTCATACACATCTTATATCTTACACTCCACATTCTTTGTTCACTTCTTTGATATTAATGCATTACTTGTGTCCTTATGTTACACTCAGGATGATGAGGAAGAAGGTGAAGAAGGAGAAGAAGAGGGCTTGAGTAAATGTATAGGGAAGGAGTTGAAGAAGCTTCTGCAGTGTCATAGCCATTGTAAATAATTTATGTAAAAGTTTGTAAACAATTTATGTATCTCTCTACTATTTTGGTGAATGTATTATTTGAATATAATAGGATTTGATATTGGAATATAATTAGATTGTGTTGGATATGAATATTAATTTTTTTTTTGTTAAATATTGTGTACATGCACTCAAAGTAGAATTTCTAAAAAAAAAACCCACTGTAGCATAGCATCCTAGACGGAAATTCCGTCTAGGATGCTCAAATTCCGTCTAGGATAATTTAAAAATAAAAAAAATTAAAATCATAAATTTCCGTCTAGAATGAGTATTCTAGACGGAATTTCCGTCTAGAATACTCATCCTAGACGGAAATTTTTTCCGTCTAGGATGAAATATTCTAGACGGAAATTTTTTCCGTCTAGGATGAAATATTCTAGACGGAAATTCCGTCTAGAATATTCCGTCTAGGATGTATTCTAGACGGTTTTGAATTCCGTCTAGAATATTCCGTCTAGAATGTATTCTAGACGGAATTTCCGTCTAGAATACTACATCCTAGACGGAAACATACTATAGGCGTATTCTAGACGGAATTCCGTCTAGAATACGCATTCTAGACGGAATTCTAGGTATCCTAGACGGAATTTTCCGTCTAGGAAACCTTATTTTTTTACTTGTGAATAGAGGGGGGTTTTCATTTGTTTTCTTCACACCAAAACTCATCTACTTCTCTCTTATACTCTCTTATTTATACTTTCTAATCCTTTCATCAAATGGCTTCCGGATCTGATTATGAAGAGCAAAACTTATCTCCCGATCCTAAAATGAGTCATCCTACTGGGTCTACTCCTACCGAAGTTAATCCCGAATCCGGTGGCGACGAATCTGCACCAAGAGCTCCTAAAAGGCCAAGATCCGATGTGTGGAATTTTACGAGAAGATTAACGTCACCAAGGATGAACACGGTAGGATCCTCACTCAGAAGGCTAAGTGTGCGTTGCGCGGCAAGATTTTTCAAGCTCATCATAAGAGCGGCACCAACCACCTCAAACGCCATTTAGATAAACACAACAAAGGCCAGACTCCTCAAGGTGATATCCGACAATCTATGATTTCTCAATCCCCCTCTTCTGGTAGTCTCGGTAGTTGGAACTATGATGCTGCCAGAGTCAGGAAATGCGTAATCAGGTTTATCATTCTTAAAAACCTTCCTTTTAAATTAGTAGAAGATGATGAATTTGAAGATATGTTTAGAGATGGTTTTTATCCTGCATTTAAAAAAAATTCTCGTCAAACCTGTCAACGTGATATTTTAAAATATTATCAGGAGGAACAAGGAAAAATAATTTCTTATTTTAAAAATTTAAACTGTAAATTTTCTTTAACTTCTGATATTTGGACATCTAGAGCACAAACTGGATATTTATGTATCATAGCACACTGGATTGATGAAAATTGGCAAATGTTTAAAAGAGTTGTTTCTTTTATTGTAATAGCGGAGTCACATACTGGTATTAATGTTGCAAATTTAATAATTGAAGAACTTATGAAATTAGAAATTTCAGAAAGAATATTTTCTCTTTCACTAGATAACGCAAGTAATAACAATGTAGCTGTTGATTTTATCAGATCAACTTTATCATTGCTATGTCATTGTGATCTTTTTCATATTAGGTGTATCTGTCATATTTTAAATTTAATTGTTCAAAGTGCATTTACTGAAATTAAACCCATGATAGAAAATGTTAGAACAGTTGCTTACATGCATAATGCTTCTGAATAAAGACTTAAAAGATGGAAACAATTTTGTAAAAGAAAAAATGTAAAGCCCAGACTAATTCCAAAAGATGTTTACCATATGTGGAATTCCACCTATGCAATGTTAAATGTTGCAATAGAATATAAAGACATTATAACTGATTTTATAAACTATTATGCTTCTAGTTCTAGTTCTGGTAGCACTTATGGAATAACTGAAGATGAATGGACAATTATATGTAATTTAAATGAAATATTACAAGTTTTTTATGATGCTACAATGTTATTATCTGACTGTTATTATCCAACCATTACTTTAGCTGCTTTACAAATTTTAAATATTCAATTTTTTTTTGAAAAATATCGTATGGATAATACTTTTGGACCTATGATTTTTCAAATGGAGAGCAAATTTAATAAGTACTTTAGGCATATTCCTCATATTTTTGGTTTGGGGGTTCTTATTGATCCATGCTTGAAGGATATTGGCCTTCGAAGTTTGTTACAATCATTGTATGGTAATCAGATTATAGACTTAGATGATGGAACCATCCTTACTACTACTACTACTCATCATTTAGCTATTAGAAATTATTTTCAAACCTTATATGATGAGTATGCAGCTAGACATGGATGTGTAGCTACACAACAGTCTACAGCTTCGGTTTCTTCGAGCTCATCCCGAGGTAAAAATGTAAGTTTTGATAGGTATGCGTATGCAATGGTAGCTGAGCTAACTGGTGGATCTGGACTTGGATCGTCATCATTGGAGGTTTTTGAAATAGATGAATATTTTTCTGCTTCTTTAGTTAAATGTCAAGGAAATGCTTTAGATATTTTACAATGGTGGAAAGTATATGGATCAGTTTTATATCCTATACTTTCCACCATGGTTCGTGACTTACTAACAATGCAGGTTTCGACGGTAGCTTCAGAATCCGTCTTCAGCACAGCAGGACGTTTGATCGACGACCACAGGACATGCTTAGATCCGTAAACTGTAGAAGCAGTGATGTGCTTACAAGATTGGTGGAGGTACGAGAAGTGAATGCAAGGCATCGATCGGATGGCTGGAATTGAAGATAAATTTGAAGAATTGGGACTAGCAGATAGATATAAAGAATAAATTGTAATTTTCATATCTTAGGCCTTAGCTTAAAATTTGTAAAGAATTATTTTAGAAATAGTTGCAAATGATAGTGATATAGGTGAGTAGGTGCCAACCTAGTTGGGATTTACTTATTTATTATGATGCGATTAATTCCAAAATAAATTTGTACTTGTAATTTGTAAATAATTTATTAATTATTAATCAAGAATTTGTTTTTATCATTTTTTATTTGTAATTTATGTCATTTTAAGTGATTAATAAAATTATTGTTTTTTATTATTTTTCTTGTCTTTTTTTTGTATAATTAAAAATTTAAATAAAATCTAAAAATTTTGAAAAAAAATTTGAAAAAATCCGGGCCAGCCCGGAACCCGGCCCGGTCGGGCCCGACCCCGGACCCGGCCTGGGGTACCCGGGCCTGGATCTGGGCCTCAGTTTTGCTCGGCCCGGGCCCGGATTTTCGGGCCGGGCCGGGCCAGGCCGGCCCGGATGGACATGCTTATTAAGACCCATCTTCTACATTGGATCACCATGACCGAATTATCAATTTTAGACTTGTTTTTGTTTTTGATTTGATACTATCAAATACTCTCAGTTTGATTTTGGGCAGCTGATAGATTTTTCAGGGCATTATCAAGAACATGATTTATATTATGAGATGAGGGAGGCCTTTGGCCTCCCCCTCATTATCCCTCCATTCACACCCCATTATGGTGATGTAACACCCCATTAAGTGAGGGTGACTCTTGGGAACTCAACCTATTCACATTGATTAGTATAAATATATATCATAGGCCTTTGGCCTATGTACTTGCTTTAAACACGTTATCAGCACGAAGTGTTCTTGAATCCCTGAGCCATAAAAAAAAATATTTCCTTCCTCTTTTGCGCATTGAGATCTGGTTCGTTGCAGCGGGAGGAAATGCTAGGTCCTGAAGTACCTTACCTCAGTGCCATTGGAGCACTACTATATCTGGCTAACTGTACGTGTCCCGATATAGCGTTTTCAGTTAACCTACTAGCCAGATACAGTACAGCGCCCACAAAACGCCACTGGAATGGAGTTAAGCATCTTCTGCGCTACCTCCAAGGGTCTATAGACCTGGGATTATATTTCCCGAAGGGTGGGTCTCCCACCTTAATTGGTTATTCAGATGCAGGTTACAGGTCTGATCCCCACACCGAGAAATCACAAACCGGATTTGTGTTTACATTCGGTGGTACGGCCATCTCCTGGAGGTCTGTCAAGCAAACCACTGTAGCAATCTCATCCAACCATTCCGAACTCCTCGCGATCCATGAAACCAGCAAAGAATGTGTTTGGCTTCGTTCTGTCATTCAGCACATCTTAGTGTCTACCGGCCTGAAGACTGGTGACCTTGAGCCAACTACTATATTTGAAGACAATGCAGCCTGCGTTGCTCAACTTCAGTCTGGCTTCATCAAGGGTGACAAGACGAAGCACATATCTCCCAAGTTTTTCTGGACGCACGATCTTCAAGAGGAGGAGCAAGTTAAAGTACAGCAGATCCAATCATGTAATAATTTAGCTGACTTGTTCACTAAGGCTCTGCCTAGATGTACTTTTGTAAAACTTGTAAAAGGAATAGGGATGAGACATCTGAAAGACCTACAAGCCTGAAGCTTGTATGGTTCAGGGGGAGTAACCTATGGGTTGTACTCTTTTTCCTTAGGCTGATGGTTTTTTCCCACTGGGTTTTCCACAGCTAAGGTTTTAACGAGGCAAACAAGTTTACTCTGGATCCAGAAGTATCCACCCCATTAGCTTTACGAACCCTGAAGTGTTCATAAGCTAAACCCAAGGTAATGGATGGATAAGGGGGAGTATTATGAGATGAGGGAGGCCTTTGGCCTCCCCCTCATTATCCCTCCATTCACACCCCATTATGGTGATGTAACACCCCATTAAGTGAGGGTGACTCTTGGGTACTCAACCTATTCACATTGATTAGTATAAATATATATCATAGGCCTTTGGCCTATGTACTTGCTTTAAACAATTTACTATTTTTTTGCCTTGTCAAACATGTTTCTGGTCATTCGTAAATAGTATTCTCATTGCCTAAGTTATTTGATTATTTTCTTGCCTCATTCAAGCTATTTGTCAAGATCATTTGATTATTGTCAACCTTCTTATCTAGCTGATTCACAAGCTATGAAACTGCATTCTCAAGACTATCCTAATTTTTTAGGTGAGTATTCAATCTTCCTTTTCAATATTATGCATTTACATTGCTCTTTCAGGTTATTGAAAGAAGGTTCAGTTCCAATTTTCATGGCAAAAATTGAAAAAAAAAACATTTGCTCTTGATTAGTAACAGAGCAAAATAAAGGTTGTATAGTAAATTAAGCAAGAATAAGTCTTTCTATAAGTTTATGTTAACTAATAGTTCATCTACCATGAAATTTACACTATCCAATTTGAATACGTCATGCCATAACCAAGTCGGAACCGAATGAACCGAACCGGACTGCACCGAGCGGACTTGGGGCAGTTCGGTTCGGTTTTGAATAATAAACGGTTCGGTTCAGTTTGTTAAAATTTTACTAAAAACCGACCGGCGGCTGCTTTGCACACCCCTGCGCTCTTCCTCTTTCCCTCTGGAAATTCGGATACGAATTCGAGTGGTAATCCCAGGGCCGAATTCGATTTGAATTAAATTTTTTGTATTTTCATCAGCCTAAACGAATTACTAAAAAAACGACCTCATCAGACCCGACCCGCTGAGTGATTCGTACCCGTTCACAGGAACTCAATTTCCGTAGTCCTCTTTCCTTCCGCTTCCAGCTCTTTCTACATATAACATTCATTAATTCTCATCGCCTTGAAAATCTCGTCTCTACAACTCCCCTCGTCCTTCTTCCGGACCCTAACGTCGTCTTCTTCCTTGCTTTAGACCAGCACCGAGATTTCTAGGGTTTCGCTCCATCGACCCCCTTTCTAATGGGAGAATCGAAGAACATGGACGAGATCCCCCTTCCCGCGCTCTTCGATCAGGCCAAGAAGATCCACTCCATGGCCACGGAATCTTCTTGCGACCAGGTGATCTTTTGCTCTCTCCACCCTCTATTGATGACCGTCTGCTAAATTTTTCGTTTTTAGTTGATATTAAAAAAAAAAAGGTTTTTTTCTTCTTAAAATCAGGAGACACTGAGAAAGGGGATTGAGGCACTCCGCCGCTGCGACGAGATGGTAAGCAGGCTAGGGTTATTCTCCTCGAACGAGTCGAAGGATGACGTCAGCACCACCAATCTGAAATATCTCCTAGTAAGTGTTTTCTTGCCCCATCTTCACACGAGTTATAGCTGTATATAACAGATTGTAATAAACTTTAAGGATTTCGATATGGTTAGTGAGAATATTAGGGTCCTCTATGGGATGATGAAAATCCAATATTAGTGCCCCATATTATGATCTTGCGCGGGGGGTTGTGGCTTCGATTCTCATTTATAAATTTACTTCTCCCTTTGCCGCTGACGGAGAACCGCGTCTTTTTTCTTTTTTTTATGATTTACGAAATAGTGAGCGACTCATAGACGTAAGTGGTGCTATATTTGACTCTTGCACTTGAATAAGGATGGCCAAACAACAAATATAAATAACATCGCCATGTGGTGTAGTTAATGAAGCATGCTGAATCCATGATACCATTTTTATAAATGCAAGCATCTAAATTGGAAATAACATTGATCTAAAGAGTTCAACAGCTATCGAGAAGGAATAAATCACAAGACTAAACCTTCGAATACAAACATAAGACTTTTCGGTGGTAGAGTGGACTTATCTCAGTGAAGGGCGGACTGCATAGAAGGTGGCCTTGCAGAGGATAGAACTCATGTCTAGCATCTCTTCATGGTTCCACATTTCTTAAATCCTTTCCTCTCTCTCTTCCTAATATCTTTTTTTTAATGGAAGAAAGGATTTGTCAAATCTAAGCTGGTAATGCAAGTAACTAATTGATTCAATTATAAGACAGTAACTGGGGGATAATATAATTTGTTAGGGATTTTTTTACAGCTTTGACACCTTTTCTTTACTGCTAAAGTACCTATACTACTGTAGCCCAAAATTTTTGTCTATTGAAATTTGAAACCTACTCCTTATATAGATGTCATCTATTAAAAATATATGAAACCCAGATTACGCTTTAGTCCATCTAGAACACTGTTTTAAAAAACCTCTGCCTAGTCCGCTTAGGCGTACGCCTAGGCCTAGACGGTACCTAGACCGACTAACTAGTGCCTAGCGTCTAGACGGTATTTAGGTTGCCCATCTAGATTTTACGAGCGTTTAGGGGAGCATTGTCTGCTTACGTGGATTGCACCCTATAGGCCTTGATTGTGATTTTATATGTCATAGCCTACACGTCCTCTAAACTCAATTAACCTCCAAATATGAACATCTCCACTATCTCCTCTGACCTTCAGCAAAACCTCATCGACCACCACTTAAATGAAGAAAGAAAAAAAAACGTCCAAAAACCGCTTAGATGCCCGCCTAGGCGACTAAGCGCTGGGCGCTAAGTCCGACGCCTAGAAGCGCCCAGCGTTTAATGTAACATATATCTAGAAAACAATCTAATGGAAAAAATGCTAAAATTTTCGTTCTTTTGGAATAACGAGTCACCAAAAAAATGATGTAGATATCTCGCGCAACCAGGTTTTCTTTTAAATCCTGTAACTAACTCTGACCAAATAAAGTGTGAGATTTAATGAAGATTTACAAAGATAAAAAAGTATTCCATGTATAAGATTGCTGCGACAGTTGATAGCTGCTCATAAAAACATAATCAATTCTTTGGGGAGCTCTGGCTTTTGAGTCTTGCTTCTTGTGGGAAATGAAAGTACCCTGGTTGGGGGGTGGGGGTTGAAAGTAATTGCTAATCTAATCCGATTTTGATGCTAAATTAAAACTTATTAATTATTATCCTAGTAATATGATGTACAATGAGATATATGCAAGGATAAACAAATAACCAAAAGGTGATATAAACATGCACAAGATATAAAATCATGTAGTGCGCCAAAACAATCGCAAACACAATGATATGATCACGAAGTTCGGTCTAACACTCGACATACGTCTCCGCTTCTCACCTTGAAGAGATTCTCCACTATCACAAATAACTACACAATAACGATTTTTAACGTTCACCGATAACGTTTACAATCCATTCGTTGTCAATCCCACAAGACACTCATCTAAGTGTTAGCATATCCGTGTCACCTTCCTCAAGTGCTTGGAATAACTACCTCTTTCTAGGTTTTTGCAACCAACCCACTCATCTTGGAATTGACCCCGGTCCCTCCCAACCACTCCTCTAAGTGTCCTTGTGTATTATAACGTGATTCGATAATTAGTGCAAATAAAGATTTGTTCTCTAACAAGGATGTGAACGAAATTTAAGCTTACTTAATGAATTACTCACAACCCAAATATACAATATGTGATATACTAAAGCTCAAGTGTAAGCAAAACGAAATTAAACTCAAGTAAATCTAGCTTGTATATATACGAATCAAAATGAAGATTAAGCTAGAGAATGAGTTTAGAAAACTTCTTCAAAGAAAATAAAGAGATGTAGATGAAGATTTGAGGTTGAACGCCTCAAAATCGAAATTAAGATCTTCTCTTTGTGAAACTTCCTTCACACAAACAAAACACACTTTGATATTTGAAAACGTGAAACAAACTGTCCAAAACTATCTTGTAAAACTATTGTTAAAAAACTAAGGGTTGAGGACTATTTATAGCCTAAAAAACAAAGCTTAACAAAAACTAGTCGTTACAGAAAAATAATCGTTCGGTCGACTGATGAGAAAAATCAATCGACTGACTACACTTCATCGGTCGACTGATACAAGTAATCAGTCGATTGATGAGACTGAAAAACTCAGGTTGAAAAATTTGCACTGGTCGGTTGACTTAAAAATTACATTGGTTGACTGATGCAAGAGGATTGGTCGACTTATGAAACCAATCGGTCGATCGATAATACTATTCACAGAAACCTGAATTTTGAAAAGCTGATTTTCTAAATTCAAATTAAAATAAAAAATCAACTCCAAAAATAGTAAAACTTGGGAAAATGTTTATATATATGAAAATAAACATGTTAGAGAATAAATTTTTAAAATATTATTTTCCATTTGTGAAAACTTGCTGTTTTGCAAAACGCTTAAGAATACTAACTCGTTAAAAACTTGATCTTGATGGAATCCTTTCAAACAAGTTTTGAGTTTTTTTAATGAATTGATAGACTTTAGAAAAGATGTAAAATAGTATTATTTAGTCTATAATCCAAAAACACAATATATTCCCAAATGGATGTATGATACGATAAATCAAGAAAACGTGTACGTGTATGATTGAGCTTAAAGTATACAACTAAACATAAAAACACTATACCCAAGACAATCAATCTGCATGAAGCTTGATCTTGGACGATCCTAATCTTGATAGTGAGGATGAAGCACTATCTCGTATTTGACTTGAGTGCAAGGGCTTCATTCCGAATTTCCACCAACCGCCAAAATATCGTCGTTAAGACACAATTCCAATCAACCTCTAACAGAGGATCTTTGTGTAGGATACCTAACAATCAAATACAAATACTTGACAAACGATGTTAGAAATTTTTTGTTAATCATCAAAACCAGATTAGATGGTAGGCTTATAAACATGAGACCTAACAAGAAATTCTTATGTAATGATATCAACCATAAGTTTCGTACTCTTTCTTTGTACATCTTCTTTTCCTTGTTTTCAAGTTGAAGTTTGAATTGGCACGTGTGCTTGGAGTTTTTTTGGGATCTGGTATTTTCTTTCTTTTGGCACAAGGATACTATTATCAAACTCTCATTTTCAGGTCCCTTTTTATCTTGGAGAATTGACTGAAAAAGTTGCACAAGATGATAGGTTGCAGGGTATTAAAGTATCTCAGAATCAATTGAAGGTTAGCCTTACTTTTGGTATTATGGATAGGCTGATATCTGTACTAGTAATGCTGTACTAGTAATGCTGCTATTTACTTTTTGCTTTTTGTATCTTCTTGACCAGTTATATTTTTTTCCATGTTCTTGTTGTCATAGGAATTTATTTCAATCTGTGAAGCGCTAGAGCTTGTCCCTGAAGAGGAGATAGAAACTTCAGTGTATGGCAGTGCAGATTCAGCTGCAGCTCGGCGAGCCAAGAAGGTTAGAGTTTGTAGATTACCTAATCTAATTAATTGATTTATGAATCATGACATCTAAAGGTTCATTATCATAATATATGAAACGAAATTGAAACCATTCCAGAGTAATGGTTGTTCCTTCCACTTGAGCAGAATGAAGCTGGTTAGTTTTCTAAATGGATACAATTCTGCATCTGTGTTTAGATAAGTTAATTGTAGGTAAATCCCTGTTCTTCAGTTGTTGGTTGTTGAATCATTTGTTCCTTTGATAAGGTTCAGAAATTGCTTGATAAATGGGCACGTGTTACAGGAATGAAAATCACAAAGCAATCCCGAAAAATATATCCGTGATAACTATGGAAAGAGGCTGGAGTTGCATCTAGAGACCAAAAGAAAAAGAACTACACCCCTCCAATTAAACAATATCTCACCCTAAAACCTCAACCAAGGTGGTGGGAATGAGAAGATTCTAAACAAGGAAGAAGGGTTAGGAAAGTAGAAAAGAACAACCTAACAAGTTTAATTAATTAAATATTAGTTGAATACCAGCCTTTTCATAGGCCTGATTTCTAGTAAGTGTACAGGAAAAGAACTTAATTTGTACTTCCTACTTAACTACAGCTCTAACAAGCATAGAGTTCCAACCAAAATATAACTATGACATAAATATAATAATATAAGTGTCCTATTGAAATAAGGTTCTGAATCTTCTGATCTAACTAAAAATAAATAAAAGATCCGTAAGGAGGTTTTGCATTTCTCGGGCAGCTATAGTGTAGCCTAGAGTCTCTAGAAGGATTCTCATTGCAAGGTTTGTTTAGGTCTGGATCCAATAAGAACTTGCTAATGCTTGACCTTCGATCAGAATTTCTTTGAAACTCCAATCACAATTGTACTACTTGGTGATATTTTCATATAATGATTTGTGAACCTAAGGTCATTTTGTGGACACATCTCAACATAAATGAAGCCCCTAGCCCTGATTCCTATAAGAAAGAGCAACAGTTCTCTTAAGTCGATCTATATCTGACCTGTAATGTTTTTTCTAGGCTAACAAACTGTTACTAAGAATCAAGAGAAAAAGGTTTCTCCGTGTCCTTATGTTCGGTAATGAGTTGTTTATTGTCTATGTTTCTAGATGCTGTTTAGCCGGACCAATAATTTGTCTACCTAGTGAGAATCTAGGGAATCTTTGACCTCAAAAGTGTTTTGTGAATTGTTTTTCTTTAACATGGAGCCATTAGGCCTAACCCATTTTCCACTTCCTGTTGTTAAAGTTAATTGCATCAATTATCATATTTTATCTTAGTTTGACATGTAGTTTGTCTATTATAAATGTCAATAAATTATTGTCATTATCTAGGAAAAAATAAAAAAATAATTTATTTCTAGATAATTAAAGGTGGTGGTATAAAAATCCTACACAAGTATACATAAATCGCTGAAACTATCAATACTACTACCAATACCTATACCCAATGAGGTGGTCCATAACTACCAAGATGCTCAACAGTGTTTTAAATGTTGGCCGCCATGTCGGACATGGCGGCCG
>NC_033800.1:91653967-91654260 GCF_001876935.1 Asparagus officinalis
GCCTCTAAGCACCATGATTTGCACTCTTCAATTGCGTATGTTGTTTTTGGTGCAAATCGGAGATATTGTGGGCAAAATCAGACATTTTAGGCGTAATTTTGGGTCTGACATTACGCCTGATATGGGGCAGTTAACATTTCACTCAAATATGGGTTAATGAGCTTCTCCTAATGCGAAAAAAAGGCCCGAACCCTTATCTAATCATAAGGCCCCCAAGAAAAGCATGATGCTCAGTTAGGGTTTTAGTTCACCAAAGAAGATAGTGATCTTCCTCTTCTGCCTCCTCCGACTTC
>NC_033800.1:91654277-91690582 GCF_001876935.1 Asparagus officinalis
AGAGGCTTCCGCTTCTTCAAGGTTGAACACTAGGGCTTCGACTTCAAGGTTGAAAATTGGGGCTTCGAATGGACTTCAACTCTTCAAGCTTCAAGCAATCCCTCTTAGCCTCTCTTTCTTTTCTTTAATCCCTTACCTTACTCTACCTCCCCTCCTATTAAACCAAGCCTAGTTTTGAAGAAATAGATCAATTAATACAAGGTCAGACTCACTCTCAGTCTCTTTGCCCTCTTCCATCTTTTTATCACTCTCCCTCTTAATTTTATATGTTAGTCTCACTCTCAAAATCTATCTCTCTCTCTTTGCTTTAATCCCTTACCTTACTCTACCTCCCCTCCTACTAAATCAAGTCTAATTTTGAAGAAATAGATCATTTAATGCAATGTTAGTCTCACTCTCAAATATCTGTCACTCTTAGTCATTCTCCCTCTTAATTTTATATGTTAGTTAGACATTTTGACTTTTGATTTTTGATTAATTTTAAATGTTAATCAGACACTCTCGGTATGCCCCATACTCTCTCCCTCGTATATTTTTACTTTTGATCAATGTTAGATGTTTGTTATATATTTGAGTTGGAAAAATGTGATATTTGAGTTGGAATATTCTTAAATTGATGCAACTATATGCTAGAATGTTGATTCATTTGGTACTATTAAATTAATACATAACGAGTTCATGTTGATCTTCAGTTGGAATGAAAAAAAATGTCTAGCCAATTCACAGTTATTTACTTATTTATATGTTTGTATGTTTAGACAATAGAATTTATTAAGTATGTTTAGATTCCATTTAGTATATCATACTACACATATGTATATGCACACTGTCCGATATTAACAATCCAATATTTATTTCACCAAGGTTTTAAATGTCGAATGCCGGGTTCATGTCGGACGACTGAAATCCATGTCGGATAGCGAAAATCGGGATATATCGGGGGACAAACTAAATATCAGATTGTCATATCGGGTGGTGCGCATATGTATAATATCATATCCTAAATGTAATCTAAGTTTTCCTAAATTCAATATAAACATACTTTATAAATTTTAGAGACAGAGCCGGCGATCGGCGGATTCCGACGATGCAGGGAGGCAGTGTTGACGGTACGTCGCAGGGAGGTAGTGTCGGGGCTCTTTTTCTTCTTCGTCTGCTCGGGGTCCCTCAGATGAGTCACTGACCACCCTCTTCCCTTTATCCCGACGATGGGATATCCTATCGCCCTCGGGTTCAGTTGGAGTTTGGATTTTGGGGCGCAATGGGAGATGGACGACGAAGGGCCGAGATGGAGGTGGGGGAAGGGCGTCATCGTTTACAAAAGGAGTGATGAGTTTTCAAGTTTGTTGCAACCCTAATTTTCCTCTTTTCTTTCTATTGGGTTCATAAGAAACCCTTAAACATGAGAATGGGTTAAACAGGTTTGGGTTTTTATCACTAAACCCAAACCCGATAACAGAAAATAGATCTAAAAAAAGGGCCATATCGGCCGATTTTTCAAAGCTGAAAAATAGGCCGATATGCCCGATATGGTCCCGATATTTTCGATTTGGCCCTGAAAACCGACATATAAGTTGAAAATGCCCATGTTGTGTCGCTCAAGCCCTCAAACCGACATTTAAAACCTTGTATTTCACGTCCCTGACATACCCCCAATTTTCGCTTTTAGCCGTCCAATATGAACCTGACATCCGACATTTAAAACCTTAATGTTGAATTACTGCTATTTCAAACCATAGTTTAAAATTCTATGTAAGGATAAAAATGGAAACTCTGGTAGATCAATCCGAAACAACATTAGACAGGCTATTGGGAACTTTCTAAGGATCGTGGATTATGGTAATGTATGTAATGCTTAGCAAAGTCTATAATAGAATACAAAAAGAAATGCATGCCAACAAGTGTCATGTTCAGGAAAGCACCTGACATAAAACTTTACTATAATAACTCCCGTTCACAGCCTTAACTACTGAACGTGTCTTCTCTGTCACATTCATACATTTTCCTTTTGGAATATTCTTATGTTGCACCTATGTGCTATCGACCTGCAATCAAAATTTGTTATCTATCCATGCATCCTGTTGAACCTGAAACCATCATCCCTTCTAATCGTTTTTCTCAGTGGTATCTTGATACACTGGGGGGTTCCTGGGGAGAATGCATCTTTTTAGCCATGTTGATATAGATTGTGGTATGAAAAAAATCTTACTATGTTATGGTGTAAAAGTCATAACGTGAGCTCCTTGTAAAATATTGTTTAATTTTTATTCTGCATGAGGCTTTTTGGCGGCAGTTGGATTTAGACGATATTGGCAATCGTCTCGGCCTCTTCGTATATAAGTTAATTGAGGCATGTTTGGTATATTTCTGACATCTATGTTCTTTTTGAGTGGAATCCAAAGTTCAGACAGACTATTTTGCGCTTCTAGTGTGTTGTCAAATATTTGTAATATATGTAGAGATGTAGGCTAGAATTGCATGGATTGAATTGATTGTTCGTCTCAGTAACATTATTATTCATGTTAAATTCTATATATTTATTGCTAGCATTTGAATGAATGTGTACTATTGCAAATTATTCCTGTTTGACTTTTTTAATCATAGTTGGTCCTATATTTCATGAAAAACTCACTCCCTTCTCATTGCCTGAATGTTAGATTGCTAGGTTCAAACGCCAGAGAGCTGCAGAAGCAAAGCTGCAAGAAATCAAAGAAAGAAAGGAAAGGCGAGGACGATCCTTGAGAGCAGCAGCTTTGTCCACCCCAGTTGAGTCTCAGGAGGAGGATGCAGTGGATGATGATGATGGGGAGGAAGAAAGGGAGGTCCGTTCTAATGCAATAATTTGTGGATAGTCATATTTGGATGTAACTCTTAATGTTGTTTTTTGTATGCAATAGTTGAGGATAATCAATATGTATGCATCCAGATTTTTTTTCTTTGCATGGTTAACCTATATAGGTATCATGTGAGCCTCTCTTTGTGTCTGGTCTTGTCACCTCTAATTTGGATATTATCATCTTGTAGAGTCCTGTTTTTGGTGACCAGGCAATATCCTTTTGTTTTTCTTTTCCGATAGCTAGTTTCTTAATTGTTATGTTTAGCCCCTAGAGTATGTCCTTTAGGCATTATCTTAAATCCATTGTGCCCCAAAAAGATGTCCTTTAGGCATTATGTTAAAAATCAATCTCTCTCTCTCTCTCTCTCTCTCTCTCTCTCTCTCTCTGTCTGTCTCACTCTCATACACACACATTTGTAGCTGTATTTCTCACTGTTGCCATCTTTGTGATCAATTTTGTTTTATTGTTCTATTTCAGGCTTGGCTAACCTCCATATCTTTGGCCATTTGTAAGGTCTGTATGTAATTCAAGGACCTGATTAACGATATTTAACTTTCACTGCAGTTTGATGAAGTTGGTTACTCTTTGTTTCCCTCGCAGGCTTTTGATCTCCTAGAAATGTTAAAGAAAGAGGAAGAGATGCTTCTTGCTGTCAAAGAGAGACAATCAAAGGTACCATCAGTAGTCAGTTTTTATTAATTGAGCCTGTAGGTGACAATATGGATAAGTTTCACTATTGTATTTGTGCTGGCTTGACGGTAGGCACCACGTTATTTCACCTCTTAAAGTTTGGAAAAATCACTGAAGAGAATGATCTCTCCTTTTGAATATTTGAAATCACAAACACCTCATCTTTACCACATTCAGTTGCACTCATGACTCATGCACCACCAAGAAAGGAGGGGGAAAAAGAGATAAGAACAGCAAAAAGAAAATTCAGACAACGAAACTACTCAGCAGTAGGGGTGGAAACAGACTGAGTAATTGACAAATAGTTTGTTAATTATTCGTCTAAGTATTTGGTTCATTTAATGGTAGACATAATTTTTAGTACTAATTTATAAACGAATAAAATTTAACCAAATGTACATTCAATTCATTTGATTATTTACTGTTTGTTTATGCTTTACATTTTTGTTTAATAATTAACTTATGGTAAATACTGTCCAGCTTGAACTTTAATTACAAATCAGGTCCCATATAAATAAGTACACCTGTTTGCTAGAGGTATGGGCCAGCCCGAGTTTTTATTTGCTCTCTTCCTCTGTCCTTTCTTTCTAGTCTCTGTCACAACAAAATACCTATTCGTTGCGCCGTTTGCTGCTTCCTTGATGATCATTCGCAGCACCCCCCCCCAAAAAAAAAAAAAAAAAAAAAAAAACCCAAAAAAGCCCATTTTCTTCCCCTTAAACTCATCATGAACCTCTCAACCTTGTCTGTAGCTCACTTCAAACCCTAAACCAAACCCATCAAGGCTGCAGTCCCCTCTCTTCTTCCCTGTTGCCCTGCGACAAACCCTTGCCTTACCGAATATTCATGAATTTTAATCAAATATCGAGTATGCTAAATGAATTGAATTCAAATTTGAACCCAACCATCCCATTGTTCATTTCATTCGATTTGACCCTACCCACCAGAACAAAGAGAGGTACGAAAGTCTAGAAATGTAAAACAAAACAAACTGAAGTGCACATATCAGGTGCCACAGAATTCCACCTAAACATTCAGAAAAACAAAAGAAAATGATCTAAGAAAGGCAGAAGAATTCTGAATCTCTGAAGTTTAGGGGTACTATCTTCATATGTTTAATTGATTTGTTTTGTGTGGCTTCTTGTTCATTAAAAGTTGTCCAATGATTACTTTCTCTCTCAAAGGTTAGTCAAATGTGATGGTTACTGAATACTGAATTAGAATCAATAGATTACATTATTTTGAGAAGATGTTCTTTTAGATTAAATCAACAGATCCATGATCGAAACATTACATCTTTTAAGATTCTACTATGCATTCTTCATTAAGTTCGGCTTATAACCTATAAGTTGATAAGCCGAATGTTCTCACCTGTTTCCTAATTTGTATGTGCGAGAAGGTCTAACTGGAGAAACATGAAAACCCTCGTCTATCGTCTTTTCCCATCAAAATGAGGTCTGCTATGAAGCAATACTATACTGTCACCTGCTCTCCCTTGTCAACATTAACCAAAGTTTGGATATTGAGAGTAAATCCGTGCACTTGTGAGAAATTATTCATTTGCCATCATTAGATGGGGAACTTACAAATTGCTTCATTATATGAAATACTTTAATGGTCACACTAAAGACTATTCTTTTGGTGTATCAATCTATAGCCGATTAATGTTTCTCTATTTTGTAATGGAAAATTGCTGCTTTCTTTGTTCCGGCTACAAATTAGTTATCAAATTTGTAATTAATCATGGTAGAGCGATGAAAACCAAAACTCATCCTTGATTGATTAATGTTTCAAACCATACTTTTAACCTAGCATTGAAAAACAACATTTATTCATTTGCTGTATTATTTTTTTGGTGGTTTATGTGCCTCTAAATTTGAGTTTTAAGATCAGATTGTTTTTTTGTAATGTTGTAAGTTATGGAGTATGATACGTAGAACACTTTCTGCAACTACTAATTGGGTACCTCTGACACTTGCAGATATGATACATGTGTCTTTCCACATCTGATACTTACAAATGTGTAAAACTGTTATTTACTTTAGAAGACATTAAATTATGTTTTTCCTGTCTAACAAAAGCTAATGTTTTCTATGTATCATTTTACTAGGATTTTGTATGAATAACCCAGTACGTAAGTTCATATGAGTTTGAACATATTATATTCAGAAGAAATGTACATATATAGCTGTGTCCTCATGTTCGGAGTTCGGAATGATTTTCGTGTTTGATATTTCACGTCCACGTCTGAAACTACTACTTCCCTTCATCTCCATGCGTGCATCTGCTATAACTTCCAACATGAAATATTCTGTTTTTTATGCCTTCAAATATGTGCACCTGTTACACCTAAAATACAGTAAACAGTGGAAATAATATGGATGGGTAAAAAATGACGACTGTTAGATTATGAGTATGGCCTAAAACAAACTCTTTTCAAAGGTTTCCATTATCATAACGCCTTGAGAAATTATTTGTTGCTGATGCCTTTCCATGCTTTGCTGGAGTGAGAGGAAATTAACAACTCACAAAAAGAGGAGGTAACATTATCAAACTGTCTCTGTTTCTCTAACTGAAGGTATACCTTAAAATCACCTTCTAGCCTTATCCAATTCTTAGCTGCTGTCAGGTTTGTGAAACCATTTACTCATGAGTTTTAAGGGCTACTAAATGGTATCCCCATCTCTACCAAATTCAATCTCGGAACTCCTCTCCTTTATAGACTTCTATTAGCGCATCATCTTAGGCAATGGGTTACATATAAAATCACATCTATCATTGTTGTGCCTTATCAAATATTTATAACATTTCTTTGGTTCATCATTTTCTGATGGATGCAATTTCGGAAGATTCTCAAATGTTTTCATCCTCATGCTGCTCTTAATGTTTCACGATTTGCCTGTGACTTGTTGAGACTGGTTTGTTACTTTGTTCTGTGTATTCATTTATTTTTTAACTCTTCTTTGTTATTAAGAATTTTGAAGTCTGAACCATGTACTTCCCATTTTCCATTTCATTAACCCTTTATTTGTCTTCCAGTTTGTCTTCAGTAACACTTATTTCCACTCTACTCTAACTAATGGGCATATATCCATGCTTTTTTCAGTGATGAGGAAGCCCCTTGTGATTTTTTCCATTTGCAAAAGATGTTTCTCATTTCCATTTTGCTCGTATTTTGATTTTCTTCTGGCAAGCGTAAGTAACAATCCGTACTGCGGAGGAACAATTCAAAGTCTCATGCACAAATATTTTTCTATATTCAAAGGCCAATGCTCTATTTTCTTGATTTTAATTTTTTTTCGTAGCTGTTATTAGACGTAACTACTTACTAATGGCTACCCCAAACCTGATTGCTTCTTGATAACGTGCCAGAAGTTACAAAACCTATGGTGAATGCTGTTCCACTTTGCTGACAACATGATAGTGCCACATCATGAAAATGTTTTATTTTAAACATCTTTTCCTATATCATCTGCTTATGTGGATTTGTTTTTCTCATTTTCATTAGATATGATCTCTTCCCCTATATTTTTTCTTTTTATGACAGTAAACAGTTAAATTTTACTGGACTAAAATGTAGGAAGGCGACAATGAACTTGCTCGTGAAATACTTGATGAGCGTACAAAGAGAGCTGAAACTTGGCACAGGAATGCTGCAGGTCAAGCCCCATTCTTGAAACCTGCTCAGCCAATCACATGCGCCACATTTGCCCAAGATGTTATTGAAGGGAGAGCGAAGGCTTCTGATGTGCATGAACATAAACACAAGCCGCTGATATTTGGACCTGCAAGTCTTATCGGTGGAAGATTAACCAGTGAGAGGGAAAGAATTGCAGCACAAGTCTTTCAACCAAGTCACAGGTGTTTGTTTCTTCTTGTTCTATCCATTATTTTGGACATTTTTGAATATGGATTCTTATTGTGTCAAGGCATTCATTTTGGGTAACGTTTAACCCTCTAATATAACCTAGGGAGTTTATCATGCTAAGGTTAGGGGACGGGCGCATTCGTGATGGGCAACTACAATTGCAATTTTTTTTACTTTATTGTCATTAACTTCTCATTTTCCATTTATTCTTAGCCTTTTCAAATAGGATTTCTCTGTAAAACAGAGACTAGGATATGCACAAAGGCTAGCTTATGAGAAGACAGATTGTAGGAATCTTGCCTAACTACTAAAAACTACTGCTGCTGTTTTGGCCTAAACCTATGAGAAAGAAACAGGTAAAGCTGAAGCTGGAACTAAGAGGCGATTCGATCCACACATGATGCATGCAAACATATAAAATATTTTCTCATCTTTAGGGTTCAGGATTATGCTGACCAAATAGGATAGAGACAAGATTAAGATCATTTTGTGCATTAGTTGCTCTCCAAAACTAAAGATTGTTTCACGGTTTCTGAAATTTCTAGAATGCCCACAATGAGCATAGAAGAAGCTGGCTTGCAAGAAATGGAGATGATGAACAAATGGCAAGAGAGAAACGCAAAGCTTATGCAGGAAGCACACTCATCTTGGCACAATGATGGCCCTCCCAAACAAGGCTCCGATGATGAAGATGATGATGCTGCTCAAGAAAAGGCCAGAGCATGGGATGATTGGAAAGATGACCATCCACGCGGAGCTGGTAACAAGAAGCTCACTCCATGCGGGTAAATTGAGACGGTAGTGATCATGTTATTATCTGTATACTGATATGGTTTTATAACGGCATGGTTTTGTAAACATTTTCATCTCTGAATATTTTGTTTGTCAGTTATTTGCGTTGTTTATGTATTAAGTTGTATATCTGCATTGATTAAAGGAACAGGGAATTCCCTCATTATTCTTTGTTAGGTTTTAGTCTTTGCTGGGAGTTGAAGATGTGACCCAAGCCAAGTCGGTGCTTCAACATCACGTTACTTGAAGAATTTTTTTTCTGAAATCCTGGCAAATCAAATCTAAAATTATGAACAAATTTCTTTGGATGGTCGCACTTGTACGTGCACTTACTGTAGCTAAATCAAAGTAGTTCTCAATGCCTTCGACTAATTCATGCACGGATTGGATTAGAAGATGAATCGGACTAGTTTTTGATGCTTTTAACAAAGTCATGTACGTGGATGTTTATGCAGAATGTTATGGCCGTACATATTTTGGCCAATGAAAACTAATTAAAGTCCACTTTTCTATGTATACTTGTAGGCGTATAAAAATACCTATAGATATAAATATCCCTATCTAAGTTAGAGGAAATCATCCAAAATCAAAAGAAGTAAAGGAACATGTGAAACAACATAGAAGAACAATATGAACACCCACGGCAAGAAACAATGACGCGCATTTGCGCGATAGTGGAAGGTGTTGTGCACACAAACAGAGTGATATGCCTATGGGAATTTGTAGATCTCTTCGATAGCTTTCCAACGCATCTTGGATCACCTCATTCCGACATCGAACGAGGAAGTTAGAGCCAAAATACCCGAGAGGTCGCAAATTACATCGAAGGTGCGCGGCAGTGTACACTGCCGCGGCAAAAGCGTGACAGTACAAGGTGACGCGCAAATAAACAGAGTGAAGCGCCAATGAGAAGTTGTAGAGCTCTTCGATAGCTTTCCAACGCATCTTGGATCACCTCATTCCGACATCGGACGAGGAAGTTAGAGCCAAAATACCCGAGAGGTCGCAAACTGCATTGAAGGTGCGCGGCAGTGTACACTGCCGTGGCAATAGCGCGACAGTACAAGGTGACGCGCAAATAAACAGAGTGAAGCGCCAATGGGAAGTTGTAGAGCTCTTTGATAGCTTTCTAACGCATCTTGGATCACCTCATTCCGACATCGGACGAGGAAGTTAGAGCCAAAATACCCGAGAGGTCGCAAATTGCATCGGAGGTGCGCGGCAGTGTATACTGCCGCGGTAATATATTGCACATTTAAACCATGATATGATCCAAATCCGGAGGTGCGCGGCAGTGTATACTGCCGCGGTAATATATTGCACATTTAAACCATGATATGATCCAAATCTGAAGAAGCTCAAAAGAAAAAAGTTG
This sequence comes from Asparagus officinalis, assembly GCF_001876935.1. Lineage (NCBI taxonomy): Eukaryota > Viridiplantae > Streptophyta > Magnoliopsida > Asparagales > Asparagaceae > Asparagus > Asparagus officinalis. The sequence continues at coordinate 91,663,840 of NC_033800.1, forward strand.
TAGATCTCTTCGTCAACTTTCCAACGCATCTTGGATCACCTCATTCCGACATCGGACGAGGAAGTTAGAGCCAAAATACTCGAGAGGTGCGCGGCAGTGGTAACTGCCGCGACAATGCGCGACACCACGTACTGTCGCGGCCACTGGGAAGCTGAACACGTCATTTTTGACAGTTTTCTCGAGTTTTGTGCGGCCCACATGGTCTATTAACTGCTGGGGGTTACTTATGAACGTGGGGGAAGCAGTTACAAGCGAAAATCATGCCCACTACCCTCATAAAAAGATGGTATTTAAGTAGTGGCTACCCACGAAAATCGTGACATTTAAGGAGTAAAAAGTTGTGGGATGGCGGTTACAAAAAAGGAGGGGGAACCACTCCTTTGACCGGGCCACCTATGGCTGCCGCGCCTAAGAGGGCAGTTGCTGATCAATTATTTTCTCCAGTTATCATCCAAGAAGACTATAAATACCCTCCTAGGGCCATCATTGATAGGAGGACAGATTGGAGAGAGCAATTAAGGCAGAGAGACTTGAGCTTTTTGTGAATTGGAGCAAGAGAGAGAGTCTTCCTTCTTCACAAACATCCTCAAGAAGCTTTTGGCCATTCCTAGAGATCTAAGCCCTGACTTGATCTTTAGAAGAGTGAACATCTTACATCGATAAGATATTCGCTTTAAATTCTTACTTCGATAAACGAAGAAAGAATCTCCAAAACCTTCACGATTCAATCAGAATCTGTGAATCGGTGGTCCAAGAGTCAAAGCACTCCCGGTACAGGCAAAGTCCCACAAAACAGGAATCGATAAACGATTTTTGTGTTATTTTCTAGAAAGTTATAATTTTTCTTTTATTGTGTAAAAGAGGTCTTATAAAAAGACTATTTTCTTTTGAATTTATTGTAATCGATCGAAGATATAATGAATTCCACAATGAAACCAACTTTCGACGAAAACAAACTGGCGACCACAGTGGGAGGCAACGATCTCGCTGCCGAGACCGTCGTGTCGCACCCAATCAAGATTCCAGTTGAATCTACGGTCGAATACGAGTTTGACCAAACCAAGTTTGAGGAATATCTCTCATCATCCTCTTCAAGATCTTCATTATCTCGCAAGTACAAGAGGATCTCATCATTGAAGAAAGCTTATACGCCAAAGAAGGCTAAAAGTGAAGACTCTCGCCCAATCGTTGTTGAGGCCTTACCTCGTAACATTATCCCGGCAACCCCCAAAGCCGGAAGCTCTGCTCATAATGATTCCACCCTAATTAAGGAGTCGTTCGATCGAAGTTCGCCAACTCTGACGAAGAGGGCTCGTCAGAGGCGACGCCAACGCCGCGCTCGTTAATTGGCTAAGGCCTTGGAACAAACCGATGAAGTTCGTTACTATGCGGACTTAGAATCGAGGAAACATCAAATGGTTCAGTCGCCTCAACGTCAAATCACTCACATCTCAGTAAAACCTACGTCGGAGGAATGGAATCTTGTCAAAAAGGCCCGTTTGACCCTCAAAGAACGCATACAAAAGCGTATGGTAAACACCGCTCGTGCCCGTGCTCTTTTACAACAAAGACGAGAAGGAAAGAAGAAAACAATGTCTAAGGAAGTACCAAATAATCACAAAGTATGGATCCTCAAATCCAAACTCGTACGAAAATTGGGTCTGCAGAACACAACCTTTGACCGCGGCAGTCTTCACTGCCGCGACGCTTCTTTCAACTGCGACAGTTCATACTGTCCGCTGCCGCGGCACACTGTTCGACCGTGACACCAATCATTGCCGCGGCCAAAAGAAGTTTCACAAGAGTACTTCTTCGACTCCATTAACGTCCGTTCCGGGTTCGTCTACTGTGTCAACACCCGCTGTGTCACCAGTGAAACCCTGGGTCAGTCCTGACCTGTCGAAATCTAAAATTATAATGGCGGATAGCCTCAATCCTTTACCTGAAGATCGAGGCAAAGCTCCGGTCAAAGAACGCTTAGGTCCGGTGAATGAACCCCAAATAGATTCTTACACTGGGGGAGTTCTGAATCCTTGCGCGGGGAATTCTCCTTTCTTTTCTACAAACCTCTTGACGAAGGTATTTGCCGGACTGGGCACTTCGCCGAGTGGATATTCCTTGGCAAACATACCCGGCCGTAAAGCAGTCACCTGTCGGTTATAGCCAACTGTGCGGACCCCGTGAAAAGTCAGAGTTCCGAGGGTGACCCCATCCTGATCCTTAACCAGGGGCCAATCCATACGCCTGGGGACATAAGCACACTGGAAATAAGATATGGGGAACATCCTCTCCATATTGGGCAAGAAAAGGTTGCGGTCCCTAACTTTCCGCAGCCATTTATAGTCCCCATCGTAAGCAGTGCTTGCTTCGAAGTCCACGAAGTCCCCGAAGAGGTATCCAGGTTTGACTATTGGCTTACGGCTTGGGCTTTCAAGTCGAGCGTCCGTAACCAATGTCCTAAGAGTGTCGGGAGAAGCTTGGGTAATTAATTCTATGTGACTCTTCTCCCTAATTCGGAAAACTAGGAGTTCTTGGCGCGAGCTGAAGGTCATGTTCATGTCCGCACCACCTTCATGACCAAAATGGTGGCGAAAAGGAAGAGGTTCATTGGTATGGCGCACTGCAAAAGGACGAAAAAAGTTAGACAACTCCAAATCAAAGCTCAGACGCGAAGGTTGACTCCCGCGTCAAACAAGATCAGACGCGAAGGTCGAGCCCCGCGTCAGATAATCTTAGACGCGAAGGTCGAACCCCGCGTCAGATAAGCTCGAACGCGAAGGTCGAACCCCGCGTCAGATAAGCTTGGACGCGAAGGTCGAACCTAGCGTCAAAAATCTCAGACGCGCAGGTCGACCCCCGCGTCAAGAATCTGACAGCGCCGCCGGCCGGCACTGACGATGTCGGTCCTCGAGCCGCAGCGGCATCAGACTTGGAAGCGACGTCGGGCTTGGAAGATTTCTTGGGGGCCATGAGATCTGGTCGGAGGAGATGAATAGTTTTCGCCGGAGAGAACGAAAATTTTCGTTGGAATTTCAAGAAGAGTCGAATGACTCTTGATTTGACCTTCAACGGTCTATTTATAGACAGCTGTGAGCTGTCAAATCGTAACGGACGGGATTCGAGGTCAGAATCCCGCCTAAACTCGACCCTCGCGTTCGAGTTGGTTGAGCTTCCAAACGCGAGGTTCAGCCACGCGTTTAAATTCTCCAACGCAGGGCTCACCCACGCGTTCTAATCCTCAAATGCAGAAAGTATCTCCGCGTTTGGACCGCTATGATGGCAGCCTTTTTGACTACCAAGGCTACGACACAGCCTCCAGATGAGTAAAAGAAGAGCTAACAACAATCATCAAGGTGATCAAAGCCGGGAAGAAGCAGACGACTCCACTGGGGAGTCTATTGGAAAAGTACAGATAAATTACAATTAACAACATTGAAGTCATCTGGCTCGATCAGACAGAGTGAGCAATCGATCTACTAAATTTTGGGATCCAAAGTATTCCGAAAATTCATCCCAGTCAACCGCGAACTTTCAAAAACTTTAGAGGGGGTTCTGTAGGCTGTCTAAAAATCAATGGATAGCTAATCCCTATCAAGCTCCTACGATGGAAGTCACAATCAGATGGCTGTCTAATCATTGTATTCGCAATCCTACAATCGCTACAAACACGACCTCATTTCTGAGATGATTAATCTTGATGGTTGCGACAACAACATGACTAAGATTATATTAGCAACTGTTAGAGATGCTGATGAACAGTGCAATGATTTCAGAAATAAAAAGTTGGACGTAGTTGGTGAGTTGCTTGGTAGAGAACTGTGGGCAAATATTCATCTAAATACACTATGGATGTTGATTCCCGTCAAGCTCCTACAACAAAAGCTACAATCAAATAGCTTTCGCGCCGACAATCGAAGGTTGCAAGTCGAGGACTTTTCACATAGATAGAGAAGAGTTACAATTCAATGACACTTCCGACAACTGATGAAAACTTTATTCAGCAGTCTTCATAATCTACAGTGAAGGTTACAATCTGACGACTTTCACACTCCACTACAGCTAAAGCCAGGATTACTGAACAACGGTCCTTGCGACGCTTCACAGAAGAAGTTACAAGTCAAAAAGCTCCTTCTGAAACACGGATGTCATCCCCGCGTTACAATTATGGAAATGCAGGCGACCCCCGCGTTTCCAAGTCACCCTCGCGTTCGAAGGGGTCCAACCAACGCCGACCCCCGCGTTTCCAAGCCACAGACCAAACGTGAGCGACCATCGCGTTCGTAGGGGTCCAGCCAACACCGACCCCCGCGTTTCTAAGCTACAACAAACCAAAACACGAGCGACCCTCGCGTTCATCAATGTTCAGCCAATACCCAACTTCGCGTCTCAATTCTAAGACACGAGGTTGGGTTCTGAACGCCAGATTGGGCGTTTGACTCGTTCAAACACGAGTCGAACGGTTTCAAAACTGTTTTCCCACGATCTGAGGAAATCACGCCCACTTAGAAGCGGATTTAGAGGGCAGTTACAACCTCTGATCCACCTATAAAATCTCAACAAACTCAACTGAGTTAAGGGATGGCTTTTTGGGTACGAAGAAGCGACATGTTGGATTTCCAAGATCTCAACCACTCAGGTTCGGTGATTCAACAGCAGCAGCAGTAAAATCCTTAGAGATAGGATTTTCGAATCAAATTCAGAAGATCAAATCTGAGAGGATTCTTCAACAACAGAATATTAGCTTGGTCATTAACCGAATTTTCGGTTCTAAAAACTCTTCTAACAGAGTTCTAACTCGTTCAGAGTTCTTAAACTCATTCAGAGTTATTCATTAAACTTTCCACAGAAGTTCATCATTCCCACGAGACAGAAGACGGTCGGATCGTCAACGGAGAGCAAATTCGACGTGAGCAATCGAAGGAGGCATTCCATCGCTACCGAGAAGAACCCAGTTTTAAACAAAGAAGAGAATCAAATTCGTTCTCTTCTCTTTTGTAATCGAATTGTAATCGGAATTAAAGAAATATAAATCAACTTTCTTTGTTCTTTTCTTTGTAATTTTCTCTACATACACGGCGTCATAACGGCGAAACAAGCCAAATAAAAATGACCCCATACTCCATTGGATACACGAGTATAAACTGTTTTCCCCTAACTCCAAAGAGTATACGAGTATAAACTGCTTCTTCATGTCACTCCGAAGAGTATACGAGTATAAACTGCTTCTCAACACTCCAAAGAGTATACGAGTATAAACTGCTCCTCGATACTCCAATAGGTATATGAGTCTAAACTGTTTACCGCTCTTGACGAGAAATTCCTGGAGAATTTTTACATTCTTAAGGATAACCCGGTCATGTAACTCAGTATGATGTTAGACCCAGTATCGCGAAGGAAGCTGGGGGTGGATGGTTCATATAACGGGAAGTTCCTAGAGAATATTATTCCTAATATTCTTAAGGATAACCTAACAATGTGGCCGAATATAATTGGATTTAGATTCACCAAAGAGCTGGGGGTGGAATACCTCAATTCATTCCAATGGAAAGTTCCTGGAGAATACTACACATAGTAATTTAAGGAATAACCCAAAACCGATTAATTATTCAAGGTGAAAACCAATCATCAGAATAATTTATTCTTAATCATGATTAAGAACCTCCCACCGTGGCTATTTAATCATTTCCAAGATGATTAAAACCTTTCTACAGTGACTTTCGAAATACTCTTTCGTTGAGATGAGATTCAATGACTTCATCGGGTCAATTTTCCCTCACGAAACTCCCACGGAGTGATTGTGGAGTGCTTAATGATTCACGGTCCTCCACCACAAAATCCCTCACTGATCAAATTAATTGACGGTAGGTCCACCAAAATTCTTCACGATTGAATCCATTCAAACCCCCACTGTGCCTAAGCCTTTAACACTCCCACTGTTGAAGTCCTGACACGACATCCAAAATTTCAATCAGCTGATCCATAGCGATTATCAAACCCCCACCAAAAACTCCCACCAGGTGTTGTGTACAAGTTAACATTCCCATCGTTATTTGTACCTCGCTCCCACTTCTTATTTGGTCAAACCTTTAAACAGTTAGGACCAAAACCAAAATCCTCTATCGATTCCTTCCATGAACGAGAGGTCCACAAATTGAATGGTCAAACCTTTAAACAGTTATGATCGTCTCAAATTCCCATTTGGTCAAACCTTTAAACAATTAGGACCAAAACCAAAATCCCCTCTTGATTCCTTCCATGAACGAGAGGTCCACAAATTGAACGGTCAAACCTTTAAACAGTTATGATCGTCTCAAATTCCCATTTGGTCAAACCTTTAAACAGTTAGGACCAAAACCAAAATCCCCTCTCGATTCCTTCCATGAACGAGAGGTCTACAAATTGAACGTTCAAACCTTTAAACAGTTAGGATCATCTCACTGCCTATTTGGTCAAACCTTTAACCAGTTAGGACCAAAGCCAAAATCCCCTCTCGATTTCTTCAATGAACGAGAGGTCCATAAATCGAGTGATCAAACCTTCCTACAGTTAGGATCACCTTGAAACTCCCACTTGGTCAAACCTTACTACAGTTAGGACCACAGCCAAAATCTCCTTTCGATTCATTTTGCGAACGAAAGGTCCAGCTTTGAATTGAATAATCAAACCTTATGACAGTTAGGATTATTCAAACCAATCCAGATTCTCTAAGTGGAGATCCCACTTCGAGTTTCCTTTGCACTAGGAGAGAATATAAAATTCTTCCTCTCCGATTTTGGGTTTATCTCTACCAACAAAAAAGAGACCACGGAGATAGAATATAAAATTCTTCCTCTCTATCATCGGGTTTATCTCTACCAACAAAAAAGAGATCACGAAGATAGAATATAAAATTCTTCCTCTCTATCATCGGGTTTATCTCTACCAACAAAAAAGAGACCACGGAGATATAATATAAAATTCTTCCTCTCCATCATCGGGTTCATCTCTACCAACAAAAAAGAGACCAGGAGATATAATATAAAATTCTTCCTCTCTATCATTGGGTTCATCTCTACCAACAAAGGGGAGACTATGAGATAGAATATAAAATTCTTTCTCTCCAGTGTCAGGTTCATCTTTCCACCAAAAAGACGTAACCTATCAACATTTCCAAATCCATGTTTGATGCATGAGGGACTCTATCTCGATCCCTTATTAGAGATAAGCCTACGCCTAATACGCGTTGCTGGGTGGTCCGTTCCCGTGAAAACGAACAAGTCTATGTATTCAACATCATAGCACCAAGTCTAAGAGAGTTTATTCTCTTAGCATAACGTTACATGCAGAACGGACTTAAACAATCTGCATGCTAGCCCAATTCAAACGGTAGTCGGTAAAGGCTCATTAAACCCTTTAATGGCTGAGGGTTTGCCAAAAATCCTATAAATGCGATAATCACTGACGCACCAGCTTTATTAGTTGGTCTCGTGACTTGAGTATCTGACAAACTTAGGATAAAATTCATATCTGCAGATGAACCGACCTGAACAATTGGTCCTGCAGCCTCAACACTCAAGACCGCTATGCTCTAACGTTTTAAGAGTTTAAGGGTCAAGCGATAAACGCAGCACCGGAAGAATTTTAGCTATTCTACAAAGCACTAAGTAGACTAAAAGATAAAGAAGTCAAGAGTTGAAGCCATTCATAGGTCCTTCTACACGATCTCCTCAACTAAGTACTGAAGGGATTGCAAGTAAGACTCATCTTATCCAAAGTGTCCCAGACTCCTCTATAAAAGAATAAGTCTGAGATACTTTGGAGGGGGTATCTGTAGGCGTATAAAAATACCTATAGATATAAATATCCCTATCTAAGTTAGAGGAAATCATCCAAAGCCAAAAGAAGTAAAGGAACATGTGAAACAACATAATATCCCTATCTAAGTTAGAGGAAATCATCCAAAGCCAAAAGAAGTAAAGGAACATGTGAAACAACATAGAAGAACAATATGAACACCCACGATAAGAAACACTGACGCGCATTTGCGCGATAGTGGAAGGTGTTGTGAACACAAACAGAGTGATATGGGAATTTGTAGATCTCTTCGATATCTTTCCAACGCATCTTGAATCACCTCATTCCGACATCGAACGAGGAAGTTAGAGCCAAAATACCCGAGAGGTCGCAAACTACATCGAAGGTGCGCGGCAGTGTACACTGCCGCGGAAAAAGCGCGATAGTACAAGGTGACGCGCAAATAAATAGAGTGAAGCGCCAATGATAAGTTGTAGAACTCTTCGATAGCTTTCCAACGCATCTTGGATCACCTAATTCCGACATCGGACGAGGAAGTTAGAGCCAAAATACCCGAGAGGTCGCAAACTGCATTGAAGGTGCGCGACAGTGTACACTGCCGCGGCAATAGCGCGACAGTACAAGGTGACGCGCAAATAAATAGAGTGAAGCGCCAATGGGAAGTTGTAGAGCTCTTCGATAGCTTTCTAATGCATCTTGGATCACCTCATTCCGACATCGGACGAGGAAGTTAGAGCTAAAATACCCGAGAGGTCGTAAACTGCATCGGAGGTGCGCGGCAGTGTATACTGCCGCGGTAATATATTGCACATTTAAACCATGATATGATCCAAATATGAAGAAGCTCAAAATACAAAAGTTGTATATCTCTTCGTCAGCTTTCCAACGCATCTTGGATCACCTCATTCCGACATCAGACGAGGAAGTTAGAGCCAAAATACTCGAGAGGTGCACGGCAGTGGTAACTGCCACGACAATGCGCGACACCACGTACTGTCGCGGCCACTGGGAAGCTGAACACGTCATTTTTAACAGTTTTCTCGAGTTTTGTGTGGCCCACATGGTCTATTAACTGCTGGGGGTTACTTATAAACGTGGGGGAAGCAGTTACAAGCGAAAATCATGCCCACTACCCACAAAAATCGTGACATTTAAGGAGTAAAAAGTTGTGGGATGGCGGTTACAAAAAAGGAGGGGGGAACCACTCCTTTGACCGGGCCACCTATGGCTGCCGCGCCTAAGAGTGATCAATTATTTTCTCCAGTTATCATCCAAGAAGACTATAAATACCCTCCTAGGGCCATCATTGATAGGAGAACAGATTGGAGAGAGCAATTAAGACAGAGAGACTTGAGCTTTTTGTGAATTGGAGCAAGAGAGAGAGTCTTCCTTCTTCACAAACATCCTCAAGAAGCTTTTGGCCATTCCTAGAGATCTAAGCTCTGACTTGATCTTTAGAAGAGTGAACATCTTACATCGATAAGATATTCGCTTTAAATTCTTACTTCGATAAACGAAGAAAGAATCTCCAAAACCTTCACGATTCAATCACAATCTGTGAATCGGTGGTCCACGAGTCAAAGCACTCCCGGCACAGGCAAAGTCCCATAAAACAGGAATCGATAAACGATTTTTGTGTTATTTTCTAGAAAGTTATAATTTTTCTTTTGTTGTGTAAAAGAGGTCTTATAAAAAGACTATTTTCTTTTGAATTTATTGTAATCGATCGAAGATATAATGAATTCCACAATGAAACCAACTTTCGACGAAAACAATACTATGCTTTTATACTTTTTTTTTATTTTTCTATTATCTTATATGAGAATGTTCATCTTAAAAACTATTGTAAGAAATTGAACCGCCATTTTTATCTACTCATAATTCCTAAATTAAATACGGATATATGGATATAATCATGTGACCAGAGAGATTCAAGTATTAAAAAAATTAGAGCTAAAATATTATATAGTTATATCAAATATCTGAGAGAGAGAGAGAGAGAGAGAGAGAGAGAGAGAGAGAGAAAACAGCTTCTGATTGTTCAGCACTGCGAACTGAGAAAAAAATTGGGCTATGCTTTGTAATTCCCTTCGCAGCCACTTCTAGCCGCCCCCAAAGCAGCCGAACAAAGCCTGGAACTAAAGAGATACTACTACCGTCCAACTAAAATCATTGAGGACCAATTAAAACCCCAGAAAAACTGAAAGAGGAATACTATTACCGGGTGGTACGCGGACCAATCGTGTTTATTCGTACCCAAAATATTACCTCGCACACGGGGACTCATAGCAGGATCCGCACGCAGCATCTCCCCACTATGGGACCCACGTCCGCTTTTGTTGGTCTCGTGGCAAACAGATTCCGTCTCCCGACTACATGTTCCAAGTATATATGTCTTGCCCTTTATTTATATTTTTACTGAGCATGTTGATAATGTCATTTAATTTTTGTAATGAATAGGGGGAAGATACTGGAAGAAGAGTTTTTTTTTTTTTTTTGGGGGGGGGGGGGGGGGAATCCTGTAGCAGTATTTTACCCAGCGTTCTTGTATCGGTGGTTAACGATTGAAGCTTTTCGTTCCACATATATCGAAAATACAAAGTCATACATATCACATGACAACGACCACGTAATGTCACGCAGCTAGCCTCGTTCCACTCGGCATCCGTCATTCAACCATCTGGATCGATCAGACATCAGGCTTAATAGCCTTGCTGTATCCGGTTTGACCGTCGTAGTACTTGGACCACAGCATAACCCCTCCATACTTGCCCGAGCTCTCAGAAGAGGAAGCACCTGAGAAGTGAGATCTCCGGCGGGTATAAATCCACTCCTGCTGCATCAGGTGCGCGGCAAAACCAGGAATATGCTGGGTCGCTTTAATGGCCGTTGTCCATTGTTTCCAAGCATCGTCAGAGTTGGTCCACCTGACCGAAGAGTACTGACAAGGCGGGTTATTGTAAAACTGAACCCAGACGTTATCAAAGAGCCCCGTGTCGAGCGCTCTTCCGAACCAAGCATCGGGGGTACGGGCACTGCGGTGCTGCTGTCAAGTACACTTCTTACCCTTTCGCTGTACGCCGAGAGTACGTCGCAAGATCATCGTAATGATCGGGGCTCCCGCCCTCAATGTCGAAATCCACGCCGTCCAGTACTGCATCTCCTAATGGTCTTGATGAAGACTGGCTCCGAGGTAGTTTGTTCCAAATGTATTGGGCTACCTTCTTGGCGTCATCCTTGGAAGTGATAACGTAAGATCCGGCACCACCTCCAATCGAGAGGATCACCTTCACACCTGTTACGCACGCAAAGAGACAACTCTGTTACTTCAGAATAGCGGGTCTGTGAATACACACATTTTGCATATCTGACCCAATAATGTGAAAAGTGAATCTAAGTGGACACTCTAGCTCCCACCCTAAGGACGCGGTCTAAAATCACATCATTCCTTTTTTTTTTGCGATCCGCTCCGTTGAATTGATACTTACCGTTTTAAACAAAACATCAATTTTTGGGTGAACCCGTCATGTTTTGAAATTATCGATAGTAAAATTTACAAGTTTGATGAATAGAACTTTTTAAACAGTCAACGAAGGGTCAAAACACGACAAGTTCACCCTAAAATTGGTTGTGTTGGGTTAAAAATGTGAGGATAAGTTAACGGAGCGGATCGTAAAAAAAATTATGGAATGATGTGATTTTAGGCGCGTTAGTTGGAGCTAGAGTGTCACCTTAGATTCCACTTTCCTAAAATAATAATAATAATAATAATAATAATAATAATATAATAATATATAATAATAATAATAATAATAATAAAATTAATAGATAATAATAATATATATAATAATAATAGTAGTATGTAGTAATAAAATTAATAATATAATTAATATAATAATAATTAGTATAGTAGTAATAAAATATATAATAATAATAATAATAATATATAATAATAAATTACTAATAGTAGTATAGTAGTAATAAAACTTATTAATAATAATATATTTCACCACCGTTCCATTTCAAAAAAAAAAAAATTAACAAGTATATAATCTGAAAATATAGCCAGTAGCATAAATATCATGTACCTTTAGATGGAGATGTTTAATGGTTTCAATGAGGACCACGCAGCCACCGCGACGGAAGGTAGGATGCAGTGGCTGGAGGTTGAGCCTGTGGATATTTGGCCATTGCTCCCTAATAATATAATAATAATAATAATAATAATAATAATAATAATAATAAATAATAATAATAATAATAATAATAAAATTAATACATAATTAATAATTATAATAATAATAATAATAGTAGTAGTAGTAATAAATAATTAAATAATAATAATAATAATAATAATAGTATAGTAGTAATAAATAATAATAATAATAATAATAATAATAATAATATTAATAATAGAGATAGTAGTAGTAATAAATTAATAATAATAATAATATTTACACGTTCTTTTCAAAAAAAAAAAAAATTACACGTATATAATCTGACAATACTAGCAGTAGCATCTAAATATCTGTAACCTTTAGACTGGCAAGATTTAATGTCTTCACTGAGACCAGCGCAGCCACCGGAGGAAGGATCGCAGTGGCCTGCGAGGTTGAGCTGTGGATTTTGGCCATTGCCGAAGACACAAAGGAAGGCTACGTTCACAAAGCCGTAGTCTCCAGTTGCACAAGTTTCAGCTAGAGTACCTTCATTCCCATTTTGTCCCCAGTATACTGCAATCTTGCCAGCATTGGAGAAAGCAAATACAGAAACTAGGAAGAGGAGAGGAGCCCAAAATTTCACTGAAGAAGCCATTTTTAGATCCTTTATCTGTTGTTTGTTCCTGAGCATCATCGTATTGTATGGTTCCTTATATGGAGAATTCATGTTCAGATTGTTCCGCATAAGCGTGCCTTTGTGGTAATGCTGCAGCCATTGTTGGAATTGGGATTAATTATACGTTTTTAAGTGTTAATTAATTAATTAGGAATGCATTGGAGATACTGGTAGCGTACGCTATTAACTTTTGCAAGTCGATTGTATTTTATTAGTGTTTCGGATGAATGGATTACCTTACCAATAATTGGATGATTAGCCGGTCTAATCTTTCTGTCTTGTTTAATTTGCTGACAAATTTAGTTTAAACTTAGTGAAATTTTCAACTTGTTACCCGTTCTCTTTCACTCCTTAGACAAGTCAATACTTAGGTGCTTGTTGTTAGTGTTCTCATAGAAACCAGCTATAAAATGGGTCACTCTACCCAAACTGTATTTGGTTTACAATTTATACATAAACCATCTTTAAAAGGTTTTTGACTATAATCAACCACTTAGGCTAACTTTTCAGTTAAATTTTTTAGATAATTGATCCTAACTAACCTTCATTATGTATCACCTCTCTAACGCCCTTAGTATTTGGTAACTAATTATCACAACAGAATTGAAAATTTTGATTTAAAAGTGAGTCTGAGTGGTTTGTTACAACAAAAAACCATTTAAAGATGATTATATATAAATTGACTATCAAAAGTGGTTCCTGTAGAGTAAACCTACTTTTAAAATGTTTTTTATGAAGAAAAAACTATTTGTTATTGCTTCTATAGTCTGTACTAGCTAGTTGTATTCTATTTTGAATAATGTTGACTACAATGGCACTAGGGGCACACCCCTAACCACAACTCCAACCACATCTCCTCTCACATTTGCTACAGTGCACCGGGCCCCACATGAGATTTTAAAAATTTAAAATCCCATGTGGGGCCTGGTGCACTGTAACAAATAAGAGAAGGAGTGTGATTGGAGTTGTGGTTGGGGGTGTGCCTCTATCAATTTCCTTTTTTTTCCATAGTTTTTCTATAGAGTTTTTCTATCGTGTGTCCTTAGGGCACGTGTTAAGGAGCAATAAATGCTCCTTACCATATCCACTTCTTGGTTTTTAGGAAATAAACGAACAGGCCCTAAGGGCAATCGTAATACTAGTTTTCACATGTGATGCACAGGACTTTGTATTAAAATGATCTTTTATTAGTTAATCGTATTATCTTTTCATTTCACTAGTTTCCACCAGTGCGATGCACAAGACATGGTATTAAAATGATCTTTTATTAATAAGGGCAATCGTAATTGAGTCATAAATATTAAATAGTTAAAAGATTTCAACTTATTTAGACATAAAAGCATAGGAAAATGAAAGAATGAATAGAGAAAGAAATAAAATAATTGCTATGAGAAAAATATATATATATATATATAATATATTATATTATATATAGTTATTATATATAAATATATATATTCATTATATATATATTATATATATTATTATATACTATATATACATATATATGTAAATTGAATATATATATAGGAAAATGTTTTCCCAAGTGCTACTTAGATTCCCACCTAAGGATGCGCTTAAAAATCACATCATTCCATATTTTTTTTTGCGATCCGCTCGTTGATTGATTACACGTTCTTAATCTAACATACCAAATTTTTTAGGGTGAACCCATTCGTGTTTTGACCCTTCATCCCACTCACCGCAATTTTAACGGTTTCGAAAAATAGACTTTTTACACGACTCAGATGAAGGCGTCAGAACAAACGATGGGTTTTCACCCCAAAATTGATGTGTGTTTGGGTTTAAGAACATTGGTGAAGATCAAATTCGAATGCGAGGTGGAGTTCGCAAAAAAAAGAATGATGGTGATTTTAGGGGGCCGCGTTCTTAAGTGAGAATTCTTAAATGGTGTCACCTTAGGAAAACATTATATATATATATATATATATATACACACACACATACATATATGTATATGTATATGTATATGTATATGTATATGTATATGTATATGTATATATATATACATATATGTATATGTATGGGAGAAGTGTTCCTAAGGTGACGTCTTAGATAATCATCTAAGGACGCGGTCTAAAATTACATGATTGAGCTACATTATGGATAATCCGCTCCATTGAACTTGATCTACATATTCTAAAACCCTAACACACCAAGTTTGGATGAACCCGTTGTCGTTTGACCCTTCATCCACTCGTATCAATTTTAACGATTTTGAATAAATAGAACTTTTCACATGGCTCAACGAAGGGTCAAACGATGATAGGTTCACCCCAATCTTGGTGTGTTGGAGTTTTAGAATATGTAGATCAAGTTCAACGGAGCGGATCATCTATAATGTAGCTCAATCATATGATTTTAGACCGTGTCCTTAGATGATTATCTAAGGTGTCACCTTAGAAATAATTTATATATATATATATATGCACACACACACACTATGTGTGTGTGTGTATACATACATACATATATGTATGTATGCATGTTAATAATCACCTCTAATAGTTAATTTCCTCCAAATTCGCCCACCAATCCTCTTCAATAGGATGGTGGGCCCACACAAAACTATTGCGTTAACGATTACATCTGATAGTCAATTCTTCGACTACTATAAAAAATACTTCATCAAGTAGTGACCTACCATGCAATGAGCCCCTACTCTCACTCGATCAAGATAGCGATCTACCCTGCGATGATTCACTATCTGATCTATTCCGAACGTTCTATCTTCTTAGAACGATCGAAGATAGTGGCCTACCACGTGATGTGTCGCTATTCTGATCACAGTCGTTATACTTCCACATCACTAAATAATATGATTATCTCCACACCGTCATTCTTGCAAATGACGTTGTTTGTTGATGGTGGCCTACCAAGAGATGTACCTTATCAACCCCCTTATTCTCGAATAGCGACCTACCAAGCGATGAGTTGTCATTCAAATCGTTATTGCATTAACAATATCATCACCCTTTGTCGATCATTCCTGTAAGTGATCTCTTCTTGAAATAGCAGGCCTACCATGCGATGAGCCTTTCTTTCAAACTCTGAACAACACAGCCAAGTCTGATTACAACTTAACCGCTATATTTATGCTCATTTCTTTAATCCAACACCTTAAAATGGCTAAGGATAGAAAAAATCTTAGCATTAAGTCTAAGAGAAACTTTTTGACAACTCACCATACTAAGAGAAATGGTATGGCTAGCCTAATTCAGACGATAATTGGTAAAGATAAAATCAAACCTGTTGATGGCTGG
Source organism: Asparagus officinalis (assembly GCF_001876935.1). Classification (NCBI taxonomy): domain Eukaryota; kingdom Viridiplantae; phylum Streptophyta; class Magnoliopsida; order Asparagales; family Asparagaceae; genus Asparagus; species Asparagus officinalis. The sequence goes on from NC_033800.1 coordinate 91,679,754, forward strand.
GGGTTTGCTAAAATCCTAACTATTAATCGACAGAGCAAACAAAGAAAAAAAAATTCACAAAGCATCAATAGCGAAAAACTTAATAAAGAAAATGAATTTATTGACAATAAAGATTCTTCATTACAAAAGTAGTTATTGATGCAAAAACAAATCAGCTCAGAGGCTTCTCAACCAATCTTCTATCTCCTTGACGCTTCTGGCATGCTCCTTTTCAACCTCGCTAAGGATTTGTCGGCGAATTCTTCTTTGGTAAGAAAGATGGTGTCGGCTACATGAATGCCTACAACTTTTAGAGCTCTGTCCTTATCCTCAAGCTCGGCGAAGACCTGTTGCTGTTAAATCTCAAACTCCTCCAACTCTATCAGGACTTGTACACGATCCTGCTCTTTGTTCGCCAAGTATACTTGTGCCTCCGCTATGATGCGCTTCATCTTGGATATGGATTGAGCTAAGTCTGCCAAGATGAAGTTAGCCTTCCACTATTCTTCCGTGATCTGTTCGCCCTATGTGGTAGCTCACTCCATCTCCTCCTTCAGTCAATTTTCTTAGGCTAAGGCCTCCTCCAAGAGGCGTTCCCTCTCTTTTAAGGCTGCTTGAACCCTTTCAGAAGCCAGACTACCAATGTTAGAATTATCGGAGCGGCGAGCGAGCAATACCTAGATATCTTTCTCCATGAGCGAAAGACGGGTTTGGTATGGAGCTGCATTCACACCAACAAGCCTAGTCAAATTGTCTACATACATCTGTAAAATTGGTTTACAATCATCAAAGGAGTAGCCTTCATCCAACACCATCCTGACGCTATCCTGAAGAAAAGACTGGAAACTCTTGATAGTTCAATCTACAGCCATTTTCCACATGCATGCTCCTAGAGTTCCATCAAAGAACTTAAGGCGTTAGATAAAAACATCTTGAAGCTCAATAGCATATTGAGTTCTATCAAGCCTGAATATCCAGAGCTTTTGACAAGAAAGTCAAACACAAATCTTTCAAGGAAGGAGATTTGGTCCTTGCTGTAGGATGACCGATGATACTTAATTCCAAGAAAAAAAATTCCAACCCAAGTGAGATGGACCATTCATAGTAGAGACGGTCTATTCGAATAAAATGTATCGCCTTGTTAAACCAAATTGCGATAAGATCATGATGCCTATCAACGATAAATTCTTGAAGAAGTACTACCCGTAGGCTTCTTATATACCAGCCACTTCACTGCCAAAGTTCAAGCATAACGGGTACGATAGTGATACATGACCTTAACAATTTCGAGGAACGTAATCGCCAGTATTGTTAAAGCTGTTAGAACTCTTTCAACCCCCACGAGGTCAACTAATGTGACAACTACATTCCTTACTGCCCTCCAAATTCCCCCACTAATCCTCTTCAACTAGATGATTGGTCCACAAAACTATCATGTTAACAATAACGTCTGATAGTTAATTTCCCCTGATAGTTAACTCTTCAACTATTATAAAAAAGTACTTCGTCAAGTGGTGGCCTACTATGCAATAAGCCCCTATTTGTCACTCGATCAAGATAGCAATCTACCATGCGATGATTCACTATCTGATCTATTCTGAACGTTTTATCTTCTTAGAACGATCGAAGATAGGGGCCTACCATGCGATGTGCCGCTATTCTGATCACAGTCGTTATACTTCCACATCACTAACTGACTTGATTATCTCCACACCGTCATTCTTGCAAATGATGTTATTTGTTGATGGTGGCCTACCAAGCGATGTGTCTTATCAACCCCCTTATTCTCGAATGGCGACCTACAAAGCGGTGAGTCACCATTCAAATTTGAGATCGTTATTGCATTAACGATATCATCACCCTCCGTTGGTCACTCTTGTAAGTGATCACTTACTAAAATAGCGAGCCTACCACGCAATGAGCCTCGCTTTCAAAATCCGAACAACATAGCCAAGTCTGATTACAACTTAACCGCTATAATTACGCTCATTTCTTTAATCTAATGCCTTAAAATGGCTAAGGATAGAAAAAAAAAATCTTAACATTAAGTCTAAGAGAAACTTTTTGATAACTCACCATACTGAGGAAAATAGTATGGCTAGCCCAATTCAAATGATAATTGGTAAAAACAAAATCAAATCCGTTGATAGCTGGGGGTTTGCTAAAATCCTAACTATTAATCGACAGAGCAAACAAAGCAAAAATTCACAAAGCATCAATAGTGAAAAACTTAATAAAGATAATGAATTTATTGAAAATAAAGGGTCTTTATTACAAAAGTAGTTATTGATGTAAAAACAAATCAGCTCAGAGGTGTTAGCCCTTACATTTTGATGATGTTTTACAATCACCATTATCGGTATTAATTACTTATTGAGTGATAATACAGTTAATATACATATCAAGCATGTTAGTACCACAAATAGAGGATTGGATGGAATATGCGCTACAACGATAGTTAATATACATATCAAGCATGTTAGTACCACAAATAGAGGATTGGATGGAATATGCGCTACAACGATGATATCCAAAGGAGGAGGAGGCATAGTGATGAAGCAACGTTCATTCAAGAATACCAAATGCAATAAGAAGGTTCCTCCAACTCAAGCTATATCAAAACTCAAGAATTATATTCTCGTGAGGATATTAGCTAGTTTTTATTTTCTCTCTAGTGCTAGAATATAAGCAAAGAGTTATCGATTTCACTTGAAGCTATTGGGATATCACACACACGTTTTTATATTTATATTTTTGAGCGTATTTTACAAAATACTATTTTTTACAAGTATGAGGACCTATTTACAAAATTCCTTTTCCAAACAATTTGTTTTTAGTATTAAAATCATTTTACAAAGTTTCACAATTTTTAGAAGTCAAATGAATATCTTACAAATATTTTAAGTGAGTCATAAATCAGTTTTTTGAATGTATCAGTCCGCGGTCGACCGCCACGGTCGACCGCGCCTGAGTTCATTCATCAGTGGGCAGTAGAAACATTCACGGTTGACCGCCGTGGTCGACCGTGAGCTTAAAATTTCTAACGGTCGACCGCCGCGGTCGACCAAAAAAGTCTCTGGACTTTACTGAGTTTCTGGACTGTCTCGCGGTCGACCGCGAAAAAGTTACGGTCGACCACCGCTTAGGTTTAACGGTCATCTGGTATAGTTTTTCAATGCCGATTTCACACGATCTTAGCGCAGATTTGTTTCCAGGTTTTGGGGGATTGGGTATGGGTTTCAAACAGCTATGGTTTTCTATAAAAACCTATTCTCTTCTTCTTCCTCATTGTCCCAGCTCTTTCAAAATACTTCAGAGAACGTTTTTACAGAGCTCAATTTTCAAACCTGCTTTCTTTCTGAGTTTTTGTGTATCACATCCCAGCTTCAGTGTGATCTTCTCTTTGTCATAGGGACATTGTAAAGAGAGAGTTTTTACACAAATTTCTACTATTTTGAAAGCTTGATCTTGTAGAGATCAATTGTGTGGGAGTGTGATCTAGTGAGATCAACTGTGTAGTGTGAGATCGTGAGGGGATCGCTGTGTAGAAGAAGTTCCGGCTTCCAAACCGGGTTGTGTAGTGGATTTCTCCTCGAGAGTGGGGAGCGGGGACGAAGGTCAGCGGACCGAACCTCGTTAACACATCGCACGTCACAGGATAACGATTCTTAACTCTATCTCCTCTATATTGATTACTTTTGGATATTGTGTTTTGCTTGTCTTATTTTTATTGCACAATTATAGCCTTGTGACCCTAATCACCCTCCCTCTAGGATCCAACAATTGGTATCAGAGCTTGGTCTCTATATTAGTTTTTAGTTTAATTACCTTAGAGAAAAGATCTTATGGAGGCTTCAATGAATGTGCATATGCTAGAGGGACAATCCACCACTAGACCACCACTTTTCACCGGTAGTAATTTTACCTATTGGAAGGCTAGGATGAGGATTTACCTCATAGAAAAAAAATATGGAGAAAAGCCCAAAGTCGGGACTATGACCGATGGAGAAAGGCACCAAGCCAATCTCAATGCAAAGGCTATGAATACATTAATTTACGGTCTTTCCCCCAATGAGTATAATAGGGTTTCCACGTGTGCAACCACATATGAAATATGGGTAAAATTATGTATTACACATAAAGGAACCCCCCAAGTTAAGGAATCCAAAATTAGTGGGCTTATGCATGAATATGAGTTATTTCAAATGCTTCCAAATGAATCAATTGATGCTATGTTTTCTCGCTTCACTAACATTATCAATGAATTACATGGTCTTGACAAGAAATTGACTATTCAAGAGACGAACTACTCGCTTCACTAACATTATCAATGAATTACATGGTCTTGACAAGAAATTGACTATTCAAGAGACGAACTATAAGATTTTCTGTTCATTGACTCCGATGTAGGAACCCAAGGCGACGACGATAGAAGTAGCTCATGACCTTACCACTTTACCTCTCGATGGCCTCATCGGCAAACTCAAGGTTCATGAGAAGAATCTCAAGGGAAAGGAGAAGGAGGAAGTGCCCTCACGGGAAGTTGAGGATCCATCACCAAAATCGAAGACTATAGCTCTCAAAGGAGCTAGTGATAACTCCTCTTCGTCATCGGATAGTGAATTTAATTTTTCTAGAGAAGTGGCTCATCTCTCTAGAAGAATTTCTAGACTCATAAAAATGAACAAGAAATTTAACCCCCGATCTAACAACAAATTTTATTCACGTGTAGGAAAATGTTTCGAATATTGGTTCTCAAGTTGTTTTACCTAGGAAAGATGACGATGATGATGTTGAGGGAGGATTGGACTTTTTACAAATCAATGATACACCCTCTATAGAAGCACAAAAGGATGTGGATAGCTCCAATGCTCATGAACAAGTCGAACTTCCTAAAGCTTGGAAATTCACATCAAACCATCCAAAGGAACAGATAATTGGGAGCCCTTCACAAGGAGTTGTTACTCGCTCAAAAGCTTTGAGTTAGTATGGTAATGTTACTTTCTTATCTCAACTAGAGCCTAAAAAGATTAATGATGCTTTAAATGATGAATTTTGGGGTCTTAGCTATGCATGAGGAACTAAATAATTTTCAAAGAAATAATGTTTGGAAACTAGTTCCTAGACCTAACAATGCTAGTGTTATTGATACTAAATGGGTTTTTAGAAACAAACTTGATGAACATGGCATTGTAACTAGAAATAAAGCTCGTTTTGTTGCCCAAGGATACAACCAAGAGGAGGACATAGACTATGACGAAACCTTTGCACCGGTTGCAAGGTTGGTATCTATTAGGATGTTTTTGGCATTTGCTAGCGTTAAAAATTTCAAATTGTTTCAAATGGATGTTAAAAGTACCTTTTAAAATGGTTTTATAGATGAGGAAGTATATGTTGACCAACCCCCCGGTTTCATAGATCATGCTTTTCCTAATCATGTTTACCGGGTTTAAAAAGCTTTATATGGGTTGAAACAAACTCCTAGAGCTTGGTATGATCGCCTCTCTAGTTTTCTTGTTGAAAATTATTTTTCAATAGGAACAATTGATAACACTTTTTTTGTGAGAAAAAGGAAAAATGATTTCATTTTAGTTCAAATATATGTTGATGATATCATTTTCGGTGCTACTAATGAATCTTTGTGCAAGGAATTTTCTAAAGTTATGCAAGATCATTTTGAGATGAGTATGATGGGAGAGCTTACATTCTTTCTCGGGCTCCAAGTCAAGCAAACTAAGGATGGGATCTTCATTTCACAAAGCAAGTATGCGAAGGAATTGGTGAAGAAATTCAAGTTGGAGAATTCTAAGCATGTGCCTACTCCCATGAGTACAAGTGTTAAGCTTGATGCGGATGAAAGTGGTGAAGATGTGGACCAAAAATTATACCGAGGTATGATAGGTAATCTTCTTTATCTCACCGCTAGTAGACCCGACATCATGTTTAGTGTATGTGCATCATGAAGAATTAAACAATTTTCAAAGAAATGAAGTTTGGAAGTTAGTTCCTAGACCTAACAATGCTAGTGTTATTGGTACAAAATGGGTTTTTAGAAACAAACTTGATGAACATGGCATTGTAACTAGAAATAAAGCACGTTTGGTTGCCCAAGGATACAATCAAGAGGAGGGCATAGACTATGATGAAACCTTTGCACCGGTTGCAAGGTTGGAATCTATTAGGATGTTTTTGGCATTTGCTAGTTTTAAAAATTTCAAACTATTTCAAATGGATGTCAAAAGTGCTTTCTTAAATGGTTTTATAGAAGAGGAAGTGTATGTTGAGCAACCCCCCGGCTTTATAGATCATGCTTTCCCTAATCATGTTTTCCGGGTACAAAAAGCTTTATATGGGTTGAAACAAGCTCCTAGGGCTTGGTATGCTCGCCTCTCTAGTTTTCTTGTTGAAAATGGTTTTTCAAAAGGAACTATTGATAACACTTTTTTTGTGAGAAAAAGGAAAAATGATTTCATTTTAGTTCAAATATATGTTGATGATATCATTTTTGGCGTTACTAATGAATCTTTGTGCAAGGAATTTTCTAAAGTTATGCAAGATCATTTTGAGATGAGTATGATGGGAGAGCTTACATTCTTTCTCGTACTCCAAGTCAAGCAAACTAAGGACGAGATATTCATTTCTCAAAGCAAGTATGCTAAGGAATTGGTAAAGAAATTCAATTTGTAGAATTCTAAGCATGCGCCTACTCCCATGAGTACAAGTGTCAAGCTTGATGCGGATGAGAGTGTTGAAGATGTGGACCAAAAACTATACCGAGGTATGATAGATAGTCTTCTTTATCTCACTGCTAGTAGACCCGATATCATGTTTAGTGTGTGTGCATGTGCACATTTTCAAGCTTCTCCTAAAGCATCTTATTTATTTGCGGTTAAAAGGATCATTAAGTATGTTAATGGAACTTTTAATCTTGGTTTATTTTATCCAAAGAGCACCTCTTTTGATTTATATGGTTTTTGTGATGCCGACTTTGCCGGATGTAAGGTAGATCGCAAGAGTACGAGTTGAACATGCCAATTCTTAGGAAATTCTCTTGTTTCTTAGGCGTCCAAGAAACAAAATTATGTTGCATTGTCCACTACGAAAGCTAAATACATTACCGCCAGCTTATGTTGTGTCCAAGTTTTGTGGATGAAACAAAGTTTAGTTGATTATGATTTGAATTTTCAAAATATAAAAATCTTTTGTGATAACACTAGTGCTATTAATATTTCCAAAAATTCGGTTTTGCATTCTAGAACCAAGCATATTGATGTGCGCCATCATTTCTTACGTGATCATGTAGAGAGACAAGATGTATCCCTAGTGTTTGTTGACACAAAATCTCAATTAGCGGATATATTTACTAAACCTCTTGGTGAAGATGATTTTTGTCGCATAAGAAATAGCTTGGGCTTATGCAATATGTGAAAGTTCTATTTGCTTGCTTGTTTAGTTGCATTTTGCATGCATTTCCCTTTTCCCATTTTTGATGGTGACAAAGGGGGAGAGAAATCTCCTCATTTGTTGCATATATTTAGGGGGAGCTCATAGATAGGGGGAGCACCTATCTATAAGCTATATTTATTTTTGCTCTTATATAATGGTTGGTTGTCATCATCAAAAAGGGGAAGATTATTAGCCCTTTTGTTTTGATGATGTTTTACAACCACCATTATCGGTACTAATTGCTTATTGAGTGATAATACAGTTAATATACATATCAAGTATGTTAGTGCCACTAATAGAGGATTGGATGGAATATGCGTTACAACGATGATATCCAAAGGAGGAGGAGGCATAGTGATGAAACAACGTTCATTCAAGAACACCAAATGCAATAAGAAGCTTCATCCAACTCAAGCTATATCAAGACTCAAGAATTGTATACTCGTGAGGATATTAGCTAGTTTTTATTTTCTCTCTAGTGCTAGAATATAGGCAAAGAGTTATCGATTTCACTTGAAGCTATTGGGATATCACACACACGATTTTCATATTTATATTTTTGAGCGTATTTCACAAAATACTATTTTTCACAAGTATGATGACCTATTTGCAAAATTCCTTTTTCAAATAATTTGTTTTTAGTATTAAAAACATTTTACAAAGTTTCACAATTTTTAGAAGTCAAATGAATATCTTACAAATATTTTAAGTGAGTCATAAATTAGTTTTTTGAATGTATCAGTCCGCGGTCGACCGCCACGGTCGACCGCGCCTGAGTTCATTCGTCAGTGGGCAGTAGAAACTTTCACGGTCGACCGCCGCGGTCGCCGACCGCCGCGGTCGACCACAAAAGTCTCTAGACTTTACTAAGTTTCTGGACTGTCTCGCGGTCGACCGCCGCTTAGGTTAATGGTCTTTTTGGTACAGTTTTTCAGCGCCGATTTCACACGATCTCAGCGTTGTTCTGTTTTTAGGTTTTGGGGGATTGGGTATGGGTTTCAAACAGCTATGATTTTCTATTTAAACTTATACTCTTCTTCTTCCTCATTGTCCCAGCTCTTTCAAAATATTTTCAGAGAACGTTTTTGCAGAACAAAATTTTCAAACCTGTTTCTTTTTGAGTTTTTGTGTTTCACATCCCAGCTTCAGTATTATCTTCTCTTTGCCATAGAGACATTGTAAAGAGAGGGTTCTTACACCATTTCTACTATTTTGAGAGCTTGATCTTGTGTAGATCAATTGTGTGGGAGTGTGATCTAGTGAGATCAACTGTGTAGTGTGAGATCGTGAGGGGATCGCTGTGTAGAAGAAGTTCTAGCTTTCAAACCGGGTTGTGTAGTGGATTTCTCCTCGAGAGTGGGGAGCGAGGACGTAGGTCAGCGGACCAAACCTCGTTAACACATCATGCATCACAGGATAACGATTCCTAACTCTATCTCCTCTATATTGATTGCTTTTGGATATTGTGTTTTGCTTGTCTTAATTTTATTGCACGATTATATCCTTGTGACCCTAATCACCCCCCTCTAGGGTCCAACAGGATCGACTCCCACTCTCTTGGATAGAGACATGAAATACCGTTCTTTTTCACCTCTTGAGCGGTCATCAAAGCATTGATTTTGCTTTAAAGGTCATTCATCTTTTCATCCTTGCCTGTATTTCTCTTTGGGAGATTTCGAGGAGAAATAACGGGACCACCCCCAACATTGTTATCCTCGATGGGACCACCCCTAATATTTTGGTCAAAGGAGGGGTATCAGCGTTGAGATTTTCATCCACGTCTGAATTACTATCCTCTTGATTGGTAGCATTGTGACGACTGGAATCACCATACTAATTTGATAAGGCTTGAAAATGTTGGTCATATAACTCCCTCATTCGTTGAACGGTCAACTCCATTTCGGCTTTAAATTCTTCTTTCTACTTGACCAAGGCTTCTTGAAGCGATTGAGCCATTTGCTCAGCATTGATCATGAACACTTCACGTGATCATCCCGTGCTGGACACCGTATTATCAGAAGAGACTGTGGAGTTAGCATCTGATACTTCATCATTTGAGAAGTGTCCTCTTCTCGGCCTAGGTCTTATAGTTCCCGACCATAACCAAGTGAGATGCTGGGATGCCCCTAGAAAGGGATCGGGACTGAAACGTCATGTTGACTTTCCCTTATCAGCCATATTGATGCTAACTTCTGGAAGTTCGTCATCATGACCGTCTGACCTTCTTCTGCGAAAGCACCTTGATTTGGACTTAGACGCTTCGGTGGAGATATTTTCGAATAACGAGACCCTTCGTGGATCAGTCCTGGGGTAGTTACATGCTGATAATACTGCTCTGATTAACTTTACACAAGGACAATGAGAGTGCGATTCCAGGATACTTCTATTTTGAGATTTCTTCATACCCTTAGCCTAATAGTACAACTCATCGGCATTATGGCCGGAGCAACCTATCGACTGTTGACTTGATTCTCCAGTTGTGACATTGTCATGTAACGAGCACGTCTCCTTCTGGGAATGTAACGTCTTGTTGGTATTCTTAAGAGTCGCATGTTTAGATCCACCCCCTTGAGAGTGTGGAATCTCAACAGGCTCCTAAACCTAGACACACAACCCTAAGCGTGCTATTACGAGTGTTTCCCCGATATGGGATAGCTTCGACTTGTTGGGAGGACACGTACTATAATGACCGTAAATTTTGATACTAGTTAAAATAGTTTTTTTTGTATTTTAAAATATTTAATTATTATTTTTAAAAAGAGTATTTGTATTTTTTTGATTTTCTAGGATTTTCTATGATTTAAAAAGGTGATTTTATACTTATTTAAATGATATTAATATTTATAAATTAATTTTGTAAGCCAGAAATTTCTGGAATTAATCTGTTGTGTTATCGATATTATTACATGTTATTTTGAATAATACGTTGTATTATTTTTATTATTACGTATATTTTTGTATAATACGTTGTATTATTAATTACGTATTATTTGTATAATTTGCTGTATTATTTCTACTGTTACATGTTATCTGTTGTGTTAGTATAACTTGTACGTTTTACTGTGTATATAATTATCCCATAATTATTTAATTTTAAATATAAGTAAATATATTTTTATTATTATTTATTCTCATTTAATTGTACAATATGTGAATATTTCGACTATTTCATATCAACTGTTGTATTAGCACAACATGTGCGTTTTTATTTATAGATATTTTTCTATAATTAGATTAATTTTAAGTACCCATAATTATTTTATTTTAATTATTTCTCGTTTAAACCCTAACCCTAATATTATATATATATATATAGTTATACATCTCTTCTCTCTCCTGTTCATGAGAAAAACACCGTCGCCCCATTATCATCTTCTTCTTCCTCTCTCTCTCTCTCGTTAACC
>NC_033800.1:91690739-91728364 GCF_001876935.1 Asparagus officinalis
GACCACCAGCGCCTTCTCCATCTCCTCCTCAGATCCGACAGCACGTATCACCTCAACCCCGACCCGCTGCCCATGTCGCTGTCTGCGTCGTGATCCCGCCATCGGCCTTTCCCTGTTTGTAGGCGTATAAAACTGCCTATAGGTCCCTGAACACAGCTCGGCACGGTGATTCGACAAACCAACGAACCATCGGGTGACGTATCTAAACACGAGCGTCAGTCCACAACGCCGAAGCCAAGTGACACGCGACGAAGCGGATTAACAAAGCGACGAGGTTAACGAATCGCACTCAAACAACGGAATACACCCACTCCTGTGCGGAATCAAGCTAACGGTTCGGCGAGTCAACGAGTCATCCAACCGTGGAACGGATTCGAACTCGAACTCCAAGGCGGATTTACTGCCAAATCAGGATCCAGACTGCCAAATCAGGATCCGAACTGCCAAATCAGGATCCGGACTGCCAAATCAGGATCCGGACTGCCAAATCAGGATCCAGACTGCCAAATCAGGATCCGAACTCAAACTCGAACACCGAAGCAGATTTATTGCCAAATCAGGATCCGGACTGCTAAATCAGAGTTTAGATCAACAAATCAGAGTTCGGATAAACCGGAAAATAAAAAAACCAATATTTGGAGGACTCGGCCAAAACCGAGCCACCTCTAGGTGGCTCGGTGCCTCGGCCACCTTTTGGTGGTTCGATGCCTCGGCCACCTTTTGGTGGCTCGATGCCTCGGCCACCTTTTGGTGGCTAGGTGCCTCGGCAACCTTTTGGTGGCTAGGTGCCTCGGCCACCTTTTGGTGGCTAGGCCACCTTTTGGTGGCTAGGTGCCTCGGCCACCTTTTGGTGGCTAGGTGCCTTGGCCACCTTTTGGTGGCTCGATGCCCCGGCCACCTGTGTCCGGGCACAGTTCTGAGTGTCTATAAATAGGACTTGAGGGCTTATTTTTAGAGGTTGGAACTTTTGGAGGCGAAGCTCTGCTGGATTGAGAATTGGACTTGAACTTCTGAAGCTTTGAAGACTCGACTTCCAGATCTGGTTCTTAGCGATCATCCACGCCAAATAAGGCAGGAGTTCGAGAGAGATTAGATCTGAGATCTACACGGTTTCACTCCGGATCAAAACTTGGTTTTTGATCCCGAGAAGGCTATTATTTCCTTGGTGAAATAGTACCATCGGCTGTTATTTCCTTTGTGAGATAACACCCGCTATACTGTTTAGATCTGACCGGATCTAGATCGTGCGGTGGTCCACGGATTAACCCCGGCGCAGGCGAAGAACCCACAAAAGCGAGAGACCGCAAAACAGGATCTCGCGATTCGTTCGACAAATAAGGAAAGTTGTAATTTTTCTTTTCTTTGATTTTGTTGTAACCGGATCTTATAAAAAGACCGGATTTTTTGTAATCAATAAACTATTACTTGAGAGTACAATGAAATCAATGAAAGCTACGATTTTTCCCGTGAACAAACTGGCGACCACAGTGGGAGCCAACAGCTTCTCTACCGGAGCTGTCGTGCCGCAGCCGATGATTAAGATCCCGGTGCTCGAAAAGGTCGAATACGAGTTCGACCAGCAGAAGTTCGAGGAGTATGTCTCCTCCTCCTCCTCCAGATCTGCCTCTCCTTGCAGGTGCAGGAAGGCCTCCTCCTCCAGGAAGATCCGCTGGTCTTCAGATCTGAAGACCCAAGAAGACGATCTCTCCGCCGTCGTTGCTGTAGTTACACCTCGCAACGATCCGCCGGCTTCCAAAGAAACCAGATCCAACGTTCATGACAACTCCTCGAAAGTCAAGGAGTTTCCCGTTGAAAGTGCACCAGTGTTGACGAAGAGGGCTCGTCAAAGGCACCGTCAACATCTCGCGCGTCAATTTGCCAAGGCTTTGGAGTCTGTTGACGGGATCTGTTATGATACGGATATGACGCAGAAGGCGCAAAGTGTTCCAGCAACAAGCTTTGGGAACCTCCTCCCAACCACCTACTAATGAATGGGTTCGTGTCAAACGAACCCGTTCAACTCTTAAGGAGCGCATCCATAAACACCGTGCACTGTTAGCGCGGACGAGGATTCTTGTACGGAAGGCACAGGAATTGCAGAAGGAAAAGGTGGCCAAAAAACCACCAAAAAACCTTCCCCTGTTCACCGAGCTGCCGACCACTCGCCCTCACCGAACTCCGCCACCCGCTGCCTGAACGTCGCAGTTAGCCCCAACCCGAGTTCGCCGCTGCCCGATGTCGACTGAGTTCATCGCCACGCTCCACCGTGTCAGATCCGATCCACGCCATCAGCGTCGATTCATTCGACGAAAACCCTAGGCAAGATCCCGAACCTTGATTATTTTATTTTAATTCTTAGTTTTATCGTAAATTATTATGTGACTCGCAATTCAATTTCTAGATCTGTTATGAGTTAATTAATTAGATTAGTCTGTGATATATTATTACATGTGTGGGATTGCATGACATGAATAGCTGTGTGGAAGTTTGTTGTGTTATCACTTAGTTGTTATCAAATAGGAGAGACTGTACATGAAGACGACTTCTGTTAAAAGTATGATGTATAAGCGTGCTTCAAAGCATGGCTATACTCACTCGACATCGATATCCCGATGTGAGGAGTCCCGAGTTCCCTCGATATCGATATCCCGGTATGAGGTTTCCTTGATTATTATTATTATTATAGCATTGACTAGACGATGTACTCTTGATCGGACGTCTAACGGGTCACGGTTATTTTCATAGTTTTATAGAAGTCATTCCACGGTAACTCTGTGGCTAGTGTATAATATTTCATGTACAGTTGCGTAATTAATATGACAACATGGGGTTATAAAGGGGAATTGGACGGAGAATATAGCATGTATATAAACGGGCACAATGCTTTCCTGTTATCGTGATATCGTGAGTGTTATATATATAGGGAAAATTGCAATAAAGAAAAGAACAAAGAAAATTGACTTGTATTCCTTTGATTCCGATTACAATTAGATTACAAAAGAGAGGAGAACGAAATTGGTTCTTCCTCTTTGTTTAAAACTGAGTTCTTCACGGTAGCGATGGAATGCCTCCCTCGATTGCTCACGTCAAGTTTGCTCTCCATTGACGATCCGACGTCTTGATTCACTGGAACGATGTCTTCTCCTCACGATTTGACGTTGTGGAGAACTTGCGTGGCAAGTTTAAAACTCTTGATGAGTTGATAACTCTGATCGAGTTTGAACTCTTGAAAAGAGTCGATTTGAACCGAAATTTCGGTTGATAAGCCAAGGATCAAAGCTCTCTGTTGTCGAAGTTGAAGATAATCTTCGTTGGAGGATGATGCTGATCCCCTCAAAAGCTCGCCCAAGGATCTCTCCTGTTGCTGCTAATTCCCAGATCCGGAAAATGCCAGTCTCTCCGATCAACCCAGCCCACCCTTAACTCAGTTGAGTTTACTCGCTTTTATAGGGGATTAAGGGGTGTAACCGCCCCCTTAATTCTCTCCATAGTGGGGCGGAAATCCCTCAAATCGTGGAGGGAAAACGGTTCCTGTAACCGTTCAGCTCGTGTTTGAACGAGTCAAACGCCCACGTGGGCGTTCAGGATCCTAACTCCGCGTTTTAGAATTGAGACGCGGAGTTGGGTACTCGCTGGGTGTTGAAAAACGCGGGTCCGACCCCAGCGTTTTGGTGTTGTAACGCGGGTCCGACTCCAGTTTTTTAATGTTGTAACGCGGGTTCGACCCTCACGTTTTACTGTTGACACACGGGGAGGACCTCCGCGTTTTGGTGTTGTAACGCGGGTCCGACTCAAGCGTTTTAATGTTGTAACGCGGGTTCGACCCTCGCGTTTTACTGTTGACACACGGGGAGGACCTCCGTGTTTTGGTGTTGATACACGGGGAGGACCTCCGCGTTTTGGTCTTAGAGCGCGGTGATGAGTTCCGTGTCTTGCTTTGGAGAGATTATCAACAAGTAATCTCTTTTGTCATAGCATTGTAAAGATCATTGTCTTGTAATCTTCGTCTTGGCTCCTTGAGAATATGAGAGTCGTCAGATTGTAACTCCCGATGTTGATTATGAATGTTGTTGAACTAGAGCTCTCATCGGTTGTCGTGAAGGTCGTCAGATTGTAACCTTCAGCAATCTACGCGAAAGTCTTCAGATTACAGCCTTCTGGAAGTCGTCAGATTATAACTTCCATCATCGGTGTTTGATGGAGGATAAGCTATCTATTGTGATTTTTAGACAGCCTACAGAACCCCCTCCAAAGTTTTCGAAAGTTCGCGGTTGACTGGGACGAATTTCCGGAATACTTTGGATCTTAACTCTGATCTTAGAGCTGTTGATTCCTTGTCGTAAAGTTTAAAGTTGGAACCCGGGTGTGACCTCGGCGTCATGATTTTTGCAACGCGGGTCTGACCTCGGTGTTTCGATGTGAGACGCGGAGGTGACTTTCATGCATTTTTGACTAAGTCTTTGAGACTTGTCTTCAGCTTATTCGTTTCAAGTCTCGGCTCACATCCATTAAGCTAATGGATTTACAAACATGCATAGGATTTTTGGCAAACCCTCAGGCATCAACAGATTTGGTAAGCCTTTACCGACTACCGTTTGAGTCGGGCTAGCATATGGATTGTCTAAGTCCGTTCCACATATAACGTTGTGCTAAGAGAATGAACCCTCTTAGACTTGATGCTATGATTTTGAATACATAGACTTTGTCATTTTTACGGAAAAAGACTAACCGGCGACGCGTGTTAGGCGTAGGCTTATCCCTACTTAGGATTTAGGATAAGGTGTAGGCTGTCTAAAAAAAGATAGCTGATTTCCCATCAAACACCGATGATGGAAGTTCCAATCTGATGACTTCTAGAAGGCTATCTTTAGCAACACTCCGACAGAAAGAGATTATAAATCGACGATCTCTTCAAACCAAGACGTGGAAGTCCTCCCTGCGTACCATCATCAAGACACAACACCAATTCAATCACCTACTGCGGCAAACACAAATGCAGCTTCTTATGTGAGATGATTGATCTTGATGGCTGCGACAACAACATGACTAATATTATATTAGCAACTATCAGAGGTGCTGATGAGCAGTGTAATGATATTCGACACACTGAAGAGCACATGGTTAAACCATGCAAAGAAATCTTAGTGGAGATCGTGACCTGCAGTTGATAGAGCGTTATTAAGATGCCTCAATTGTTACAAATGGCCTGAATAAGACATTCTCTACTGGTCATTGGTGTCATCCATATATAAAGATAGAGAAGCTCAAACGCAGCTCCAATCGCTGCCAATCATAGCTCGAACGCGGCTTCAGCGGCTCTCAAACGCAGCTCATAGCTCGAACGCGGCTTCAGCGGCTCTCAAACGCAGCTCCAATCGCTGCCAATCACAGCTCAAACGTAGTTCATCATCGCTGCCCAACGCAGCTCATCATCGCTGCCCAACGCAGCTCCAACCGACGTCGAACGCAGCTTCAAACGCAGCTCATCATCGCTGCCCAACGCAGCTCATCATCGCTGCTCAACGTAGCTCATCATCGCTGCCCAACGCAGCTCATCAAGGTTCTGACTCATTCAAACGTGATCGTAACAACTTCGAAGCTGTTCTTCACCCACGATTTGAGGAGTGGCTTTAGTGGGTTGTTACACCCGACTAATAGGGTAACTAAACCCCCATTTAGGCGTGGATTATGGGGGCAGTTACACCCCTAATCCCCCTATAAATATCAACAAACTCAACAGAGTTAGGGGAGCTTTTTTTGGATTGCTTAGATCGGATTTTTGATAATCAGATCGAGGGACGGATTTTTGGAGATTGGATTTTGATTACTTGGAGAGGATCTTTCGATCAGTTTTCCTAGAATCAGAAAAGGAGGATTGACTCCTTACACAGTCTGGGAAATCAACAAACGGAGAAGCTCTAAACTGTCGATATTTGGCTTATTAACCGAATTATTTTCGGTTTGAACAACTCTATTACTAGAGTTTATTCTGAATCACGAAACTCATCAAGAGTTATCAACCAGACAAGACTGTTGTTCCAGTGAGCATAGATATTCGGATCGTCAACGAGAAGCAAACTCGACGCAAGCATTCGAGGGAGGCATCTCATCACTACCAAGAAGAACCCAGAATTAAACAAAGGAGAGAATCCAGATCATTCTCTTCTCTTTTGTAATCAGGAAATCCAATTGTAACTGAGATTAAAGGAATACAAATCAATTTTCTTTCATTTCTTTTACTGCAAATTTTCCCACAAACAAAAGATGGCGACTCCGCTGGGGACTAGCTTCTCTGATGAGGAAGTGGTGGCGCAATCCGACGTTCACCTCACTGGAACCACTGTCAAAACTCTTGTTGTGGAGTTTGACCAAGCCAAGTATGAGGAGGTCCTCTCCTCTGGATCACTTAGCCCTAAAGCCAGGCGTGATACCCACAAGATCTCTAAGGAGGTCGTAATTACTGCTGAGATGCCAAAGAAAGCCCTCTCCTTTGGCCAAAGCCTCAAACTCGCCCTGCAATCTGAAGATCCCATGCTCATGCAAGAGGCCTATGATAGAGAAAGGCCCAATCAACGCCGACAACGCTGCTGCTAAAGCTTTGAAACAAGCCAAGAAAAACGCCGCTCAAAGACGGAGAAGATCCATCCGACGAGCACATCTCCGAGAAAATCAATCCTTGGTCCAACGTAAGGATTGCATTTCCGAAGCTCTGCCCAAGCATTGCGTTCATACTCTAGAACGCACACTTCGAGGTAACGAATCCAATTATGAACCTCAGGTGATTCAACTTAAACGCGACCCTCAGTGGCGCGTTGTCCAATCAAAACACAGTCCTGCTAAGGGAAAACAGACGCCTCATGAGTGCGTCCAAACAAAACAATACCTTAAAGGGTCTGTTTCATCGACTGAATGCAGGCCAAGGCCTGGTGTTTATAAATCACAACGCGACCCTCGCACTTCGCTTCCCGAATACGATGTGGTCCGCCAAGTTAAAAAGAATCGAAGTGGACTCAAGATTCACGTCCACTAAGAACCAGTCTCGCCCCCTCAGAAACAGAGGGTCCTGTCTCCGATGAAGAGTCAATCTCAAAACCCCGACTTACGGGAGTTACTCTCTAGAAGAAAACCAATACAACAGGCGAATCATTCCTGCCATTGTGAGAGGATTATTTCAGCAGTCCTCTCTGAGTGCCAATGTTGCGCACCTGAACCCCGACAATCGGTGTTCGACAGATTGGCGGATGTCGTCAGACCTACCAAGAGACGACGCCATCATAAGAAGAAAGATTCTGAAGCCGAGTATCCTCAGGTTACTATCAACATGACCGGCAGAGGGAAGATCTCGTATCCTAGTTCCGATGAATCAGAAAGGAGCCATTCCCCGACTGTTCGAGAAATTTGTGACGAGTTCGAAGGGGTGTATCGGCACACTCGATCACGGACCGGAGCTATACGACCAGAGCTATACGACCGGTTAATTATCAAAGGTTAGCCAAAGGGATTACGACGAGTGATGAACATTCGGCAATAGCTGAATCTCAATCTTCAAGCTCTGTTGGAGCACAAAAAGTTTCTGTTTACATGACGGGAAACCCCGAAGACATAGCCAAAAGGGTGGACGAACATCATGTCATGCTTCAGGCACAATAGGAGACACTTCTCCAATTAAAGGACATGTTGGCCCAGGTTCTGGCAGAAAAAGGCCAAAAACCTGAATCTTCCCGGAAGACAATATCAAAGGGAAAGCAAAAAGTACACGAACATTCAGATCGTGAGACTCACAACCTGGGATCCTCTTCTGAAGGTGAGAAGGAGGTGGAAAAAGAGCTATATCCTCAGTCAACCAAAGTAGATGAGCTAGAAGCCCGCCTTAATGCAATGGCCAACAGCAACGAGCTTCGCGAGGAAGGAGTGATACGGCCTTACCCTGCAGAATGGGATACAGCTCCCTATCCGCCAAAGTTTAAGGCCCCGACGCTACAACCTTTTGACGGTACAGGATCACCAAATCAGCATATCTACTACTTCAAGTCTCAGACTGGAGATGTAGTGTCAAACGACGCCATTCTGACCCGGCTATTCATCGGTACCCTCAAAGGTGTCGCCTTTGAATGGTTTATGAAACTGCCTGCTGGATCTATTCAGAAATGGGTAGATTTGGAAAGGCTTTTCTTGGCCAGATTCTTTGAAGACGACACAGAGGTCTCAGTCCCGACTCTTCTCGCCACTAAGCAGAAAAAGGGAGAATCTATCAAGACCTATGTTGAAAGATTCCACAGTATGGCATTGCGATGCCCCTCAGGTATGACTCAATCAACCTTGGTTGAAACTTGTAGGCACAACTTGCAGACCCAGCTCCTTGCTCAGATGGGAGTAGCAGAATGTCGCTCCTGGAGACAATTAGTTTCGCAAGGAGAGCAAACTGAAGAGATTGTCGCTCGAGTCAAAGCTGAAGAAGAACCACAACCCAAGCCGCAGCAGCAACGCAATCAGAACAATGCCCAGCGGTCTAAGGGAAAAGAGACTTTAGCAGCCGACTACACGCAAGTACCACCGCCTACTAAGCAAGGCAAGACACCCAATCAGCAAAGAGCGCCTAAGCAGTATTCGTTCAAAGAAGAGCATGTGGACACTCTGTTCCAACTATTTCGAAAGAACAATAAATTGCAGCTCCCTGAAATCAGAAAACCAGATGAAGCTGGAAAGGTAGATGACCCCAATTACTGTCGCTATCATAAGTTCTTGGGACATCCTACTAGAAAGTGCTATGTCTTCAAAGACATCTTGCAAAATTTGGTGAACGCCAACGTACTCACTCTGAAGCCGGAACAGAAGACTGTATCTACTAACCTGATTGCGGTCCAGTTCGGTGACTTCCCTCCTGTAGCTGCTGCAGATGGTGTCATTCCCGTCCATAAAGGGGAAATGCACTTGAAGAACACGGACTTACACAATCAGAAGGGCAGGGGGTTGGTACCCCTCACTATTCTAAAGGGAGAGATCATGTGGGTCTATCCTGACTTAATTGAAGATCAGCAATGGACAAACACCTCGTTCAAGCAGAAAAGAGGCAAGGCTAAGTCATCCAACATGATTAGCCCCTCTGTTAATGAGAATAATGACCATCTCAAACCTCTCACCGACTCAGAAGAAGAGAGGATCGTCCTAGCAGCATACCCAGAAGGTAACCCCGATACTCGGTCGGGGAAAACTTATTTGAGGAATTATGACCAGAACGCTCAAGAAGCTGAAGAACAGCCCCAAGACGCTGGGGGTTCTGTGCCAAAGAAGCCGGTTGATAAAGGGAAGCAAAAAGAGCTCCGGTTCAACAAAAATCTTCACCAAGATCTTGGCGAAACAAATGCCCCTTACCAATTTAATGTGATGGCACAGTTGGCCAACATACCAGCCAGGATCACCCTTTACGAGCTCTTGAAGTTGTCCAAAGCCACCAGAGAAGCTCTGATTGAAGCTTTGAAGAACACGGAGAGCTTCATTACCCAAGTTACTCCAATTCCCGAAACATCTGAAGATCAATCCTGTCTGCAGTGTTTACAAGCAGTCAGAAGCCTGCCCTGCATATCATTCACTCAGGAAGATATGCAAGTGAAACATAAACATGACAGACCCCTGTATTACACAGGATATATCGGGTCATCAGAAATCAGCCGCGTTCAGGTCGACCCAGGCTCGGCACTTAGCATCATGCCATACAGAGTCATGCAAGTTTTAGGGATTCCCTTACACCGGTTGCATGCTACCCAAACCACCATCTTCGGATTCAATGCTAACAGCACTCGGCCTATGGGAAAGATCAAGCTCAGATGTCAAATCGGAGATCTCAGATCCGAAGTAGCTTGTTATATTATAGATGCGGACACATCCTACAATCTGTTATTAGGACGACCATGGATTCATGCAAATCGTGTTGTCCCATCCACATTGCATCAAGTTATGAAGTATGTCAATGATGAAGACGAAGTTCGAACCCTGATTGCGGAGAAATACCCCTTCAAGGGAGTGGAAAACTTCCACACCGATTCAGTCTTCTACTCAGAGTCGCAAGAGGAAGAAGACGTCGACAGTGGTAATGAGGCAGATGTCGAACCAGACTCGGAAGGGAATTGTCCATGGGAGCTGAACTTTAATGTAATTGGTCCAGTCGAGAACAATAATAATGTACCGAGTGAGGGCGAGTGGTGCATTAATGAATATTTTATTTTGGCGTACTTGTCGGATGAATTTTTTAAAGTTGGACAAATAGAGAATAATCATAATACAGGTACCAGCTCATGGTATACATTGCGTGCAGAAGCATGCATCACATTGCCAATTAAGTCATCCTTCACTTCCGATGAAGAAGTAGAAGATGCACAAAAGGCTTTCTTCGAAATGAATATTTTATTTTGGCGTACTTGTCGGATGAATTTTTTAAAGTTGGACAAATAGAGAATAATCATAATACAGGTACCAGCTCATGGTATACATTGCGTGCAGAAGCATGCATCACATTGCCAATTAAGTCATCCTTCACTTCCGATGAAGAAGTAGAAGATGCACAAAAGGCTTTCTTCGAAGTCCCGTCTTAAAAGAAAGGGCAAAAGCCAATCTGTCTCGGTAAAGTTAAATCCACACCACTCCGACGAGGAAGCTCGGAAGAAGATGATGGTGTCCCTCAATTTCATTACCATGAACCCAATGCTATACATTTAATGAAAAGAATGGGATATAACTTTAATGAAAAGCAGGGCTTAAACTTCGGGAGAGGAAGGCGAACACCAATTCGGATGTCTCTCACTCCCCCGTCAGCCTCAGAAAACGAAATCAGTAACTACCTGCGTCACGACCATTCCTCTGAAACATCTTCTTGCGAATCCGACGTCAGTGTTGGGCCTTTCTTTAAAAGCCTAACTGTGAACATGGTTTCGACCAGTCATCCAGATGAAGACGCAGGGGATGACGAAGAGTTAGTCGAATCAACCGATGATCCTTGGATCAAACGTCTTAACATCCTGTGGGATATGCGCTTCGAACAACGCGAACCACCCACTGAAGATAAAGTGATTCAGGTCAACATGGGAGATGAATCTAACCCCAAGCCTATTTTCATAGCCGAAGACTTATCATCATCCGAAAAAGAAGATCTTATATCTCTCATCCGAGAATATATAGATGTCTTTGCTTGGAATTATGAAGACATGCCTGGTCTTGACCCAAAAGTGGCCATGCATCGTCTCAACATCGATCCGGATGCCAAACCTGTTAAACAACAGCAACGTCGGTTTCGTCCAGAGATCATGGAATCAATTGAGTCAGAAGTTAAAAAGCTCATAGACTCAGGTTTCGTTAGGGAAGAGCAACACCCCGACTGGGTGGCTAAGGTCCGGATATGCATCGACTTTCGCAATCTTAACGCAGCTTGTCCAAAAGATGAATTTCCTCTTCCTATCACCGACGTCATGATCGATAACACCTGTGGATATGAAAGGATGTCTTTCATGGACGGGTTTTCCGGGTACAATCAGATCAAGATGCACCCAGAAGACGAAAAGCATACCGCTTTTAGAACACCACTGGGGGTATATTGCTATACAGTGATGCCATTCGGCCTGAAAAACGCAGGTGCAACTTATCAACGTGCAATGAATGCGATCTTTCACTAACACCTACGAAAGAAGATCGAGTGCTATGTTGACGATATAGCAGTAAAAAGCAAACACAAAGGTGATCATCTTACAGACTTGAAGACAACGTTCGATATCATGCGAGCACACCAATTGAAGATGAACCCGACAAAATCATTCCTCGGGGTATCAAGTGGAAAATTCCTGGGATTTATCGTTACCTCCAAGGGAATCTCTCTTGATCCGGAAAAAGTGCGTGCTATCCAAGACATGCCACCGCCTAAGAATCTCAAAGAGCTCAGGGGTTTGCAAGGGAGATTGGCCTATATTCGTAGATTTATATCAAATCTCTCAGGACGTTGTCAACCTTTTTCCAAGCTCATGAAGAAAGGAGTATCTTTTGTCTGGGATACAGAATGTCAAAAAGCATTCGAGGAGATTAAGGAGTACCTTACTCAACCGCCAGTTCTTGTAGCCCCAAAATCAGGGAAACCATTCCTGCTGTACGTGAGAGCCATGGAACATTCGCTTGGAGCTCTGTTGGCCCAGAATAACGATCAGGGTCAAGAGTAAGCCATCTATTACCTAAGTAGGACTATGATGGGAGCCGAACACCGATACAATCCGGTTGAAAAAGAATGTCTCGCCTTGGTATTCGTAGTCCAAAAAATGCGACATTACCTGGTTGGACAGACAATTCACGTTATCTCTAAGGTGAATCCGTTGAGAGTTTTGATGACGAAACCATCATCTCTAAATTGCCGGCTCGCAAAGTGGGCCATTCTCTTGTCACAATATGATATGCAGTTTATGCCCCAAAAGGCAGTCAAGGGTCAAGCGTTGGCAGATTTCTTAGCTGATCACCCGGTGTCAGGGACATCTAAGTTGTATGAAGAGTTGCCTGATGAAGTCGCTGAAACTTACGCTACTCAAGAAACCACACAGGTGTGTAAACTATTCTTCGACGATGCATCTAGAGCAAACCCTCACGGAGCAATCACTGCAGGAGTGGGGGTCGTACTCGTTTCTCCGAACAGTCACGTAATCCTAAGGGGGTTCTCCCTAATCGAACCCTGCACCAACAATGTAGCCGAGTATAATGCTCTGCTATTAGGGATGCAATTTGCCGAAGAACTTAATGTTCAGCACCTCGAAGCTTACGGTGACTCTCAGCTCATCGTTAATCAAGTCCGAGGGGAATACGAAGTGCGGCATGAGGATCTTATCCCGTATCATATCGCAGTGCTAAAGCAAGCTGAGAAGTTTAAAGGTTTCTTTATCGGATATATTCCACGAACTCAGAATGCTTACGCAGACGCTTTAGCCTCACTGGCAACTTCATTAGCTTTACCTCCAGGGGCTGAAACTACAATCTCGGTTACAGGACGCGAGTTATACTGTTTTAAGATTCCTATGGAGGAAAGCTCCGATGAGACGATGACAGGGGAAGTCTGTACAACCTCGATGGAGTTTGAAGCTAGAGATTGGCGATTCCCGTATATCGACTATGCCATATACGGAATATTGCCTGATGACCCTAAGGAAGCGGCCACTATCAAACGAAAGGCCCTCCAGTTCTATTATGATGCGGTTTCTCGAACCCTATATCGTAAATCACACGACGGAGTTTTGCTTCGATGTCTCTCTCGAAAGGAAGCGAAGGAGGCCCTTAAGGAAGCTCACGACGGAATGTGCGGGGCTCATCAGCCCGGAGCTAAATTAGGAGATCGTCTTCGACGAATTGGCTATTATTGGCCAAAGATGTTTTCAGACGCAGTCGACTATGCTAAACGCTGTCACGCATGCCAAATTCATGGAGATTTTATCCATCAAGCGCCAGGTAATTTACATCCTACATCTGCAACTTGGCCATTTGAGATGTGGGGCATGGATATTGTGGGACCAATTTCTCCCCCAACTTCCAAAGGACACCGGTTCATTCTGGCCGTGACCGACTATTTCTCCAAATGGGCAGAAGCAATCCCGTTGAAAGAAGTCAAGACTTCGAATGTGATCAAGTTCATTAAACATCACGTTATCTATCGCTTTGGAGTCCCGAGACGAATAGTTCACGACAACGGAACACAATTCGTCAGCTTTGGATTTCAGAGATTCTGTGATAAATTGCGCGTCCAAAGCGTCGCATCTACGGCATACTATTCGCCAGCAAATGGTCTTGCGGAAGCTTTTAACAAAACCATAGTAAAGCTTCTCAAAAAGTTTGTTTCCAAAAGCCGACGTGATTGGGACGAAAGACTTGGCGAGTGTTTGTGGGCCTACCGAACAACAGTGAGGACCTCTACCAGAGCTACGCCATTCTCCTTAGTATACGGCTGTGAAGCTGTGTTACCGCTTGAGATTCAGATCCCGTCTCTGAGAGTCGCGATCACAACTGGACTGACAGACGAAGAGAAACACCAACGACGCTTGCAGGAACTCGAAGCTTTAGACGACAAGAGACTCCAAGCTCAACAACAGATTGAACTATATCAAGCTCGTATTTCCAAAGCCTACAACAAAAAGGTTAAGGAACGGATTTTCAAGAAGGGCGATCTGGTTTTGGTCAATCGACGACCCATGGTGATGACTCATAAAACGAAAGGGAAGTTTAACCCTAAATAGGAAGGGCCTTTTGTCGTTGAGACAGTCTATTCCAATGGAGCTTACCGTCTCATCAATAAGAAAGGCGACAGACTTATGATGCCAATTAATGGGAAGTTTCTTAAGAAATATTACCTGTAAGCTGCAAGTCTCTTGAGTTTAGCTGGGGGTTGCTTATCAAATGTTCGTTTGAGTAAAGAAGTTCTCCTACTTTGTATGTCGTCAAGTTAACATTACACCTCTGACGATTTAAGTTATTGAGAATCATTATAATAAAAGAATTTTCCAAAGTCTTTTAGATAGCTATCAGTATAATCCGTTTGGTGAAAAAGTCCTAATTTTGACCGCGTTCAGTCCTCTTGAACGCAAGTCCTATGGCTGCGTTCAAAACAAGTCTACAGCTGCGTTCAGTCCTCTTGAACGCAAGTCCTTTGACTGCGTTCAGTCCTCTTGAACACAAGTCCTATGGCTGCGTTCAAAACAAGTCTACAGCTGCATTTCAAGTCCTACAGCTGCAGAACCTGGCACTGCGTTCGCACCAACGAACGCACAACATGATCATTTCAACTTCCAGAAGGTACTCTACAAACTAGAAGAAATCAAGTTTTTCTAAAAGACCAGACTTATGACTATAATCCAAGTCTTGAAGTCGCAGTCAAACCTGTTTGACAAAGCCAGATGTCCTCAATGGGCCTGCGTTCAAACCATTCGAACATAAAGGAATAATTTGCAGAAGTTCCAACATCACAACAAGACTGCAACATCCCAGACAAACACAGAAAAATGCAAGAAAAAACAGCAGCAGTTCATTTCATGCAGATAATAAGTGTTTGAGGAAGTAGCATAGAGTTATTACAAAATCAAAAGTAAGAGTTGCTGGGGTTTAAAGTAAAGAGAAACTCATAAGATGAGCCTCTGTATTCGATATGGATTTTTTGTGCTTCACCAGCACCTCTTCTCTAATTCTCTTGTGAAGCTCAGCATCAGAAACCGCAGCAGCAGCAGAGGCCTCCTGTTTTAGCACTTCGACAGCCTCCTTCTCAGCCTGAACTTCTGATGCGAGAGTGGCATCCTCAAGGCTGAACTCTTCCTGAGTTATCTCCCCTGCATTCAGTCTGGCCTTGGCTTGGCGACGTTGCTTCTGCAAGTTCCAGATACGAGCCTTCTTCTCTGAACCTTCAGCATAGCGTCACCGATGGCCCATTGGATTTTAGACTCCAAGTCTGTGTGCTGCAGCTCCTCTAGATAACGAGCGGCCCCCGAGTATCGATATATCGTCTCGTCAAAGCGCTTAGCGTAGATGGGGTTGACTTCCGCAAGAGCTTTCAACCCTTCCACAATAGGCGCTCGAAACTCTGAGAAAGAGCCCCACCCTGCATCACAATGCAGAAAGCTTGCCTCACCAAGTTTTCTAAACGTCTGGAAAGAAAAAGAACAGAATGGGGAAACAGACGAACCTTCTCATCACACACCCGCTCGAAGTCCTCGTGCGGGAAGATCACAGAGATGGGTGGAATAAGAGGGGCGTCTTCTTGAGATGATCTTTCTCCTTCATCATCAGATACAATGAGGGGATCAGCAGCAGAAGTCCCGCCTTATAGACAAGCCAAAAGCAAAGTCAGAAATGCAGATAAAGGCAAACGCAGCGTTGAACAGCTATGAACGCAAGGTTTAGACATGCGTTCAGGATTAAGGGATCAACCCTTCAACTTATCAATAAACACGGAAGTTTTATTCCGCATTCAAGATCAAAGAACACATGAATGATTGTTCGTATCTAAAACGAACAAATCATATGAACAAACACAGAAACTTCTCCGTGTGTTCAACATCAAGGGTTTGATTCTTCACCATTACAATGGACACAAGAAGTTCTTTCAGTCAAGAAGATGAACAGTTTTCATCAAGAGAAATGCAAACTCTGTGCACATTCAAGATTGAAACGACGAATTTTATTCGTCATCATCAACCAGAACTCATCTAGAGAGTTTCAAGAAAACTCATTGATGAAGAATGCCTGAAACGAAGAAGGCAGTCGAGGACCAGGCGTGGGAGGCGTCGACGTTGGCCAGGAAAAGGATCCGAAAACCTTCTTTGACGGCGGGGTAGGGTGCATCGTCTTGTCGTCATCGCTCGAGCGAGATCTCTTGGAGGCCCTCGCTGGAAGATGAAACGAAACTGCCGAGCAGTTTTTGGAATTAACGAGAAGAAGCTCGTTTCTAATTTCAAGAAGGAAGCCTAAGCGATTAAGGCCCTTGATAAGACCAATCAAGGCTATTTATATATATATAATTACTGTGGGTAGTATAGAGTCCCAAGACTCCCGCCCAAGGGAGGTCTCTTCGTCATCATTACGGCTGCTTCAGCTTCCTGTTAGACGCGGGACAAAGCCCTGCGTCCATAAAAGTCGGACCAAACGCAATGGTTCAGAGATGCGTTCCTTCAAAAATACGCAGTCCCACTCAAGGACATGAACGCAGGGGGTACCCCTAGTTCTAGAATTGGAATTCTTGGGAAATATGCTGCTTTAGCTTAAAACTTTTGTACATTTCTTATGCAACAGAGTTTGAACTCTATTTTCCTCAAAGATTCTAACTTATCGACTCTCGTCAATAGAGCGATAGGTCCCCAAAGTTGCTCCGATCACAACACTTCTAACGCGATAGGTCCCCAAAGTTGCTCCGATCACAACACTTCTAACTTATCGACTCTCGTCAATAGAGCGATAAGTCCTCAAAGTTGCTCCGATCGCAACACTTCTAACTTATCGACTCTCATCAATAGAGCGATAAGTCCTCAAAGTTGCTCCAAACGCAACACTTCTAACTTATTGACTCTCATCAATAGAGCGATAAGTCCTCAAAGTTGCTCCAAACGCAACACTTCTAACTTATCGACTCTCGTCAATAGAGCGATAAGTCCACAAAGTTGCTCCAAACGCAACACTTCTAACTTATTGACTCTCATCAATAGAGCGATAAGTCCTCAAAGTTGCTCCAAACGCAACACTTCTAACTTATCGACTCTCGTCAATAGAGCGATAAGTCCTCAAAGTTGCTCCGAACGCAACACTTCTACCTTATCGACTCTCGTCAATAGAGCGATAGGTCACCAAAGTTGCTCCGATCACAATACTCCTACCTTATCGACTCTCATCAATAGAGCGATAAGTCCCCAAAGTTGCTCCAAATGCAACACTTCTAGCTTATCGACTCTTGTTAATAGAGCAATAGGTCCTCAAATTTGCACCAATCACAACACCTTCCACTTGTCGACTCTTAATAGTAGAGCGACAAGACCATGAAGTGTGCCACGGTAATATTACATTCCTGGCACTTACAGGATTCTTCTAGTATTTAAGACAAAAGCATACACGGTAATATTACATTCCTGGCACTTACAGGATTCTTCTAGTATTTAAGACAAAAGCATAATACAAGAAGAATAAATAGTTGTTGTCGCAATATCAAACTAGTATTTCATTGTTCCATGTCAAAACATGATATGAAAAAGAAACAATAAAAAAGCCAAACGGCAGCACTACCTTTATTTAAAGGAAAACAAGGTGACCTAAGATAAGTGTTGTTCCTACCAAAAGAACGATACAAAAACAGGCTCATCAATTCATCAGATTAAATGAAGCTAGCTGAGACTTAATGTCAGAAAGTTTTTCTTCATGGTCGGCCCGAACCAGCATCTCGGCCCGTTTCCGAAGCTCGTCCTCACTAGACAGCATGGCAGATACCTCCTTCTTAGCCTCTTCCAGAGCACCAGCCTTGGCACGGTAATTCACCAGGGAAGTAGCACTTTTGACATTGAGCTCAGTGATAATAGATTCTTCTCGTTTGAATTGAGCCTTCATCCTAGTCAACTCTACTTTAGCGGCAGCGATCTTCTCTCGCAAATTCTCCAGAGAAGTATTCGAAAGTGTCAGCTTAGCTTGTTTTTGAGCATGTAGCTGTTGCAGTTTTCAACCTCAACCTCTTCCTCAGCTATATGACGTCGAGCGGCTTCATACTTATTGAGTTCTTCGGCTCGAATATCCTCAAAAGTAGATGCAATCTGCGCTTGGATATCAGCGCGACCCAAAGCCTCCAAGAATCTGAGTTGTCCCTCTAGACGAGAGATAGCTTCAGAGCAGCGCTGAACGACGTCGACGTCACCTACAAGCTTGAGGTTGTTCAAACTATTCGTGAGCATGGGTTTGAAGGTATCAAAAGTATCTCGTCCGGCTAGCACAACCTCAATTATTTTCTTGGTAAGCCCTCTCAAGTAGTCAAGGGAAATCTTGACAAAATCTGGTACGTCTGCGGGGCTCGAAACAGCAATAGGCGACGGTACAGAAACTTCTGAAGATGCAAAGCCAAGTAAAAGACTAGCAGGCGATTTCGGTGTAGTGGCTTGTGAAGGAGTGCCGATATCCAGCTGAGATGGACTCGATTGCAAAGCCATCAGTTCCCCCATTTGAGATGACCTTGGAACGTCTACCACTTCGGTAGAGGCTAGAGAAATTGTCAGTAAAGTCGTCGGTGGAAGAGCCGTTGTGGAGGTCTCCAAACGAGGTGGCTCTGACACCTGAGCTGGTGGTGGTATAAGCTGTTGCGTCGAAGGAGGGGTGACAGTACTCGCTTCATGTATCATAGGATCTGTATGAGAAATCTATTTAAATACAGAGAAAAGATTAATGGAGCTGAAACAAACGGCACTTACCAGCGAGAGGTAGGGGAATGTAGGCTGACGCTTTGTCGGAAAAGGATGATGGTGGGATATACCAGTCTTCTGGATCATCGCTGTCATCACCCAAGTTGTCATCATTTTCATCACCTCCACCTTGGTCTCCATCATCATTCATATCATCATCACCCCCACCTTGGTCACCCTCATCATTCATATCATCATCGCCGTCGCTATGATCCATGGGCTCATCCTCGCCTACGGAAGAAAATGCTGATGCATCTTCGGTGATTGTAGGCTTTGCTATGATCCCAGTGGTAGGGCTAAGCTGTGAATCGCCTACAATTGGCAATAACACAGAGGTGGAAGGAGACTTGTCTGTTGCTGGGTCTTGCTGGGCAGTCACAATAGGTTCGGGGACAGGAGGTATATCTTCTACCACGTGAGAAGTAGTGGAGGCAGTATCATGAAGCGTGCCTTCGGGGACAAACTCCGCACCCCCTGCAAAAGATTCATCTCCATGCTCTTCTTCATGCAATGAACGAGCAGAAGGATCATGGCCTCCTAAAGCAGGACTAACTGTGGGGAGAGTAGGCTGAGGCGAGACTTTTGGCACTCTTCTTTGAAGCATACCATTTGCGGATGGCCTTCAAACAAGAAGTATTCATATTGTAAGCTGAAATCTGAGAAGCGGCATGGTACCAGGTACAGAAGCTCAGAGAGGTACGTGCATTGGCATCTTATGTGGTAGCCAGAATTTTACTCCGGTACAACTAGCCACCGAGTAGTACCAAGCTCGTGCTCCTTCATACACATTACCTGTGTACGCAAGAGTAGGGTTTGGATTCCCAACATAGAGCTGATCATAGCCAAATTGCCGAGAAAAGCGATAAGGCTGATAAGGCTCAATAAAGCATTTCCTCCCTTGTCGAAAAATAAGATAGCCCAGACGAATGTTTATGAGCCACCAAAAGGCACCCCTGCTAAGCATGGTGAAAGAATTCGGTCCCGGAGTGTCTTGATGGAGTTCTCCATACGCGCCACCTTCGAAAGCAGGAAACTTGCAAGCAATCTCGTAATTATAATCCCGTCTCAATATTTCACGGAATTTAACTTGATACCAACCGGCCCATTCAGAGGTTTCTAATTGCTGAACAAGAGGAGTTGAGGTGCCACTTGATTCAGGAGTCGTCATTATCGGAGGGCAATGCAACACAAACCAAGATACCAAATAAATGTACGGCATCGGCACCCGAGGAGTTGGGGTCTGAATGACAGTCTTCCCGTCGGAGTCCAATTTCTTGACAGCAACAAACTCGGAAGATAGTTCCCGCAAGCCACTTTGTAAACAGCACACCATGGCTAAAAGAAGGTTCAAGGGTCGTCCATAAGCCAGAAGAACGACGGGATACAAGACTTCTACTGTAATAGCATCCACTGGCCTTGTGGGTACCACACAACGCTTCAACCAAAGAGTTAGAAAACCAGCAAACAAAGCCATGTCGGAGATTGGGACTTCTACCTGATAATGGAAGCTCTCAAATGTGGTGAACGCTGGGAAAACATCCTCTTCTACCTCACAAGTATAGTGAGAAGTTGCATCATTGATGCGTTCCGTGATCTCCTCAAGAGTACTGGCGGCCAAGCGAGTCACATCGGCTTCTTTGTCCCATAGATTGCGGAAAAGATACTCCGACCACTGTCCTTGTTTTACACCACTTGCTCTTTTCCCGGTAATTTGCGCACATATCTGGAAATGGCACATCAATTCCCAGTAAGTGTCGTAGATTTCGGGAGCACCATTTTTCAGGATCTCTAATTCCCTGCTTCCGGGAACAAACTCCTCATAAGGCAATTCCCCAAAAGACAGTCCAGAAATCTCAAACATTTCGTGGAGAGCGAAGCCCAGCTCACCAACTGGAGTGAAAAAGGTGCCGGTGTGAGGGTTGTAGAATTCCAGCATAGCGAAGAGTCCACTGTACGCTGTAATTCGGAGGAATGCCATATCGAGTGGCCATTATTGGAACTCTCAAATCCGAAATTCTCAAAGGTTCTTCTAGTTCCTCCAAGACGAAATTTATCATCCGGGCCCACCAGTCCGCATCACTGGAGTGAACCCAAGTTGGGGCCCTAAAATCCCGAGCAGGGAACTTTCCTTTGACAGAAATAAATGTTCTAATAAACACCTCCGCCAACTTAGCAGGCTCTCCGACAGGGTGCTCTTTTTGGAATAAACCTGGCTTCAAAGCCATAAAATTATTGAAGCCAGCGGGATGAGTACCTCGATGAGTGATGTGCCCCGTAGCAACACCGCCTTGGTCCTGAACAAGTTCCCAATTCATCGACCGTGGGATAGAAGCGCACTGATAATAAGAGATCGGCCACATCCGCTCCAGATTGGGAAGGAAAAGACGACGGTTGTTGACGACCTTCAGCCATTTGTAATTCCCCTCGGACATCCGCTTGGGGTCCATTTTTACAGAATCCCCGAATAGGAAGGACGGCTTCTTTAAAATCTCATGCTCTGCGGTTTCAAATTTAGCATTTGTAACCAAAGACCTGAGAGTCTCAGGAAAAGCCTGAGTGATGAGTTTCGCCCGCTCTTTATGGGTGTCCTGGAATATTGGATACTCGAAGGCAAAACTGAAGATTGTATTCTTCACCGCACCTCCCGCATGACCGAAGTAATAGTTGAAGGAAAGAGGCTCGCTGGAGTAGCATACTGCAAATAGAAAAGTTAGTCAGAAGAAGTCTCAGACCTGCGTCCAGATCATTTAATGCAGAGCCTTAACCTGCATCTAAATTTTTTTGAACGCAAGGTTTAGACATGCGTTCGGATTCTCGAACGCGGGGTCTTAACCTGCATCTAAATTTTTTTAACGCAAGGTTTAGACCTGCGTTCGGATTCTCGAACGCGGGGTCTTAACCTGCATCTAAATTTTTTTGAACGCAAGGTTTAGACCTGCGTTCGGATTCTCGAACGCGGGGTCTTAACCTGCATCTAATGTTGAACGCAAGATTTAGACCTGCGTTCAGATCCTCGAACGCAGGGTCTAAACCTGCGTTGAAATTTTATGAACAATGGAGCTGGCCATGCGTTTTCTTAAAATCGATTACCGGCCCAGAATTATCTCTTTAAATACAGATCGTCAATCAGGGGTAAGGGACATGAGATCTATCAAACCAACTTCCAAGGGCTCAATCTTACCGTTAGTTGAAGAAACCAGCGACGAAGGCGCGGGGATTTGATCGTCCCCAGAGGTTCTAGCTGAAGAAGCACCCTGAGCTTCGGCGATCTTCGATTTGGACGCCATTTTCTTCTTAGGTCCCATGGCAACTGTGGCGAAGACGACGAAGATGTGCGAAGTATTTAGGAACGGATCTTTTCCTTCGTTGAAGTGCTAGAGAAGATGAACAGTAGCCCTGTTTAGAAATCGAGTAAAAGGGGGAAAAGTCGAATGACCTTTTGATTTGACCTCAGTGGCCCATTTATAAACAGCTGTAGTTGTCAAATCAGAGCGGGATTTTAGGCAAATCTCACCTGAAACGTGATTCTCGCGTTTTCAAAAGAGGGGGTTTTGATTTCCGAACGCACCCTCACGTTTAAACAACAGAACGCATAATTTAGACATGCGTTCTGGTAACCAACCTCAGCCTATCACATAATTAACCCTTTTAAAGGGGTTAATACTCCAAGCAGTAACCCCAGATAAGCTGATCGAGAAAGAAGAAGAAGTAAATCCCTCCGAGGCCATCCTTCTGACTAAGCTGGGGATAAAATCCTTTTTATACAGGCTCGTGGCTCTCTCCGTCTATGGCAACAGATCTGTCTTAAGCCCAGAAATGTCCAACTCCCCTGAAGATGATGAAACTAGTCAAACTAGCTAAAGCCCAAGTCATTACGGATGAACCAAAAGAGAATGAAGAAGTCAACAAAGATGCTCCACTCCATCTGTGATAAGATACATTTGATCAACAAAATTTTTGGGTTCCAAAGTGTTTTGAAAATTCGTCCCAGTCAACCGCGAACTTTCAAAAACTTTGGAGGGGATTCTGTAGGCTGTCTAAAAAAAGATAGCTGATTCCCCATCAAACACCGATGATGGAAGTTCCAATCTGACGACTTCCAGAAGGCTATCTTTAGCAACACTCCGACAGAAAGAGATTACAAATCGACGATCTCTTCAAACCAAGACGTGGAAGTCCTCCCTGCGTACCATCATCAAGACACAACACCAATTCAATCACCTACCGCGGCAAACACAAATGCAGCTTCTTATGTGAGATGATTGATCTTGATGGCTGCGACAACAACATGACTAATATTATATTAGTAACTATCAGAGGTGCTGATGAGCAGTGTAATGATATTCGACATACTGAAGAGCACATGGTTAAACCATGCAAAGAAATCTTAGTGGAGATCGTGACCTGCAGTTGATAGAGCGTTATTAAGATGCCTCAATTGTTACAAATGGCCTGAATAAGACCTTCTCTACTGGTCATTGGTGTCATCCATATATAAAGACAGAGAAGCTCAAACGCAGCTCCAATCGCTGCCAATCATAGCTCGAATGCGGCTTCAGCGGATCTCAAACGCAGCTCCAATCGCTACCAATCACAGCTCAAACGCAGCTCATCATCGCTGCCCAACGCAGCTCATCATCGCTGCCCAACGCAGCTCATCATCGCCGCCCAACGCAGCTCCAACCGACGTCAAACGCAGCTCTATACTGCTGCCAAACGCACCTTCAAACATCGACGAACGCAGCTCAATATCGCTGCAGAACGTACCTCCAGATGCTGCGTTCAAACACAGAATTTAGGCCAGAACGCATGTCAAAATTCTGACCTGTTCAAACACGATCTAGGCAGTTTCGAAAACTGCTCTTCACCCACGATTTGAGGAATGGCTTACGTGGGTTGTTACACCCGATCAATGGGGTAACTAAGCCCCCATTTAGGAGCGGATTATGGGGGTAGTTACACCCCTAATCCCCCTATAAATATCAACAAACTCAACAGAGTTAGCATCTCTCTTTTTGGATTGCTTAGATCGGATTTTTGAGAATCAGATCGAGGGACGAGATATCATTGGAGATCCTCGACGCAAGCATTCGAGGGAGGCATCTCATCGCTACCAAGAAGAACCCAGAATTAAACAAAGGAGAGAATCCAGATCATTCTCTTCTCTTTTGTAATCAGGAAATCCAATTGTAACTGAGATTAAAGGAATACAAATCAATTTTCTTTCATTTCTTTTACTGCAAATTTTCCCACAAACATAAGGTTCCCCATGCGTGTAAGACATGGATTTTGGCGTTATTAATAACGACCCGCTACGATATTGAATACGTAGGCTTCACCATTATTACGGGAATAGGCTACCCGACAGCATGTGTTAGATGCAGACTTATCTTTAATTAGGGATCGAGATAAATTCCCCCATGCGTGTGAGGCATGGATTTCGGCGTTATTAATAACAACCTGCCACGATGTTGAATATGTGGGCTTTTATCTTTTTTACGGTCAAAGACTCACCGGCAACACGTATTAGGCATTGACTCATCCCTTCTTAGGATTCGGGATAAAATTCCCCATACATGCAAGGTATGGATTCAGAGATTATTAATTTAATGATAATCACTGGCTACGATATTGAATACATAGGCTTTGTCATTGTTTCTTCCTGTATTATTCAAAATACTGAAAGAAAGTTGGAAGCGCCAGAGGTGTAATATTAACTTGGCATGAATTTCCACTTAGAGTGAAATTCAGAAATTTTCTTCACTATCACTAGGATAATTCTAGAAAATCTTTAATCCGCTGGGGATTTCATAATGAAAACTTGCTATTCTTGTTGAAAAAGGATTAACAAGTTCATTGGGGGGGGGGGGTTGACTGTTAGAGGTGTGATGTTAACCTAACAATATTTTATGGACCTATCGCTCTATTGAGGAGAGTCGATAAGTTGAATTTTGTTAGAGGTGTAGTGTTAACGTGACAGGATGTGTGTTGCGATTGGAGAAACTTTATGGACTTATCATCCTATTGGAGAGGATTGATAAGTGAATTTGTCAGAGGTTTAGTGCTAACGTGACAGGATGTGTGTTGCGATTGGAGTAACTTTGTGGACTTATCATCCTATTGGAGAGGATTGATAAGTGAATTTGTCAGAGGTTTAATGTTAACGTGACAGGAATGTGTTGCAATCGGAGCAACTTTGTGGACTTATCATCCTATTGACGAGGATTGATAAGTGGATTATTATCAGAGGTTTAATGTTAACGTGACAGGAATGTGTTGCGATCGGAGCAACTTTGTGTACTTATCATCCTATTGACGAGGATTGATAAGTGGATTGTTGTCAGAGGTATAATATTAACGTGACAGGGATGTGTTGCGATTAGAGCAACTTTGTGGACTTATCATCCTATTGATGAGGATTGATAAGTAGATTTTGTCAGAGGTTTGATGTTAACTTGACAGGAATGTGTTCTTGTGACTTGCACAAGATTTTAGGAATTAGCGTCTCACTGGGGAAACTTGCTAAATGAGTTTATCATCAAAAGCGATAAATTTTGACAAGATTTTGAAGACTTAGCGTCTTCCTGGGGAAGATTGCGATTTGAGAAATTTTGAGGACTTATAATCCTATTGTCAAGGATTGATAAGTTGATTGTTGTCAGAGGTATATTGCTAACGTGATAAATTTGGAGTGATGCAAGTTGAATGCATACTCTATGGGGATGATGATCGTCAGAAGCGTAATGTTAACTCGACGATGTGAAAGATTCATTACTCTTAACCCAATGGATTCTAAGTAACCAACCCCCAGTCTTGATTAAGACTTAGCAGAGGAAGAAAAAGAGGTAGATAAGGCACATCACCTAGTGAGGCACTATCCATGAAATCGAAATAGAGTCACATCACCAGGTAGGCCATTATCTGATGAGTTTGACTATCAGAGATAACTGTTAACGTGATAGTTTTGTGGACCCACCATCCTATTAAAGAGGATTGGCAGGAGAATTTGGAGGGAATGGACTATCAGAAGTAATCATTAACGTGAATAGTTTTGAATTGGCAGGAGAATTTGGAGGGAATGGACTATCAGAAGTAATCATTAACGTGAATAGTTTTGATAGACCAATCATTCTACTTGAAGAGGATTGGTGGGGGAATTTGGAGAAAACAGACTATCAGAGGTGATCATTAACGTGATAGTTTTAGTGGACCTGTCATCCTATTGAAGCGGATTGACCAGTTGATGGTAGTTCTGGTAGATTTTGTGGTTGACAGAGGTATTCTATTAAACATAACAACTCAGAAAATTTATTACTCATAATCCAATGAACTACAAATAAACTAACCCCCAGTCCATCATCCTGTTGAAGAGAATTGGTGGGAGAGTTTGGAGGAAATTGACTATCAGAGGTAATCTTTAACATGATAGTTTTGTGGCCCCACCATCCTATTGAAGAGGATTGGCAGGAGAATTTGGAGGGAATGGACTATCAGAAGTAATCATTAACGTGAATAGTTTTGATAGACCCGTCATCCTACTTGAAGAGGATTGGTGGGGGAATTTGGAGAAAACAGACTATCAGAGGTGATCATTAACCCAAGTTGATGGACTATCAGAGGTAAATGTTAACGTGATAGTTTTGTGGACTTGCCATCCTATTGAAGCGGATTGACAAGTTGATGGACGTGATAATTTTGGTAGATTTTGTGGTTGACAGAGGTATTCTATTAAAATTTATTACTCATAATCCAATGAACTACAAATAAACCAACCCCCAGTCTTGAACAAGTGCAGGCGGAAAAAGGAGTAGGCCACTATCTAATGAGTTTGACTATCAGAGGTAATTGTTAACGTGATAGTTATTGGAGACCCGGCATCCTACTGAAGAGGATTAGCTTCAGTGGTCGTAGTATCTTCCCCTTCTGACTGAGGAGATTGGGCTTGGTCCGATTGCTCAGGAGAAGGTTGGGCTTGGTCCGATTGCTCAGGTTGATCCTGCCTACTTTGCTCTTCAGCTTTGATCCTGGCAATAATCTTTTGAGCCTGTTCGCCT
Organism: Asparagus officinalis; assembly: GCF_001876935.1. Classification (NCBI taxonomy): domain Eukaryota; kingdom Viridiplantae; phylum Streptophyta; class Magnoliopsida; order Asparagales; family Asparagaceae; genus Asparagus; species Asparagus officinalis. Next base: position 91,717,720 of record NC_033800.1, read on the forward strand.
TGAGAGATTAGTTGTCTCCAAGAACGACATTCTGCAACTCCGATTCGGGCTAGGAGGTCGGTTTGCAAATTGTGCCGACAGGTCTCCACTAGGGTAGACTGTGTCATACCTGTCGGGCATCGGAGAGCCATGGTTCGGAACCTCTTGACGAAGGCTTTGACGGACTCCCTCTTCTTCTGCTTAGTGGCAAGAAGGGTATGGATGGAGACTTCTGTATCCTCTTCAAAGAATCTTAAAAGGAATAGTCTCTCTAGATCTGCCCATTTTTGGATACATCCCACAGGAAGTTTCCTGAACCATTCAAAGGCAACTCTCTTGAGGGTGCCAATGAATAATCGAGCCAGTATGGCGTCGTTTGATATCACATTCCCAGTTTGTGACTTGAAATGATAGATATGTTGGTTCGGTGATCCCGTGCCGTCAAAAGTTTGTAGCGTCGGGACTTCAAATTTTGGAGGATAAGGGGCTGCATCCCATTCGACAGGATAGGGTCTGGCAACTCCCTCGTCTTGGAGCTCACTTCTGTTGGCCATGGCATTGAGGCGGGCTTCCAATTCTTCCATTTTGGCAGACTGGAGATTCTGCTCGTTCTCCGTCTCTCTTCCTTCATCAGAGGAAGATTCTAGGTTGTGGGCTTCTTGGTCAGAAGCCGTGTCATCAACCACTTTTCCCTTCCCTTTGCTTGTGTGAGGTCGGGACGAAGACGTCTTTCCTCTCCGGGAGAGTTCTTGCCTAGGTGGAGAATCTGTCTTCTGAGATTTGGCCTTGTCTATGACAATTTGAGTCAACAGGGCCATGAGTTCATTGATGGCCTCTTGCTGAGATTTGAGCATGGCCTCCTGCTCATCAAGTCTCTTCGCGAGATCTTCATGGCTTTCTGTCATATAGGCGGAGCTTTCACGTTCAACAAAGGAACTTGACGATTGAGACTCCGCGATGGCTGAGTGTTCATCATCGGAATTGGTTCCTCTGGCTAACCTTCGATAGTTGATAGGGAGAATGGCTCCTGTTCGCGTCCGAGTGCGTCGGTAAACTCCTTCAAACTCGTTAGCGATTTCTCTGATGGTCGGCGAACGACTTGTCTCAGAGTCATCAGAACTAGGACCTGAGGCTTTCCCTCTGCCGATCACATTGATAGTGACCTCAGGATATTTGGTCTCTGGAGAATTCTTCCTGTGCGAACGTCATCATTGGTTAGACAAAGCAATGTCCGTTAATTGGTCAAACACCAATGGTTTGGCCGCATATGAGTAGCATTGATATCCCGAGAGGACCATAGGAATCAGCCGTTCACATTGGAATGAACGAATGACTTGCTGCATCGGTCTTTCTATCGATATGAACTCTCTCAAATCTGTTGTAAAGATTCGAGGAGAATTACTCACTGATCGTGAGGTTTGAACTGGAACCCCCAGTCCATGATTGGACAGGACTGGCTCTTTGTGAATATGGATCTGGTTGAGATACCTTGAATCCATGAACTTCTTATATCCACCCATCAATCTAGTCGCTCCACGGTATACACCAACTTCTGTATTGGATTTGGACCTTGGGACGCGAGGGTCGCATTTGACACCTGAGACGCGAAGGTCGTGTTTGGCACCTGAGACGCGAAGGTCACGTTTGGCACTTGAAACGCGAGGGTCGCGTCTTACACTTGAAACGCGAGGTCCGCATTTTGGTTTGGCGACATGAGGGTCGCGTTTTGGTTCTGGGACGCACTCCTGAGAGTTGCATTCTGCCAGATCAACGCAGTTTCAATGTCTGCGTTTTGATGTTGGAACGCGCCTCCGAAGGCTGCGTTTTGATTGCATAACGCGCCACAGAGGGCTGCGTTTAGCATAAGCTGAGCCCACTCCTTCAGAGGAGGGGCTGTTCGAGCAATCTTGGCTAAACGAGAGGGCTTCCTTCGGCATAGGAGCAACATTTGGAGCTTTAGTCTCCTTGAAGATTTTGCGGATCTTGCGCATAGCCTTAGGGCTAAGGGATCTGGAGGAGATGGACTCCTCAAACTTGGCTTGGTCAAACTCTACCACGAGAGTTTCGACGGTCGTTCCAGTAAGATGAACATCGGATTGCGCCACCACTTCTTCATCAGAGAAGATCTTCCCCAGCAGAGTCGCCATCTTTTGTTTGTAGGAAAAATTGCAATAAAGAAAAGAACAAAGAAAATTGACTTGTATTCCTTTGATTCCGATTACAATTCGATTACAAAAGAGAGGAGAACAAAATTGGTTCTTCTTCTTTGTGTAAAACTGGGTTCTTCACGGTAGCGATGGAATGCCTTCCTCGATTGCTCGCATCGAGTTTGCTCTCCGTTGACGATCCGACGTCTTGATTCACTGGAACGATGTCTTCTCCTCACGATTTGACGTTGTGGAGAACTTGAGTGGCAAGTTTAAAACTCTTGATGAGTTGATAACTCTGATCGAGTTTGAACTCTTGAAAAAGAGTCGATTTGAACCGAAAGTTCGGTTGATAAGCCAAGGATCAAAGCTCTCTGTTGTCGAAGTTGAAGATAATCTTCGTTGGAGGATGATGCCGATCCCCTCAAAAGCTCGCCCAAGGATCTCGCCTGTTGCTGCCAATTCCCAGATCTGGAAAATGCCAGTCTCTCCGATCAACCCAGCCCACCCTTAACTCAATTGAGTTTACTCGCTTTTATAGGGAATTAAGGGGTGTAACCGCCCCCTTAATTCTCTCCATAGTGGGGCGGAAATTCCTCAAATCGTGGAGGGAAAACGGTTCCTGCAACCGTTCAGCTCGTGTTTGAACGAGTCAAACGCCCACGTGGGCGTTCAGGATCCTAACTCCGCGTTTTAGAATTGAGACGCGGAGTTGGGTACTCGCTGGGTGTTGAAAAACACGGGTCCGACCCCAGCGTTTTGGTGTTATAACGCGGGTCCGAATCCAGCGTTTTAATGTTGTAACGCGGGTTCGACCCTCGCGTTTTACTGTTGACACACGGGGAGGACCTCCGCGTTTTGGTGTTGTAACGCGGGTCCGATTCAAGCGTTTTAATGTTGTAACGCGGGTTCGACCCTCGCGTTTTACTGTTGACACACGGGGAGGACCTCACTCCCGATGTTGATTGTGAATGTTGTTGAACTAGAGCTCTCATCGGTTGTCATGAAGGTCGTCAGATTGTAACCTTCAGCGATCTACGTGAAAGTCTTCAAATTGTAGCATTCTGGAAGTCGTCAGATTGTAACTTCCATCATCGGTGTTTGATGGAGGATAAGCTATCTATTGTGATTTTTAGACAGCCTACAGGGCCAGAGTGCCAATACTTGACTTGAAGACGGCCCCCGAACGACTTTATAGGGACCCGATTATATACATCAAAATATTCTTCCCCAATTCAAATAACATGTAAAACAAGAATAATATGCTTGCGTGCTTTATGGTGGACTTTGTTAGTTTTGTTGAGATGTAGACCAGTGTTGTTCTTTTCATACATAGATCGGGATTAATATTTAATCATCTACAATTTGAGACATATGGTATATACATGAGGGTTTTCTTGTTTGGATTATTTCACTCGACGTACTACGTCTCATGTTGTAGATTTTTAGGTATTAATTCCATATATTGTATGCCCCTGTTACTTGGATGATTAGACTGATTGCTAGCTATATGATCTCGTTACCTGATCGATTCTGGATGCTTTATGTTATCATGATTTAGTAGTGTTTTCATGTTGATTTGTGGATTTTAGTTGTACGTTCTTTTGTTGTTTCTGTTATCGTATCATTTTTCGCATTGGATTTTCGTTCGTTCTATTTTCTTTGTGGGGTCGGGTCTTGCCGTGTGCCATACACGCTGACGTACACCTGTTTTCTCTGGTGTACGTCAAACTTAGAGGAAGAACAGGTCTAGATGGGAGATCACCAGGAGCCAGAGGATTTTCAGCATGAGTGTCTTGTAGACCGAGCAGAGGAAGCCGAAGTTTAGTTATTCCCTTTAGTTGTTCGATGATCTTAGTTTACTTTTGTAGCATTTCTTTTTTGCCTGATCAATGTATTTTATATTCTCCAGTATTTCATTTAGATAGTTTTGTATAAGGGCACGTTTGACCTATATTATTATGTCTCGGATGTTATCTCATTTGTGATATGATATTTTTATTCTGAGTTTGTCTATTATATTCTTGCTGATTATGATCGAGGACCTATGCCTTCGCATTGTATTTATTTCTAGACGCTTAGCGTATTGGATTGAGAAGAAAAGAAAAAGAAAAAAAAATAGTGTATATTTCTTCTCAATCTAATACGCCGCGGGCTTGTTCACGTTCTGATTCCCGGATATTTTAGGAAGTGGGACGTGACAGGTTTTAGTGGTGGCCCATGCAGGCCACGGTTCCGATCACGGTCCCGAGTTACTACCAGTGAGAATTTAATGGGCAATTTAGAAACATATCATATTTCATCCGTGAGACTATTCTTGAGCCCTTATTCTATTTTCTTGATAGATTTTATTTCGTCCCTATCTTATCCCTCTTTGACTCCGGAGTTTTCACAGTTCTTATCCAATCGCTTCGCGATTATCCTCTCTTGTATAACTCCTCTATCCTCGTACCGATCGTTATTATATGTGTTATTATTTTTACAACTATATTTTCTTGATTTGACTTATATATTATTTGATTGTATTAATTTTGTATTATTTATTACATATTTTATGTATCACATACAGTGTTGTATTGTATGTTTTTATTTGTTTATAAATCTATTTTATTTTCCATAGCTCATGTTTTATGTATTATACATTTTATTTATGTATATTACGCTGATTGTATTTATGTGATTTTTGACTATTTCACAATATACTGCTATGTCTAAATTGATTTTAAATAGTGATTATTATTGTTGTTGAATCTTGTTTATCCCTTTTGCTTTTATATCTTTTATTTTTATACTTTGATTTTATTTTTGTTTCTTTGAACCTAACTATGATTTGGTATTATTTACTTTGTGTTATATAATTGTTTGTATGCTAGTAATTATTATGTATCAGTTCATTCTGCTATTGATTATTATTATGATTTGTCTCTGTTTGTTTGTCTATATGTATTGATATTTTTCTATTTATGTTTATTTCTTAATGTTATTACAATTGTGATTATGTATGCTTTGTATACCTTATTATAATCTTTATTGTCCTTCTGCCTGATTGTTCTGCAATCTTATCTTATATCTTGTGCTTTTCTAGTGATATTATGTCATTCTCGTGTTTAGTATATTTTAGTTATTTTACATTATCATTGTCTACTATTGTATATTATGTTATAAGTTTATTATCTAGCTTGTTTTGTTACGTATAAAGTAGTTCCATTTAGTATATTTCATTTCATTCTTTACTCTAATTGCATGTATCATTATTGTTTGTTTTAATTTATCAAGCATTTCATCTTTTTAGTTTTGTTGATGTTATGGTTACTTATTTTTTAAATACAGTTTCTTATTCATCTTAATACTTACTTATATATATTTTGTTCCTTGTTCATGTTTGTTTGCTTCATTTTTCTAGTCATAATATTATGTACCCAATAGTCATAATACTTATATAAAGTATGTTTTGATAATTATTGTTGTGATATACATCTATAATTATCTATTTTGTTTTGATATGATATACTACATATACTTTTATGAATTGTTGTGTCGTCTCACATTGTCCTTCCACGATTGTGCTTACTGTTTTGTCCCAATTAATACTTTTGTGTTGTTTGATTATTGACTTATTGTAATACTTATACCGTATTGTTCTTATTTTACATGATATTCTTTGTATTAATATGTAAATTATTATTTTATTTCATGATTTGTTTGATGGTTACTATTGTGCTATTTTATTTAAATATGTTAACATCGTTTGATTTATGATCATGTATATGTTATATGTATTACTATGTATCTATTATGGTGAATTTTTATTTTAGTGCTTTCTACATTTTTATGGTGTTGTTATCATTATGTTTATGATGCCTATATGTGCATGATATTTATTTTTGTTCTTTTGTATTATTATGTCTCATATGTTATGTCTTTGATATGACTATAATTGTATTTTATGCACTTCACACTTCTTGTGATAGTTTATACAATTTTTATGATACTGTTTTGAGTCTTATTACTTAACTAATAAATTATAACTTTTGACGATGTAGCCCTTCTATTATCTTGAATAATTCATGTAAGTACTCTTATTTTAATTTCGAGGGCGAAATTTGTTTTAAGGATGGTAGGATGTAATGATCGTAAATTTTGATACTAGTTAAAATAATTTTTTGGTATTTTAAAATATTTAATTATTATTTTTAAAAAGAGTATTTGTATTTTTTTATTTTTTAGGATTTTCTATGATTTAAAAATGTGATTTTATACTTATTTAAATGATATTAATATTTATAAATTAATTTAGTGCGGTAGAAATTTCTGGAATTAATCCGTTGTGTTATCGATATTATTACATGTCATTTTGAATAATACATTGTATTATTTTTATTATTACGTATATTTTCATATAATACGTTGTATTATTAATTACGTATTATTTATATAATTTGTTGTATTATTTCTACTGTTACATGTTATCTGTCGTGTTAGTATAACTTGTACGTTTTACTGTGTATATAATTATCCCATAATTATTTGATTTTAAATATAAGTAAATATATTTTTATTATTATTTATTCTCGTTTAATTATACAATATGTGAATATTTCGACTATTTCATATCAACTGTTGTATTAGCATAACATGTACGTTTATATTTATAGATAATTTTTTTGTAATTAGATTAATTTTAAGTACTCGTAATTATTTTATTTTAATTATTTCTCGTTTAAACCCTAACCCTAATATATATATATATATATAATGCAAGACTCCTATCAACTTAAGTGGATAGGGAATAGTTGTCCACCAAACTTTTTAGCCACTCATTTATTAATATAAAAAGTCTCTTCATATCATGCAAGGATCCCTAGGCAAGATCCATGGATAAAAAGTTTGGTGGACAACTATCTTCTCCAACCAATACCCGACGACAAGCACACCCCCATCACCATCGACGTTTGACCAACATCGACAGTTCCCAAGCTACTGCCTCTCCTTCATGTCGCTTGAACTCCAACTCAGAGCTCCGACCGCCGTCAACTCCATATCCGACGCAGTCGCACTCCCCCTTGCCCGTTTCCTCCTCACGACATCAACCTCGACATCCGCTGTTCAGATCCGATCAGATTCGCCCACCTTAGTGTCGTCGCTCGCCATATGTTTGATCATATACCAACGCATATCCAGTTGGAGAACCGCCACCTTCTAGCCTCCAGCGAGCCGTCGGAGACCCGAGACATTCCAACGACAACCCGAGGCAAGATCCCGAACCTTGATTATTTTATTTTAATTCTTAGTTTTATCGTAAATTATTATGTGACTCACAATTCAATTTCTAGATTTGTTATGAGTTAATTAATTAGATTAGTCTGTGATATATTATTACCTGCGTGGGATTGATTGACATGAATAGCTGTGTGGAAGCTTGTTGTGTTATCACTTAGTTGTTATCAAATAGGAGAGACTGTACATGAAGACAACTTCTATTAAAAGTATGATGTATAAGTATGCTTCAAAGCATGGCTATACTCGCTCGACATCGATATCCTGATGTGAGGAGTCTCGAGTTCTCTCGATATCGATATCCCGGTATGAGGTTTCCTTGATTATTATTATTATTATAGCATTGACTAGACGATGCACTCTTGATCGGACGTGTAACGAGTCACGGTTATTTTCATAGATTTACAGAAGTCGTTCCACGGTAACTCCGTGGCTAGTGCATAATATTTCATGTACAGTTACGTAATTAATATGACAAACATGGGGTTATAAAGGGGAATTGGACAGAGAATATAGCATGTATATAAACGGGCACAGCGCTTTCCTGTTATCGTGATATCGTGAGTGTTATATATATGGGCCAGAGGGCCTATACTTGACTTGAAGGCGGCCCCCGGACGACTTTACGGGGACCCGATTATATACATCAAAATATTCTTCCCCAATTCAAATAACATGTAAAACAAGAATAATATGCTTGTGTGCTTTATGGTGAACTTTGTTAGTTTTGTTGAGATGTAGACCAGCGTTGTTCTTTTCATACATAGATCGGGATTAATATTTAATCATCTACAAATTGAGATATATGGTATATACATGAGGGTTTTCTTGTTTGGATTATTTTGCTCGACGTACTACGTCTCATGTTGTAGATTTTTAGGTATTAATTTCATATATTGTATGCCCCTATTACTTGGATGATTAGACTGATCGCTAGCTACATGATGTCATTACCTGATCGATTCTGGATGCTTTATGTTATCATGATTTAGTAGTGTTTTCATGTTGATTTATGGATTTTAGTTGTATGTTCTTTTGTTGTTTCTGTTATCATATCGTTTTTCGCATTGGATTTCCGTTCGTTCTACTTTCTTTGTGGGGTCGGGTCTTGCCGTGTGCCATACACGCTGACGTACACCTATTTTATCTGGTGTACGTTATACTTAGAGGAAGAACAGGTCCAGCTGGGTGATCACCAGGAGCCAGAGGATTTTCAGCATGAGTGTCTTGTAGACCGAGTAGAGGAATCCGAAGTTTAGTTATTCCCTCTAGTTGTTCGATGATCTTAGTTTACTTTTGTAGCATTTCTTTTCTGCCTGATCATGTATTTTATATTCTCCAGTATTTCATTCAGATAGATTTGTATAAGGTCATGTTTGACCCGTATTTTATGTCTGGGATGATATTCATTTGTGATATGTATTATCTTATTATGTGTTGTTCATTATATTCTTGCTATCTGTGATTGGGAATCTGTGTCTTCGCATTGTATTTATTTCCAGATGCTTGGTGTATTAAGTTGAGGAGAAACATTTATTTTTATTTATTCTCCTTGATCTAATACGTCGCGGGCTTGTTCACATTTCGATTCCTCTGTATTTTAGGAAGCGGGGCATGACACGTATGACCCCAGCCTGAATAGTCACTTGGGATTCGTTTACCGGACCTAAGCATTCTTTAATTGGAGCTTTGCTCTGATCCTCGTACAAAGGACCAAGGCAATATGCCATCTTCATCTTGGATTTTGACAGGTCCACACTATCATTAGGCTTCACTAGAAGTACGGGATCAGACGGAGCGGGATCGAAGGCTGTTGGAGGCTGAGAAACAGCCTTGGGGATGGAACCAGGGGTGAAAAATGCATCATGTTTTGTTCTAGGTGAGAAACACATGTGTTTCACCCTAGGGGCGAGACACTCAGTGTGTTTCACCCTAGGAGCAAAACACTCAGTGTGTTTTGCCCTAGGGACGAAACCCTGAGCCTATTTTGCACCAGGTAGAGGTGTTTCGACCGTTTTTGGTGTTGTTTTTGGCATTGTTTTGGCCATTAGCACCCAGACTTGTTTAGATTTTGGTGGTTCTTTTACTACCTCTTCCTTATGTAGTTCTTACACTTTCTACATGAGAAACAGTGCCTGCACAAGAAGTGTGTGGTGCTTCTGGATGTGCTCCTCAAGATTTGAACGGGTTCGTTTGACACGAACCCATTTGTTGGCTGATGGTTTGGAGGAAGGGTCAGTTGTTTGTTGTGGTGATGGCTTAGACGCTTAGTGCCTCCTAAACTCCAAATCTAATTGATAGCAAAGTCTGTCAACTTGCTCAGGGCTTTGGCAAACTGACAAGCAAGACGTTAGCGCTGCCTCTAATGAGCCCTCTTCGTCAAAACTAGGTTGCCGTCAACAGACAACTTCTTGACTGGTGAGGAGTTGTCACGAGCATCAGATCCAACTTCTTTGGATGTCAGAGGTGTTTTGCGAGAAGAATCAGCAACGAGGGGGTAGGAATCATCACCCTGAGTCTTCAAATCTAGAGACCGACGGACCTTCTTCATTGAAGAGATCTTCCTGCGCTTGCAAGGGGAGGAGGATCTGGAGGAGGAGGAGATGTATTCCTCAAACTTCTACTGGTCAAATTAATACTCGACCTCTACTTCAATCGGGATCTTGATTATTGGTTGTGACACGATAGCCTCGGCAGAGAGGCTATTAGCTCCCACTGTGGTCGCCGGCGTGTTTGCATTAAAAGTTGGTTTCAGTGTGGAACTCATTACAACGTTTATCATTTTAAAACAAGTTCAAAAGAGTGAGCCTTTTTATAAGACTTCTCTTACACAAAAATTATAACTTCCTAGAAACACATGTAGAGGACGTTAATCACTCGTTGCTTGCGTGAGATCTTTGCCTATGCCGGGGACGTGTTAGTCCGTGGACCGCTAAAAATCAGACACGAATTGATCGAAACGAAGGCTCGCTGTTCTTGTTTCACAAAGGAAATAAGAAATGAAGTAAATTTCCTAACAAGGTGAGATAAGTACTCTTCTCAAGATCAAAACAAAGTCTGATCTTAAGGAACTAATGCAGGGATGCCAAAAGGCTACAGATTTGTAGAACTCCTCCTCTTTATGCTGAAGAACTTGTAGATCTCTCTTCCTCCTCTTTGAAATTTGTTCTCCTTTGCTTCTCAAAATGACAAGGCTTCGCTAACAGCTCAGAATTTCCAGATCCCTTGATCAGTCGTCCATC
>NC_033800.1:91728374-91755472 GCF_001876935.1 Asparagus officinalis
GGGGGGGGGGGGGTATTTATAGAGCTTTAGACGTCGTGTTCATGGATAAGAGTGTATCTTCAGTTAATAATCACTCTCCCATGTTTAAGGATATCTTCAAGTCAGTTGGAGAGGCTCTGGAATGAATGAAATCCACAAATCTATCAAGAAACGCGTCGTCGGGAGGCTGAATGGGCGAAACAGCCTTACCAGGGGAGAAACACCTTCGCCCATGGGGCGAAACATGATGTGTGTTTCTCCTATTTGGGAGAAATAGCTAGGATAGTCTCAGGTATTTTAGCATTAATTCTCTTGTTCGACCTCGGAATGAGGTGAATTCAAAATGCGTTGGAAATCTGGCGAAGAGAACTACAACTTTTGTCTTTTGAACTTCTTCAGAATCAAATCGTATAATCGCCAAAATATTCGAGGCACCATTAGTATCTCGCAGGTGCGAAGTAGTCTGGGCTGTCTTGGGTATTTTGGCTCTAACTCTCTCGTTTGATCTTGAAATAAGGTAATTCAAGATGCGTTGGAAAGCTGGAGAAGAGACATACAACTTCCCATAGGCGAGACACACATGGTGTGGGCAAGACATACATGGTGTTTCACCCCTTTTGGGCGAAACACAGCTCATAGCTGAGTTGTTTCTTCGTTGTTTTGTTGTTTCGCATGTTACATTGACTCGTACGCTTCACCGACTTTCTTCAAGGACTTGTTAGCTTCTCTACGGTATTGGATAATCCTCTTTGACTCGGATGATGACGTTCATCATCTTCTCTTCGTGTTGAGCTGCGTGTGGGGATCTTTAGACAATTTTTGATGCCTAAAGATGGCAATTATCGACAGCTCATTCGGCGGTGCTAAATCTTGTCCTAGAAGATCAGGAAGGAGTCCACGAATAGAATTTCTATCACTAGAGCACGAGGTCTTTTGATGAGTAATGAACCCACAGTATATTGGTCTTCTTGTTTTGATGATGTTTAACAAATAATTTACTTCTAATGTTATTTGTCTAGTGTTTGTATTTTTATATTTATTCTAGGCAAACAACAAGTTGGGGGATGGATGGAATAGAGCTTCAACGATCATAACCAATGGAGGTTGGCGGAATAGTGGAGTGAAGCAATGTACATTCAAGTTAAAGATACAAGTTTAATCTTCTTCCGCAAGTGTACCAAGTCAAGCTTATTGAAGATCAAGATCAAGCTTGGGTAATTTATTTAAGGTTTTTATATTATGTGTGTTGGTACTCTAAGCTTAATCATATACACACATACACGTATTTGGTTTTATATATATATATATATAGAAAAGTGATTCTAAGGTGACACCTTAGATTCCTACCTAAGGACGCGGCCTAAAATCACATCATTCCCTAATTGTTTTTTCCGATCCACTCCATTGAACTTGATCTACACGTTCTTAAATCTAAACACACCAATTTTAGGGTGAACCCGTCGTGTTTTGACCCTTCGTTGAGCCATGTAAAAAGTTCTATTCATTCAAAACCGTTAAAATTACGATGAGTGGATGAAGGGTCAAAACACGATGGGCTCACCCCAAAATTGGTGTGTTTAGGTTTAAGAACATGTAGATCAAGTTCAACGGAGCGGATCGGAAAAAACAATTAGGGAATGATATGATTTTAGGCCGCGTCCTTAGGTGGGAATCTAAGGTGTCACCTTAGAATCACTTTTCCCATATAATATATATATATATATATATAAGTTTTGATTTTCAAGTTTAAATATGAAACAAATACATATTTATATATATACATGTTTGTTTTCATATGGTTAAGTTGTTTTGGTTTAGTTATGTAGATATGAAACAATATATATCTTCATATACACTTTTGTTTGTTTTATATTCTATTGTATTTAGAAAAATATTGTGTTTATGGATTAAAGAGTTGTTCAAACTATTTTCATATATTGTATAATGTCTACAAATCCATTCTAAAGTGCTTCCAAGTTGTTTGAACTCGTTTTTAGAAAAATAAGGTTTTTTGTTCATGTATGTGCATATGTCCATGCATGTTTTTACAAAACAGATACGTTTTCACAATTAAAAAATGCGATTTAAAAAATTTCTTTGTTTACATATTTATCATCATATATACAAACATTTTCCTAATTTTTACTAATTTTGGAGTTGTTTTGTTATTTTCAATTGAATTTACAAAACCGTATTTTCAGCAGTTTTTTTTAGAAACTGTATATCTGTGTTCAAACATTTATTTCTCTCAACTGGGAAGCGATATTTCATAAATTCATTCTCTAACATGTTTATCTACATGTCTAGAATCTTACCTCAAAATTTCATGATTTTTGGAGTTGATTTGCTATTTTTAATTAATTTTACAAAGTCAGATATGCAAATTTCAAGAAACTGTTAAAAACAGAAACTGTCTGTGAAAAGTGCGGTCGACCGTGCTACAGTACGGTCGACCACCGTTACTGTAGCAGTCGACCGTTGCACAGTAACGATAACACCTGTTTTTTTTTGTTTTTAATGGGTTTTTGAGGTTTTTTGGGTTGTTTTCTTCTACCCTATATATACCCCTTTATCATAACTATTTTCTAAATCCAGAGAATGTTTTAAAATATTTAATAAGGGTTTAAACTTGTTTAGTGTTTGTTTAAAAGAGTGTTTAAGAAGCTTTTAAGCAATTGAGAGTATTGGGTTTATGAAATCAATTTCACAAGAGCCATGAGGAGGTCCTATTGGTGCTTGAGCATCCAACCATCCTCCTTCAATCTCTTGATCCATTGAGAAGTTTTCTAAACTCTATTTCTAGCTTTATATCTATTTGTTTGTTTATCATTTTATTATAGCTAGTATTATATTGAGTTTAAGATTTGATTAATCTCTTTGTTACACACACCCACATTGAGCTTTTAGTATTTAAATACATAGTATATTAGGGTTGTGAGAGATTGTAACATTGAGTTGTGTTTAATTGAGTTCTCGTCTTGTATTAGAGAACAAATCATTTGTTGTTACATTGTTAGTGTTGTAAAGTTTTCGGTGAGCTAGAAAACCGAGTGTGAGGCGTAAACATTGATGACCGTTGAAAACCGATACTGTGAGGTATAAACATTATTCGGGTGAGCATAGAAAACCCGGTTGTGATAGTAGATTTATCCCCGAGAGTGGAGAGCGGAGACGTAGGACGGAAGGTCTGAACTCCGTGATCATATTGTGTGTTTGCATTGTTTATTTACACTATCGCTCTTATCTTGTTTATGTTTATTTCACTCTTGTGTTAGTTTGTATATCATTGCATATATTTCATAGTATATCTCATTGCTAGGATATATTCATTTGTTCATATTGCTTATTCTTGCTTATAACATATTGTATATCTATCTCGCAAGAAGAATAATTTATTAATAAGTTTTAATTAGCATAAAATTGGATTAGATTAGCATAAGACCCTAATCACCCCCCTCTAGGGTCTAACAATTGGTATCAGAGCTTGGTGCTCTTTGATTTAAGGTCTAATCACCTTGAGTTAATGATCCAAGTTATCTTTTTGTGCTAATCCAATTTTTAATTTTTGTATCTTGCTTGCATATTTTTATAAATTATGGATATGAATGATGCATCTTGTTTAGGATATGATTCTAGTATTGCTCCTAAATTCAATGATTTCCCCTATGACCAATGGTGCTCTAAATTTAATATATTTATTAGATCTAGACAATTCGATTTATGGAAAGTTATTGAAGATGTTTATATTATACCTACTTCGGAAAAATCCAAGTGGAATAAAAATAATAAAAGAATGTTCAATATGAACAAGGTTTTGTTAGAATATTTTCTTAGTGCTTTTCACTCATCTTTTTCTAACAAATTTATTTATTTTGATAGTGCTTACAATTTTTGAAAATTTATAGAAGCACATCAAGGCAACTTAGAGAAAATCTGATGTAGTTTGGAGGATTGTTCTTCAAGTGAGTGTGGAGCATCTTCATGCACACGGCCACTAGGCGATAGCCCTAGTGTGGTAAGCGATTCAGAATCCGATAGTGATATATCCATCAATGAACTCGCTTGTGCATATGATAGATTAATGAATGCCTAGACTAAGTTGCATAATAATTTTATAGATTTGAAAAGAAAGTATGTTAATTTAAAATCTGATCATGAGTTGCTAGGTTCCAAATTTGATGTCATTACAAAAAAAATATTATGCTTAAAGAAAACAATGATATGTTAAGTTTGGAAAATAAAAAATTAACCTCATCCATTATTAGCTTATCTCATGTTAAAAATAATGTCATGTTAGAAGTAGAGAGCATACAAAATAATACTGGTTCTTTTATAAATAACTATATATGTTCTACTTCTAATAACAATACTTGTATGCATAATGATGAGTTGAATCATGTTAAGGATCGCATATCATCTTTAGATTCAACCCTTAAAACATGTATTGTTAATCATGATAAGCTTATGAACATGTGTGCTAAGTCTCATGCTAAAACATCTAAACATCCTATTCATCATGCACACATGTATAGCAAAGTCTACAAATGCACAAATTGCGATCGTAAAGGCCATCTTGCTAGATTTTGCTATGATGCACATAACCCCACCAAGGTTCACCTTAATCCTCCTTGTGCATCTCATCAAGCTTCATCATCACATTTTGCACACACACATGCACCCATTGCTCATCATAAACATACACGTGTGTATAAATGTGATCTATGTGGTCGGTTTGGCCATTTGGCAAAGTTTTGCTTTGATATGAAAAAGAATTCTAGTTTGCCAAATGTTTTTCGTAGACCACATGTGTTTAAGTGTGATATTTGTGGTAAATTTGGTCATTTGGCAAAGTTTTGTTATGATTTGAAAAAATATTCAAACTTGCCAAATTTCTCAAGTAGACCACCTTTGTTTAATAATATTTTTCATTTTTAAAATAATTTTAAAAGACAATCTTTATTTTCAAATGATTCCCGTGCACGAGCTAAAGGTCCACAAAAACAAATGGATCTCTTTCATTGCACAAATTGCAATCGGAAGGGTCATTTGAGTAAATATTGCTTTGACCGTGTTAGTGTACCACATATGCCCAAGAGGGTTCATAACCCTAGGGCTTTCAGCTTAAAAGATAGTGGTCATATACCTAAATCTCTTAGTACCAAGAATTCTTGGGTACCAAAACAAATTTATTTTTTAAAACCAAGTATTTTAGTATTTTTCTTTTTTCTTTTCTTAGTTTTGAAAAATTATACTTTAAACTTTTGAACATGAAAATAATTTTTTTATTGATCAAATTCTTTTGTTTTCATGATTATTGGTTTTGTTTTGATGAGAGGTTTATGTTTATATAACCCTTCGGGTTTATTGGGTGTTTATTCCCAAATCTTGTTTACCGGGTGCTAAAAATATTTATATGGGTTGATACTAGCTCAAGAGCTAGATATAGTTGCCTCTCTTGATTTTTGAAAATCAATGATGGTTTGGTTTTATGTTTTTATGGATTTCATTTGATTTAAGATTTCACTTGAGTGATTTGTTTTCGTTTGAAAACTTTTTGCATGATTCTCATGTTTCTCTTCTTTTGTTTTCATAAATCTAGTCTTTTATATGGCTTTTATATATTTTTTGTGTTAATGAGACACTATTTTCATATTGACATACTTATATGTGTTCTCATTGTCTTTTTGTATGTGAGTTGTGTTTAGCATGTTTCTTGCTTGCTCACATATGTATGTCTTAGCATTCATTGCATATATTCATTAAGGTATTTTAATTGGGGAGCAATCCCTATATTTTTATACTCACCCATGCATATTGATAGGGGGAGCTTTCGCTCTCTTCATTCTTTTGTTTTCCCATTTTTGATGTTATCAAAGGGGGAGAAATATTGTGAGTATATTCTTTTTTGTTTATATGCATGATATATTATACTTTGTATATTCATTTTCTTTCATGTATATATCTTTTTTGTAAATTGTTTGTCATCATCAAAAAGGGGGAGATTATTAGCCTTCTTGTTTTGATGATGTTTAATAAATAATTTACTTCTAATGTTGTTTGTCTAGTGTTTGTGTTTTCATATTTATTCTAGGCAAACAACGAGTTGGGGGATAGATGGAATAGAGCTTCAACGATCATATCCAATGGAGGTTGGCAGAATAGTGGAGTGAAGCAATGTACATTCAAGTTAAAGATACAAGTTCAAGCTTCTTCCACAAGTGTACCAAGTCAAGCTTATTGAAGATCAAGATCAAGCTTGGGTAATTTAGTTTAGGTTTTTATATTATGTGTGTTGGTACTCTAAGCTCAATCATATACACACATACACGTATTTGGTTTTATATATATAGTCATATATATATATATATAAGTTTTGATTTTCAAGTTTAAATATGAAACAAATACATATTTATATATATACATGTTTGTTTTCATATGGTTAAGTTGTTTTGGTGTAGTTATGAAACAATATATATCTTCATATACACTTTTGTTTGTTTCATATTCTATTGTATTTAGAAAAATATTGTGTTTATAGATTAAAGACTTGTTCACACTGTTTTCATATCTCTTATAATGTCTACAAATCCATTCTAAAGTGTTTCCAATTGTTTGAACTCGTTTTTGGAAAAATCAAGTTTTTTGTTCATGTACGTGCATGTGTCCGTGCATGTTTTTACAAAATAGATACGTTTTCACAATTGGGAAATGCGATTTGAAGAATTTCTTTGTTTACATATTTATCATCATATATACAAACATTTTACCAAGTTTTAATAATTTTAGAGTTGTTTTGTTATTTTCAATTGAATTTACAAAATCGTATTTTCAGCAGTTTTTTTTTTTCAAAAACTGTATATCTATGTTCAAACATTTATTTCTCTCAACTGGGAAGTGATATTTTATAAATTCATTCTCTAACATGTTTATCTACATGTCTCGAACCGTCCATCAAAATTTCATGATTTTTGGAGTTGATTTACTATTTTTAATTAATTTTATAAAGTCAGATATGCAAATTTTCAGAATCTGTTAATAACAGAAACTATCTGTGAACAGTGCGGTTGACCATCCTATAGTACGGTCGACCGCTGTTACTGTAGCAGTCGACCGTTGCACAATAACGGTAACATCTGTTTTTTTTGTTTTTAATGGGTTTTTGAGGTTTTTTGGGTTGTTTTCTTCTACCCTATATATACCCCTTTGTCATAACTATTTTCTAAATCCAAGAGAATGTTTTAAAAAGTTTAACAAGGGTTTAAACTTGTTGAGTGTTTGTTTAAAAGAGTTTTTAAGAAGCTTTTAAGCAATTAAGAGTTTTTGGTTTGTGAAATCAATTTCACAAGAACTTGAGGAGATCCTATTGGTGCTTGAGCATCCAACCATCCTCCCTCAATCTCTTGATCCATTGAGAAGTTTTTTAAACTCTATTTCTAGCTTTATATCTATTTGTTTGTTTATCATTTTATTAAAGCTAGTTTTATATTGAGTTTAAGATTTGATTCTTTGTTACACACCCACATTGAGCTTTTAGTATTTACATACATAGTATATTAGGGTTGTGAGAGATTGTAACATTGAGTTGTGCTTAATTGAGTTCTCATCTTGTATTAGAGAACAAATCATTTGTTGTTATATTGTTAGTGTTGTAAAGTTTTCGGTGAGCTAGAAAACCGAGTGTGAGGTGTAGACGTTGATCGGTGAGCGTTAAAAACCGACATTGTGAGAGTGTGAATTGTGAAGTTTTCGGTGAACTAGAAAACCGAATGTGAGGAGTGAACGTTGATCGGTGAGCGTTGAAAACCGACATTGTGAGTGATTGTGAACATTGATCGATGACCGTTGAAAACCGATACTATGAGGTGTAAACGTTATTCGGGTGAGCGTAGAAAACCCGGTTGTGATAGTTGATTTCTTCCCAGGAGTGGGGAGCGGAGATGTAGGACGGAAGGTCCGAACTACGTGATCATATTGTGTGTTTGCATTGTTTATTTACACTATCACTCTTATCTTGTTTATGTTTATTTCACCATTGTGTTAGTTTATATATCCTTGCATATATTTCATAGTATATCTCATTGCTAGGATATATTCATTTGTTCATATTGCTTATTCTTGCTTATAACATATTGTATATATATCTTGCAAGAAGAATAATTTATTAATAAGTTTTAATTGGCATAAAATCGGATTAGATTAGCATAAGACCCTAATCACCCCCTCCTCTCTAGGGTCTAACACAGTAGACTCGCTCATGATCATCTGTTAGATGCTAAGACATCACCCGCTTCACGGCATGCTTCCTTAGACATGCAAGTGTGTATTGGCGACGGATTGGGGGAAGATATAGAAAACTCCTGCCATCTTCGTTCAACCAATGTTTTTCCTCAAGGGTCAACATGACCAAGTCTTCAACATGATCGCCAAACATATAATCAGGCTTCCTCAAAGCCTGAGTGGAGTTCGGATTCTTAGTAAGCGAGGTGTCGGTAATTAGCCATCGTAGTGTACGACAATCTCCATCTCGCACAAGTCGAGGAACTTTGTCAGGCCCATCTGGATAAAATTGAGGAGGAACTATGATGAACGGTGTATTATCAGCAGAAGTATAAGTCTCGCTACTACCACCACTTGCCGCATGAGGCAAGAACACATCCGAAGGGAATTCAACTGAAACAAATAACGCACGGTTAGAGAAATATTTCTAAGGCAATACAAGGAGTTGAACTCATCTCACAAATCCGCGAGATGGAGTCACTACCTTGTAAATTGGCAAGGCGATTTTAATTGTTTCACACACAAGGGACAACATACATTATCGTGTAAAATAACATGATAATATACCCCGACCTACAGAGTGCAATATAGTATGAAATCGCCCCTTTTGCCTTAAGACGTGTTTTGATGAGACAAAGACACATCTTTCAAACGTCAACCCCCCAAAAAGAGGATATCAGCTCTTCTTGAATGCCTCACAAAGGACACAAACGAGGATGCAATATTCAGAATATTAATTTTGAATTTACGAAAGCAGTAAAAGCTCACCCTCGAATGATGAAGCTATGTGAGCCGCCCTCTCAACATGTTGAGAAGCCAACTGACTCCTATGAATACGTGGCCACCTCAGAGATATTGCTAACCTACAATGAAAATTGACGGTTCAGGTAAATTTCAATTGCAAGATATTGAACCAATTCAGGAGCTCGAAATTAAAAGAAAAATTATGAACTTTAGCCAAAGTCCTACAAACTGAAGGATTTGATCCAGTACACAAGGGGGGGGGGGGGGGGGGGGTGAATAGTATTCCTTTTAAAAATTATGCAAAGTAGATTACAAATTACAATAAAGATAGCAAAATCACAATCATAAACACAGTATTTTATACTGGTTCTACCTATCCGGTGTACATCCAGTCCCTAAGCAAATCCATCTTGAGAGTTCCACTATAGTTTTGAAAAACTTACAAAATCAAACAGCAAACCTGACTAATTTGAAAGACAATGCAAATTGCATACAATCTCTTCACAAGAGCTCACAACTCTCACACCCGAGAGAATATTTTTTGAATCAACAACACAATTCCTATAAGCCTTGATTGTATAGTGATGTGTAGCAGTGGCTTTAGGAATGTTTTTAATCTCTGGAAATTTCCTAAATAAGTTGTATATTGGATGAAGATCAAAAGCTAACTCAGAGTATACTTTTTTAACACTTAGTGAAAAATCTCGATGTTTTGAACTCATGAGAATGCACAAATATTGAATCTTATGAATAGGAATCATTGGTCAAATTTCTAAACTTGTAACCTATTTATAGCACTTGAAAAGACAAGTTTTTAAAGCCAATTAACGGATCAAAATGACTAAAAATAGTCAGAAATTCAAATTCTAAAATGTTAGAAAATTATAACTGTAGTCGACTAATAGTCGTTGTAGTCGACTATACTGAGTTAGAACAGACTCTGTTAATTTAAGATTTTTCTTAGTAGTTGACTACATTGGTCATTAGTCGACTACTCTGTAAAATACAGAAATTTAAAATTCAAATTCAAAGCAGAGTAGTCGACTATACTGTGTAGTAGTCGACTACACTGTAAACAACAAAAAGTTAAGAATTCTGAAATAACTTTTAGTAGTCGACTATATAGCCTAATAGTCGACTACACTATATTTTTACAGAAACTGAGATTTTGTCCAAGTCTTTAGTAGTCGACTATAAAAAGTCATTAGTAGACTAGACTGTAATTTAACAGAAAATTATTTTGTTGATCTGAACTTCAATAGTCGACTACAAGTCTCATTGGTCGACTACTAAGGGGTAAAAAATGATATGAATAAAATATTTTAAGACTCATTAATAAGTTATAAATTCTAATGGTTAACATAGGGGATTTTTATTGTTAACCAACACACTAAGCATGTGTTAGTGTGTTCTAATCATTATGTGTGTGTATGTGTGAGTGATCAAGGCTTGTACAAAATTTTTTAGTAAAAAAAATGTAAAATTTACATTGATGTATAACCACTTCATCTTCTTTACTTCATGATGCCTTGAACTCGTCTTGCACTTGTTAATATTTGATGTTGATAGCTGTATTGATATATTAGTGCACAATAATATTCAGAGTGATAGACATAATGAATAAATTATTATTATCAAAATTATATCTTGGGAACATAATATCTAACATTCTCCCCCTTTTTGATGATGACAAACAATTCATGCATATGTAAGTATATTCTAAAAGAATTAAACATTTAGGAACAAATATACTTACCCCCTGCATAAAAGCATATTAGAGTCTACAATTTCTATAAATTAACATAACATTTATACCATTCTCCCCCTATAATTTCTATAAATTAACATAACATTTATACCATTCTCCCCCTTTGTCATTAATAAAAAGAAATAAACATCTATTCTAAACATGCCATAATTTCTTCTTCATGAGCTAACACTTAAAAAAAATCTTCCAGATTGTGAGCATAGTGCAGCGCTTCACCCATCCATATGGGTAGGCAAAAACATGCCATAAATACCAAAATTTTGACAATTTCCATTTTTACAATCTATTTTAATATAAGTAGCTCATGAACACATAGGAAATAAACATACTGAGCATGATAAAAAGAAGCACAAATTCATACATAGTTTTGAACACAAACATAAACATAGTAGCAACATACGACATATTACACCAGTTTTAAACAAATCAAACAACTAAGTCATTGTTTTTGACATAAACATGAAACTAGTGCAAAGCTACATGATGCATGCAAGGTTTTCTAAGAAGATGGGCACGGTGGAGGTTGATTTCCGTGGAAGAACACATTGAGCTTCATGTCCAAAGTATCACACTTCATGTTTATTGTATCAAGCTTCAAGTCCAAAATATAAACTTGTTGGTTAACGCTTCTTGATTCTTCAGCACAAGTATATTTTGATCATACAAAGCTTTTTGTCCAGTTTCCAAATCAAGTATTCGAGCGGACAAAGTATTGTATTGTGCATCAGAGAAGCAAGAAGGTTCATTCATTGGTGGTGGAAAGTGACTAGTAGAGGGTCCATCTTCATGAGTGGCTTGTGGTATATCTTAGGGATTTTGTTCTGGGTGAGGGTGAGGCTCATCTTGGTGAATTTCAAAGTTACTTAATTTTATCCGAGTTAAGGCATTTTAGTCAAAATACTCGATATAACGGATCTTAGAGTTTTTAGTTTCTACATCAACATGATATGCCTCAAAGATTCTTGTGAGAAAAGCTCCAAATGAAAGAGATCCCTTAGGATAAACTAAAAGATTTTCATAAAACACCTCAGCCCAATTTACTTTAATATTAGCCATAATTGCATAGAGGTCTTTGGCTAGGTCGAGAGATATAATATTTTTGTAAAAAGATTATAGGTAAGAATTCGAGCTATAAATCTAGGGATAGGCCTAAGTTTATTTGAACGATTGAGGGGTTTGCCACATCCGGGAAGGAAAATATGATTTGAAAGCAAATTTTTATCATTCATTTTGATAGATGGAAGACTAACACCTTGAGAAGGAATTTTAAAATGTTTACCTAATTTCTTAGGAGTCATATTGATTTTAATTCCCTTCACAAGTGTGTTAAGAACATCCGATTGACAATCGGTTTCATATCTAGTGATATTGATATAAAACAGTTGGATCAAAAGAGGATAATATGGTTTCTTGTTTTCAGAAGAAAAGAGATCTAAAACTCCAACATTTGCAAAGTAATCACTCAGATTATGATTGATAAAGTTATCAAATTTGACGAATCTACCAGGTAATATTTTAAAAGATTGAAATTCTCTGAATTGATCAAGCAAAGAGGGGTCTTTAAGATAAATTGTATAATTTTATACTACATTTGAAGGATCAGACCTAGGCCTCTTTGATTTAGACTTAATTCAATTTTGAAATTGGAAAAGATTAAGGGAAGAAAGTTTACCAAACTGTAGAAGCCCTAATTGATGTTAGTAGTCAGCTAGTACTGGTTGTAGTTGACTACTATGTACTTAGAAACTTAGAAACACAAGAAATTTGAGAAAATTTTAAAGTGAGAGAAAGCCCTAACCTTAGAATTAGATGAACTAATGAAGGAGAGGGTTTGTACGGTTTTGGGGAGAGAGAACGTGCGAGAAGTTGTTGATTTAGGGTAGTTTTCTTTTAGTTATAAATGAAGGGCTATGATTTGATTAAAAATTAAAATGAAAGGTTGGAATTTGATCAAAGTAAAATTTGATGTAAGGTCATGATTCATAAGGTTAAAAATAAATGGTTGAGATCAAATTTACTTAAGTTTAATGGGTATTGGGTTTTGAGTTTGGTAGATATAAGATCCAATATGCCAAAACTAGTGTAAATAAATAAAACTGTAGGTTTTGTAGTCGACTACTAATATGATTAGTCGACTACACTATAATTGATAGAGAGCAATTTTTTGATTTTACTTCTTATTAATCGACTACTACTATTACTAGTCAACTACTAAATATCTAACAGAATGTGATATATGCAAAGTCTGTGCATGTAGTCGACTACTAACCTGATTAGTCGAGTACTAAGGCTGAATATACATATGTATTAATTTTAAAACTTAATTTAAATCTTCCAAAGAACATATACCTAATTTTCTTTTTAATTTAACATATATTTCTTTTTAATGGTTTTGTTAATATATCTATAATTTATTTATCGGTTGAAATAAAATCTAAAGAGATATCACCCTTAAGCACATGATCACGTAAAAAATAATATTTAATGTCAATATATTTTACACATGAATGTTGAATATGATTTTTAAATAAATTAATGGCACTAGTATTATCACACATTATGGAAGATGTGGAACAAACTATACCATAATCAGACAATGTTTGTTTCATCCATAAAACTTGAGCACAATCAAGACTAGTAGCAATATATTCTGCTTCAGTCGTTGATAATGACACTAAATTTTTTTTTTTTACTAAATCATGATACAAGTGAATGTCCTAAGAAATAACATGTACCACTTGTTCTTTTCCTATCAGATTTGCATCCAGCAAAATCAGCATCACTATATGATAATAAATCAAATGTGCTTTTCTTAAGATAAAATAAACCATAATCTGTAGTGTTTTTAAGATATCTAAAAAATCTTTTCACGGATTTAAGGTGTGATACTTTAGGATTAGGTTGAAATCTTGCACATAAACAAATACTAAACATGATATCGGGTCTACTTGCTGTAATGTAAAGAAGTGACGCAATCATACCTCGGTATAGCTTTTGATCAACATTCTTACCATTTTCATCTTTATCAAGTGATGTAGTTATACTCATTGGTATTGGTTTGCTTGTAGTATTTTCTATTCTAAAGTGTTTGAGTAATTCTTTATCATACTTGCTTCGGTTGATGAATATTCCTTCCTTCAATTGTTTGATTTGTAGTCCAAGGAAGAAATTAAGTTTACCCATGTGACTCATTTCAAATTCATCCTACATAGTCTTAGGAAACTCTTGACAAAGATCATTATTAGTAGAACCAAATATTATATCATCTACATATTTGAATTAATAGTATATCTTTATTTTTTTATAAATAGTATAGTATCAACTTTACCAATTTCAAATCCGAAAGTTAAAAGAAAGTTCTTTAATCTATCATACCAAACACGGGGTGCTTGTTTAAGACCATATAAAGCTTTCTTAAGTTTGAAAATATAGTTTGGAAAATTTTTATGTTCAAAATCGGGAGGTTGTTCTACAAAAACATTTCTTTAATAAAACCATTTAAAAATGTGTTTTTAATATCCATTTGATATAATTTAAAATCAATAAAACATACAAATGCAAGTAAAATTCATATAGATTCTTAACGAGCAACTGGTGCATAGGTTTCATCATAATCAATACATTCTTCTTGATTATAACCTTGTGCAACTAATCTGGCTTTGTTTCTAACAACTTGTCCAGATTCATCCAATTAATTTTGAAATATCCATTTGGTTCCTATAATGGATTTATCTTGTGGTCTAGGTACAAGATCCCAAACTTTATTTCTTGTAAATTAATTAAGTTACTCTTGCATAACTATTATTCAAAAATCATCTTTACATGCTTCTTTACTATTTTTAGGTTCAATAGTTGAAACAAAAGAAACATGCGTATATAAATGTAATTATGATCTAGTTTGAACACCTTTAGAAATATCACATATTATTAAATCACGTGGATGATTCCTAACATCTACATATGTTTTAGGTAAAGTATTAGTATCATTAGAATTGTCATCAATAATAGGGGTTGGTTGATTAACAATTTCATCATCATCATGATTATTATCATTATTGTTAGAATTTGAATAAGATTTATCAAATGAAATATGTAAGGATTCTTCTATTGTAGAAGTCTTCTTACTAAAAATTCTATAAGCTTTACTATGTATGGAATAACCTACAAAAACGCCTTCATTTGATTTAGAATCAAATTTATCTAAATTATCTTTTGTATTTAATATATAACATTTACAACCAAATGTTTTAAAATAAAAAATTTTAGGAATTCGATTGTAAAATAATTCAAAACTTATTTTATTTAATATAGGTCTTAATAAAACTCTATTTTGAACATAACAAGCATGTACATAAACATAAAACATAGGTGAATCATATTCAAGCAATTTACTTGCTCAAATAGGTGCAAGTCGTCGCGATGCATATCCTCATTGTGCCCTAAGAAACTTCCTTAGCTCCTTTTCGATTCTATTGAACTTTAACTAAAGGAATCACTTTGTTTCTAAGTCACTTGTCCTCCTTGGTAAGAATACACACATGAATTTTAATAATAGTCATATCATCAATAATCTCGACCTCTGGCATGTCTAATACTCATTGCTGCTCCTCGTCACGTAGATGCTTCTTAAGCATCAAAACATGGAAGACATTGTGTATACTTGACATTAATGCTGGAAGATCTAGCTAATATGAAATGGTTCCAATGCGCTCGACTATCCTGAACGGACCGATATACCTCGGGGCAAGCTTTTCCCCATCTACTAAAACACTGAATTCCCTTCATTGGTGATATTTTCAATAATACAAAGTCCCCAAGATGGAATCCTAATGGTCATCATCTCTGTATGCATAACTCTTCTGACAACTCTGCGCTGCAAAATGCTCTCCCGAGTTATTGCTACTTTTTCTGTAGTCTATCTCACTCACTTTGATCTAAACAATAGGATGTCCTCTAGTTTTGCCCAGCAAATAAGCGATCTACAAGGCCTCCCGTACAATGTCTCATACGATGTCATACCAATTGTCACTTGGTAACTATTATTATAAGTGAATTCAATCAATAGGATGTGATCCTCCCAGCTGCCCTGGAAATCTATAACACAAGACCGCAACATATCCTCCAATACTTGGTTGACTTTCTCCGTTTGTCCATCTGTCTGCTTGTGGAAACCACTAGAATATGACAACTGGCTATCGAAAGTGTTTTGGAAGCTCATCCAAAAGTGTAAGTGAAAACCGATGGACAAACGGAGAGAGTCAACCGATCAACTATCTCCTGGATGAATATCCTCGCATACATCTCTTCGTGTATGTCATCTTCAACAGAATAAAATGTGCTAACTTTATCAACCGATCAACTATTATCCAAACTGAATCGTTTCTCTTCTTCAACCTCGGCAAATCTTATAATAAAATCAATAGAAATATCTGTCCACTTCCACTCCGGAATGGATAAAGGCTGTAGGGTTTCTGCTAGTCTCAGATGTTCTGCCTTCACTTACTGGTAGGTAACACATCTAGCCACATACTCTATAATCTCCCTACGCATGTCGGTCTCCCAAAAGTGTCTCTTCAAGTCCTTGTATATTTTAGTTGTGCCTGGATGCACTGTGTACCTGGTACGATGCGCCTTGTCAAATAAGTCCTTCTTCAACTGCGGATCACTCGACATCACTAATCGGCCCTTCATTTGAAGTCCTTCATCTGCTCTAACAGTCCAATCAGCCTTTTGCTCTTTTAAAGATCTTCCCATTTTGAGTTTGAATCCAAGAGTCTTCTAGTTGAGCTCTAACCACTTTATTACTCCAAGATGGCTACTCAAACAAAGGTCCCAAAAATACGCTGCCTCTACCGATCACCGGTCTAAAATAAAATTAGCTAAGGGTGTGAAGGTCTCGATATAACGAGCACCTCAAAGCTACAATCTGATAACGAGCACCTCAGAGATTTTGCTCTTTCTGAGAGAAAAGATACTTCAAACTCTGATGGTCCATGTGTTAGACCTAGAGGAGGGGTGATTAGGGTCTTATGCTAATCTAATCACGATTAAATGCTAATTAAAATTATATTGATTAATTTGTTCTTGCAAGAAATATATGAGATGGATATGGACAAGAATGATATGAATAAGCACAAATGAAATATACGCTAAGCAAAGCACAAACATACGATATCTTTACGAGGTTCGGTCACCAAGACCTATGTCCCCGATCCTCACCTCGATGAGATCTCTACTATCACAATCCGGTTTGGAAACCGGAACTTCTACACACTCGGTTTACAAGTTTACTGAAAACTCTCACACAACAAACACTATGCAATCACACTTTACACACTAAGTATAGGAACCTAGCCCGTGTCCTCCTCCTCAAGTGCTCGAATACAACCTCTCCCTAGGTTCATCAACCGACGCCACTCCTATTGGATTCAACCCCATCTCACGCCTCACACTTCTCTCGGCGTACAAGTGTATTACACGTGATACTCACAATAATGATTAAATACAATGATTTGTTCTCGATAACAAATGAGAATGCAATGAAGCTCACTCTCACTAAATCACACACCACTACCCAATAATATATGGTATGGAAATATTATAAGCTAATGAAGCTCACTCTCACTAAATCACACACCACTACCCAATAATATATGGTATGGAAATATTATAAGCTCAATACAGTGTGTGTGATAATAGTGAATAGAAAATATGCAACTCAATTTAAATATAGCTAAGTTATGAAAATGAATCAATAATCTATATAAGAAAGAATTTAGAAAACTTCTCAATAAACAAGAAGAACAGTATATGATGATGAGGATAGGATTCTCAGTTGGAATTGAAAGCCTCTTCTTGTTGTAGAAAGCTTCTTTTGAAACAGTCAACTAAAATCAGCTTAAACAGCTCTTAAACACCTCTTAATCTTTTGTTAAAATCTCATTGTAAAACTAACTCTTAGTTTTTGAAAGAGGAGAGCAATGGGGTATTTATACCCACTCAAGACATCAGCCAAAACAATATTGAAAAGACCAAAATATCCCCATAGAATCAAATCAAAATATAGTCGTTGCAAAACAATGATGAGTTCGGTGGTCGACCGTGAGAAACTGGCGGTCGACCGTGAAGCACAAAATCCAAAAGAACAAATTTGAAAAGCTGGCGGTTGACCGCGGTGGTCGACCATGAAAATCTCTGGATTGAGCCACGATCGACCGTCACGGTCGACCGCGATCCAAAAAAAGGCATAATATGAAAAACAACTACTGGCGGTCGACCGTGGCGGTCGACCGCAAACTGATACATGCTGAAATCAGGTTTTGAACTTGTTTTTGGCTGAATTTGAAAATACATAAAAAATATCAAATCATTTCCAAAAATAGTAAAACTTTAGAAAAAGTTTATAAATGATAAAATAAACGTATTTGAAAAGGAATTTTTGGAAATACAATTTTTGTTTGTGAAAACTCACTGTTTTTGAAAAGTATTCAGAAAACCTGTTTTTTGAGAACATGAAAATTAAACTATGACTTGTAAACTTGTATATATATATATATATCATGCATACATTATATATATATATATAGTATGATATAAAAAGTTAAACTTGTGTTGTGTTTACATATTGAGCTTAAATATAATCATACGATATATGTGAGCAAACTACTCTTATACCTAGGTGAATGCACATACATGAACTTGAATTTTTAACTCCTGATTGTCTTGCGTTGAAATACTGTAAAGAGAAAAACAAACCACAAAAACTAGAAAATATATTAGTTATAAATTGTTTAACAAATCATCGTCAAAACCATAGGGCCAACACCATGAAAAGCTCGAACTGCACTCCATACAGATAATGTCTCAATGTCTTCAGTGCAAAGACCACTGCTGTAAGCTTCAAGTCGTGTGTGGGGATAATAATGCTCATTTTATTAGCTGCCATGATATGTATGCCACTACTCTCTGGGTCTGCATCAAAGCACCTCCTAAACCTGATAACGACACATTTGTATAGACTAGGAAGGTCCTATCACTGCTCGGAATAATCAATACCGGTTCTGTAGTCAACTTAGCCTTTAGAGTCTCAAAGGCTTCCTAGCACTCCATGCCGGTGTGTAAGTGGCATCGCAATTTTTGAGAAATCCTAAATAAACTTCTTGTAATAGCCTACTAAACCTAAAAAACTACGGATCTCTAAAGCTGTCTTTGGTGGCTCCCAATTAAGTACTGTCTCCACCTTTGCTGGGTCTACTGCAATACCCTCCTTGCTAATGATATAGCCCAAAATCTGATTTTAGAAAGCCAAAACTCGTATTTGCTGAACTTAACATATAACTGATGCTCCCGCAAGGTCTACAATGCCAATCAAAGATGCTGTTCGTGCTCTGCCACCGACCTCGGATAGACAAGAATATCATCAATGAATATGATCACAAATTTGTCTAAATATGGACAGAAAGCCTGGTTAATCAAATTCATGAATACATCAGGTGCATAGGTCAACCCAAATGGCATTACAAGGAACTCAAAGTACCCATATCGAGTCAGAAAGGCGGTCTTGGGAATATCCATATCCCAAACCCGTATCTGATGATAACTAGAACGAAGATCAATCTTAGAGAAATGATGCACTCCCTGCAGATGATCGAATAAGTCATTAATCCTGGGTAGTGGGTACCGGTTCCATATAGTGACCTTGTTCAAATCACGATAATCTATACAAAGGAGCATACTACTGTCTTTCTTCTTCATGAAGAGAACCATCGATCCTAATGGAGAACGACTCTGGTGAATAAAGCCCTAAGGTAACAACTCATCTAACTGGGTCTGTAGCTCCCTCATCTCAGAAGGTGCCATACGATTTGGTGCTAGGGATATCGGTGCTATGCTCGGCTATAACTTGATGCTGAAACTCAACCTCTCTCACTGGAGGTAAAACTGGTATGTCCTAAAAGACATCCTGATACTATGAGACCACTCGCGTCTCACTCAACTCGACACACTGATCCTGTATCATCACCTCCTCGACGTATGCCAGAAGTGACTCCGCAAACTGGTTACCCCGTGAGGTCACAACTATTAACTCAGACCCATCAGACACTCACAAGCTGATTGTTTTAGAAAAATAGTTGATACTAATATGATAGGATGATAGCCAATGCAAACCAAGAATGATGTCGAACTTTGACATCTGAAAAAATGATCAGATCAAAAATGAACTCCAACTCATCTAGACTGATGACACATCTCCTACAGATACTCTCAATAGGGATACCTCCCCTAAAAAAGTAGAGACGGATAATGGAAAGTCTAAAGGATGTGCAACTAGCTGAAACCTATCCATGAAGGTATGAGAGATAAAAGAATACGAAGCTCCTGAATCGAAAAAGTTCCAAGTTGGAAAGGAATAATCACTAAGAAAGCTTTGTTTGCACCATGATCACGTAGTACGACTACATAAACTTTGTCGATGGCTGGCGACTGCTGTACTACTGGTGATGGAATTTATGGGACTATCTATCCCTCATGAATCTCTTGGATAGCGTGCATCTGGCCTACTAGCCCCTTGGTCCTCGGAATGATAGGTGGTGCCTCAATCCTCTGCTACTGGTCATAACTGTGGTCCTGCGACTGCTGACCCTAACCACTGTTCTGCTGGTGGTGATGAAAATCCTTACCCTCTTACTGGGGTTCTCCTGGTCTTGCAAAAGGTTTCTTGTCCTTGTCTTGGTCTTCGGACAATCCTTCTTCCCAAATTAACTCTTAGTATGTCTCCATGTCCCAATCGGGTTAGTTCTAGCTGCTTATCAAAATAGTAGATAAAATCCTTCCATAAAATTAACATTCGATGCTTCAGCGTAACTAAAATTGGTGTTATCCTCTGGCGCCGTCCTTTAAGCTGAATATAACTAATCTCCACTTATGTACTGAGTTGACGTTAAGCATATCTAAAAATAATTCCCACATATTCCTTCTACTTATAGGCTGCAAATGAATTCGATGTGCCTTAAAACTCTGGTGTTCTCATCTTCTGATATCTTTCTCATTCTTACAGAGCCAAGCTTCTTGCTCTGTGTCTCTATTAACAGCTAGTTGTGATGATGGTGTAATCGTCGGTATTGCCTCTTCAATAGGTACGACTGGTATGACTAGTGGTAGAACTTCAGAAAGTGTAATCTGGCTCGTTACTCGCTCCTCGAGAGTTGCTAGTCTCTACCTCTACAATCGGCATTTCCAAGTTGATCAAATACTGTGGATTCTGCTACGGCTCGAGCTCTACTTGCCTAGCTCTCTGGGTATGAGTTTTACCTCGACCATGTCCTCGTCCCAATATTTATAATACCAAGATGAGAGCTTCATAAACATACATAACATAACATATAACAGTAGAAAAATCGTATTATATATCATTCACGTAATTACTTTTCAATCAAAGTAAGGTAGTCATAAAATTTTTTGTAAATTTGGAATATATGTATAAAACGTCCTCATTCGTTCTAGGAATCCTAGCGGACTCTATATATGAATCCTAGAAAACTCTATCCTAACGATGCTGGAACTAGAGCTCTGATACTAACTATGACGCCCCTGTTTTCACATATGGCTACAGTCCAAGATGAACCCAGAGATGTCAAACCTGCCATGTAATCATACTGTGCATAAACACGTTTCACCAATTACAGTTATATCCTCTAGTGGAATCAAATAAAAGTGCAGGTACAAAACAGGCAAAATAAGGAAAAAATGCATAGACATGATGTAGGAAGATATATCTCATATAGAAATCATGTCTCAACAGAATATCTATATACAACGAAAATAATGAAACTGTCTCATAATGAATCAACTAAACATCATACTAAGGCACACTTCCTTTACAATATGAAAATAAAACTCTACCGTCTGAATAAGAACATAATAATTACTATACAGACTCTACTAATAACTTATGTAACAACGACTATGCAAGAACTCCGTCATCCTGTGACTCTCCGAGTCTCAGCACTGCCTAAAAGGTAGTTTGAAACAAAAAGAACAATAACAAGAGCATCAGAGCACTAAAGCAAGATTACCTTTATCTACGCCCAGGGGAAGGGATGCTAGATGAAGTGAATGTTCTATTTATTAAGCATTGTCTACCTATATTATTTTTCCCATATCTAGTAAAATTAATATTTAGAAACCTACAACACAAGACGTAGTACTCAAGTGAAATAATCCATACAAAGAAACCATCATTATATACCATATGTCTCAAATTGTAGATACCTAAACATTAATACCGAACTAGGAAAAGATAAACTAATGAGATCAACAATTAGAAATTCACAACACGAGACTACTACATCTAGCGAAATAATCCAAACAAGGAAACCCTCATGTATATACCATATGTCTCAAATTGTGAATCGCTAATTATTAATCCCAACTAACAAGTAGAGAAAACTGTAAAGAAATATAAAGACATCATTACATCGTATTTATAGTATCTTCCACAATCACTAGGGAGATAAACTAAATACCGACATATAATCCCATATACTTTCAAAAGCAAAGTATCTCGATCATATATCTCAAAGATGAGTTGAACTCATAACTGACATCCGCCTAAAACTTAGGCTATAAATCAACAGTCTCAAAATCACGGACTACCTTATAGGTATCCTGAACTGTGTACATGGCTCATTAATCTCATCGCGATCTCAGCACGTAGCCTGAGTGCGGGATGACTTACCATATAGGTTTCCAAATAGATGTCTCACAATCACCATAAATAGATGACTTACCAGCCTCATCGCACACTCGTGAGGACGGACTGCTATACAAAGCATCCAAACCCGACTAAATGGCCTATACATATAGAATATCGATGCAGTACCTCATGTAGTACTGAACTGGGATCATCAACGATATCCACCTTATGCATAAACTATGTATATTTAGTATATCGACATACTATCCCATATAGTACTGAGTTGTGCTCATTAACGATATCCAATGAGTGTATGAACAATCACTACTCTATTATAAATAACCCAACTCTTGTCAAAACCCTATTTGGGTTACTCAAGTGTGTGCAACATCACTGTACTGGTGTATGCGTGAATGTACGTGTATAAAAGTGCGGTTCGAACCCCGTGAACGTGTCTCAAAACAGTACAAAAACCAAACTCATGAAATCTAAAAAAATGCCCGTAAGTTGACTTATGCCTGGCATAAGTCGACTTGTGGCAAGTCGACTTAGCCAACTTCCAGGTTGATGTTTCGATGTTTTGTGCGATATTTATCAAACAAAACTCATTCTATTCAACATAGAATATAGGAACCATGTAATAAAAATGTACAACTAATTAACAGAGATCAGATTACATAATTTAGCATTTAGATTAAAACTAATTAGGGTTAGTAACATGATTATACAAGATTTTCAATAAAGACATGAAATATCACATGATTATCATAGCATGATCATTTATAAGTATGAATAGAGACATAAAATTCATTTAAACATGTCTAAGTTATTTAGGTATCACAAACCTAAGGTTTAAGCATGATTAATTAGCATGGAAAGATAATTAAACATCAAACTAGGGTTATTACATAAGTTAAGCATGTTTAAAAATTTTAAAACAAAAATAATTGAAACCATAAAGATCATGATCATTATTTTATCATAAACAACAAGAAAAGATTACTGATCTAGCATTGGTTTAAGATTTAATATCAAAAATCTAACTTTTAACACCACATGTTAACATTAAAGCACGAAAACACGTATTCAACATCATATTAAACATCTAAAGTAGTTATTTAACTATAGGGATGTGTTTGAACGAAGATAATCTTACCTCACGTCACTGTTGATCCTTTCAACATGCGTGCAAGACCTCTTCCTTTGGTACAAACACAGATCTCACCTTCCTCTCGGTGAATCCTTCACCAAACTCTTTCAAAAATTCAAAAACTTAAACTAGGGTTTTAGAGGAGGGGTGGCTGTTGTATTATCATGAAAAAGTGCAGCAAAATAGGGTTCAAATGAGTATATATAAGCCTGAGATCGAAACAACACGGATACGACCCAATAACCCTAAAGAAAACTAGAAACAGTCCATAAATCGACTTATAAGTCGACTTGGTGTAAGTCGACTTATAAGTCGGCTTATCAGGAAAAATCTGTGTGTGCATGTCTTTGTTATTTTGGCTATAACTATCACATCCAAACTCAGAAAGATGTGATTTAAGATTTGTTGGAAAGATATTGAAGAGACCTACAACTTTTGTTTTTTGAGTTTTCCTAGATTAGAGCTATATTTGTGTATAAAATATAAATATTCTTAACTAATCATTTTTCCTGATTCAAGCTTGGTCATGACGTGCATGATTTTATTCCTATATTCATATATATACATTAGATTGATCTCAAATCAATCCCTAGCACACTTCAACATCAAAATATGTTATTTATCACCAAAAACATATTTATTATTATTTTTCACATAATATTCAATTTTTACGGGGTTTTACACTTGTTCCCTCCCTTGTTCAAAGACAGAGGCGGGAGGTATACAGAACAAGAGCCTCAAGGGGGGATGAGGAACAATGGGTACAAGTAGGGGCCAAGCCAACTGAGGCAGATGTCGTCCGCATGGACGAGTCTTCTTCGGGAGAACAGGCTGAGGATTCTCAAGAAGAGAGGGCCAAGAAAAGAGTTGCTGAAGAAGAGGGATAGTCGTTCGACCGCCCCCGCGAATCGACTCACCCTAGGAAGGAGCTGATCGAGGAGGAAATAGTGCCTATTCCTAGGCTAGAATATCCCTTCCCTCACTGTCTGGTCGACATCGGAGTGGAAGAGTAGGATAAGATGAGGAAGCACCTCGTTGGGCTCACTTAGATCGATACACGATATGGAGAGAAGCCAGATCCAGAGTTCCACTTCGAGGCTGAACACCAATGTTGATGTTTAAAGGACCGTTTTTGGGTCTTGGCAGATTCAATCGAAGGCGATTGACCAGTTTAGTCTCCCTCAGGATGAGAGGTATCTTCAAGGGGTTCTTGATATTGGTCTCTACCATGCCCTTCGTAGCTATTTTATCCGAGAGGCTTTATTGGAGCAGGAGCTATATGGTCAGATAGAGCAGATGTGGACCATGTATCAGAGGCTCCTTAGGGAAGTTATTTCTTTGAGGGCTGATCGAGAGGCCGACTCGAAGCAAGCTGTGGAGATGTCGCCCTCAAGTGTTCTTGAGGTCGACAGACTTAAGCAGCAGCTAGAAGAGAGTCTCCAAGAGAAGAATCGTACTGAGGTGCTGGCCAAATCGAAGAAAGAAGTGGCAGTGTATGTGAGGCATCGGCTGGGCGAGGAGCATGTAGTGCTCGATAAGCTTCAAGAGGAAGTCACCCATCTTTGTTTTCATCGAAAGTTGTTTTCAATGCGGAATCCATTAAAACTTCGGTCACTTACAATAAATTATAATGAAAGTAAGAAAATTACAACTTTCTAGAAAATAACATAAAAATCATTTATCGACTTCTATTTTTGTGGGGATTTTGCCTGTGCCGGGAGTGCGTTAGCTTGTGGACCATCGATTCACAAGATCCTGATTGAATCATGAAGATTTTGAGTATTCTTCCTTCGTTTATCGAAGTGAGAACTTGAAGTGAATATCTTATCGATGTAAGATGTTCACTCTTCCAAAGATTAAGTCAGTGCTTAGATCTTTAGGAATCGCCAAAGGCTTCAAAAGCGTTTGTGAGGAACAAAGGCTCTCTCCCTTGCTCAAATTCACCAAAAAGCTTAAACTTCTCTGCCCTAATCTGCTTTCTCTGCTCGGTTCTTCATTAGTAATGGTCCTAGGGGGGCATTTATAGCCATTAGGAACAATAACTAAAGCCATAAGTCAAAAATAAATCATGTTGAAGAAGTTCCATTTTCGAGACAGTTGTAACTGTCTCAACGGCGTGGTTGGTTTTCCATTTCCAAGACAGTTACAACTATCTCGGAAGCATGCTTCCTTTTAGTTATTTTGTAACTACTTTAAACATGTTTTAATGCCATGATTCCTTCAGTTGTGGACGTGATTCCCGCTTGTAACTACTCCTCCACGTTCAAACATGATCTTTGGCAGTTATGGAGCTACGTGGTACGTACAAATCTCAAGAAAACCACTATACTTCCTTCTTAGCTTCCAAGACAGTTGTGAGTGCCTCAGAAGCAGTGGACTTCCTTCTTAGCTTCCAAGACAGTTGTGAGTGTCTCGAAAGTAGTGGACTTCCTTCATGCTTCCGAGACAGTTGTAAGTGTCTCGGAAGTGGTGGACTTCCTTCATGCTTCCGAGACAGTTACAACTAACTCGGAAATTATGATTTTCCTTTATGACTCCAATACATGTTTTATGCCTTGAAACTCGTATGATGCGTTTCTTGATACACCCTTTAGTTGATTTTTTAACTTTGGGTGATCCTCTGCAACTTAGATGATGACGTTTATTGCCTTCTCTCTGTCTTGAGCTGTATGTGATGGTCTATAGGGAGTTTATTTTGACGCCTCTAGATACCCCCTCCAAAGTATTTTAGCCTCAATCTTTTATAGAGGAGTCTAGAATACGTTTGGATATGATGCACTTCTACTTCGATTCATTGACTTCTCCATATTTCAGTCTGTTCAGTTGCTGTTGAATAGCTAAAATTTTTTGGTGCTGCATTTATCGCCGGACCGTTGTCGAAATCTTGAACTGAAGTTGATATGTTAATTTCTGAATTAGCTCATGTCGTTGGGTTGATGACGAACTGTTTATCCTGTTCAGAATGAATTAGTAGGGATTATCCTTTGACTTGGAATTGATTTGCACCTTGTCTTGACAAAGTTATCAATGCGTTGATTAGCGTCGGCCTTCATTGTGATAGAAACATAGTTTATACTCATATGTTAATTGGAGTCTATACAGTTTAGGCTCTTAAGGCGTTGGAGCGTGGAGAATTAGTTTATACTCATGTACTCCTTGGAGTTTTCGAGGATCTGTTTAACCTCGTATACCCTTTAAGAGGTTCAAGGAGAGGCAGTTTATACTCATATACTCATCGGAGTGTGCAAATGTGCTGAAAATGGGTCGAGAATGCTTCACGAGTACTATCATCGACCCAACATGTTGACCCTTCTTCTGAGACAGTTGTAACTGTCTTGGAACATAGGGGTCATTACTTTTTCTGAGATAGTTGCGAATGTCTCAGAAGTGCGAGATAGTCACGAATGTCTCGCACGAAGGCGAATAGTCCCTTCGCTGCGGCTTTAAAACTCGATCTTTTGGGTACTTTTTGTTTTTTTTGGCCG
>NC_033800.1:91755484-91761740 GCF_001876935.1 Asparagus officinalis
CCTCCAAACTTCTTCCAAAGAGTCCTTATGCCCCTTTCCTTCCCTCTTCCTAGGATTTTGTTGGATTTCATCAAAGGGGATCTAGGGTTTTGGCTCTTTCTTCTAAGGTTTGATCTCCTTTTTAGTTTTTTTTTTCTTGCTAAGTTGTTGTCTTCTTTAATTCTAAGCAAAACCGAGCTATAGGATCATATCTTGGGTGTTTTCTATGATTTTGTTTGATTTTGATTCAAAACAGAATTTTTTTGTAGAAATTTTAGTTAAAATCATATTTTTATCATGTCTCCCAAGAGATCCCGCATCCCAAGGGGTAGATCCGTCTCTCATGTCACTGATAGGGTGGAGCCCATTGTCGCTTCATATGGAGGTACATTTTCTCTACTTTTGATTTAAATTTAGTATTTTATGAATCATGTGCGTAAATCCTCGTTTGCTATCCTTTGAGAAGCATTCGGGAAGAGCCGGTATTCTCCTTTGAGAGGATTAGCGCTAAAAGATGATGTTTTGCTTGGACAGAATACATCTAAAAGCAGTAGGGATGATTTTATATTGTTCCGCATTAAAGGTCGTATATATTGCTATAGTGTTCGTACACGGCGATGTATATTGCTTTTCATGCGTGTACCGATTGAAATCATTTCACCTACTTGTGAATTGGTGACTTTATATCATAAATTTACGTGACGAGTTCTACCACTTATTTAGTTTTAGAACGTCCTTTTCAAATAGATTCCAACCCTCTATTTTCCTTTTCAGTCCATTTTCCTTCTGTAATTTTCCCGGATGGAGAAGTCTCTGGTCAGAGTAGTGCTACGCACTCTCATTATGAGGGAATTCCTTTAATCAAAGGGGCACCTCAATTTTCTACGGACTGTCCTGATGGTGTCCATAGGCTTGTGCAACAAGGAGACTGTTATACTTTACGTTGGTTGATTTTAGACGCTCCTTTAACACTGGACCAGGCTTCGACACAGTCATTGAAGAAGCCACAGTACCTTCTCGGGGATTTGATGAAGGATCCCAAAGCCCTTTCTTGTCCACCTACACAGTGGCTGAATGAGTGTGGTTCAAACTTTTGGTATTTGCCACCAATTCCTCGCCACCATTCTCTTTTACGGTTTCAGAATTTACCCGTAGGTCGTGAGATGTCTTGGAGATTAACCGAGGACCACGAGCGTGTCCATTGTGGTTTTCTTA
Organism: Asparagus officinalis; assembly: GCF_001876935.1. Lineage (NCBI taxonomy): Eukaryota > Viridiplantae > Streptophyta > Magnoliopsida > Asparagales > Asparagaceae > Asparagus > Asparagus officinalis. The sequence goes on from NC_033800.1 coordinate 91,756,679, forward strand.
GGAAAGATGTGACGACTCCAAGGTCAAGTAATAGGAACTCCATACGAGGACTTCATCCAGGTGTTCTGGGTCAAGACAATGCCCCTCAAAAGGTCAAGTAATAGGAACTCCATACGAGGACTTCATCCAGGTGTTCTGGGTCAAGACAATGCCCCTCAAAATGAAATCTTAGCTAAGGCTAACACTGGGACTTCATCCAGGTGTTCTGGGTCAAGACAATGCCCCTCAAAATGAAATCTTAGCTAAGGCTAACACTGTGAAGAATTGCCTGACAAGATTAGGCAGAGAACTCCCTATCAAGAAGTTCAGATGTTATGGCTGGATCTATTATACTAGAGATAAGTGGTGGACGAGACTGACTAACTATGTATTGACACGTTGGGAGTATGAGCTGAATGAAAGTGGATTATACATCCCCATTCAAGCTAGTATGCATGGTTTGCAAATTAATGTTGATCAATTCTTTGCTCTGTTTGAAATTTATAACCCTGACACTAACACCTTCCTGACCAAGATAGGAGAATTTGGACTCCCTCTCCATGAGATGATGAAAGTTTCTGGATTACCCATGGGTGACGTACTCTATCAAGAATTCTTTTCGATAGTTGGTCAACTGAATAGGATGAAGGAACGGGCTAAGATAACTTATGACACCTTATGGGAGTTAACTTGTTACTATTATACTGCCAGGAAAAAATGGAGACTAAGGCCAAGAATAAGTCTCCACAGCTTAGCCTGCAGTTCGCTGACTACTTGTTCAAGAATCTTGAGAATCCTTCTGACAGAACAGTGTGTGGGTTGTCTCCTTTATCCACATCAGAGATTAATGAATTATTGAAGAGGATGAATGCTCAAACGTATACCTCATACTCGGAAGATGGATTTCCTCACGGCACCAGATTCTGGTCATTTTTATGGCAAGCCGGTACACAAATTGAACTGGCAACTCTTTTAGCCGGGTATTTAGCTATTTGGTTAAAGAAGTATGTAGTACCTCATCAACCTTCTGATACAATACCTATCGAGGTATTATATCCAGCAGTTCATCTAGCAACAGGTCATAAGTTGTCTCTTCTCCCAGCTATGGTACCTGATATTCACAATGGGCTTCGTCATCTAGCTACCACATTTACGCAAGAGGGAAAGCAGCCTTCTATGGAGATTCCAATTCCCAAAATGGAACTGTCATACACTTATCTAATGACTTGGTTAGTTCTTCACCGACCGGATCAGATGTGTGCTCCAGAGAATGTTAATCCTAATCTCCCTTTACTACAAATTTTAGAAGAATCTAAGTGGGTAGTGAAACAATGGCACAAGGTGTGTAGGCAATTTAACATTCATAAGTGTTGGGAGTTCTTTCCGTATTTTTCTTAGTTTTCCGGTGCCTACAATGACACTTTATTAGATATGGAAAAGCCAAGGCAAGACAGGACCATATTGGATGTTGGATGTTTAAGGTGGCTGATAAATATTTGTCCTGGTTATCTGGTTTTCAAAGTGAAGGATGTATGTAGTATCGAGCCGTATTTGCCTTGCAGATTCACTTGCCAATTTGGGTACAATCAGCTCTATGTTAGAAGTCCAAATAAGTGCCTCAAAGTTTATGGGGTTTTGATTGACAGGGCAAGAGCTTGGTTCTGGAGCATAGTTGGATGAACAAATGCTCAGTTTGACTTGCCATTGTCAACGCCTCCTCTATTGATGACTTTCCTATATTGTAGATGGCTGATAGCTGCTAACGCACCAACCAAGAAAAAGAATATATCCAAATTAGAAGCGGAGGCTACATCTTAGCGTGCTACAAAGGTTGTTCGGGAAACTGTGCTTTTGCATAAAGGAAAAGAGCATGCTGAATCTTCAATGAAAGGTAAGCAACTAATTCATTCGGATGACAGTGAATAAGAATTTCAAACTGACGAAACGAAAACCTCTGAGGAAGAAGGCAAAGCTGATATCAGGTCTGAAAATGAGACTGGGAGTGCTGAGCTTAACACTTGAGACAAAGAGAGAGATAAGTTAGTCTCCCTTCCTATTTCTTCAAAAGAGGGTATGTAGACCCTTCTATTGCTCACAGGACTCATTATGCTGATCCGCCTCAACCACCAAACACTCCAAAAAGAAGAAGGGAAAGGGTCGTTATGACATATCCCAATCTAATGACAGTGGAGGTCCTTAGCGGAGAGGACGAAGAAGAAGATACAATGCCCCTTGCTCATAGACAGAGATCTTAGTCTTCAACTTAGGCTCAAGCTCAAATTCCTCCACGAACTGAGTTACGCACCAAGTATCACCATGAAAGATCTGGGGTTCAAGGTGAAGTGCATCCACTAAAAAGAAGGAAAAAGGTTGCATCTCGACCACGAATTCCTCGTCCTACTCTAGGGGAAACATCTGCTCACAATATTCCTTCAGATGAACAACGTAACGATTCATCTTTATCTTGATTTTACTATTCTCATACTGTTTTCAGCGAAAGTTGACTCTATTGTCGATTCCATTAAAACTTTGATTTGTTTACAGGAAATTACAATGAAAATAAACGAAAATACAACCCTCGAGAAAATAACAAAGAAATTGTTTATCAACTCCTGCTTTCGTGGGACTTTGCCTGTGCCGGGAGTGCTTTGGCTCGTTGACCACCGATTCACAGATCGTGAGGGTGTTTAGGGATCTTTCCTTCGTTTATCGAAGTAAAGATTTGAAAGCGAATATCTTATCAATGTAAGATGTTCACTCTTCCAAAGATCAAGTCTGAGCTTAGATCTCTAGGAATCACCAAATGATGCTTGTCAAAGGGTGAAATTTCTCTCTTTCTTCCTCAAAATCACAAAAAGCTCAAGTCTCTCCTGCTCCAAAATGCTCTCTGTCCTTTATTTCGTGTCTAGAGAGGTATTTATAGGGGTAGCAATGCATAACAGTTGAAATGGAAGCGAAATAACCGACCAGACGAACCATCTTTGGCCGCTGCAGTCTACACTGCCGCGGCTTCCACGTCAGCACACGTTCTATTTCTGATATGCCGCCACGTGGGCTTCAAAAAATCATCGTATAACTGCCTTATAACTACTGCAACACCCTCCATAATAGCCGCGGCACCATGAGCTGCCGCGCCTAAGGCGCGACACCTTTAACTACAGCGCCTAAGGAGCGACACTCTGAACTGCAGCGCCTAAGGCACGACACTCTGAACTGCCGCGCCTAAGGCGCGACACTCTTAACTGCCGCGCCTAAGGCATGTCACCCTGGTTCGCTTGTTGGTGTATTTATCATTGTGTCCACACTGCTCTTTTCTCATCCTTGAGTAGTGTTTGGATATCTATGAGCATTTTTGACGCCTACAGATACCCCCTCCAAAGTATCTCAGACTCATCACTTTTTTAGAGAGGGGTCTAGGACACTTTGGATATGATAAGCTTTCCTTACAATTTTCTCTAGTGCTTTGTCGAGGAAGTTGCGTAGAATGGTCTGTGAATGGCTTCAATTCTTGACTTCTTCATCTTTTAGTCTATTCAGTACTTTATAGAATAGCTAAAATTCCTCCGGTGCTGCGTTTATCGCGTGTCCGTTGTTGAAGTCTTGAATTTGAACTTCCGTCGAAGAATAGAGAAATAGTTTATACTCATATACTCTATTGGAGTGTTCGGGAAATAGTTTAACCTCATATACCCGTTGGGATGTTCAAGGAGATGCAGTTTATACTCATATACTCATCGGAGTGTCCGGGTATGTATTCCAAATATAGCAGGAGATGTATGCGTCCAAATACCCTAGGAATTATTGTGTATGCACAGTGTTTCTGCGCGTCAGAGTGGATTATCATGTGTTAACTGCCGCGGCAGCTTCTACTATCGCGCTTGAGCGCGGCAGCATAGACTGCCGTGCTCAAGCGCGATAATGTCGAGTTCCGCGCAGCGCTTCGGCCAGTCGAGTTATAAGTCTGATGTGGGCCTGTTCAGGTCATTCTTCCCCTCTTTCTTGAGTTCGAAATCTCCTCAAATATCCTATAAAAGGATTTTTTCTGGCTTTCCCCCTTTCCACCTCTTCATCTTTGAGTTATTTCTTGCTCGAACAAGACCTAGGGTTTTGAGATCTAAGGTTTTGAGTTCTCCTTGATTTTGATCTTTTCCTTTGATCAAACTTGATTTCATCCAACCCCAGGTAAAAACCGCCCCTACATCTCGTGTTTTATGGTCCGATTTTGGTTTCTTGCTTGAAGTTTCATCCAAAACCCTAACTTTTTCCTTCTTGGACCAGTTCCCATCATGTCCCCAAAGAGATCACGGGTTGCTAAGGGCAAATCTTCAGTCCTGTAACAATCGTGAATTTTGATACGTATTTAAATAAATTTTTCTAGTATTTAAAATATTACATTATATTTTATTAATACTTTTCCTAATTTCTGGAATTTTCTGAGTTTTCAAAATAAATAAATAATCAAATATATAGTCTTGTATTTTTAATTCCGCTAAATATTAATTTACGGTTTAGTGATTTTTATATATAATCATTTGGTGATTAATATTATTAATGACCTTGTTATTATTGATGTAAACTTGAGTATAGTACAGTAGTATATAAATATTAATAAAAAGATTTTTTGTTGATTATTAATTATTAATATATTTCAAAATATTATGTGGAATTTTCGAATTTTCCCTCTCTTATTTTTTCTCATTTGAATTTGAATTCCTACCAATTTTTCCCCAATCAATTCAAATCATTCCCCATAATACTTATTAATATATTTCAAAATATTATGTGGAATTTTCGAATTTTCCCTCTCTTATTTTTTCTCATTTGAATTTGAATTCCTACCAATTTTTCCCCAATCAATTCAAATCATTCCCCATAATACTCATTCCTTTTTTACCCCCATATTTCTCTCACATTCCTATCTCTCCCTTCCATAAACACCTTATTACTTTTTCTCCCCCCAAAAAGAAATCCTGTACTCTCATTTCCTTTTTCCTCCATTTCCCAAAACCTTAACCCAGCTCCCCATTCTCTCGTTCTCTCTCTCATCTTCTTCACGCGAAAATCCCCCACGACAACCGCAACT
>NC_033800.1:91761867-91779047 GCF_001876935.1 Asparagus officinalis
CTCAGATCCGCGCCCCCACGACCGACTCGTTGTAGGCAAGATCCCGCATCACCTCATTACCATTACAATTTCTATATATGTTATTTGTTATATATGTTGTTTAGATTATGATATTATGCGTGGGATGATGATGAATGTTGTTAAGTATTATTGTGGTAGATTACTTGTGAAATGATGAATATAAAATGACAAGCTTGCATTTTGAAAGCTAGATAAATTTTAAGAGTTGTTATCGAAAAAGAAAATTAGAATAATTAAAAAGAAAAAAAATAAAACAGTTACTGTTCATATGGAATAATATATAATAATAATATATTTAAAAGGTTATTTTTGAATAATTTATGAGAAATAAATTAAAAGGATTTATTTTGGAATTAATAAATTTATGAGCATTTCGATATTTCATGTATAATTATTTGATAGTTGTAGTTCCATCTTGCACTGTTATTAGTAGTTGTTCACGTTTCCTGTTAATGATTCATGACACTGTTACATAGTATTCATTGTTTTTATACATTGTTATAGTTAAGAATCGCGAGTATTGCTTGACCATAGTGACCCGTGAGATATGAGTTGTTAACTTGGACTTGGGATGAGAAAGTCTTGGTTCATGTTATCGGATATGTTGTTGTTTATTTCCAGGCTCGCACCAGTGAATCGTTTCGCACTGGGGTGGGTCTGAGGTGATGTGATATTGTGATTGTTGATTATTTCCAGGCTCGCACCAGTGAATCGTTTTGCACTGGGGTGGGTCTGAGGAACGGTGATATTATGATTATTGATTATTTCCAGGCACGCACCAGTGAATCGTTTCGCACTGGGGCGGGTCTGAGGTACTAGTGAGATGTGGTTAACCAGATATCCGATAATGTGAACTTTGACTCTGTGTGAGATAGTGACCAGTGAGTTGTGATAGGATGGCTAGTTGTTATACATAGATCGGGATTAATATTTAATTATTTACAATTCGAGACATATGGTATATACATGAGGGTTTCCTTGTTTGGATTATTTCGCTCGACGTACTACGTCTCGAGTTGTAGATTTTTAGGTATTAATTTCATCTATTGTATGCCCCTGTTACTTGGATGATTAGACTGATCGCTAGCTACATGATTTGTTACCTGATCGATTCTGGATGCTTTATGTTATCATGATTTAGTAGTATTTTCATGTTGATTTGTGGATTTTAGTTGTACGTTCTTTTGTTGTTTCTGTTAGCGTATCGTTTTTCGCATTGGATTTCCGTTCGTTCTATTTTTCTTTGTGGGGTCGGGTCTTGCTGTGCGCCATGCACCTGACGTACACCTGTTTTCTCTGGTGTACGTCAGACTTAGAAGAAGAACAGGTTCAACAGGAGCCAGAAGATTCTCAGCAGGAGTGCCTTGTAGATGAAGCAGAAGAAGAAGCCGAAGATTAGTTATTCCCTCCAGTTGTTCGATGGTCTTAGCTTATTTTTGTAGTTCTTTCTTTTCAGTGATCGATGTATTTTTGTATCTCCTCAGCATTCATTTGTTCAGTTTTGTATAAGGGTATGTTGGACCCATATTTTCATGTCTGGGATGATTCACCATTGATGATATGTCTATTTTTATTCTGGGTTGTCTTTATATTCTTGCTATGTGTGATCGGGGACCTGTGACTTCGTATTGTACTTATTTCTAGACGCTTAGCGTATTGGATTGAGAAGAAAAAAAAAGTAGAGTATATTTCTTCTCAATCTAATACGTCGCGGGCTTGTTCACGTTCCGGTTCCCGAGTATTTTGGGAAGCGGGGCGTGACAGGTCCAGGCATGGAAGGAAGTTGAAGCTGCGGCTACATCATTTGAAGGTAAACTTTTTCTGGCTTTTCTGTTTAAAAATTTGATGCTTTTGACCGTATAACCTCGTTTGCCCCCTTTGAGGGGCATTCGGGAAGAGTTGACGTCCTCCTTCGAGGGGATTGACGCTACAAAATACATATCTTGTTCAATCAGGATGTGTACCACAGCCCAAAATACAAATTTGGCTCAGACTCATGACTTTTTGAAGACTGGAATTGTCGTTCAGTTGCCGCGGCAGCTCGTACTGCCGCGCCTGAACGCGACAGTATCAACCACTGCCGCGGCTACTAAGTGCGGGGGTTTTGCTCTGTTTAGCCTTTTCACTCAACTATTTTCCAAATCTTCTCTGCAGTCCCTTTTCCTTCTGTGGCCTTTTCTGATAGAGAAGACCCAGGCCAGAGTGGTATCCTTCACGCCTCTTTCAACGACGACTTCCTGGTTAGAGAAGCCCGTCAGTTTAGTGAGGGTTGTGATGACAGTGTTCCTGAATTGATTCGTGAAGGAAGTTGTCGTACTCTGCGTGCTTTGCTGACCGACTCACCTTTAACTCCAACCCGAGATTCTACCGAACCATTGAAAAAGCCTGATTATCTGTTCGGAGATTCGATAGAAGATCCAGACAATCTTTGTCGTGGCCCTGAAATTTGGTTAAATGAACACGAAGGTGCTTTTCTATTCCTTCCTCCATTCCCTCGACAGTATTCAATTCTGCAATTAAGGAATTTAGCTGTTTCGAGGAAAATGTCGTGGCATCTGACAGAAGACCATGAGCGCATTCATTGCGGATTCATTGGTAAAGATGTTAGCGCTCCTGGCTCCATCGGTAGGCATAATATTCGTGGTCTTCACCCGGGGATATTTGGACCAGATAGCGAGCCCCAGAATGAACTGATGATAAGGGCCAACACGGTAAAGAATAGGCTCGCTCGGGTTGGTCGCGAATTTCCTATTCCAAAATTCAGATATTACGGATGGGTTCATTCTCTTCCAGACAAATGGTGGGCTAGGATGACCAGCTATGTACTCAATCGTTAGGATCAGGAGTTAAAGAGCTTGGGATTATACGTTCCAATCCGAGCCAGCATGCATGGTCTTCCAGTAAGTGTAGATCACTTTCTTGCCTTATTTAAGTCTTATATTCCGGAGACCAACACATTTCTTACCAAGTATGGGGAGTTAGGGCTTCCGTTCCACGAAATGATGAAAGTATCCGGATTACCATTGGGGAATACTCCTTATCAAGAATATTTTCCCAACAATCGTCAGCTTATGAAGATGAAGAAGGCTGGCTCTCCTGCTTATGACATTCTCTGGGAATTTACTTGTCACTACCGAACAGCGATAGCCAAGATCGAGGTAAAGAGTAAGAAGGCAGCTCGAGTCAGTTTAAAGCAGTTTGCCGATTACTTGTTTCAGAATCTTGAAAGCCCAACCGGTGAAGCAGTCTGCGAATCTCCTATTCTGACTCCTTCTGAAGTTAATAGGCTGATTACCAAGATTAACGCCCAGTCCTATAGAACCGAGTCATCCGAAGGTGGTTTTCTTAGGGGCATGAAATTCAGTACCTTCTTGTGGCAATCCACAAAGAAAATGAGGCCTGAAACTCTCCTTTCTGGCTACCTGGCTATATGGCTAAAGAGATGTGTAGTGCCGCATCAGTCTTCCGAGGCGCTTCCTCTTGAAGTTCTCTTTCCCGCCGTGCAACTAGTTGTCAGAGGCAAGTTATCTCTTCTCTCTGCCATGATTGCTGACCTCCATAGCGGTTTGTGTAACCTAGCTAATACCTTTACTAAAGTGGGTCCTGAGCCTTCAACTAAGATTCCTTTGTCGAGCGTTGAATTGCCATACACATACTTAATGGCGTGGCTGGTCCTCCATTGAACAGACATGATGTCAGCACCTGACGTGTCCGATCCAGAAATTCCTTTGCTGCAGCTCTTGGAAGGATGTAAATGGTTGAACCCTTCTCGACAATGGCCTGACAGGGTAAGGCAATTTAAGAATGCCAAGTGCTAGGAATTTTATAAGTGTTTCCCTCGGTTTTCTGGTGCATATAACGATACACTCGTTGATGAAGAGATGCCTGGGACCAATAGGACCTCCCTCAACATGGGTAGTTTCCACTAGCTTATGAACATCCGACTAGGTTACAATGTTTTCCGGTCGAAGAACTTATACAGGATCGAGCCTTATTTTCCTTGCCAGTTTGCACGACAATTCGGCTACGATCAATTATATGTTGGGAATCCCAATAAATGGTTGATAACCTGCGGAAGCCTTATCGATGGAGTGCGAGCCTGGTTCTGGAATGTTGCTGGTTGTACTGAGGCTCAATTTAGTTTGCCTATCGCTGAACCTGGTCTCCATATGACCTTTGTTTATTGCCGGTGGATTTTAGCCGCTAACACTCTTGTTACGAAGAAGAAGATTTCCGAACTGGAATCCGAGGCTGTGGTTCGGAGAATTGTATCTAAAAAAGGAAAGGAGCCCACTACGTCTTCCCGCAAAGGAAAACAAGTAGTTGATTCCGAAGAGAGTGATGACTTCGAAACATCCAGTGAGGAGGATGAAACTAGAGATGAAGCAGAGGCTGATGTCCCTCTTTCTCCCGTGGCTCACAGGACTCGTCGAGCTTCTTCGCCCCAATCACCCGGTGCTCCTTCTAAGGGTATTCGAATGAGAGAGAAGAATATTCCCTTATCATCTTCTAACAAGATGACTGTCAGATGGCCTGCCTTTGAAGGAGAAGAAGAAGAAGAATAAGAGGAAGACGTTGCTCCGTTCATCGGTAGAAAGAGATCCTGGTCTCTTACTCCTTCTGAGGCTCAACCCCGTCCTGCTCAAGGAACCGAACTGCGTTCCAAGTTTCGTCATGAGAGCTCTGAAGTTCCTCGAGATTCTCATGCTTCGAAGAGGATTACGAAGATGGCTCATCGACAACGTCAACTCCCCTTGTTGCCTGAAGAAGAGTTTACTCAGGATCTTCCGGTTGATCAAGGGGGTAAGATCTCATTCTTATCTCTTTTTCACTATCTTATCCTTGAACATAGCATCTTATTTATTCTTTTGCTATTGCAGCTGAGCCAGAAGAGGAAGGAGAAATCATGCCTGAACCTTCTTCTCCGGGTTTAATGGATGTTGATGAATCCAGCTTCACTGAGCAAGTACACAGGGCGATGAGTGAAGAACCCCTCAACGTGGACACTGCCCTTCCTCCGGTTACTACATCGACCTCGCCAACCGCCGACACAGGTACAGATGTTTTTTCATTTGGGGGGCATTTCCGAGAGATAAGTGAATCAGAATATGTTCCTCTCCTACTAACTTGTGCGCTTTATCTTCTTTTAGTTAAACTAAAGGAGGTGAGTGCAGGTAGTAGCGCCGCTGACCCCGCGACTATTATTGAAGGTAATCTTAATTTCATTTGCTTTGATCCCTTCATATTCTTACATATTTATTGACGGATCCTTCTGCTCAATAGACATCCCTGCTAATGAGCCGAGAAATCAAGAACTTACCCATGATATGGGTATCGGAGATTTCAACGAACATGATTTCAATCTTGATATTTCCGAGGATGAACACCAACGCATCTCCGATATATTGTCAGCTCCGACTCCGACCGCTACTACAGGACCAACCACTAGGGTTGATTCAGCTAAAGTAGGCGCATCGAAAGGTATGTATTTTATGATTCGAGTCTTCAATTAAGCTTTTATTTCTTATCTTTTGATGACTAGAATAATAAATTTAGTTGTAGGACCAACGAATGAAGTTGATGCGTCTACTGTCATTGGCGAATGTGATCAAACTAAAGGTTTGGGTTTCCTGCTCTTGACGGGTCCCCCAGCTGAAGTTGAACCGCCCGTTACTACTGCTCCAACTTCTGCTATTGTCGAAGCTGAACCCGTTATAACTTCCGATCCGACTCTAATTGTTCATGACGCTGGAGGGTCGAACGTTATCGTGGAAGAGCAACTTCCTGCAACCTCAGCTCAACTTGGTACGTCTCTCTTTTAATATATCTAGTAGTTGGATTTATATTTGTAGAGTGTTTATTCATCCTTTTCTCATTTATAGAACTTGTTCCTCAAGACCTTGTCGATTTGGATCCGAAGCCATCGGAAATTGCAATTGAACGACAACCTGATGTGGTGAATCCACCGTCCAGCATTATTTCTGAACAAACTTCGGTTGTCGTGGAGCGTGTCCCAGCATCGGCAAGTCAAGGTAATTGAACTATAGAATTTCCTGTTGAATTTGGGATAATTCTATTCATTACTGTATGCGAGCGTACATATTTTATATCTATTTCTTTTGTTCCCTTTGCAGCTCTTTCTTCATCATTGTCCGATCGTATTCGAGCTTTATTAGCAGATGAAGATCCGGACAAAGTTGTCCTTTGTGCTGACGTCCAAAGCTTCGTTCTTTTCTTAAACGTCATGGTTGATCGAATTCTCCTTAAAGGTTCACCTTTTGAACTTTTCAGGAAGTCTCTCGATCGCCATGTGTCAGGAATTAAAGAACAGGGGTGCGCCGAATTATCTAATTCCATTGAAGCCTACTTGGTCGATCTTAAACACAATATTGAACAGTTGCAGAACTTTCGTGTTAATGGCGCGCCTTCTTACATTACTTCCCAAATGGATCTGAGACTACAAGCATGGCGTGATTCTCAGAAATCCGCTGAATCTGAACTTCAAATACTGAAAACTCGCATTAATCAACTTCAGTTGAGCGCTGCCAAGAAGGCACAAATCAAGGTAGACCTGTATCGTGACTTGGAATCGCGTCGGACAGAGATAGCCCAGTTAGAAAAGCATCTTGCCGAAGCTAAGGATGCTTGTGAATTTTTGAAGTCTGATCTAGAGGAGGTAACTCAAGCTGAGGTGACTACACTCCGGCAACTGAATCTCCAGGACAAGATTTTTGCTGACAAAGAGCAAGAGGTTACCAGAATTCAAGGCGTTAATGAAGAAAATTTTATGGCTAGCTTGATACCTAAGCTCGAATTATCTTATGTAACAAAGCTCTCCCGATTAGAGGATCAACTCCGTCACTACAAATTATTGTAATTTGAGAACATATATTTTCCATAGCTCTATTTGAACTCTTTTGGTAAATATAATGAACTCTTTGCTTATTGAGATTTTATTATGATTGCTCATTCTTGTTTAGAATAAATAACCATAATACTTATAGAATTTTTGGCAAATTCTCAGCCATCAACGGATTTGATATGCCTTTACCGACTACCGTTTGAATCGGGCTAGTATGTGAATTATCTAAGTCCGTTTCACATATAACATTGTGCTAAAAGAATTAAACTCTTTTAGACTTTGAACTACAATGTTGAATACGTAGGCTACATGTGTTAGATGTAGGCTTATCTCTAATAAGGGATAGAGATAATATCCCCCATGCATAAATGGCATGGCTTTTGAAATGCAAATAGGTTACATTTCCTATGCAGGAAAATGATCCCAAAATTATAAAGAAAGAATTGGGTATTCTATCTTTCAATCTCTTGTTTGTTGGTAGAGATAAACCCCAGAATCAGATAGGAATAATTTCATATTCCATCTCCTGGTCTCTTGTTTGTTGGTAGAGATAAACCCAAAATCAGATAGGAATAATTTCATATTCTATCTCCTGGTCTCTTGTTTGTTGGTAGAGATAAACCCAAAATTGGAGAGGAAGAATTTTATATTCTATCTCCTGGTCTCTTGTTTGTTGGTAGAGATAAACCCAAAATTGGAGAGGAAGAATTTTATATTCTATCTCCTGGTGCAAAAGAAACTCAAAGTGGGATCTCCACTTAGAGAATCTGTACTAGTTTGAATAATCCTAACTGTCATAAGGTTTGATTATTCAATTCAAAAGTGGATCTTTCATTCACAAAATGAATCGAAAGGAGATTTTGATTGTGGTCCTAACTGTAGTAAGGTTTGACCAAGTGAGAGTTTTGAGACGATCCTAACTGTAGGAAGGTTTGATCGCTCGATTTGTGGGCCTCTCATTCATTGAAGGAATCGAGAGGGGATTTTGGCTCTGGTCCTAACTGTTTAAAGGTTTGACCAAATGAGGGTTTGAGACGATCCTAACTGTTTAAAGGTTTGATCGTTCAGTTTGGGGACCTCTCATTCATTGAAGGAATCGAGAGGGGATTTTGATTCTGGTCCTAATTGTTTAAAGGTTTGACCAAGTGAGAGGTGGGAGCTTAAATGATTTTAATCCGTGACGGATTTTGGCGTATCCTTCGTCGATCGATTTGATCGGTGAGGGGTTTTGTGAGGAAAGAATAACTGTTTACAGATTCGAATCTCATCTCAACGAAAGCTGTAAAAGAACTTTATGATAAATAAAAACACATCATTTGAAAGATCAGTTTCATTTTTAAAACAATTAACTGATCTCGGGTTATCCCGAAGTATCCTATACAGGATCCTTTAGGAACTTCCCATTCTACATAGGTTATCCTGAATATATTACGGATAATATTTTTTCAGGAACTTCCTATTTATTAGCATCATTAATTTGCTGCCATCTTGGGTAATCAGGCGGTAAGCACCGTTTGAATAGACTGTTTCTATTACAAACGGTCCTTCCCATTTGGGCTCGAATTTTCCTTTCTTCTTGGAGTTAAGGATCATAGGCCATCTCTCAGCTAGGACCAAATCTCCTTCTTTAAAACTCCGTTGTCGAACCTTTTTGTCGAAAGCTCGAGAAATTCTAGCTTGGTAGAATTCAATATGCTGTTGAGCTTCTAAGTGTTTTCGTCAAGCATCTCGAGTTCTTCGAGATGTTTCTGGTGTTGTTCTTCGGTTGTCATCTATGTCGCGAGAGCAATCCGAAGAGATGGAATTTGTATTTCCAATGGAAGAACGGCTTCACATCCGTACACCAACGAATACGGGGTCGCTCCTGTTGGTGTACGCACCGTGGTATGATAAGCCCATAGAGCCGCGCCGAGCTTGTCATCCCAATCTCGCTTATTCGTTTCCACGAGTTTTGACAAGAGCTTTATGATTGTCTTATTGAAGGCTTCAGCCAATCCATTTGCTGTGGGATTGTAAGCTGTCGACGAAATGTCCTGAATTTTGAACTTCTCGCAAAACCTGATGTGAAGGCGTTGCTGATGAATTGAGGACCGTTGTCATGTATGATTCGTCTTGGGACACCATGCCGGTAGATGATGTGGTGTTTGATGAATGCAATAACGTTACTCGTTTTAACTTCTCTGAGCGGAATCACTTCAGCCTATTTGGATAAGTAATCGGTGATTGCTAGGATGAAGCGATCACCTTTGACTGACGGGGGATTTATAGGACCAACAATATCCATTCCCCGGGTCTCAAACGGCCATGACGTTGCTGATGGGTGCAAATGCTCTGGAGGCTGGTGCAGATAATTTGCATGCAATTGACATGCTTGACATCGTCGGGCGTAATCAGCTGCATCCTTTACCATAGTTGGCCAATAATATCCGATTCTCCTAAGTCAGTCGCAGAGTTTAGGACCGGGCTGATGTGCACCACATATCCCCTCATGCGCCTCTTTGAGTGCTTGTTCTGCTTCCTTACTGGATAGACAGCGGAGTAATAGACCGTCGTATGACCGTCGGTACAATATTTGTGATTCAGCGTTGTAGTAAAATCTCGGTGCTCTCTGCCGAATTGAATCCCTTTCTTTCACGACTTCAGGTAAGATACCGTGTAGGACATAATCAATAATAGGGAAACGCCAATCTCGAACTTCGGGTTCAACTCTTGTTGAATATGCTTCTTTGGCAACTGAATCGTAGATAGGAACAATAAGTTGGTGAGTTCTCACTATAATTAATTGTTCTGTCTCGGGAGGTTGAGCCAGAGATACAGACAATGCTGCCAACGCGTCTGCGTATGCATTTTGGAGACGCGGAACGTACTCGGTGAAAAATTCTTCAAACGAGCTTGCCATTTCGATGGCCACCTGGTGGTATGGAATCAGGTCTCGGTTTCTGACTTCATACTCTCCTCGAATCTGATTAACTATCAATTGAGAATCTCCAAAAGCTTTAAGGTATTCGACCCCCAGCTCTTTAGCAAAATTGAGTCCAATTATCAATGCGTTGTACTCGGCTACGTTATTAGAGCATTGTTCGGTTAGCGAGTATGCTCTAGGTAAGACATGCTTTCCCGGGGAAACTAAAACGACCCCCACTCCTGAGGAGATTGCTTTCCCGGGGAAACTAAAACGACCCCCACTCCTGAGGAGATTTTAGAACATCCGGGTGCGCTCGCTATGTTGGCTGCACGGGAAGCCCCATCGAAGTATAATTGCCACACTTTTTGATGTGATGTGATATTAACTTCGTGAGTTTCATCGGGTAGATCATCGTACAATTCCACTACATCTTTCGTAGGGTTTTCCGCCAAAAGATCGCAAATAGCTCGTCCCTTAACTGATTTTTGTTGCTTGAAATACAGATCATATTGCGATAACAGTAAAACCCACCTGGCTAAACGCCAATTCATGGATGCCGGTTGGGTCATAAATACCCGAATTGGGTTTATGTTGGAAATGACATAAATTGTCTGTCCAACCAAATAATGTCACATTTTTTGGATTGCGAATACTAAGGCGAGGCATTCCTTCTCGATCATCGGATAACAAGACTCAGCTCCTACCAATGTACGACTCAAATAATACACAGCTTGTTCATGACCGTTATCGTCGTCTTGTGTAAGTAATGCACTTAACGAATGGCTCGTTGCTTTGTCATAGATCAAAAACGGTCTACCCGATTTCGGTGCAACGAGAATAGATGGATTCGCCAGATATTTCTTAATATCTTCGAATGCCTTTTGGCATGCTTCATCCCAAACGAATGACACGCCTTTCTTTGCGAGTTTAGAGAATGGTTGACATTTTCCAGACAGGTTTGATATAAACCGACGAATATATGCCAATCGACCTTGCAACCCCCTGAGTTCTTTAAGATTCCTCGGGGGTTGTAATTCATGTATCGCCTTCACTTTATCAGGATCGATATGAATACCTTTTGTAGTGACGACAAATCCAAGAAATTTACCGCTGGACATTCCAAGGAAGGACTTAGTTGGGTTCATCTTTAACTGATGAGCCCTCATAAGTTCGAACATCGTCTTCAGATCGTTAATGTGGTCATTTTTATCATGGCTCTTAACGACCAGGTCATCAACGTAGCATTCAACTGTCTTCCGAAGGTGCTCTTGAAAGATCTTCGTCATTGCTCGTTGATACGTAGCACCGGCGTTCTTCAAACCGAAAGGCATAAGAGTATAACAAAAGACACCAAGGGGTGTTCTGAATGCTGTATGCTTTTCATCGTCTGGGTGCATCTTGATCTGATTATATCCAGAAAATCCGTCCATAAATGACATTCTCTCGAACCCACAAGTGTTGTCAATGATGACGTCCGTGATTGGTAAGGGGAAATCGTCTTTAGGACATGCGGTGTTTAGATCTCTAAAGTCAATACAGATTTTGATCTTTCCGTTCTTTTTAAGAACTGGAACGATATTGGCCAACCATTCAGGATGTTGTTCTTCTCTGACAAAACCCGAATCAATTAGTTTCTTGACTTCAGCTTCTATTGCCTCCATAATCTGCGGACGAAACCGTCTTTGTTGTTGTTTGATAGGTTTGACATCCGGTTTAATGTTAAGGCTGTGCATTACTACCTCTGGATCTAGTCCCGGCATATCTTCGTAGTTCCAAGCGAATACGTCGATATATTCTCGAATGAGGGCGATTAGTTCCTCTTTCTCATCCGGTGGAAGATCACCGCTAATAAATATAGGTTTCGGATTAGTTTCGTCACCCATATTAACTTGGAACACCCTATCTTTGGTAGGAGGTTCTCTTTGCTCAAATCTATCGCCGTATTGGATATTCATGTAATGCATCCATGGATCTTCACAAATAGGCAACTGATCGTCTTCTTCGGTTGTGGAAAGATCAACTGTCGCCATGTTCGACATTAAAGCTTTGAATCTTTCCCCAATGCTCACGTCAGAATCCCAGGTTGAGGCATCGGATGAATGCCCACTCTTATTTATTAGTTGGCTAATAATCTGTTGGCCATATTCGTCATCAGATGATGAAGCATAACCTAGACCCCTTTTATGACTGTAATAATTATCCGGTTTTCCTTTTGGTACATAGGCGGGACGGGGTGGAACCCTGACACCTTGACCAAAATAGAGACCTTCACCAAGCGAGAGGTCATAGCCTTGGTTCGTCATGAAACCATTCGCTTGTGAACTGTATCGAGAGAAATGTCGCTCGGGTTCTTCTTCATCCGAATTAATGTTCAAGAAAAGATCTGGAGTAGGGGATGGTTCCCCTTTTCCAAAAACTATTTCTTTTTCACCCCCTGTTTTTGCGGGTAGGATCATAGTTGTTCCGGATGAACTTTGGATATGTTTTGCCGTCGTGCAAGACGAACGAAGTGGCATATGTAGACTAGGGTTGTTATACAATTCCTGTATTACATCATCGAGACAACGCGAGTACTCTAAATCATTGTTTATTATTTCATCGGCAAGCTACCAGTTACAACTTTCATCCGACGAATTACCACCGTCAAGATCGATTACAAGAGGTTCAATATTATTTAATACAAGACCTTCACTATAATCGAGCCCGGCTTCGGTATCAGCTTCCTCTCCGTTGTCTGTACCATGGGCCGATGGTTCAGTATCGGATTCAGCACCATAAAGAAGGGAGTCAGTAAAGTAGTTTTCTAACCCCTTGAATGGTTGCTTATCCACGACCACCGTCTTGACTTCATCATTAGTGTTGACATATTTCAGATACTGATGGAGGGTAGAGGGAACTATAAGATTACTGTGGATCCATGGGCGACCCAACAGTAAATTATAGGAAGTCTCTGCATCGATTACATAGCAGGTGACTTCGGATTTCAGGTCTCCGAGCTGATATTTCACCCGAATTTTCCCCAATGGTCTTGATCCACTAGTATTGAATACATAGATGACCATCCCCGTGGAGGCTAGCTTGCTGGCGGGGATTCCGAGGTGGTACATCAACCGAAGTGGCATGATGCTAACAGCGGAATCCGGATCAACTTGAATCCGGTTGACAACGCTCGAGCCAATATATCCGGTGAAATATAGAGGCCTATCATGTTTTGAATTCCTGACTTGCATATCTTCTTTTGTGAAAGCGATGCAAGGAAACTTTGTGGCTGCCAGATTACAATGCTGAATTGACGACTCTGACTCTTCGGGCATTGGCTTAATCTGAGTAAGGAATACTTCAGAATCAGCCAAGGCTTCTTGTAACGCTTCTCTGGTATCTTTCGAGAGGCGCAGTAACTCGTATAGCGTAATCCTTGCTGGGATGTTAGCTAGCTGAACCATAACGTCGAAACGATATGGTGCGTTCGACCTTTCCGGTTTGTCTCGTCCGATCAGTCGGTTGAAACGGGACTGCTTCGGAATTTGAACCTCTTTATGTTAGGGTTCCTTTTCTTTTTGCTTAGCCGGTTGTTGCGGCTTCTCAGCAGCTACAGGAGGAGTTGTAACTACCCTCAGCTCCTTCAGAGTTGTAGCATTTGGGTTAGAGGTTTTAGGATATTTATAATGGTATTCATTCTCACCTCTTGTAGCAAAAGATTCTTGCTCTTCTTCAGAAAACGGTAAAGCCGGAATCTCTTCGTCATTCTTCTCAGGAATTGCCGAGGCTCCATAACAGGACTTCTCTTTTCCCTTGCCATTTGATTTCTTCTTTGATGTGGATGTCGTCCACTGTTCATCTTCAAGTAAATCTGGATGAACCCAAAGGATTTTGCCATTGGGGGTTGTGTGAGATACAAGCCCTTTTTGGCGCTGTCCATGAGGGTCATCGTTAATGGTCTGCATCTTGACCTTCGATACTGGTTCGGCTTGAAACCATGATAAAGGAACCGATCCGAAGCTAATGGACACTGCATTTGCACCTACTTTCTTCTCCTTTGGTTTCGGTGTTACGATCCCAACATCGATTAAGGTTTGTATTTTGTCTTTCAAGACATAACACGCCTTAGTGGGATGGTGGACCCTTCGGTGATATGCACAATATTTCGGGTCGTCAGTCTTCTTCGCTTCTTCTTGGTTTGTGATCGGTGGAAGCTTGATCTTGTTGTTATCTAACAGATACTTGAAGATAACTGGCACTTCATCATCTTTGAAAGAATACTCCTTCGGGAACTTAGGCTCTGAGGCTTTAAACTGCTTCGGAGGCTGCTGATTCTGGCTCGGTGCTAGTTGGAAGGATGATTGCTGTGGTTGTTGTTGTGGCTGTTGCGAGGTTTGGTGTGCATCAACAGCAACCCCAGACCCTCTTCCTCTGCCTCGAGAGTTAAAGTTTTGCTTTTGAGGATTATCTTGTGGCAGTCCTCTTTCTAACTTCTTTCTCTTAAGAAAGCGCTCGGCTTGTTCACCTCTCACTTTCAATTCCTTCCAAGTCTTAGAAGGTAGAACCCCCATTACTTCCAAAACATCCAATGACAAGTTGTTGTGATAAGTCTGTAGGATGAACTCTTCTGTGAGTGGATCTCGGCAGTTTACCGCCTTGTTCCGGAATCGTTTGATGAAGACATCAACTGACTCTCTATTTATCTGCTTCTCATCCAACAAGGTGCCAATTGAGACCTCCGTGTCGTCGTCGAAGAAATTGGTGAGGAACAATCCTTCCATATCTTCCCAGCTAGTGATGCTCCCGGGTTTTAAACGTCGATATCAATCGAAGGCAGGCCCGCGAAGAGTCCCTACGAATGACCGGACCATCAGGGCTTCATTCCCGGATATTGCGTCGAGATGTGACTTGAAATAGATCAAGTGCTGAGTAGGTGAACCCCTGCCATCAAAAGGAGTAAAGTTAATTAAATTAAATTTTGGGGGATAAGGAATCAGATCCCACTCCCTTGGGTACGAGTATGGAATGCCCGTTTTCTTCACTTCTTGGGCCGTCATTAGAGCATTGACTTTGCTTTCAAGGTCTTGCATCTTTTTGTCCTCTTCCTCACTCTTCTTCAAGTAAATTTGAGGAGGTTGAGTGGATGATTTGGCTGGGCCGCTTCCAGAATTGTCTTTATCAGGAGGAGGATCAGCAAAGATAGTCTCATCTTCTTCGTCATCGTCCTCAGTTGTATGTACAGGTCTAGCGTTACGCTTGCTGGATTCCGCCTTTTGGCTCGATTCCGGTTGATGTTATTGAATTTGCAAATCTCGAACCTGCTGCATAGTCAACTCCATCTCGGTTTTGATTTCAGCTCTGATCTCTTCGCGTTGTTTAGCTAACGCTTCCTACAGTATCTGAGCCAATTGATCTGGCGTGGTTGCGAATGATTCTCTGGCTCGCCCAACACTAGACGTAGTACCGTATGACGCAACAGCAGAACAGGTATCTGACAGTTCCTCTTCTGAAGATAACCCCTCGTGCATTCTTTTATAGTCTCAGGGTCGGCTAACCCTCCTTTGTAGCCGCGACATCCTTTGAGAGAGACCCCGCTCAACTCTCCCCTCCGGAGAGAAATCAGGGTTCGGATTGACTAATTGTTGCTTTCCTATGCCGGTCATGTTAATAGTGACCTCAGGGAATTCATCTCACCGAATTGCAGGTCTCTTCTTATTGAAGCGCCTTATTTTGGGTCTTGACGCCTCCGTAGACAATCTTTGAAATACGGAGACTCTTGACTTAGTTTCAGAGCAACCGCATTCCGTCAGCACGGCCTTAATGAGTCTTTCATAGGAACAGTGAGACTCATTTTCTCGTACAATTCTTTTTCTTGAATTGTTTTTCTGATAGTACAGCTCATCGTTATTGTGATTTGAGCAACCTATCTTTTATTTTTGAACTTTGTTAACATGCACAGGACGACTAGTTGTCGCCTCTGGGCGATCCAAAGTTGTGTTCTTAAATCTACCCCCTTGTAGGAATGGAGTCTTCATTGGTCCTAGACGAGAGTGAACTGGTATTCTCTCATTCTGGACTGGTGCAGTTCTGACGGGAGGATTTTTACGACCCCCTGTATAAGAAACCACTAAGGGTTTATTTGCGGGATCTGGATGTTCTTTGGCTGGGGCTTTGCCTCGATCATCAACCGAAGGACCGAGGCGATCCACCATTGTGATCTTAAATTTGGATAAATCTGGGCTAACCCAGGGTTTGACTGGTGGTGCAGTAGGTACTGTTGTAGTAGAAGGACCAGGATCTGGTATCGATGACGTACCGCGGTTGGATAAAATGCCACGGTTGGATAAAGTATCGCGGCAACCATGACTGTCGCGGTCGTATAAAGTGCCGCGGCAGTATGGGCTGCCAAAATTGTCTTCCCCTGTGACTTTTGGGCACTTCCAGTTGTGGGAATCCAAATTTTGCGGCTCTTCGGTGGCTTTTCAGACACCATTTCCTTCTTGTTTCTTTGAGCTTGCTGACGAAGAGCACGAGCACGGGCGGCCTTCACCTGATGCCTCTGTATACGTTCCTTAAGGGTCGAACGAGCCCTTTTGACGAGGGTCCACTCCTCCGTCGTAAGCTGTGCAGAAATATGATTATTTTGCCATTGAGGCAACTGAACCATTTTTTGTTTCCTCGACTTTAGGTCCGCATAGTAATGGACTCCGTCGGTTTGCTGTAAGGCCTTGGCCAATTGACGAGCACAGCGCTGGCGCTGTCTCTGACAAGCTCTTTTTGTCAGCACCGGTGAGCTATGATTCAGCGACTCCTTAACTGGTGCGAAGTCACTTGGAGCAGAAATGTTGCAGGTAGATTCCTTGGAGAGAACTTGGTAAGAATCTTCACCTGCGGTCTTCATCGGAATTGAAGACTTAGAAACTTTCTTGGAAGAAGAAATCTTCCTGCACTTGCGGGGCGAGGAAGATTTCGAGGATGAGGATGACAAGTACTCCTCAAATTTGGCCTGATCGAACTCATATTCGATCTCTTCAGTGACAATGATCTTAATCGGTCGCGACACGGCGACCTCGGCAGCGAGGCCGCTGGCTCCCACTGTGGTCGCCAGTTTGTTTTTAGTGAAAGTTGACTCCATTGTCG
This sequence comes from Asparagus officinalis, assembly GCF_001876935.1. NCBI lineage: Eukaryota > Viridiplantae > Streptophyta > Magnoliopsida > Asparagales > Asparagaceae > Asparagus > Asparagus officinalis. The sequence continues at coordinate 91,778,775 of NC_033800.1, forward strand.
ATTCTATTAAAACTTTGATTTGTTTACAGGAAATTACAATGAAAATAAACGAAAATACAACCCTCGAGAAAATAACACAGAAATTGTTTATCAACTCCTGCTTTCGTGGGACTTTGCCTGTACCGGGAGTGCTTTGGCTCGTTGACCACCGATTCACAGATCGTGAGGGTATTTAGGGATTTTTCCTTCGTTTATCGAAGTAAAGATTTGAAAACGAATATCTTATCGATGTAAGATGTTCACTCTTCCAAAGATCAAGTCTGAGCTTAGATC
>NC_033800.1:91780047-91792776 GCF_001876935.1 Asparagus officinalis
AAAAATCAGCCCGTAAGTCGACTCATAGGTCGACTCATCAGTCGACTCATTAGTCGACTCATAAGTCGACTCATAAGTCGACTGAAAAGACATTTCCCAGATTCGTGCATGTTTTGCTAATATGTCAAAACCAATGCACAAAACTCTATAAAATTACACTCATACTTTTCTAATAACTTGTTATCAAGTATATCCATGACCTCAAGTCCTTTACTATAATAGAATTATTTATCACTAATAATTCACATATACTTCTTACAAAAATATACGGGATTTTATACATACTAATAATTCACATATACTAACAAAAATATACGGGGTTCGAGCGAAGGATCGACTCAATGAACTGATCAGTTGCTGATTGGGGTGTTGGTTCGAAATGGATGGTTAGGGTCAGGCACTGTTTTGATGGGTCGATCAATTTGCTTGCGGAAAGGTATGAACTTGCTGATTGTTTCTTATTTGTTTTTTTTTGATTGAAAGTATCGAGCAAGAGGAGGAAAGCTGTTCATGATCCTAAGTGAGTATCACTTCCCTCCCCTCTGTTACTAATGAAATTACTTGAAGCGTGATAATAGAGAATAGAAATTTAGCCTCACACGGAGTAGCTTCAAATGTGGATGTGGTATTGCTTTGTTACTTGTGTAAGTATGTACTCAGAAACTATGCTTTATAATCCCTATTTGATTTCATTTTAACTGTTATCATCTTATGTCTTCATTAGTCCATTTACAGTTGGAAAATTATAGTGCTTTAGATTTGGCTTTAGACCTGCTTGTTGAGAAGTTATTGAGCTAAATTAGCTGGTGCAAAAGAGAGAAAATGTTGTCCATTTTTACTCATGTCTATGGATCTTTTAGTTTCAAAAATTAAAATTTTACTAAATCGCTTGAATATTGTATAAATCCAGAGGCAAGATTTGTGGGTGTTCTTTCTTTAATGAAATCATAAATTAACTAAATATATTAGATATATGTGATGCATCTCAAATTAATAGTAGACAAGAATCAACCATGCACATGTACGTGCATTTGATGGACTGGAAACTTGATCTGGAGTGCTTCCCTACTATGTTTTTACATAATTTGGAGTATTCAGCATTTCCATTTACCAATTACGGCATAATATCATTTGTTCTGAATATTTCTGGCCATTTTCTCATATTTATCTACTAGCTAGGTAGGATCTCAATTCATTATCATAAGTGTGCATGCATACTTCAATCTTTGTATACATGGAGATATTATTAGCATGATTTTGAGTTGTTTCCTCTTCACATGATAAATTTTGACAGAGAAAATGATGTGAGCACTCAACAAATCATATTTTTCTTCGACTACTCCCACAACCTGCCTTGCTATCTAGCTTCCAATTCTTTGTTTTTATTGATCTCCACAATACCTGGCAAGTTTCAAGCACCCTGTGAATCTCAAGATTTTACCGTTTTGACTGATATTAACACTGAACATGATAAGAACAGTGGGAATGTCTGTCACGCCCCGCTTCCCAAAATATCGGGGAATCGGAACGTAAACAAGCCCGTGACGTATTAAACTGAGGAGAAATAAGTACTATACCTTCTACTCAATCTAATACACTAAGCGTCAAGCAATATAAAACGAAGGCACAGGTTCTCGATCACAGTAGCGAGAATATAATAAATAACTCAGAATAAAACGATACATATTAGAACTAAAATATCATCCCAGACATAATATTTGGGCCAAACATGCCCTGATACAAAACAATCCAATTGAATGCTGAAGAGATATAGAAATACATCAATCAAACAGAAATAGAAAGTACTACAAAAGTAATCTAGTGTCCATTAACCACTACAAAAGAGAAAAATGACTAAGCTCCAGTTTGTTCTTCTGTTCCATCTGGAAGACACTCCGGCTGGGAATACTCCTGCTCTAATGCATCATCATACTAGACCTATTCGTCCTCTAAATCTGACGTACAACCCGAGGGAACAAGAGTACGTTAGCGTGCATGACACACGATAAGATCCCAAAAGGAAGAATAGAAACGGTCGAACGACCAATGCAATAACAATAATAATGAATAGAACATGCAGCTGGAATACTAACAAGCTAGATACAATCCACCACTAGAGTATAACAATCAGAAGAATCTATAAACATTCGAGTAACAAGGTCATACAACTAGATGGAACTAATACTTAAAAATCTACAACACGAGACGCAATATGTCGAGCAAAATAATCCAAATAAGAAAACCCTCATATATGTACCATATGTCTCAAATTGTAGATAATTAAATATCAACCCCGTTCGATGTATGAAAAGAAATATAACTAGTCCGTATGTCATAAGAATCCATAATCATCTAAGTAATGAGGTCATATAACTAGCTATCCTATAACAGGTTACTGGTCCATATCTCACATAAAGTCAACGTTCATATTATCGGATAACTGACTGTTCACAAATTCTCTATGCGCATTCAATACCGCTACATGAATCGGTCAGAGGACTACATGCAATCCGATTTTAGCCTGGTTCAAACTCAAGCAAAACTCGGGTGACTATACAAATTCACTGACCAAAGTGACTACACGAATTCACTTTAGCTCTACAAACTAACCCTAGTGACTACACGAATTCACTGGTACGAGCCTGAAAGATACATCAATAGTCACATCCGATCACATGAACCATAACTTCCCCATCCTAACTCTTCTCGCTTTTCTAAGTTAACAAACATAACTTATACTAGATCTCTGGTCCACCTCCTAAATTTAGTCAACACACACACACACATGTCACTAAGTCTTGTTCATGATGCGCAAAGCCACTAAGTCATGAACTACTAATGGTTCTCAAATACAACAAGGAACAATAAATAAAAATAACCAATTCTGTACAATGATGTCATGACATATCACGTAATTAAATCTAAGAATTATAAACAACATCTATATAATTTAGAAAATAAACTTTTCCAAAATAATTTATTTTAAATCATTTTTCATTATAACTAGTCTAAAATAATTCCTTTTCTAAAAATAAGTACTTTAAAATATGTATAATAACTTAAAATAATTCCTTTTTCAAGATACTTGCTTTTTCAAGATAAATTATTTATTCCTCGATAAAATCATTCAAAAATAATTTTCTTTTCAAATATATTTTTACAAATATTTATTATTCTAAAATGATTCTTTTTCTTAAAATAAATTCTTTTAAAATATTATAATTATCCTAAATAAATTCTTTAAATTTATTATAAATTCTCTAAAATGATTCTGTTATCAAAATAAATTCTTTTATTTTATTATAATTATCCTAAAAAATACTACTTAGCATATTATTATGATTTATTTAATGTTATTCATCAAACAAACCCACACAGATAATTACAAATACATACTACAACATAATCAAATCACAGTATAAAATATGCATGTAATTCATAACGGATCTAAGTATTTTAATAAGTAATAGGCTGAGCAGAGGGATCTTGCCTACGAGGCCAAGGGGCTTGTGGACGTGGTGGCAATGCTATTGCTTGCTGATTGCTATTTTAACGACGTGCGTAGCAGATCGGCATCTGATCTGAAGAGTGGTACTGTAGGGAGCTGCGTCGGCGACTACAGGGGGCTATCGGAGTTGGGGTTGAGGCGTTGGTAAGCCAGAGAGGGTGCTGGAGGTAGTAGAGTGGCTGCGACAACATCGGGGGAGAGCAAGAGAGGCGGAGGAATGCGAGGATGGCTGACGAGAAGGAGGACGATGAAATTTTGATAGCGATGTCGGATGGCGAAAGGAGGAGCAGTTTGGGCTGAGCAGAGGGTAAAGTTGGAGGTGAAGAAGGAGGCAACGGGGAGGAGCAGCGACCAAGGCTAGATTTGGAGGATCTGGACAGGGGAGGCAAGAGCAGGGGACGGAGGGAGGAGATGAGGGGGAAGCAGGGTGGACGGTGGGTATTTGCGTCGGAAATTAGTTTATTTATCAAACTCATTACTACTTGTTTATCGAATACAATGAATTCTGAGAAACAAATCTTTTTATAAGATTTCTTATTATAAACAAACAACTTCCTAGAAATATACGTAGAAACGTGTATCATTCTCTGCTTGCTTGGGATCGTTGCCTGTATCAGGGGTGCGTTAGCCCGTGGATGACTGAATCACAGATCCAAATTAAACCGTGAAGAAGGCTTAAGGTTGATGTTTCATTTTAGAAACAAAAGACAGAAGTGAATATCTTAGAAAAGTAAGATAGAATACTCTTTTAGAGATTAAGTCAAAGCTTAGATCTCAAGGAATTGCAATGTAAAACCCTAAATCTTTTTGAATATTTTGAGATAAATAATAATAAATATGTTATATATTTATAAATAACATATTATGATATTTAAGTATGCTAGTAATTGATTTGAGATCAATTCAATGTATATATGTATATATATAAGAGCAAATGCACAAATCATGCTCGATGTATAAATCTGGAAATTTATGACTAGTGGAGAGATTTTATATTTTACACACTAATATGTTATGAATATGGAAAAATATAAAAGACAAAAGTTGTAGATATATTTAGAAAATTTCTAGCAAAACTTTAATCACCTCATTCCGAGGTCGGATGTGAAAGTTACATCCAAAATACTGAAGAGTATGTTTCTAATCAGACTAGGTTTTCCAGTTTCGCATTTCGGGTTTTGGGCTGTAGTTTTTCGGATTTGCTGTCATATATACACATGTTTAAATACGAAAAACACCTCTTTTCTCCTGTGTTCCAAACCCTAGTATCCCCTTTTCCCCTCTCTTAAACCCTAGTTATTTTCTTTGGCGATTTTGAGGGATTTTGGAGGATTTTTTAGCGGGTTTTGTGCAGTACAGCGAAGGGGATTAGTTCTCTTTCACGTGGCAGGAGCTTTTCAACATTTGAGGTGAGTAACATCCGAAATTTATTAATCATGAATTAAATCACAAGTAACATTGACTGAAAGTAACCTTGACAAAATTTTCAAAATTTTCTAATTGATTACAACAGTAACCTTGACAAATTTTAGATCTAAAATTTATTAATCATGAATTAAATCACAAGTTTTTGCTTTTAAAACATTTAAACATGTGTATATAAATGTTTAGGGTTTCGACGATATATTTACATGCTAATATTTTGTTTCATGTTGTTTCATATATGTTGATATCAGTAATATTATACTTGGAGAATAATGATGTTACTTCTAGATCTATTTCGAAGCAGACAAAAACCTGTGAAGGGTTTCTGCCTGTTTTGGTTGATCGCCAGCACTGTTTGTGCATATTTACTTTTGTTATGTGATTTAATATGAACGAGGAGTCTCCTCGAATATTTAGCGTTAGAAATTATTATTTATTATATATCTTCATATGTGAGATGGCTTACGGACATGAGTTTATATTTGCACACCGAGACACGTGTGAAATTAGTGTATATTCATCCTTTTCATATATCTCATCGATATTCTTCTAGACAGTAAAAATTACCTTTGCAGACTTACCTGAAATTCGCCTGCGAGTCGGAGTCGCCCACACAAATTGAGGGTGGGACTCACCCATGGGCTTGACTCACTAGCGCGAACCCAAACCACGCGGTTGCCAAATTCGCTCGCATTTGTTGATAACAGATTCGCCTGTATGATCGACTCGCCCGCACAAGTCAAGATCATCCAGATTCGTCTGTATAATCGACTCGCCCACACGAGTCAAGATCATCCAGATTCGTCTGTTTACTCGACTCGCCCGTACGAGTCAAGATCATCCAGATGACTAAAATTCGCCTGTCTACTCGACTCACCCGCACGAGTCGAGAGTCGAATTCGCCTACAAACAGTGTATCCCTATGCTGCGTACAGGCATGGGCCGCATCCCACTTCGCCACGACTGTGAAGGGGAGGAGCACAGGTCTCCCAGCCCATGCAAGTAGCCGCTCATGAGTATAGCGAGCGACCCAGCCGGCCGTCAAGATCCATAAGTCGCGCAAGTGCGGTCTGCTATGCTCGAACGGTTGAAGCTCACCGTCTCGCGCTAGCACGAAGTGCAATAGCTGAGCTAGTGCCTGGCAGCCACAATAGCACGTACAAGGATGGACTTTGCCACTCCTCACGACGTGAAGCGAAGGAGTACAGTGCTCCGAGCCCATCAAGCAGCTGCTCATGGTACAAGCCAAAGGCATGATTACTCTCCCAACAGTATATGGTCATATCCCATGATTCAAGGAGTGGCCATGCCATCTCTCCTCTATTTAAGAACTTCTTCTGGCAACAGAGAAGGGGTTTAGCGGTTCGGTTAGCGTTTTTAGCTCAGTAGTTGAATTCACTCGTAGTCAATTGATTAAACCAATCAATCGGCTGAACCACTAGATCTTGACTCTCGACTGAGTTGACGACGAGCTCTTTGCATAATCTTTGTACTGTAGCATCTTCTCCTAGTTTCGGGCCCTGATCGCCATCAAACTCGGAGACTCGAACTCTACCGACTCGAGCTCCTACTGTGTACTGAAGCTTGCCAGCAACCTCGGTCGGATCATCCAAGGGAAGCAGACTCGGTGCGGGAATTGAGCGAGGCGTCTTATAGCTACCGAAAGTCCCCACGTTAAACAAGGAGGGCATTCTCTCCGCTTCTGTTATAATTTCGATTCATTAGTTTATAATAAGCTATTCTTATCAATACAAACGTAATCCCTGTTTTGAGAGATCAAAATTTACACCTACAGAAGATGGCGACCACAGTGGGAGAATCTATTTCTTCAACCGAAATGGTGGTAGCTCAGTTCGATGAGGTTGCTGTTGGGACGATCGTGGAGTCCCTAGAAATCGAGTTCGACCAAGCTAGGTACGAAGAGTACTTGTCTTCTTCCTCCTCTGGTGGCGATGCGTCCCGCAAACGCCACAGAGTCGTGCGTAGAGGCCGACCTCAAATGGTCAAAGCCTCCGCGCTGGGAGACTCTATCCGAGTCACGTCGGGGAAGCCCACTCCCTCCAAATTGATCAAAGCCAAACCAGAGGTTGAGAGTACGGGGAGAAAGACTGCCAGATGGGTCGCTAAACGGCCCTCGCAGACACCCGCCCAGGAGGAAACGGTGGTTCATTTCGGCGCAGACCATGCCGCCGCAATCTGCACGGACACTCCTCTCTCCAGAAGAGCTCGCCAGCAGTAACGACAGGCCCTCGCCCGATAGGAAGCCCGAGCCTTCACCTCATACGACGGCTTGAACTATCACCCAGGTTCGAAGAGTGTAAGATGAAGGGTCAACTCGCCCGGCACTGGAAGATCCTCCAAATCAGGCACGCCAACCAAGATGGACGAGACTACCCGCTCGGGTGGACTTTGCTTCTCAGGTCACATCCCTGATGCGAACAGACCACCCCGAACGAACGAACCTACTCGAGTAAGCAAACCCTCAAATTACTTCAACATGACTCGGAGAGGTTTAGGCTACTCCTCTTCCTCATCAGATTTGTTCTGTTATGTCAACGAGGACTCCGACTATGCACGTTCGGGGGATCGATCATCGACAACCTCAGCATGGGACTCAGACGTCAGCGTAAGGGATTTGTTCGACAATCTTACAGTCAACATAGCTGTGATTAATCCTGCCGAAATGGCAGGGGATGGACAGGTCCCGCTTTATGATAAGATATGGGACCGCTATGTCAACGCTCAGTGAAACAATCACTTCGAGCAACATGAACTACCGACCGAAGATGAAATCCTCCAAGTGAACATGAGCGATGAGACTAATCCCAAGCCCATATTCATCAGTGGTAGTCTACCTCCTCAGGAGAAAGAAGATCTCATTGCCCTCATACGGGAATACATTGATGTCTTCGCATGGAATTATGAGGACATGCCCGGCCTCGATCCACGGGTCGCCAGGCATCGCCTCAACATCGGCCTAGACGCCAAACCAGTCAAACAACAGCAGAGGTGGTTTCATCTGCAGATCATGGAGGCAATCGAGGCTGAGGTAAAGAAACTGATAGAATCTGGCTTCATCAGAGAGGAACAGCACCCTGACTGGGTAGCCAATATTGTTCTAGTCCTGAGGAAGAACGGTAAGATTCGCATCTGCATTGACTTTAGGGATCTCAATGCTGCATGCCCTAAGGACGCATTTCCTTTGCCCATCTCGGACGTCATCATTGATAACACATGTGGGTTTGAGAGGATGTCCTTCATGGATGGGTTCTCAGGGTACAATCAAATCAAAATGCATCCCGAGGAAGAAAAACACACTTCATTCAGGACTCCTATGGGGGTATACTACTACACGGTCATGCCATTCGGACTCAAAAACATAGGCGCAACTTACCAACGCGCCATGAGCACTATCTTTCGAAATCACCTACGAAAGACAGTCGAATGTTATGTGGACGATTTGGTCGTGAAAAGTCACAGTAAAGAGGACCATCTCCAAGACTTGAAGGTGATGTTTGAACTCATGAGAACTCACCAACTCAAGATGAATCCTACGAAGTCTTTCTTAGGGATGTCCAGCTGTAAATTCCTTGGGTTTGTAGTAACAACAAAAGGAATCCGAATTTACCCAGATAAGGTACGAGCTATTCAGGAGCTTCAGCCGCCCCGAAATCTTAAGGAACTAATGGGTCTTCAGGGACGATTGGCTTACATCCGAAGGTTCATTTCAAATCTTTCGGGCAAATGTCAATCCTTCTCCAAACTAATGAAAAAAGGTACTTCCTTCGTGTGGGACGAGCCTTGCCAACGGGCCTTTGAGGAGATCAAAGACTATCTCTCGAACCCACCTATCCCCACGGCTCCAATCTCAGGAAAGTCATTCCTCATCTATATACGGGATATGGAGCATTCGCTCGACGCTCTCTTGGCGCAAAACGATGACGCCGGCCATGAGTAGGGTATTTACTACCTAAGTAGGATCCTACATGGTGCCGAACGATGATACCCTATGGTTGAAAAGGAATGTTTAGCCTTGGTGTTCGCCATCCAAAAGATGCGACACTACCTAGTTAGCCAAACCATCCACGTCATTTCCCGGATGAACCCCATTCGAGTCTTCATGACGCAGCCCGCGGCCTTAAACTGGCGTTTGGCTAGATGGGTGCTCTTACTATCTCAGTACGACATACAATTCATGCCACAGAAGTCAGTCAAAGGACAGGCTATCTGTGATCTCATGGCCAGTCATCCGCTAGGGGTGAAAATGGACCTATTCGAAGATTTGCCAAATAAACCCCCTAAAGTCAACACGGCCTCCCCGATGGAAGCCTGGCGGATGTTCTTTGACGGCGTGTCACACGTCAGCACGAGTGGATCCATCGTGGCGGGAGTGGGGGTGGTCCTCACTTCCCCACATAATCATGTACTACACCGAGCCTTTTCTCTAACAGACCATGCACCAACAACATGACTGAGTACAATGCGCTGCTCATTAGACTCTAGCTGGCAAGAGAGTTAGAGATAAAATACCTCGAAGCCTATGGTGACTCTCAGCTAATTGTCAAGCAAATGACGAGGGAATACGAAGTGAGGAATGACGACCTGATCCCGCTTCACAAAGCAGCTACCAAGCTAGTGGAATCATTCAAAAGTTTCCGCATCGAGCATGTGCTTCATTCTAAGAACACATACGCGGATGCCCTCGCATCCTAGAAAAGACTCAATACGTTGCTGTGGCGAGCCGAAGACTCTTTCGACCAAAAGATGTTCTAGAAGCGAACACCACTCACCAAGTTTCGGATCAGTCCGACCCGAAAGATTGGCGTCTCCCGATCATCGATTACGTCCTGTACGGTATACTATCCAAAGACGCTAGAGAACGAGAGTCTGTCCGCTGGCGTGCCTCAAGGTTCTACTACGATTCGACTACAAAGGTGTTGTATCGAAGGTCATATGACGACTTGTTATTTTGATATCTTTCAAAGACAGAAGAACGAGAGGCTCTGCACGAAGCCCACGGCGGCACTTGCGGAGCTCACCAGCCCAGACCCAAGCTTTGGGATTGATTGCGGAGGATAGGCTACTTCTGGCCTGGGATGGTCAGCGACGCGGTTGCTTACGCAAAACGTTGCCACGCGTGCCAAATCTACACCAACTACATGCATCAACCTCCTGAAGACCTATACCCGATAACTACATCTTGGCCCTTCGAAGCATGGGGGATGGACATCGTCGGACCAATATCCCCACCGTCGGTGAGAGGTCATCGCTTCATCCTTGCGATCACCGACTACTTCTCTAAATGGGCCGAAGTCGTCCCCTTAAGAGAAGTCAACACCAATGACGTGATTAAGTTCATCAACCACCATGTCATATACCGATACGACGTACCTCGATGTATCACCCATGATAACGGCACACAATTTGTATTTGTTAGTCATGTGTTCACCCGGTTTTGTGATAAATTCTGGATATAGAACCTTTCCTCCATGGTCTACAACCCTTCGGCAAATGGCTTGGCCGAGGCCTTCAACAAAATAATCATTAAGATCTTGACCAATCTGACTTCTAACAATAAGCGTGATTGGAATGAGAATCTAGGCGAGAGCTTATGGGCGTATCGCATGATGGTTCGTACATCGACCGGCAACTCGCCTTATTCATTGGTATATGGCTGTAAAGCCGTGTTACCATTAGAGATTCAAATTCCATCCCTCCGTGTCGCCCTAGCTACGGGGATGACGACCAAGGATAATCATCAACGATGCCTCGCGAAACTTGAAGCGTTGGATGATAGGCGGCTCGAAGCTCAACAACATATTGAGTTCTACCAAGCTCGAATGTCTAAAGCTTTCGACGAAAAGTCAAGCGTCGATCCTTTAAGGAAGGAGAATTGGTGCTCGCCGTCCGACGACCAATGATCCTCACTTCCAAAAAGAAGGGTAAATTTTAGTCCAAATGGGAAGGACCATTCGTGGTAGAGACAGTCTATTCGAATGGAGCCTATCACCTCGTTAAACCGAACGGCGATAAGATCATGATGCCTATCAATGGTAAATTCTTGAAGAAATACTACCCTTAGTTCTCCTTCAAACTCTTACTGGTGCAAGAGTATAAACTGACCCTCCAAACTCCCACGAGTGCATGAGTCTAAACTGGTCCTCACTCCCTCCAACTGGTACACGAGGCTAAACTGTTCCTACTTCACATACTCCGAAGGAAAACCCTATACGAGACGCTACTAACAACATTCTTAAGTGTGACCTAGATCGCCATTTGGTCTAACCTTCTTACAGTTGGGTCCAAAACAACCCTATCATGTTAACTATCACCTCTGACAAAATCAACTTACCAATCCTCTCCAATAGGATGGTGAGCCCACCAAAGTCGCTCACATCACAGCAAACAACCCTATCATGTTAACTATCACATCTGACAAAATCAACTTACCAATCCCTTCCAATAGGATGATAAGTCCTCATAGTTGCTCCGATCGTAACAAAATTCCATCATGTTAATGATCACCTCGGATAACTGGCGTCGTTATTCCCACGAGTAACACATCCTAAGTAGCAACCTACCACGTGACTTGTTGCTACTTCGGTCAATAGTCACACTCCTACATCCCTGAACTACCTGACCGATTCCAGATATCCTAATATTCCCTTAGAATAACCTATGGGTAGCAGCCTACCACGCGATGGCTCCTACAGCAATCGATCGTCACATTCCTACATCCCTGAAAGATTCAATTATCATTTACGTCGTCGTCCTCGCGGACGATGATAATTATCAAGGGCGGCTTAACAGGCGACATGTCCCAACTATCCCCTCAGACAGCAACTCGCCAAATGGCAAGTCATTGTCGGGGTCTTCAGCTGGTCGCATGCACGAGCAACCGCCCTTTGTTTCAAGCTAAGTGTTACCCTCTCGGTTTCGCCTGAAATACAATGCGAAAGGCGGGGTTAACCTGACCCCGCGTGGCGAACAACCAAAAGTAGAAGGGGATCCTAGCGACTAAGTCTAAGACAGACTCATCAAAGGCTCGCCACACCACGAGAAATGGTATAACTGACTCAACTCAGGCGCCAAGCAACAAAGGAGAGTCCAACACAGTGTCTACCAAGGACTAATCAATAGTCCTAAGCACAGATCAAACACAAAAAATAAAGAAAAAAAATTGTGCATGCAAAGTAGGAAATAAACAAAAGCATAACAGGCCATTCCAGGCCAAAATTACAGACATAGAGTTTTAAACTGTGATGCATCAAGCATCAATAAAATTACAAAATAGTGTCTAATAATAAAAGAAAGGTGTTCTAAATAAGCTTCAGCAGGCTGAAAGCATCGATCTCGACCTTAACTGCCGCAAGATCCACTGCGCGTCTAGCTTTAGCCCTCTCCTCCGGCCGTTGCTGGATCCTGGCGAGAGTGGCCTCGCCATCTTCCTCCTTTTGACGAAGGAGTTGGAGCGTCCTCGCCTTCGCCTCGGCACTGCGACCGACCCGCATCTTCTCGTGCTCCAGCCTTTTCAATTTCGGCTCTCCCTTGAGGGATCCAGCATCCATGAAAAAGGCAGCATCCAGGTAGGTGTCCATCTTCGCCAAGATGGCGCGATGCGGCCTATGCAGATGCCTGAGCAGGGCCTCCTACCTTGAGATTTGCTTGGCCAAGTCTTCACGTTCGAGCAGGACGTTCATTGCTAAAGGCACCAGTTCTAAGTCGGCGTGTACCAGCCCCTCCAAATGATACATCAACTCCTCCAGATAGTGGAGCTCTCACTCACACCGCCGGGC
>NC_033800.1:91792792-91797692 GCF_001876935.1 Asparagus officinalis
CAGAGTCTCCTCCACGAAGGGGAGTATATCATAGTACCGCCCAGCACCCTCGCTGATGATGGTAGCCGCCCTGCGTATGGCACCCTCTAACTCTTGGAGGATGGCGGACACTGGGTTAAGCACCAGAACCAAAGCGGAAGATCCTTGGACTGAACCCGTAGGAGAAGACGGCGTCGCATAGACGACGGCAGCAGTAGAGGAGGAGCCAACGCCCTCCCCCTCGAAGACACCGGAATCGGAGTTAGAGGCCATTAATCAGAGAGATTTTTTTTCTTAGGAATTCTCTTCTGGCAAATTTTTGTAAGCACTACAACTCTATCGAAGAGACAACGGACTTATTATATAGCTAAAAGATGAACAGCTAGGATTCGCTGCCTCAAATGGATCGAACGACCCAGATCTCTAGCGGCGCTTCGGGTTCGACGCCCATAAAAGCTTTAGCATTAGGACTCCACACTGACCGTTCGAATTGAGCACGGAAGACGAAGCGTCCCGTCACTTCATAATTAATGAGGACTAACGCGCTTACGTCACCCTAGCTGGCAAGCATTTGGGTCCGTGGGCAGACGTGTGACACAAATTCGCCTGCGCTTGATCTTTGCTTACAGCATAAATTCGCCTACGCTTGAGCTTTGCTTACAACATAAACCCGTCAGTGCTTGAGTTTCGCTTGCAGCGCAAACTCGCCAAAACTTGTGTTTCGCTTGCAGCGCAAACTCGCCAAAACTTGAGTTTCGCATACAGCTCAAACTCGCCAGAATTCGAGTTTCGTTGGCTGTGCAAAACTCACCACCAGCCTAAGTCTCGCTTATAACATGAACCCGTCAGTTCGCCTATAGCGTAAACTCACCCGGGCCCGAGCTTTGCCTGTGGCATGAAATCGCCGGTAATTGAGTCTACCCGTCACATGAAAAGAGTATGTACACAACAATAAAGTGCAAGCTTCATTAGATGCTTCTAGACAGTACATTTGAACAAAGTTATGATACTACAACCAAGAGAGTCATAGCATTACATTCGAGAAGCTAAACACGAAACAGAACATCTTGAATCTACTCCTTTCCTACGGGTTTATTCTAAGAGTTTGAAAGATGCAAGATTGGCTTTGACTGTAGCAATCTTCTCCGCATGCATGGTGCGAGCTTTGTCCTCTGCCTTCTGTGGGACCCGTGCCTCGAAAGAAGTGTTAGCAGCGGCATCCTCCTAAAGCAACAGTGGAAGATTACACCTCTCTCTGGCGAGATCGCCTTCCACCGTCTCGCAATGAATGCGTAGGCCTGTCAAGACTGATTCCCCCTCTGCATGCGGAATCATACCTAAAATGATCGAAGAAGCGACAGACTCCATGTCAGATTGCAATAGGTGGTGTCGAAGATCCAGATGATCAATAAGGGCCCCTTTGTTTTCTATGTCTCGCCTTCCGCACTCCTGTTGCCACACGGCACGATGGCGGACTGGAGCCAGGAATAGCTTCACTTCGGACTCCAAATCCGTATGTCGCAAATCCTCCAATTTTGATAGGAGTAGTTCTAGATCGATGAGTCTCGTCGAGTAGCGTAGGGCGAGCCTAAAGTCACCCTGGCAATGGAGGCGGGCCGCACGGTCTGAGAGGGACTGCTTTAGCTCCGCGAAAGTACCACGATCCTGATCAACGAGCGAGATCACTCGTTTCACAGTGTTCTCCAACTCCTCTAACTGGGCTAGAACAGAGTCCGAGGGTTTAGGCTCCAGATCACAGTCAGGCGAGGGAACCGAAAGAGAGGCATCACTCCTCGCCCTCTTCATATCAGACGCCTTCGCTCGTGGTGCCATCCTGAACAAGAAGGAGACAATCAGCACAGTGCCCCCTCTGACAAGAAAAGAGGGCAATGTATAACGTACGGTCTAAGTGCGTGTTTGGCATCCAACGGTCCAGATTGGGCGGTGGAAAGGAAGATCATCCATTACACCGCCTTTAATGCGAGACGACGTGCCAACATCAGTCCAGCGGGCGGGCACTCGAGACCGCGATCAGACACATGGTTACCCCCGAATCAGCATTAATTTCTTCTTCAGCTTGATTTGATTGTGGTCAGAATTTGCCTATGGCTAAAATTCGCATGCGGCTTGAGTTCGCCTGTAGTTAGAATTCACCAGCGGTTTGAACTCGCCTGTGTTTAGAATCCGGCTGTAGTTTGAATTCGCGTACAGTTAAAGGCCCACCTGCAACGGCCTCACAAAGAAAGATAAAAGATGAAAGAGAAAGGCAACAGCTTCTAGGAGGGGTACGTGCACAAATACATTTGGGAAACCAAAAGAGCATAACATTCATCCAGTCTTAAGATAGTACATTTGAACAAAGTTATGACTTCACAATCAAACAAATCATAACATATCGTCAAAAGAAAAACGAAGCAAAATGTCTTAACACGGTTTTAGACTTGAGAGCCTTGTCCAACAAACTAAAGGATGTAAGCTCTGCTTTAACCACGGCTACCCTTCTCGCGTGGTCCTCCCGGGCTTTGTCTTCAGCCTCTTTCCGAGCCCGATCTTCAAAGCTTGACTTGGCGACAACGTCTTCCTGCGCAATGTTTGGAGGCTTCGAGTTTCCTCCTCAGCAGTCTTGCTGACCTTTACACCTCAGATTGAAGCCCCCTCAGAGTCACCTCCGCCTTCTCCAGCTCGACCCTCAGGCGGGATACGGTGGAAGTGGCGTCGCCTATTCGCTCTTCCAGTGAGCGCTGCCTAGAGCAGACTTCTTGCTCCCAGGCCTCCCAATGCCTAGCATTAGACAAGAAGGGCTCCACATCAGCTTCCGGACCCTCTCGTAGCAAGGTCTCCAGACTCATCAGGCGTGACTCCAGAAAAGGGACCCTCTGCACACAACGTGTGGCTAGCCGGCGTTCGCCTAGCTGCCTGAGATCGGCCACATGATCCAGGAGGGACTGTTTGAAGTCATCGTAGGTCCCCATGCTAAGACTGACAAGGAAAATTACCTGCTTCACAGCATTCTCAAATTCCTCAGCGTGAGCCTGTATAGAGAAAGAATCTAAGGAGATAGGCTCTTGACCCGGAGAGAGCACCGGGATGGGTGAAACCTCGAGACAAGGTTCGGCTTCGGACGGTGGAATAGGGTTTGAGGCGAAAGAAGTCACGATTCCCTCAGATTCGTCGTCAGAAATCAAGATGGGCTCGGCCGCACGCTTTTCAGTAGTCAGCGCTTCTTCCTGAACTACACAACATGACAGAAACACAACGAGGAGTTAAAGGCGAGAGATATCGACTTGACTTGCGACCCTCTAATCGAACTGCGCAAAAACTTGGACAAAAAGGTACCTTCGGCGACAGCAGCCTCGGTGGCACCCGAAGAGGACACCTCCTTTCTTTTTTCAGAAGCAACTCTCTTCACCTTCGACGCCATTCCGAGTGCAATGAGAGGAAACGTGAGTTTTCTCCGGAGAAGACAACAAGAAAGCTGCGACCTCCCTTAACGAGGAGGAGGAGCGTTAAATACTCATAGCCTAGATGGTTATCCGCCATTTGATCGAACCGTCTGAAACCGAACAGTTGGAAAGTAAGGCCGAACGGTTTGGGATCCTGCGTGAACAGTCGAGATCCGGCAGTTTCTAGACATGATCTCTCACTAATGGCCCATATCAGGCATAGAGAATGAAGAGGACCATTACGCCGTCTTTAATATGAAACAACGTACCCACATCGTCTTAACTGACGAGCGTGTTGACGCGTAAATTAACATGTGGGCCACTAAGGGCGGACCCCGCTCGCGAGCCGAATTCATCGTTTGAACTCATATGGTTCAAGCTCATCTGATGGTTGAGCCGATCAGGCTCACACACCACTCTGGAAATCGAGCCAGTCCTAATTTCACCTACAGATGGAATTCGCCTGCAGATAGAATAAGCCTGCAACTGAAATCCGCCAACAGCTGGAATCCGCCCGCAGCTAGGATGCCCCTGCAGCCAAACTCTGACTAGTGCGGATCCGTGTTGAACAATGACAAAAAAAAAGAGAAAAGGTGGGGCGCACACAAGGGAAATAATGACTAGGAACAAAAAGATAATTCCATTCATTAAAAGAGATTCGAATACAACGGCGGAATCAAAAGCAAATTACAAATCTCTCAACCGCGACTCCACTTCACGAATCTCCTCAACACTCTTGAGCTTGAGCCTCCTTAAAATATCTCTACGAAGATCCTCCACGGAGAGTGAAACCAAGTCTTGGACGATGTTCCTGACCTCCTTGAGGGCTCGGTCTTTCTCCTTAATGGAACCGACGATCAGTTGCTGTCGAGACTCTAACTCCTCCAACTCCCCCATCAGATGTTCGCGAGCCCTCTCCTGATTGACTAGCGAGGCTTGCGCGTTAACAATGATTTGCTTAGTCTTCGCTATCTCCAAAGACAAGCGAGAGAGGCGGGAGTCAGCCTTTTGTTGCTCTAGGCTCACTCGTTCGTTCTCGGTCTTGACACACTCCAACTCTTCCGTCAACCGCGCCTCCAATGACATTGTCTCATCCAGTTGGTGATCACGCTCCTCCAATGCTGCTTGAACCTCGCCGGATGCAAGACGAACGATCTCGGAGTTCGTCGCGCAAAGGGTAAGTAGTTGTCGAATAGCCCGTTCTACCTCTTCCAAACGCTTGAAGTACGGATTAGCCGCGGTGGCACCAAGCTTCTTGATCAAGAAAGCCATGTCATAATCAAGGTCCTCCTTGAACTCCTCAAAAGGGCAGCTCTCTTCCAATGCGAGCTTGATGCAGTCAGCGAGAGTGTCTTGGAAGTTAGCAAGGGTTCGAGCCACCTTTCTTTTGCACGAACGCTTCAAAGGAGAGAGGGTGGCCTTATCTGTCATGGACGTTACAACCAAAGCCGCGATCGAGGGGCTAGTAGTCATGACGG
>NC_033800.1:91797699-91799462 GCF_001876935.1 Asparagus officinalis
AAGCGCTAGCCGGCGTCACTGGAATATCGGCCGCAATGCCGATGGTCACCAAGGATGAGGAAGTGGTTACCAGCTAAGTAGGTGTCTCCACTTGGGTCAGAGACTCCTGTACCAATGCTCTATCCTCGACCAATGCCTCCTCAGAAATAGGGGTTTCCCCTTGTTGGTCTGACACCTCTTCATGAGCCGACACCTCCTCCTCGCTCGATATCACCTCATGAATCGAGGCGTCATCGTTCGCCTCTGATTCACCCATCTCCCTAGTCGATTGACCCGCCCAAGAGGGAAGACCCTCCTTACCAACAACTTTATGGGATGGGTCAGCTGCGAGTATAAGAGGATGAGAGGATCCCTATTGGCAGTTCAGTATGGGTGGATCAACAACGCTAGATCCTACTCTTACCTGAGCCACCAAGCCCCTCTTCGTCTCCACCTCCCTCCTCTTCGTCAGAAGGAATAGAGATTACTCTCTCAATGGTACCTACATTAAGTCGACACAAATGTTAGGTGATGCGGATTCGACCTTACGCCCAAGGGCACAGTGTTAAAAATTACCTTCTGGTACGGTTGTGGAGGTCATCGAAACCCCCGGTTGTAGCCTCACACCAGATTGTGGAGGAGCATCCTCCGAAGTTGTCGGGACTGTCCCCAATGCGGCGAAGGGAGTAGGTAAAATACCCCCAGTCATAGGAGGTGTCACTCCAGAAATGATCACCTGAGTGGCATCACCCCGACCTTCCACAGCTCCGATAGCCTCGACCGTCTCTTCGTGACAGACTTTCTTGACCGCCTCCATCCTGGAACTTTTGGCTGTAGTCTCCCACTATTGTTTAGAGAGAAGCGAACTACTCGGAGATAGGAGGGCATCCCTATCCGTCCAGTATCATGCACCGGGCCTGTTCTAGACGTTCACCTGCCCGGACTAGCCCATCAGATTCTCTCTGCCCACCGGTGGGATCCAGCGAAGGGACAGGGGACGGAGATTGAACCTCAAGTGCCCCAAATTTACCTAAACCTATATCAAAGCCCTCGGTGTCTTCAGTGGGATCTTCCGAGAACCACTCTATAGCAGTTTGGCGGCCCTTCTACCTCGAGGGACGAGGAGCTCCCCTCGGGCGATGCCCGCGTTCCATCAGATAGGAACTCTGGAACCAAAAGCCCTCAGGATTAGCGCTAGCGCCCTGATACCACTGGCAGTATATGAGCATATGGTGTAGATCATGATCCTTTGTAGGTAGTTCAAAATGAGCGTAGGTGCCGCCAGCGTGAGTCCAGAATCATCCCTAAGCACCATCCACTAACCCTCCTTCGAAATATAAGTAGGGGTTGATGTTTCCCACGTACAGTTGGTCATACCCAAACTGGCGGGCAAATCTGCAAGGAATGTATGGCTCGAGCTAACACACAGAGCTTGTTCGCAGGATATGATACCCCAGTCGAATATTCACCAACCATTGAAAAGTGCCATAGGAGAGAACGGTGTGATGGTCCACTGTCGATACATCGCTAAGAGACTCGCCATACCCTCCTCCACTGAAGTAGGGGAAGAAACGGTGGAATTTGTAATGGCCAAAGTGGGATAGCATCTTCCTCGTATCGGGGATGTCTTTACACTTCCACAAGCATCTCTCCAGGTGCTGGACGAATGGAACAAACTTTTCCCCTTGGAGAGTAGCTGGGGCACTCATCAAGCACTCGCAATGGTAGACAAACCACGCCATCAAGTAAGTGTAGGGCAGCCCCACTCTAGGGTTAGGAGTCCT
>NC_033800.1:91799484-91815216 GCF_001876935.1 Asparagus officinalis
GCATGAACGGATCAACAACGCTAGATCCTACTCTTACCTGAGCCACCAAGCCCCTCTTCGTCTCCACCTCCCTCCTCTTCGTCAGAAGGAATAGAGATTACTCTCTCAATGGTACCTACATTAAGTCGACACAAATGTTAGGTGATGCGGATTCGACCTTACGCCCAAGGGCACAGTGTTAAAAATTACCTTCTGGTACGGTTGTGGAGGTCATCGAAACCCCCGGTTGTAGCCTCACACCAGATTGTGGAGGAGCATCCTCCGAAGTTGTCGGGACTGTCCCCAATGCGGCGAAGGGAGTAGGTAAAATACCCCCAGTCATAGGAGGTGTCACTCCAGAAATGATCACCTGAGTGGCATCACCCCGACCTTCCACAGCTCCGATAGCCTCGACCGTCTCTTCGTGACAGACTTTCTTGACCGCCTCCATCCTGGAACTTTTGGCTGTAGTCTCCCACTATTGTTTAGAGAGAAGCGAACTACTCGGAGATAGGAGGGCATCCCTATCCGTCCAGTATCATGCACCGGGCCTGTTCTAGACGTTCACCTGCCCGGACTAGCCCATCAGATTCTCTCTGCCCACCGGTGGGATCCAGCGAAGGGACAGGGGACGGAGATTGAACCTCAAGTGCCCCAAATTTACCTAAACCTATATCAAAGCCCTCGGTGTCTTCAGTGGGATCTTCCGAGAACCACTCTATAGCAGTTTGGCGGCCCTTCTACCTCGAGGGACGAGGAGCTCCCCTCGGGCGATGCCCGCGTTCCATCAGATAGGAACTCTGGAACCAAAAGCCCTCAGGATTAGCGCTAGCGCCCTGATACCACTGGCAGTATATGAGCATATGGTGTAGATCATGATCCTTTGTAGGTAGTTCAAAATGAGCGTAGGTGCCGCCAGCGTGAGTCCAGAATCATCCCTAAGCACCATCCACTAACCCTCCTTCGAAATATAAGTAGGGGTTGATGTTTCCCACGTACAGTTGGTCATACCCAAACTGGCGGGCAAATCTGCAAGGAATGTATGGCTCGAGCTAACACACAGAGCTTGTTCGCAGGATATGATACCCCAGTCGAATATTCACCAACCATTGAAAAGTGCCATAGGAGAGAACGGTGTGATGGTCCACTGTCGATACATCGCTAAGAGACTCGCCATACCCTCCTCCACTGAAGTAGGGGAAGAAACGGTGGAATTTGTAATGGCCAAAGTGGGATAGCATCTTCCTCGTATCGGGGATGTCTTTACACTTCCACAAGCATCTCTCCAGGTGCTGGACGAATGGAACAAACTTTTCCCCTTGGAGAGTAGCTGGGGCACTCATCAAGCACTCGCAATGGTAGACAAACCACACCATCAAGTAAGTGTAGGGCAGCCCCACTCTAGGGTTAGGAGTCCTGATGACTTCACCTTCCCCTTTGTTGACACTCGACACATGACAAAATTGGACCGTCAATGTGTAGAGTCCCCAATGGATACATGCCACCATCACCGACACCAACGCGTAGAACTTCCCGTGGGCTAAGCGAACTGCAGGGTACACGACCTCCATCGGAAGCGCCTCAAAAGGAATGAGTTGGTACCACACACCTCTTTAGCCACAACATGAGGTACCCCACGAGCAGGGCCTTTCTAGATATAGGGGACTTGGCCTGGTGGTGGAATGAGTGGAAAACCGTTCCGAATATGAATCCACCCTCGTCATGCTCGAGACTCATGGTAGCTCCCCTTTTGGCTATCCTCCTTTCCACTTCGGCCTAGTCACACTCGCCCAGCGGCAGAGTAGGCCTTCCCTTGATATTATTCTCCGGGAATAAGTAGTCAACTCAGTTCTTATGGCAGATCCTCGGAGCCCTCTTCTTCTTGCCTTTGTGGTCTACTGCCCCCAAGGTATTGAGGCATATATGGTAGTGACAGAGCAATTCCCATAGAGTCTCAACCACCAAGGGGGAGAAGTTTGAAAGTTGGTCAATCTCATCTTGACCTGGGACGTACTCCTCGTAGGGGAAGCTTCCTAAGGGCAACCCTGACACGTCATACATCTCGTGAAGGGTCATGCCGAGTTCACCATTAGGGGTGAAGAACGTGCCTCTGTCCGCACAATACAGTTCCAAGATACTGTAGAACTGAGGAGCATTGATTTTCAGACCATGTCGAGTGGCCCGAATGTCTACGTATAGCTCTGAATCCATGAGATCAGAATTCTCAGCCAAGAAATAGTTAGTAATTTTAGACCATCAGGTGCTGCTATTAGGCACAGAGTAGATCCACCCCGGGGCTCTGAAGTCCTTTGGAGGGAATTTCCCCCCAGCCCTAAAGAAATGATGATGGAAGGTCTCCGTGACCGCAGTCGTCTCCCCGGCGGGCAACTCATTGAACAGCAGGCCAGGACGTAGAACGGTCACACGTTTGCTGGATCTGTCCACCCCGTACCCAGCCATGGAGCCTGTGAAGACACCGCAAGTCACCTCGTCTTGAGTTGGGGTCAAATCCCAGTTTATCATTCTTGGGACTGCAAGGGACCACAACTCAACAATTAAGAACCCTATCGGCATGCTGGGGAGGTAGTAGTGGACCCCGTCCACTACACGGAGCCACCTGCTCTCCCTGAGCAATAGAGCTTAAGGATCTGTCGGGGCATCACCAAACAAAAACTAAGGCTTTTTGAGCTCTGTCCTAGCCTTGTCTGTCAACACCACGTCAGTAGTCAACTCACACAACGTCAAATGGTGCCCGCCGGTGACTCTCTTGATCAGTCCATCTGACTTGTCGGCAGAAAACACGGGTACCGGATCTAGGAAAGGAAATCGGTGAGGCTTCGTATAGCCTGTACCTCCGACGAGACCGATAGCCACGCCCTTCGGAAGGGCTTCATCAGAAAAGGTCGCTGTAAGACAGAACCAAAGAATCAGGACAGAGTCCACCCTAGGGGCAAATCCGCCTATCAAACCAAAGCGGGCGAGGTCGCCAGACAAATATAAATCCACTTACCAAAAAGTGAAATTCACTTGACAAAGATGAGATCTGCCTACATAGATCGAATTCGTCTTTACCAAACAAAGGTCGAACTCACCTATCAAGAACGAATTCACATTCACCCGATAAAGGCTGACTTCGCCTATAAAGGCAGAAGTCACCTTCTACACATAAATGCAGAATCCGCCTGAAAAAGGACATTTTTTTAATCCAAATTGGGGAAACTCCCAAAAAATGGCGGAGTCCACGGAGGAAGACGAGCAATGCTCGCCCTCCCGACTCCACACTGGCAATCAATGCAAAGTCGTCAGACAAACCTTTTGACTTACCTAAGTGTGTCTCAGGCACGTTGGCAATCGTACCAGCGACGATGCGATCAGAATAACATCCAGGACCTCCTCCCTTTAGAACGCATTTCTTGGATTTCGACGCTATGACTGGAAGTTGGGGACGAAGTGGGAATTTCTTTCTCTCTAGAAAATTTTCACGCGAGCAGAAGTTCCTGAGCACGGTAGCTCTCAAAAGAGGGGAACAAAGCCTATTTAAAGGCGGAAATGCTTGCGTGGCCACGATCGCTCTCAAGAGGTGGAGCATTGGCGGTTAAGAGACATGGCCACGATCGAAATCAACGGCCCAGATTACTCTCAATAGTTCGTTCTCTTTTGAGATTACAAAAAAAAACGTCGAGACAGGAAACGGGTCGGCCAAAACCCGGGACCCGAACCGAAATCACCGACTGAACCTAATGGCTGAATTCGAAAACCACGGCCACGATTCATCATCAAGCAAGGTGCACGAAGCTGACGTCACATTGTCAGATTGTAATTAATGCGACCTGACGGACCCACGCCGCCTTAACTGGAAAGCATGAAGCTTCATCGGCGAACACGTGGCTAATATCCCACCATATCAAATTCCATCTGAAGGAAGGGTTTCGCCTAACCCTACAATTTCAAATTTCACTTGCGAAACTGAATTTCACCTGAATGATTCGTTCGCCATCGAAAATGAATATCGGGTAGTGCGACTCGTCCAGAATTTCAAACCGCCGATGGAATGGCCTCGCTTAAACCCACACCTCAAACGACTAAGGGTTAGAGTAGAAATCTTAGCATTAAGCCTAAGAGAAAGCACTCGACAACTCATCATACTGAGGGAAATAGTATGGCTAGCCCGATTCAAACGGTAATCGGTAAAGGCAAGTCAAACACGTTGATAGCTGAGGGTTTGCTAAAAATCCTAAAGGGGGCTAAATTTGCCCTAACCCGCCCAGGACTTCTTTATTCAAAGTATTCCAGACCACACATAAGTTGGTTAAGGTCTGAAAACTTTGAAGGGGGGTCTTGTAAACAGTAAAAATTACCTTTGTAGAGTTACGTGAAATTCACCTGCGAGTCGGAGTCGCCCACACAAATTGAGGGTGGGACTCACCCATGGGCTTGACTTACTAGAGCGAACCCAAACCGCGCGGTTGCCAAATTCGCTCACATTTGTTGATCATAGATTTGCCTGTATGATCGACTCGCCCGCACGAGTCAAGATCATCCAGATTCGTCTGTATGATCGACTCGCTCGCACGAGTCAAGATCATCCAGATTCGCCTGTTTACTCGACTTGCCCACACGGGTCAAGATCATCCAGATGACTAAAATTCACCTGTCTACTCAACTCGCCCGTATGAGTCGAGAGTCGAATTCGCCTACAAACAGTGTACTCAATAGCCGCTACGCTACGTACAGGGATGGGCCATCCTACTTCCCACGACGTGAAGGGAGGGAGCACAGTACTCCAAGCCCATCAAGTAGCCGCTCATAGTATGAGCGACCAGTCAAATCCATGCAGTCGCCAAGTCCGCCTGCATGCTCATGGTTGAAGCTCACCTCGCCTGCACGAGTCAAGAGCTGGATCCGCCCACGATCGACAAGCTCGCCGAGCTAGTACCTGGCAGCCGTAATATCATGTTCCGCCCACGATCGACAAGCTCGCCGAGCTAGTACCTGGCAGCCGTAATATCATGTACAAGGATGAGCTTTTCAACTCCTCACGATGTGAAGCGAAGGAGTACAGTTCTCCGAGCCCATCAAGCAACCGCTCATGGTACAAGCCAAAGGCATGATTACTCTCCCAAAAGTACATGTTCATATCCCATGATTCAAGGAGTGGCCATGCCGTCTCTCCTCTATTTAAGAACTTCTTCCGGCCACAGAGAAGGGGTTCAGTGGTTCGGTTAGCGTTTTCAGCTCAGTAGTTGAATTCGTTCGTAGTCAATTGATTAAACCAATCAATCGGCTGAACCACTAGCTCTCGACTCTTGACTGAGTTGACGACAAGCTCTTTGCATAATCTTTGCACTGTAGCATCTTCTCCTAGTTTCAGGCTGTGATCGCCATCAAACTCGGAGACTCGAACTCTACTGACCTGAGCTCCTACTGCGTACCGAAGCTCGCAAGCAACCTCGGTCGGATCGTCCAAGGGAAGTAGACTCGGTACGAGAATCGAGCGAGGCGTCCTATAGCTACCGAAAGTCCCCACGTTTAAACAAGGAGGGCATTCCCTCCGCTTCTATTGTAATTTCGATTCATTAGTTTGTAATAAGCTATTCTTATCAATACAAACGAAATCCCTGTTTCGGGAGATCAAAATTTACACCTACAATTCTACATATTTTATTCAGTCCATGTGTTGGACAATTATTATGTGTAGTCCATGTGTTGGACATTCATCATATTCAGTCCATGTGTTGGACATTCATTATATTTAGTCCATTTGTTGGACATTCATCATTCAGTCCATGTGTTAGACAATTTATATATGCAGTCATATGTTGGGCATCCACTACACCTAGTATTAGTCCATGTGTTGGACACCTGTTTAAACCTTGAATATGACACTTAGACTTACATAAGCTGAATATGACACTTATGTGGGTTTTGACATGACATGGTATTTGAGTTCTGAGATGGGTTAGTCTTCTTTATATTATTGTTCCTGTTTTAGATATTGGGTTTGGTATTTCGGGATTTATAATTTGAGATATAAGGTATATACATGAGGGTTTCCTTGTTTGGATTATTTCGCTCGACGTACCTATGCTCCTGTTGTAATTTCCTAAA
Organism: Asparagus officinalis; assembly: GCF_001876935.1. Classification (NCBI taxonomy): domain Eukaryota; kingdom Viridiplantae; phylum Streptophyta; class Magnoliopsida; order Asparagales; family Asparagaceae; genus Asparagus; species Asparagus officinalis. The sequence goes on from NC_033800.1 coordinate 91,805,572, forward strand.
TACTAAAATCCTCTTATTATTAGGATCAATGATTTCATGTATATATGTATTAACTGTATTTTCTATATGCAACGAGCCCTCTCCCTTGGGGTTGGTTGTGATGTTGCTCACTAGCGCTTTGACGCTCGTTGTCCCCTCCCATTTTAGGTAACGAGCTAGGTGCACGGAGAGTCGCAGGTTAATGGCGATACTTATTAGCGTCCATCTTTTATTTGTAGTTTTATTTTATTTATGGAGTTCCACTGTAGATAATTTGTTTAGACATTTGAGAGTTATGTTTTAGAAGTTGTAAAGGCTGTGTGTCTTATTTCCTTTTATCAGATATTCTGTATTTAAGACTTGTTGAGACCTCCAGACTTGTTATTTCAGAGATTCACTTTATATTTTTGTATGTTATAATGGTGAAACATGTTATTGCACGGTGTGGTGCATGGCAGGTTTGACATTCCTGGTTTCACCCCGGACTGCAGCCTTGTGTGAACCCAGGGGCGTCACAATTAGTATCAGAGCTCTAGTTCCAGTATCCTTAGGATAATCCTGTGTCGAGTCGTGGAGCAAGAATAGAGTTTCTTAGGATTCATTTATAGAGTCCGCTAAGGATTTCCTAGTAAGAGTGAGGACGATATATGCGTATATCTTAAAATTTTGAGAATATTTTTTTTATGATAACTATTTTGTGTAAATTTAAGTATTTGTGTGAATACTAAATGTTGTGAAAATTGTATTGTGATACATTATATATATATATATATGTCAATTTTGACTCATGAACTCTTATTTCTTATTATCAAAGATGGCAGGATGTGGTAGACCTCATACTCGGAGAGCTGGACAGGTAGAGTCATAGCATGCTCCACCTGAGCCACAACAAGCTCAACTTGAGCCACAGCAGGCACCCCAGTACCTAGTAGATGTCATGGGTCCCATTATAGCTAGAATGATAGAAATTAAGGAGCTTGTGGCGAATCATATCATGCCACCACCACCACCGGTAGCTCAGCCACAGGGGATACCAGCCGTTCCCATCAGAGAGATTCCCAGAAATCACACCTTGTAGCTATTCCACCAGCAATCCCATATAGAGCCACAGAGCAGGAGGCTTGGCTCCGTATGGTAGAAAGGTACCATAAGATGAGGGCACCGGAGTTCCAGGGGTCATCAGACCCTCTTGTAGCCCATATGTGGAAGGAGGATGTGAGTAATGTACTTGACATACTCAATGTGGACTCAGTTCAGAAGCAAAGACTGGCATCTTACAGTCTGAAGGGAGACGCCGGGAGATGGTACCGACTCCAGTTTACTCCAAAGCATAGGATGACCCTCACACGGGAGGATTTTATATATTTCTTTGACGGATAGTACATTTCTTCTGCAGCACGGACTGGGAAGGAGCTTGAGTTATCCCGATTGACTTAGGGGGATATGACAGTAGCTAACTTTGAGAGCAAGTTTATGGAGTTGCTGCACTTCACGGGTATGTGGCAGACAAGAGAGCGTCAGGCTCAGATGTTTCTAGCAGGGCTTCACCCCAATCTTCATCGATACCTTATCTTGAGGAAGTTTTATTCGGTATGAGAGGTAGCTGAGGCCGCCACTTCACAGGAAATTGAGATGACCATGTTTCAGAAAGACAAGGAAGGGAAAGCTACGACAGGACAGATTGGGGATAAGGGTAAGAACAAGAGACATTTTTCTAGACCTCAGCAGTAGCATCAGGGCCCTCATAAGAATGGACCCCAGCAGGATCAGAGAGCATATCAGCAGCGCAAGTTTTAGGGGGTTTGCTATAACTATCACAAGGTTGTACACAAGGCATCGGAGTGCCGCAGTGCACCAACAGGAGCTCAGCATGGAAAGGGTCTAAATCAGCAACAGCAGTGATTTCAGGACAGAGGTCAGGGCTAGCAGATGAGGCTTGAGGCACCGCCAGCAGCTCAGAAGATTAAGAGATAGGTTCGTGCAGTTCAGAAGGTTCCTCAGGGGCAGATAGTCCCGTATTCTCCGGCACCAATAGTAGAGCAGTCTTTAGCCATAGGCAGAGTGCATGCAGTAGTTACGCGTGATCATGGAGCTAGCGGACCCGTAGTAGAGGGTATGTTCCTTGTGAATTCTTTTCCTGCCCGTATTCTCTTTGATTCTGGAGCTTCGTATTCCTTCATTTCGTATGCTTTTATGTCTAGACTCCATCTCATAGCTCAGCCTCTAGACACCCTTTATTAGTTTGCACCCCTTTAGGTAAGGTATCGCTTCTAGAGAGCGTTTGTAGGAGGTGTACCGTTAGTTTAGATTAGTCAAAGTTTGTTATCGATTTGATAGTGCTGCATATGTCCGAGTTTGATAGTGCTGCATATGTCCGAGTTTAGCTGGTTTGATGACAATCAATTTGAGAGCGTCCGATGGTTTCGAGATAATTGTAGCCACCTCTCAGGGCAACCATTTTGCGGAGTCGTTTCTAGCGCACATCAAGGAGGTGATGCGACGGGATCAGAGTATTGAATTATTGGAGACTAGAGTTGTCTTAGAGTATCAGGATGTCTTTCAGGACATACCTCTGTTACCTCCTATGAGAGAGGTTAAGTTTTATATTAAGTTACAGCCAAGCACAACCGCGATATCCCACACACCCTATCACATGACACCAGCTGAGATGAGGGAGCTTCAGACCCAGTTGGACGAGTTATTAGCTCAGGGTTTTATTCATCGGAGTCAGTCTTCATAGGGAGTGCCGATTCTCTTCGTGAAGAAGAAGGATGGCAGTACGCGTTTGTATATTGATTATAGAGAGTTGAACAAGGTCACTATCCAGAATAGGTACCCATTACCTAGGATTGAAGACTTATTCGACCAGTTGCAAGGAGCACAGTATTTCTGAAAGATTGGTCTTCGTTCAAGTTATCATCAGTTGCAGGTTCGGGAGATGGATATTCCCAAGACCGCTTTTCTGACTCGATATGGATCTTTCGAGTTCATGGTTATGCTATTTGGGATAACCAATGCACCCGCGGTATTCATGGATTTGATGAATCGGGTTTTTTGTCCCTTCTTGGACCAGTTTGTGATTGTTTTTATCGATGACATCCTCATTTATTCGAGATCAGAGGCAGACCATGAGCAGCATCTACGGTAAGTTTTGCAGACCCTTCGAGAGCATCAGTTATATGCCAAGTTCAGCAAGTGTGAATTTTGGCTTTCAGAAGTTAGACTTCTCGGCCACGTTATCAGTAAAGAGGGCATAGCAGTAGATCCGGCTAAGGTTACAGCAGTTCTTGATTAGAAACCGCCGAAGGTGGTGACAGAGATTCGTAGCTTTTTGGGTTTAGCCGGCTATTACAGGAAGTTCATCCAGGACTTCTCGAAGATTTTGACGCTGCTTACACGCCTTACGAAGAAGGGCGTATAGTTTATTTGGAGCATGAAGTGCTAGAAGGCCTTTGATACCTTGAAGACTAAGCTGACTACAGCGCTAGTTTTGACTATTTTGAGCAGTGATAGGACATTTATGGTCTACACAGATGCATCATTAGCAGGTTTAGGAGGCATCTTGATGCAGACTTAGAGGGTGGTAGCATATATCTCACGATAGTTAAGGGTACATGAGCAGAACTATCCCACTCATGACTTAGAGTTAGCAACAGTGTTATTTGCACTGAAGTCATGGAGACACTACTTGTATGGAGTGCAGTTTATGTTGTTCACAGACCATCAGAGTCTGAAGTATCTTTTCTCTCAGAAGGAGCTCAACCAGAGACAGAAGAGGTGGATTGAGTTTATCAAGGATTATGAGTTCGCGATTCAGTATCATCTGGGGAAGGCGAACGTCGTAGCAGATGCTTTAAGCAGGAAGCATCGACATCGGGTTTCGGCTTTGAGATGCTCATTGTATCGAGATCTTAGCAGATGCTTTAAGCAGGAAGCATCGACATCGGGTTTCGGCTTTGAGATGCTCATTGTATCGAGATCTTCTTACTCTTAGCCAGTTTGATTTTAGATGCTCATTGTATCGAGATCTTCTTACTCTTAGCCAGTTTGATTTTAGACCCGAGATTTGTGGAACCAATCCATTTTTAGGAGTTGTGTCAATGCAGTCATCTTGGAGTATCAGAGTTGTCAGAGATCAGCTGGAAGACTCTTGGATTCAAATCCGAAAGGAGAAGATTACCAAAGAGCCTAAGGCTGATTAGACCATTGGAGCAGATGGAGGTCTACGAATGAAGGGTAGGCTGGTTATGCCATCTAGTGTCGAGCTGAAGAGGGAGTTATTTGATGAAGCACATCGTACTTGGTACACAGTACATCCAGGGACCACTAAGATGTACAAGGACCTGAAGAGACACTTCTGGTGGAGTGGTATGTGTAGAGAGATTACAGAGTATGTGGCTAAGTGTTTTACCTATTAGCAGGTGAAGGCAGAACATCAGAGGCCGAAAGGAAGGGGAATATTTCTATGGACTTCATTGTAGGGTTGCCGAAGTCGAGGAAGGGGAATGATTCTATTTGGGTGATAGTGGACCGGTTGATGAAGTCAGTACATTTCGTTCCAGTGAAGACTACATACACAGTTGAGACGTATGCGAGGATATTTGTTCAGGAGATAGTTTGACTTCATGGAGTTCTGGACATGATTGTATCGGATCGAGGTTAAATGTTCACTTCACACTTCTGGAGGAGTTTCCAAGATTCTTTTGGCAGCAGACTATCATACAGTAGTGTATTCCTCCCACGGACGGATGGTCAGACAGAGAGAGTAAATCAGGTGTTAGAAGACATGTTGTGGGCTTGTGTCATTGACTTTTAGGGTAGCTGGGAGGATCATATTCTACTAATAGAGTTCGCTTATAACAATAGTTATCAAGCGACAATTGGTATGGCCCCGTACGAAGCATTGTACGGGAGACCTTGTAGATCACCGATATGTTAGGCAGAACTAGAGGATAGCTTGATGCTTAGGCCAGGGCTTGTGAGGCAGACCACTAAAAAGGTAGCATTGATCAGAGAGCAAATTCTAGCCGTTTAGAGTCAGCAAAAGAGCTATGCAGATAAGAGACGAAGACCTTTGGAGTTTCAGGTTAGAGATTCAGTTATGCTGAAGGTATTGCCCATGAAAAGCGTTCAACGATTTGAAAGGCAGGAAAAGCTTGCACCGAGGTATATTGGGCCTTTCCAGATTTGGAGCGCATTGGAGCCGTGTCATACAAACTAGATCTTCCAGCATCGATGTCTAGTATACATAATGTATTTCATGTTTCTATGCTCAAGAAGCACTTACTTGATGAGGAGCAACAACGAGTGTTGGTTGCATCAGAGATTGAGATTCAGGATTATTTGACTACTATTGAGATTCCAGTTGGTATACTTACCAGAGAGGACAAGAGACTTAGAAACAAGGTAATTCCTTTGGTGAAAGTTCAGTGGAACCAAAGAGGCGTTGAGGAGATTTCTTAGGAGCGCAAAGAGGACATGCGTCACGACTACCCACACATGTTTGAATAGGTAAATTAAATTTTTGTATGACTTATATATGACTTATGGATTACATGTATGGTGATGTTTATACTTAATACTAAAATGAGAGTATTAACACTTAACTCCTAAATACTCGGAACACATGGTATATATATGAGGAGTTCCTTGTTTGGATTTTTCGCTCAATGTACTTATTCCATTTAGTTAGGGGTTAAGTGGGGATATTTACATTTTAGATGGTTAAGTGTAGACATCGAGGATGATTCCTAGGAGCGTGAAGATGTTATACAACGTGACTACCTGCACCTATTGAGGAAGTGGATTGATTTATGTGTGTGATTATTTGTATAGTTATATTTAGATTTAACGCTAGAATGAGGATATTTTTGCTTAATTCCTAATCTTTTAGAACATATGGTATATATATGTGGGGTTCCTTGTTAGGATTTTTTGCCCGACGTACTAGTTTCATTTGATTAAGGGTTGAGTGGGAATATAGTTCTTCTGGATTGTTAAGTATAAATATCCTTATATGCTTATCAAGAGTTTAATATTATGAGAGGTGTATATGCAGGTTGGATTTCACCCTCGACAAGCTTTCTAATACTATCTTTCAGTTAAGTTTGATTTCTGAATTTCGAGGATGAAATTCTTTTATGGGGGAAGAATGTAAAACCCTAAAAAATTTGAATATTTTATGATGAATAATTATAAATATGTTATATATTTATAAATAACATATTATGATGTTTGAGTATGCTAGGAATTGATTTGAGATCAATTCAATGTGTATATATAAGAGCAAATGCACAAATCATGCTTGATATATAAATCTAAAAATTTATGACTAGTGGAGAGATTTTGTATTTTATACACTGATACATTATGAATATGGAAAAACTTAAAAGACCAAATTTGAAGGTATCTTCAGCATATTTCCAACAAATCTTTAATCACCTTACTCCGAGGTCGGATACGAAAGTTACAGCCAAAATACCGAAGAGTATGTTTCTAGTCAGACTAGGTTTTCCAGTTTCGGGTTTCGGGTTTTGGGCTGTAGTTTTTTGGGTTTGTTGTCATATATATACATGTTTAAATATGAAAACACCTCTTTTCTCCTATGTTCCAAACCCTAGCAGCCCATTTTCCCCTCTCTCAAATCCTAGTTCTTTTCTTTGGCGATTTTGAGGGATTTCGGAGGATTTTTCAGCGGGTTTTGTGCAGTGTGTCGGTTGTAAATTTGATTTTCCGAAAACAGGGAGTTTCGTTTGTATTGATAAGAAAACTTATTACAAACTAATAATCAAATGTTTACAACAGAAGCAGAGGGAATGCCCTCTTTGTTTAGTGTGGGGACTTTAGGTGGCTATAGGATGCTTCGCTCGATGCTCGTGTCGAGTCTGCTTCCCTTGGACCGTTCGATCGAGGTTGCTGGAGAGCTTCAGTACACAGTAGAAGCTCGAGTCGATAGAGTTCGGGTTTGCTTAGTTCGTCGGCGATCGGAGCTCAGAACTAGGCAGTGGTGCTGTAATGCAAGGATTATGCGAACAGCTTGGTCTCAACTGCTTTTCTCCAAGTTTTTCGACCTCCCTCAAAGTTTGCCGGAAGAGGCTTTTAAATAGAAGAAGGACAGCTTGACTGCTCCTTGAATTATGAGATGTGACCATACATTGTTCGGAGATATCTTGCTGCTCCTTCGTACGACCAGTGGTCATTCGAAGAGTTGCGCTCTGCATCACGTTACGTAGGAGTGGGAAAGCCCCTCCTCGTATGCGTGACAACGGCTGTCGGATGCTTGCGTGGATCTGACCAACCATCGAGCGCCGGTAGCTCTCACCCTTTGCTTGGACAACTGAGGTGAGTCGCATTTATGAGAGTGCAGGCTGCTTTGGCATCTGTCTGCTCACTTGTACTGTGGACGGCTATTCGGCAAGCCTGGAGTGCCGTGACTTCTCTCTTCAGTTCAAGAGAGGCGGGAAAGCATGTTCCTGGCACTCGAGTGGGTTTGGACAGCTCGCCGAATGCTGGTGGATTCATCTCCTGACTCAGACAGCCAAGGTGAGTTGCATTTATGAATGCTCAGCTCGACTCGACACTGCTATTCCCAGTTGATTCTGGCTCGTGCAGGCGAGTTGATCATTCAGGTGAATTTCCTGCAAGCTCGCAGAGGTATTTTTTACCATCCACAAGACCCCCTTCAAAGTTTTCAGACCTAAACCGGCTTACGTGTGGTCTGGAATACTTTGAATGAAGAAGTTTTTTGCGAAGTAAGCGCACTTGGTTTCTTTTAGGATTTTTAGCAAACCCTCAGCTATCAACGGGTTTGATGTGCCTTTACCGATTACCGTTTGAATCGGGCTAGCCATACTATTCCCCTCAGTATGATGAGTTGTCGAGTAGTTTCTCTTAGACTTGATGCTAAGATTTCTACTCTCAACCTCAGCCGTTCGAGGCGTGGTTTTAAGCGAGATCATATTTTTGGCGTTTTTAAAGCTTGGGACAAGTCGTGTTATTTGTCGTTCGTCTCCAAGAATGAATGATCCATTCAGGCGAAGTTAGGTTTTGCAGGAAAAATTCTGTTCGACTTGCGGATTTGGGTCGAATTTTCGCAGGTGGGACCTTTCTTTTAGGGCGAAACTCGGTTCGGTGTGGGTGAGCCACGCATCCGCTGGTGGGCTTCGTGCTTTCCAGCTAAGACAGCATGGTTCTGTCACGTCGCGCTCTGACGCCAGCTTCGTGCTCCCCGTTTGAATCGTGGCCGTGGTTTTTGAACCCAACCTTCAGATACAATCGTCGATTTCGGTTCCAGTTCGGGGTGTTTTGATCGACCCGTTTCCCGCCTCGACGTGGCAATTCGAAATGTCGGGTACAATTTGGGCCGTCGATTTTGATCGTGGTCACGTCTCTCGCCCGCTAGTATTTTGCTTTTTGAGGGCGATCGTGGCCACGTTGGCAACTCCTCCTTTAAATAGGCTGTTCACTTTCTTTGAGAGTTACCGTGCTCAGGAAAATCTCAAAAATTTTCTAGGAAGAGAGAGTTCCCGCGTAATCCCCCCAATGCCGCCGAGATCTAAGAAGTGCGCTCCGAAAGGAGGAGGCACTCGGCGCTATTCCGACCGCCTTGCCGCCGGCGCACCCGCCCGCATACCTGAGACGCACTTGGGTAAGTCTAGAGGCTCGTCTGACGACCTTGCGTGGGTTGCCGACGTCGGGTTGGGAGGATGAGCCTCGTTTATCTTCCCTAGATTTGGTCATCTTTGGCAGCTTCCCCGACTTAGGCCAAAGCCGGCCCCTTTTTGGGCGGATTTTGTATTCACTCATAGGGGACGATTTCTGCCTTTACAGGCGAAATTGACTTTTGTTGGGTGGAGGCGAATTTGTTCTTGATAGGCGAGTTCGACCTCTTCTCTGGTAAAAGGGGAGCGTTGTTTTCGCTTTCCGACAAGCGAATTCGCCCGTTTTTACTGGATTGGCGGATTTATCCTTAGGGCGGATCCTATCCTAACTCTTGGGTTTTTTTTCTTGCAGTGACCTTTTCTGACGAAGCCCTTCCGAAGGGCGTGGCCATCGGTCTCGCCGGAGGCACAGGCTATACGGCGCCTCCTCGATTTCCTTCTTTGGATCCGATGCCCTCATTCGCTGCTGATAAGCCCTACAGCTTGATGAAGAGGGTTACGGACGGTCATCATTTGACATTACGTGAGTTGACGACCGATGCGACGCTGACAGATGATGCCAGGACGGAGCTGTTGAAGCCTCAGTTCTTCTTCGGCGATGTTATGACTGATCCTTCCGTCCTGCTACTCAAGGAGAGCAGGTGGTTCCGCACAGTGGAAGGGACTCACTATTACCTCCCCAGCATGCCGAGGGGGTTCTCGATCGTCGAGCTACGGTCTCTCGCGGTTCCCCGAGTGATGAACTGGGATTTGACCCCAACTCAGGACGGGTCACTTGTGGCATCTTTACAGGCTCCACGGCTGGGTATGGAGTGGAGAGTTCTTGTAAGCGCGTGACGGGTCTGCGCCCTGGCCTACCGTCCAACGAGCCGCCGGCAGGAGAGACGACGGCGGTCGCAGAGACGTTCCGCCATCGCTTCTTCCGAGTTGGCGGGAGATTTCCCCCAAAAGACTTCAGAGCCCCGGGGTGGGTATATTCTGCGCCCGGCAGCGACACTTGGTGGTC
>NC_033800.1:91818980-91819368 GCF_001876935.1 Asparagus officinalis
GCGACCCTCGGTTGCTTGATCGAACTTGACGCATGTAGGCGAGTTAAGTACAGTGGCGACGTCCAACAGCTGTAAGGATTTGACTAGCCACTGGTACTATGAGCGGCCACTTGATGGGCTTGGAGTACTGTGCTCCTTCCCTTCACGTCGCGGGAAGTGGGGAGGCCCATCCCTATACGTAGTATAGCGGCTGCAAAGTACTCTGGCGAGTTTGGCGAATTTGTTGTTTATGGGCAAGTTCGACTCTTGACTCGTGCAGGCGAGTCAATTCAGCGGGCGGATTTACGATCAACCGATGTAGGCGAATGTGGTGCTCACGTGGCCTTGGTTCGTGCAAGCGAGCTCAACCTTTGGGTGAGCCAAATTTCTAAGCTGCGCTGGCGGTTCG
>NC_033800.1:91819411-91856911 GCF_001876935.1 Asparagus officinalis
TAGCAAACCCTCAGCTATCAACGGGTTTGATGAGCATTTACCGATTACCATTTGAATCGGGCTAGCCATACTATTATTAGGATTTTTAGCAAACCCTCAGCTATCAACGGGTTTGATGTGCCTTTACCGATTACCATTTGAATCGGGCTAGCCATACTATTCCCCTCAGTATGATGAGTTGTCAAGTAGTTTCTCTTAGACTTAATGCTAAGACTTCTGCTCTAACCTTTAGCTGTTTGAGGCGTGGGTTCGAGTTAATCATAACTGTCAGGTTGTAGTTTGGTTGTATCGTAACGACTTTGATTAAACAACCATTACCCATGAGTGTGTCTAGAGGGTGCGTCTGTGGGCTGCATCGTTCGATAGGTCGGATCGTGTAGGCGAGACTATTCTATCGATGGTTCGAAACTTTAGATAAGCCAGACCACTCGAGATTTGCCTTCAGAGGTGAACCAGGCCCAACAAACGAGCTGTTCGGGTGAAGCCCGTTTGCGAGACGAACTAGACATTTGCAGGCAAATTTCGCTTCACGGGTGAAATTTGAAGATCTGGAGGGCGAGCTCGACATCTGTTCGCAGGTGAAATTCTTTCATCAGGCAAAATTCGAATTGGCAGAAGGTGAGCTACGTGTTCGTTAGCAAAGCCTTGTGCTTCGTGCTTTCCGGAAATGTCGGGTACAATTTGGGCCGTCGATTTCGATCGTGGTCACGTCTCTCGTCCGCCAGTATTTTGCTTTTTGAGGGCGATCGTGGCCACGTTGGCAACTCCTCCTTTAAATAGGCTGTTCCCTTTCTTTGAGAGTTACCGTGCTCAGGAAAATCTCAAAAATTTTCTAGGAAGAGAGAGTTCTCGCTTAATCCCCCCAATGCCGCCAAGATCTAAGAAGTGCGCTCCGAAAGGAGGAGGCCCCGGGCGCTATTCCGACCGCCTTGCCGCCGGCGCACCCGCCCGCATACTTGAGACGCACTTGGGTAAGTCTAGAGGCTCGTCTGACGACCTTGCGTGGGTTGCCGACGTCGGGTTGGGAGGATGAGCCTCGTTTATCTTCCCTAGATTTGGTCATCTTTGGCAGCTTCCCCGACTTAGGCCAAAGCCGGCCCCTTTTTGGGCGGATTTTGTATTCACTCATAGGGGACGATTTCTGCCTTTACAGGCGAAATTGACTTTTGTTGGGTGGAGGCGAATTTGTTCTTGATAGGCGAGTTCGACCTCTTCTCTGGTAAAAGGGGAGCGTTGTTTTCGCTTTCCGACAAGCGAATTCGCCCGTTTTTACTGGATTGGCGGATTTATCCTTAGGGCGGATCCTATCCTAACTCTTGGGTTTTTTTTCTTGCAGTGACCTTTTCTGACGAAGCCCTTCCGAAGGGCGTGGCCATCGTCTCGCCGGAGGCACAGGCTATACGGCGCCTCCTCTATTTCCTTCTTTGGATCCGATGCCCTCATTCGCTGCTGATAAGCCCTACAGCTTGATGAAGAGGGTTACGGACGGTCATCATTTGACATTACGTGAGTTGACGACCGATGCGACACTGACAGATGATGCCAGGACGGAGCTGTCGAAGCCTCAGTTCTTCTTCGGCGATGCTATGACTGATCCTTCCGTCCTGCTACTCAAGGAGAGCAGGTGGTTCCGCACAGTGAAAGGGACTCACTATTACCTCCCCAGCATGCCGAGGGGGTTCTCGATCGTCGAGCTACGGTCTCTCGCGGTTCCCCGAGTGATGAACTGGGATTTGACCCCAACTCAGGACGGGTCACTTGTGGCATCTTTACAGGCTCCACGGCTGGGTATGGAGTGGAGAGTTCTTGTAAGCGCGTGACGGGTCTGCGCCCTGGCCTACCGTCCAACGAGCCGCCGGCAGGAGAGACGACGGCGGTCGCAGAGACGTTCCGCCATCGCTTCTTCCGAGTTGGCGGGAGATTTCCCCTAAAAGACTTCAGAGCCTCGGGGTGGGTATATTCTGCACCCGGCAGCGACACTTGGTGGTCCAAGATCACTGACTACGTCCTGGCTGAGAATTCTGACCTTAAGAATTCGGAGCTGTATGTGGCCATTCAAGCCACTCGACATGGTTTGAGGATTAATGCTTCTCAGTTCCACAGTATCTTGGAACTGTATTGTGCGGAAAGTGGCACATTCTTCACCCCCAACGGCGAACTTGGCATAACCCACCATGAGATGTATGACGTGTCAGGGCTGCCTCTGGGAGATTTTCCCTACGAAGAGTACGTCCCAGGCCAAGAGGAGATTGACCAGCTTTCCGACTGTTCCCCCTAGGTAGTGGAAACTCTGTGGGAGTTGCTCTGCCATTACCACATCTGCCTCAGTGCTTTAGGGGCTGCGGATCACAAGGGGAAGAAGAAGAGGACTCCGGGGATTAGCCACAAGAATTAGGCTGACTACCTGTTCCCGGGGAACGATGTCAAAGCGAAGCCTGCTCTTCCTCTAGGCGAGTGTGACCAGGCTAAGGTGGAAAGGAGGATGGCCGAAGAGGAAGCCACAGTAGTTCTTGAACGTGACGAGGGCGGATTCAAACCCGGAACGATCCTCCACTCGTTTCACCACTAGGCCAAGTCTCCTATATCTGGGAAGACCTTGCTTGCAGGGTATCTCATGTTGTGGCTAAAGAGGTGCGTAATCCCCACTCACTCTTTTGAGGCTATTCCCGTAGAGGTCGTGTATCCTGCGATTTGTTTAGCCCATGGGAAGTCCTATTCCCTGGTATCGGCGATGATAGCGTGTATCCACCGGGGGCTCCGCACCTTGTCGGCCCAATTCTGTCGCGTGTCGACTATCGATGAGGGGGACGGAGAGGTCATCAGGACTCCTAATCCTAGGGTGGGGCTGCCATACACCTACTTGATGGCGTGGTTTGTATACCACTGTGAATGTTTGATGAGTGCTCCCGCGACTCTTCAAGGAGACAGGTTAGTTCCATTCCTTGAGCGTTTGGAGAGGTGCTCTTGGAAGTGTAGAGACATTCCCGATGCGAGGAAGATGCTCTCCTACTTTGTCCACTACAATTTTCGTCGCTTCTTCCCCTACTTCAGCGGAGGAAGATACGGTGAGTCTCTTAGGGATGCGCCGACGGCAGACCATGACACGGCTCTTTCTTGTGGCGTTTTCCGATGGTTGGTAAACATTCGGCCGGGGTATTACATCCTACGCATAGGTTCTATGTGCTACCTCGAGCCGTATATCCCTTGCAGGTTAACCCGCACAGGTTCTGTGTGCTACCTAGAGCCTGCTTCCCCCGAGTCCTTGCCCTGGCAGGCTCGCGTCGAAGAGTTTGAGAATGCTGTGAGACAGGTGATTTCCCTCGTCAACCTTGGCCTGAGCAGCTTTGACGGCTTCAGGCAATCCCTACTGGATCGCGTGGTCGACTTTCGGCGATCGGGCGAAAACCGGCTCGCTACCCGTTGCATGCAGGAGCTCCTTCTTTTGGAGTCGCACATGATAAGTCTAGAGACATTACTACGGGGAGGTCCGGAAGCCGACATGGAGTCTTGCCTGGTTCATGTCAGGCGTCAGGAAGCCTGGGAACAGGAGGTCCGTTCTAAAGAAATAACGGATTTGGAGTCCATCATCAACTTCTGGGTGGGTCAACAACATTCGCTGGAGGAGCAAATTATTGACCTCAATCGCACTATAGCTCGCCTGAGGGCCTAATTAGGATAGGTGAAGGCGAGCTTGAAGGGGCTCCAGTCTGACGTTGTAAAGGTCGGTAAGAATGCTGAGGCAGAAACTCGAAGCCTCCAAGCCTTGCGCCAAAAGGATGCTGCTGCTAGGTTGAGCCGCGAAGACCGGATTCGGAAGGCGGCTGAAGACAAAGCTCGGGAGGATCATGCGAGAAGAGTGGCGATGGCCAAAGAAGAGCTCTCCACTTTTAGCGTGTTCGACTGAGATTTTGGATTTGTGACTGCGTTAAGACATTTTGCTTATGACTTATTTGTTTATGAAGCCATAACTTTGTTCAAATGTATTGTCCTAAAAACTAGGTGCATGTTTTTCTTCTTGAACTTAATATTATGACTTTCGTAGTTGCAAAAATCATATCTTTGTTCAAATGTACTATCTAGAAGCATCTAATGAAGTTCGTGCCTCCTTGTTACGCATGCCTCCTTTCGGTATGTCGTCGTTCGGTGTTTTGTTTGCATAGCCGACGGTGACTTAACATTGCAGGCGAAATTCCTCGAACAGTGGTGAGTTTACACTACAGGCAGGTTCGAGTGATCGCGAATTAGTACCGCAAACCTCCTTCTGGAACGCTGGTGAGTGCCTACTGAAAGTGAAGCTAGCTTGAGTTCGCTGGAAGGCTAACTTCGACTGTTGGCGAACTCGGGCTACCGGCGAAACTCGTGTGGTGGTGAGTTTGTCTGTAGGCGAGACTCGATCGTGGTGAATCTTACTCAAGGGCTAAACTCAACTGCTGCCGAGAAGGCCAAGCTCAATTGACGGTGCGTTTACTCTGCAGGCGAACCCGCATGATGGTGAGTTTGAGTCGAAGGCCAAACTCGATTGATGGTGAATTTACGCTGCAAGCGAAACCCGTATAATGGTGAGTTTACACGACCGATGAAACTTTAGAGGTGTCGAATTCGTCCCACAGTTAGAGATCTAACCGTGGGAGAAATTTCTACCACGCGTCTGTCTGCGGGCCTAAGTGCTTTCCAGCTAAGGCTCTGCGGGCGCATTAACGCTCATTAATGGCGAAGCGATAGAACGCTTCGCCTCCTAGGCTCAATCCGATCGGTCGGTTTGGAGTCCCGAGAGGAATGGCCTTTATTGGCGTTGAGCTCGAAGCGTCATAGGACATCTGGACCGCTCGATCTTTTGAGGGGACAGATCATGACCGTCGAATTTTTCGGCTATATACATAGAACGTACTTGCCATCTTTCCAGCAAAGTTCTCTTCCTTCCGACTCCGACCGCAGCATTTCCGAGGGTGTTGGGTCTTCTGCCACCGTCGTCGACGTTGGTGCTCCGCCTGCTTCTCCTGTGAGTTTGGTCCAGGGGTCTTCTGCCCCAGACCCTACGGCTCACCCTGCATTCGAGGCTCTCCAGAAATTGGAGGGCTTGGTGCACGACATCGGCATCTCGGTCGGCGTAGGTGATGGGAGGTATTACGATGCGCTCCCCCTCGTGGAGTCAGGTCTGAAGGCGGTCCGCCACGAGGGTGGCGTCTTGCTTGCACGGCGGTGTAAGCAGGAGCTTGAGCACATGGAGGGGTTGATGTACCGCCTCGAGGAGCTAGCGTACGACGATGACCGCCAGGAGCAGGTGAGACGTATCCCGGCGAAGGAGGCCGAGCTCAGGAGCCTGCGCAAGCAGTGTAAGGTGGTGCAGGCCCGGATGGATGCTTATCTGGACGCTACTTTCTTCAAAGACGCCGGGTCCCTTCGTGGCGAGGCGATGCTGCTGGAACTTGAGCAGGAGTACAGGGCCATCTGCCGTGCTGCTGAGGAGGTGGATCGCTCACTTCAGCTCCTCCGTCAGGAGGAAGAGGAAGGCGAAGCCGCTCTTGCCAAGATGCGGCAGAAGCAGGCAGAGGCGGTGAAGGCGGCGGTCAAAGCCGAGGTCGCTGCCTTCAGCCTGTTGAAGCTCCTGTAGCGCCGATCTCTGCTCTTCCCTTCTCTTTTTTTTTTAAATTTTGTTGGTAACTTAGTTGATGCCGTGTGCTTCATGACTAAACTAAAAACTCATGTAAATTTTGGCCTGTAATGGCTTTTTTTTTGCTTTGCTTATCTCTGCTTCGCATGCACAGTTTTCTTTTTCTTTTTTTTCTTTTTTGTCTGCACTGTTTGGTACTTGAGTTGAACTTGGCGAGCCTCTGACTATTTTGTTTTGGACTTAGTCATTTTAGGCTCTTGTTCTGCACTCTGTTGCTCACAGCGTGGGATCGAGTTAACTCCGATCTTCGCGTTGTAGCTCAGATGGGATCGAGAGAGCAACACTTGGCTTGCAGCGAAGGATAATCGTTTGCTCATGCGGCCAACTGAAGAGCCCAACTGCGATTCGCCACTCGGCGAGTTATCGCCTGGGGAACTAACAGGCAGGTCGTCTACCGAATAGCCTTCGACAATTGTCATCGTTTGGGAATGCGACAATTGATTGTGGTAGGAGCCATCGCGTGGTAGACTACTACCCATCAGTTATCTTAAGGGAATGTTAGAATATCTGGAATAGGTCAAATAGTTTAGGGACGTAGGAGTGTGACTATTGACAGAAGTAATAGCACGTCGCGTGGTAGGCTATTACTTAGGCTGTGCTATTCGTAGGAATAACGGTGCCAATCATCAGAGGTGATCTTTAACCTGATGGGGTCTTGTCGTGATTGGAGCAACTGTGGGGACCTACCATTCTTCGGAAGAGGATTGGTAAGTGGATTTTGCCAGAGGTTTAATGTTAACGTGACAGGGGTTGTCGTGATTGGAACGACTTTGAGGACCCACCATCCTTTAGAAGAGGATTGGTAAGTTGATTTTGTCAGAGGTTTAATGTTAACGTGACAGGGACTGTTGTGATTAGAACGACTTTGAGGACCCACCATCCTTTAGAAGAGGATTGGCGGGGGACTGTGGCTCTGGTCCTAACTATCTGAAGGTTTGACCAAGTTGGCGTTTGATGCCGCCCACCTGAGATGCTAATCTCGCCTGTTTTGAGTGGTTCGCCAAGATAGGAAGCCTAGCTCAAGAAGTAGATTTTGCCTAGACTGATAGGCTTGCTTGATATGAGTGATTCACCTGATCTGAGTGATTCGCCTGATCTGAACGATTCGCCTAATCTGAATGATTCGCCTGTACTGAGCGGTTTGCCTGTACTGAGCGGTTTGCTTGTACTGGTACCCTGGCTCAAGAAACGGAAGTGCAGGAACAGTTTTACCTCTTATACCAGTTGGAGGGCTTGAGGGCCAGTTTAAACTCATGCACTCGTGGGAGTTAATGAAGAAGAACTAAGGGTAGTACTTCTTCAGATACTTGCCATTGATGGGCATCATGATCTTATCGCCATTCGGCTTGACGAGGAAATAGGCGCCGTTCGAGTAGACTGTCTCTACTACGAACGGTCCTTCCCATTTGGATTAGAATTTCCCCTTCTTCTTGGAAGTGAGGATCATCGGTTGGCGAACGGACAGTACCAGTTCTCCTTCCTTGAAGGCTCGGCGTCTGACTTTCTTGTCAAAATTCTTGGCCATTCGAGCTTGATAAAACTCAATGTGCTGTTGAGCTTCCAGCTGTTTGTCGTCTAACGCTTCGAGTTCTGCGAGTCGCAGTTGGTGATTTTCCTCGGCCGTCATCCCTGTTGCTAAGGCGACGTGGAGGGATGGAATTTGAATCTCTAATGGCAATACGGCTTCACAGCCGTATACCAATGAGTAGGGCGTGGTGCCAGTCGGTGTGCGAACCGTCGTGCAATATGCCCACAAGCTCTCGCCTAGCTTTTCGTTCCAATCGCGTTTGCTAGAGGAAGTCAGCTTGGTCAATATCTTGATGATCGTTTTGTTGAAGGCTTTGGCCAAACCATTCGCTGAAGGGTTGTAGGCCGTGGAAGAGAGGTTCTGTATTCGGAATTTGTCACAGAACCTGGTGAATGCATGGCTAACGAATTGCGTGCCGTTGTCATGAATAATACGCCGGGGTACGCCGTATCGGTATATGACATGATGCTTGATGAATTTGATCATGTCATTAGTCTTGACCTCTCTTAAGGGGATGGCTTCGGCCCACTTAGAGAAGTAATCGGTGATCGCGAGGATGAAGCGATGACCTTTCGCCGATGGTGGAGATATTGGCCCGACTATGTCCATCCCCCATGCTTCGAAGGGCCAAGACGCCCTCGTCGGATGCAGATCCTCAGGAGGCTGGTGCATGTAGTTGGCGTGGATTTGGCATTCATAGCATCGCTTCGCATAAGCGACTGCGTCAGTAACCATCCCAGGCCAAAAGTAGCCTATCCTCCACAGACGATCCCAAAGTTTGGGTCCAGGCTGATGAGCCCCGTACGCACCATCATGGGCTTCGCGTAGGGCCTCTTGCGCCTCTGTCTTTGAAAGACAGTGAAGCAATAAGCCGTCGTAAGACCTCCGATACAGCGTTTTAGTGGTTGAATCGTAGTAGAACCGTGAGGCACGCCGTCGGATAGACTCTTGTTCCTTCGCGTCTTCGGGCAACATGCCGTATAGGACGTAATCGATGATCGGGAGACGCCAGTCTTCCTGATCAGGCTGATCTGGTGTTTGATGGGTGGTGTTCGCCTCTGGGACGTCTTTTAGTCGAAAGAGTTTTCGGCTGGCGACTGTGACCCATTGGGTCGTTCCCAAAGGCTGGGCCAAGTTAGCCGCCAACGAAGCGAGAGCATCTGCATGCGTGTTCCTGGAATGGAGCACGTGCTCAATGCGGAAACTCTCGAGTGACTCCACTAGTCTGATAGCCGCTTTGTGGAGCGGGATGAGATCATCGTTCCTGACTTCATACTCGCCGGTCATTTGCTTAACGATGAGTTGGGAATCGCCGTAAGCCTCCAGATGCTTGATCCCTAACTCTCTGGCCAACTCGAGCCCTATAAGCAACGCGTTGTACTCAGCCACGTTGTTGGTGCACGGTTCCGTCAAGGAAAAGGCCAGGGGTAACACGTGGCCATGCGGAGAGGTGAGGACCACCCCCACTCCTGCAGCGATAGAGCCGCTCGCGCCTGCACGAGACGCGTCATCGAAGAACATCTGCCAGACCTCTGGTGACGAAGTCACATTGGCTTCGGGAGGTTCATCTGGCAGATCTTCAAATAGATCGGTCTTCGACCCCAGCGGGTGACTAGCCATGAGATCGCAGATGGCCTGTCCCTTGACTGATTTTTATGGCATGAAGTGAATGTCGTATTGAGAGAGCAGAAGTGCCCACCTGGCCAGGTGCTAGTTTAACGTTGCAGGTTGTGTCATGAAGACCCGAATGGGGTTCATCCGGGAAATGACATGGACCGTTTGGCCAACCAAGTAGTGCCGCATCTTTTGGATGGCGAACACCAAGGCTAGGCATTCCTTCTCGACCATTAGGTATCGCTGTTCGGCACCCTGCAAGGTTCTGCTCAGGTAGTAAATGCCTTGCTCGTGGCCTGCATCGTCGTTTTGTGCCAGGAGGGCACCTAGAGAATGTTCCATGGCCCGTATATATATGAAGAACGGCCTTCCTGAGATTGGCGCCGCAAGGACAGGTGGGTTTGAGAGATAAGACTTGATCTCTTCAAAGGCCTTTTGGCATGGCTCGTCCCACACGAAGGAAGTACCTTTCTTCATCAGCTTAGAGAAGGGTTGACATTTGCCTGAAAGATTTGAGATGAACCTTCGGATGTAAGCCAATCGTCCCTAAAGGCCTCTTAGCTCTTTAAGACTTCGGGGCGGTTGAAGCTCTTGAATAGCTCGCACCTTGTCTGGATCAATCCGGATTCCTTTCGTCATGACGATGAAACCGAGGAATTTACCGCTAGACATCCCCAAGAATGACTTAGTAGGATTCATCTTGAGTTGATGAGCCCTCATGAACTCAAACATGCATAGTCGGAATCCTCGTTGACGTAAAAACACAGCTCTGACGAGGAAGAGGAGTAACCTAAGCCTCTCCGAGTCCTGTTGAAGTAATTTGAGGGTTTCCCTTTGGGTACGTAGGCGGGTCGGATGACTGTTCTGCGCCCTCGGCCGTAATTTAGGCCCTCCAAACAAGTGAGGTCATACCCCATGTCGCTCATCATGCGTTTCGCAACTTGACTGTATTGCGAAAACTGGGGTGCTGGGTCTTCGTCCTCAGATTCATCCCATAGCATGTGTAGGTGATGATCGATTCGACCAAAAATAATATCTTTTCGATAATTATTTCGGGCCGGCACGACGAACACAGCTTGTGATGACCTGATCGGTTGCGTCTTGGCGACGTATGACGAGCACACCGGCAAGTGTAAGGGTAGAGTGTCGACCATAGGTTATTGGGTGCATCATCCTCAGATGTGGAGCAAGACGACCAATAAGCAAAGTCGGATTTCTCATTTATGATAATTTCTTCCGCCTGAACAGTGTTGGTTACATGGTGACTCTCGTAACCGATTACAATTGACTCGAAGTCATTCAGAATTAAGCTGTCGCCATACTCAGGCTCGCTGTCCGCTTCGTTGCCACTCTCCAGTTCTTTTGCTGGTGGCTCGTCGGGGTCCTGGTACAGCAGAGAATCCGTGAAGTAGTTTTCGACGCCTTTAAAAGGTTGCTTGTCGGCCACTACTGTCTTTACTCGCTCGTAGTCGTCCACGTACTTCAAGCACTGGTGCAGTGTGGACGGAACTATTTGGTTGCCATGAATCCATGGACGTCCCAAGAGTATGTTGTAAGAAGGTTCGGTGTCGATGACATAGCATGTCACCTCCGTCTTCATGTTGCCTATCCGACATTTCAGGCAGATTTTGCCGAGTGGCCGAGTCCCCGTGGCGTTAAAGCCGAAGATGGTAGTCGTCGTCGAGGCGAGGCTTTTTGGCGGTATCCCTAAGTGTTTGATCAACTTTAGGGGCACGATGCTCAGCGCCGAACCTGGGTCGACCTGAATCCGATCTACTTTCGATGAACCGACGTATCCTGTGAAGTACAGCGGCCAATCATGGGATGTGCTCTTGATGAGCATGTCCTCGGGGGTGAAAGTGATGCACGAGACCCGTCTCTTAGAGACTTGGCAACAATTTGCGCATTCTTGTTCTGCCCCTGTTTCTTTCGAGAAATGGGTAGAGAATGCCTCTGAGTCGGCCAACGTCTCTTGTAGGGCCTCCCGGGTAGATCTGGATAACCGGAGGAGGTCGTACATGGTGATTCGCACGGGGATGCTTTTCAGTTGCGCGAGCACGTTGAACCGGAAAGGCTGGCGGCTTGTACTTGGTCCGTCTGGATTGGGAGGGGTTGCTGCGGCTGGCCTCGCGGAAGGTCCTGCCGGGTTCTCCGCCCTCGCGGGATACTCTTTCATGAATTCCTTCCCTGCTCTCGTGGCGAAGACGTTGGTGTCCTCTTCAGAGTCGGTCAGGGTAGTCATCGCCGCGTTATCTCTACCTAGGATGGCAAAGACCACGTTGCAGTGTTTCCCCGTAGTCTCCTTAGAAGGCCGTGTAGTCCATTGCTCATCATTGAGGAGGTCTGGATGGACCCACATCACCTGCCCCGATGGCAGAGTCTGTTGGACCAAACCCTTTCCCCGCTGGTTGTGAGGATCGTCATTAGTGATTTTCAAGACCGCCTTGGGGATAGGAATTACCCCCGCTAGAGCTTGAACCTCTGGGAGATCTGTCCCAAAGCTCAAAGTGATCATGTTCGTAGTCACTTGCTTTTGGACTTTCTCTTTCTTCAACACCCCCGCGTCATAGAGAGCCTGGAGTTTGTCCTTGAGGATGTAACACTTGGTTGTGTGATGGCCAAGGAATCTGTGATATGCACAGTAACTTGGGTCACCGGTTTTGTCCACCTCCTCAGGCTTCGCGGCTTCTGGTAACTTAATTCGCCCACTCTTGAGTAGAGTGTCGAATGTCGCCACTACCTGATCCTCTTTGAAATCGTATTGCTGCTGGGGGCGTGGTTCAAATTGCCTGGGTTTCGGCTTTTGAGCGGCCTTCGGCGCCGGGACGGAGTCGACTGCCATGATCTATTTTCCACTCGACCGAGGGGGATTCTTTGCGCGGCTGGTTCTGCAGCTCCCTTCTTGGACTGCGGCTCCTCGGCCTCCAGCCTCTTGATCATGTTTTCGACTTGCTCGCCCTGGCGAACAAGCTCCTTCCAAAGTCCGGGTCTCTACTGCCCCTATCTTAGACAAGATATGGATCGATAGGTTGTTGCGGCACATCTCAATCAGTGTCGACTCGGAAACTTGGTCCCAACAGTGGACTGATCGATTCCGAAATCTCTTCACGAAGTCATTGACCGACTCCGACTTCCGCTGCTTCTCAGCAAGGAGAGTGGCCATTGACACTTCCGTGTCGTCGTCGAAGAAGCGGGCGAGGAAGAGCTTTTCAACGTCGGCCCATGCCTTGATAGAGTCGGGTTCCAGTTTACGGAACCATTCAAAGGCCACCCCCTTGAGGGTACCTATGAATAGTCGAGTGAGAATGACGTCATTACCCGTAAGGAATCCGGTCTGCGCCATAAAGTAGTAGATGTGCTGCGAGGGCGATCCCTTGCCATCAAACTGTACCAAGCTGATTGGCTTGAACTTCGCTGGGTATGGGACCGTGTCCCATTCGATAGGGTAGGGACGTACCACCCCCAGCTTGTTCATGTTTTGCTGAAGCTTCAGCACGTTGAGCTGGTCCTGGAACTCGTCGAATCTCTTGTCACGGATGCTACCGGTATGCGACGTCCCCAATGACATCTTGGAAGAGTAATCGGATTGTTGATTACTGTTGTCTTCCGTTTCAGTCACCGGGCGATGGGGAGGTACCCACTCCTTGTCCCTAGTCTGCCGAGGTAAGGGACGCTGGGTCCTTTTCTTCTTCTTTTTCTTATTCAGCAGTTGCTCCATCATCTCTCTCAGAGAGTCGATGGTCACCTGCTATTCCTCTGGCTTTTGAGCCATTGTCTGCTCGGGGTTGAGTTCGGTCATGTGCACTCTCTCCAGCGCGTCTTGACTTGAGCACGAGGTCTGAGATGTGGTTGCTGCCGAATGAACCTCGTCTTCACCACAGGAGGGAAGTACCAGGGTGGAGTAATCAAACCCAATACTTACCCCCCTACGACTACGTGTTCGCTGGTATATGCCGTCTTGCCGGCGTTGAGTGAACCGAGCGTTAGGTCTCAGGACGGAGTCCGAGTCTAGCGAGTCGGAGAGCACCGCCTTCCCTTTATCCGTCATGTTAACTGTGGCGAATGAGAGCTCTAGGTCGTCGGCAGCGTGTCCTTTTTGGTGACGACGCCTTCGATGGAATGGACTTGGTTGAGAGGACTGCTGAGAAATTCTCTCAAATATCGAAGGTTTCACCGTTCCAACGCATTGGCAGTCGACGAGGACCGTATGGATGAGTCTCTCACAGTGGCACTGAGGATTCGCCTCCTATATAGTGCGTTTGTGAGTTAAGTATTCCCTGAGGTCTTTCGTGGGCGGTTGGTGACAACCCCCAGCCTCGGAAGGGTCGCTCGGGCGAGTGCACGAGAGATTTTTGGACGTGCTCTCTGGTGCACACGGGGTGGAATGCTTTGGTGCTGGAGTTGGGCGATCTCGCCCTGACCGGTGGGTTTTTGCGTTTGGGCGAACTCCAGTACGTAGGCGGGTCTCAACCCTTTGTTTGGACGAGCGGGTTCGCAATGTGTAGCCTATTTCCTTGCCTTTACGTTTATCTGCCAAAGGGTTATGGCGAGGCTCGCCAGCCTTCGAGGATTCGCCTACTCGGATAGGCTCGCTCGTTCGAGGTGATTTATTCCTATCAGGGATGTGACCTGAGAAGCGAAGTCCCCCCGAGCGGGTGGCCCTACCTTCCTCGATTGGCGCTCCTGACTTAGAGGGCCTTCCGAGGTCGGGCAGTTTGCCTTCTCGTCTAGCGTTTCTCGGGCCTGTACAATGATTCAGGCCATTGTGAGAAATGGAGGTTTGGACCTCCTGTCTGACGAGCGTTTTCCGTCACTGTTGGCTAGCTCTCCCAGCGAGGAGAGCATCACCATGGGCTGTGGCAGTGCAGTTTGTGCCGGAGTAAACCGACATTTCCTCCGAGACAGGTGTCTGCGGGGACCGCTTGGCGATCCATTTGGCATACCCTTATCCCTTGCGCTCGATCTCTGGCTTGGCCTTGATCGATTGCGAGGGAGAGGGTTCCCCCGACGAGACTCGGGTGGAACATTCAGGCGCGGAGGCTTTGACCGTTTGAGGTCGGCTTCGGCGCACGACTCTGTGGCGTTTGCGGGACGCATCGCCACCAGAGGATGAGGAAGACAAGTACTCTTCGTACTTGGCCTGGTCGAACTCAATCTCCAGGGACTCTACGGTCTCGCTCGATGCTCGTGTTGAGTCTGCTTCCCTTGGACCGTTCGATCGAGGTTGCTGGAGAGCTTCAGTACATAGTAGAAGCTCGAGTCGATAGAGTTCGGGTCTGCTTAGTTCGTCGGCGATCGGAGCTCAGAACTAGGCAGTGGTGCTGTAATGCAAGGATTATGCGAACAGCTTGGTCTCAACTACTTTTCTCCAAGTTTTTTGACCTCCCTCAATGTTTGCTGGAAGAGGCTTTTAAATGGAAGAAGGACAGCTTGACTGCTCCTTGAATTATGGGATGTGACCATACATTGTTCGGAGATATCCTGCTGCTCCTTCGTACCACCAGTGGTCATTCAAAGAGTTGTGCTCTGCATCACGTTACGTAGGAGTGGGAAAGCCCCTCCTCGTATACGTGACAACGGCTGTCGGATGCTTGCGTGGATCTGACCAACCACCGAGCGCCAGCGGCTCTCGCCCTTTGCTTGGACAACTGAGGTGAGTCGCATTTATGAGAGTGCAGGCTGCTTTGACATCTGTCTGCTCACTTGTACTATGGGTGGCTATTCGGTGGGCCTGGAGTGCCGTGCCTTCTCTCTTCAGGTCAAGAGAGGCGGGAAAACATGTTCCTAGCACTCGAGTGGGTTTGGACAGCTCGCCGAATGTTGGTGGATTCATCTCCTGACTCAGACAGCCGAGGTGAGTTGCATTTATGAATGCTCAGGTCGACTCGACACCTGTCCAGTCCTTCACACTGTGAGCGACCGCTTGACGGTCTTGGAGTACTGTGCCCTCTCTCTTCGGGTCGAGAGAGGAGGGAAAGCCCATCTCAGCACGTGGGGTAGCAGATATCTGGCCATATTGACGGCCTTGGGGTTTGTGGGCGGATTCGACTTTGGACTCGGGCAGGCGAGTTGTGTAAAAGGCGAAATTCTGCTATTCCTAGTTGATTCTGGCTCGTGCAGGCGAGTTGATCATTCAGGTGAATTTCCTGCAAGCTCGCAGAGGTATTTTTTACTGTCCACACAGTGCAACTAAGGGGATTGGTTCTCTTTCACGTGGTAGGAGTTTTTTAGCATCTGAGGTGAGTAACATCTCGCCCAACTCTGCACTCTTTTATTTTGCATATTTTATTAAGTTTTATTCGGATTTTTCGAGCCTAAAACGTATTTTTAGTGTACAAAAGATAGATCTTTATAACTTATGAAGTGAGAATACATTATCAAAATTTTCTAGTTGATTACAACAGTAACCTTGACAAATTTTAGATCTGAAATTTATTAATCATGAATTAAATCATAAGTTTTTTCTTTTAAAACGTTTAAACATGTGTATATAAATGTTAAGGGTTTCGACGATATATTTACATGCTAATATTTCGTTTCATGTTGTTTCATATATGTTGATATCAGTAATATTATGCTTGGAAAATAATGATGTCACTTCTAGATCTGTTTCGAAGTAGATAGAAACCTGTGAAGGGTTTCTGCCTGTTTCGGTTGATCGCCGGCACAGTTTGTGCATGTTTACTTTTGTTGTGTGCTTTAATTTGAATGAGGAGTTGCCTCGAATATTTGACATTATAAATTATTGTTTATTATGTATCTTCATATGTGAGATGGCTTGCGGACATGAGTTTAGATTTGCACAACGAGACACGTGTGAAATTAGTGTATATACATCCTTTTCATATATCTCATCGATATTCTACATATTTTATTCAGTCCATGTGTTGGGCAATTATTATATGCAGTCCATATGTTGGACATTCATCATATTCAGTCCATGTGTTGGACATTCATTATATTTAGTCCATGTGTTGGACATTCATCGTTTAGTCCATGTGTTGGACAATTTATATATGCAGTCCATGTGTTGGGCATTCACTACACCTAGTCTTAGTCCATGTGTTGGACACCTGTTTAAACCTTGAGTATGACACTTACACTTACATAGGCTGGACATGACACTTATGTGGGTTTTAACATGACATGGTATTTGATTTCTAAGATGGGTTAGTCTTCTTTATATTATTGTTCCTGTATTAGATCTTGGGTTTGGTATTTAGGGATTTACAATTTGAGATACAAGGTATATACATGAGGGTTTTCTTATTTGGATTATTTTGCTCGACATACCTATGCTCCTGTTGTAATTTCCTAAATACTAAAATCCTCTTGTTGTTAGGATCAATGATTTCATGTATATATGTATTAACTGTATTTTCTATATACAACGAGCCCTCTCCCTTGGGGTTGGTTATGATGTTGCTCGCTAGCGTTTTGACGCACGTTGTCCCCTCCCATTTTAGGTAACGAGCCAGGTGCACAGAGAGTCGCAGGTTTATGGCGATACTTATTAGTGTTCATCTTTCATTTGTAGTTTTATTTTATTTATGGAGTTCCACTGTAGACATTTTGTTTAGACATTTGAGAGTTATGTTCTAGAAGTTGTAAAGGCTGTGTGCCTTATTTCCTTTTATCAGTTATTTAAGAGATTCACTTTATATTTTTGTATGTTGGATGATGAAAAATCATTTTTATCTCTACAATTTCATCATATATCTCTTGTATGATCTTTTACTTGCTTTTGTACCTACACCTGTTGTTGACTCTACTAGAAAGATAGTAATTATGATGGTGAAACATGTTATTATATGGTGTGGTGCATGGCAGGTTTGATATTCCTGGTTTTACCTCGGACTACAACCTTGTGTGAACCCATGGGCGTCACATGCAGGAACTCTAAAAGAGCTTGCGAGTGATGAAAACTCTTTCCTTCTCTTGCTTAGAATGCTCAAATCTCTGTTCTATTCTTCTCAATAATGCTCTCCCCTCAGTGATGGTCCTAGGGGGTATTTATAGCCCCTAGGAACTATAAGTGAAGTCAGAAGTTAAAAAGTGTGACGCCCCTGGTTTCAACAAGGCTGTAGTCCAATGTAATACCAAGAATGTCAAACCAGCTATGCACTACACCATGCAATAGCATGTTTCACCATCACAATTACTATTTATCTAGTAGAATTAACAATAGGTATAGGTACAAAATAGGATAGAGAAAATATACAGAAGAAATACTAAACGATAGATATTCTAAAGAAATCATCACCACTAAAATAAATAGACAAATCTCTGAGAGAAATAACATCAGACTGAATACAAGTGTCTCGACATAGGAAATCAAATGAAATAACATTTGGGCACATCGCCTTTACAAAACTAGAATGATAATTCAAATGTTCATAAACACATCTACTGTGGAGTTCTGACATAAACTACTAACAATATAGATAAATAACTGCTAGAGCAATTCCATCAACCTACGGCTCTCCATTCACCTAGCTCGTTACCTGAAACGGGGGAAACAACGAGCGTCAAGCGCTAGCGAGTAACATCTCAATCAACCCTGGGGGAAAGGGCTAGAAGAAAGAAAAATAGTTGTTAATACATATAGATCTTCAATCATCTACTCCAAAATAAAATAGTGGTTTAATATTTAGAAATTTACAATACGGGCATAGGTACGTCTCCTGTTAGCTCAAATTGTAA
Organism: Asparagus officinalis; assembly: GCF_001876935.1. Taxonomy (NCBI): domain Eukaryota; kingdom Viridiplantae; phylum Streptophyta; class Magnoliopsida; order Asparagales; family Asparagaceae; genus Asparagus; species Asparagus officinalis. The sequence continues at coordinate 91,836,928 of NC_033800.1, forward strand.
ATAGCTAAATACCAAATCCCAAAAAACTACAACATAGAGGAATAAAGAAATATAGCTCCATCTCCAACCATAATATCAATGACCTGTTAGATGTCAAATACGTACCCAACTCGTGGACTGAAATAGGTAAATGTCCAATACATAAACTGCAAAAGCTTAAAGTCCAACACGAGGACTGTAATGGATTATAGTTCAACACGAGAACTTTAATGGATTATAGTCCAACACGAGGACTTTAATGGATTATAGTCCAACATGAGGACTTCAATGGATTATAATCCAACACGAGAACATCAACATGAAAGTAATATATAAAAAAAATCAGCATATTTACTACTTACTCTCGTGACTCGGTGAGTGAATCTAAAACTCGTGTCCGTAGTCAACTCATATACATAAATCTAAGTGTCTTATAATCCTATATAACCTAGGTGTCTCGCCAGACACACAAACTTATGCAACAACATGAACATACAGAAAATTCCCCAGCGGTCGACCGCGAAGAGACAGAAATCTTTTCTACAGGTTTCTGCTCCTCGAGGTTGATTCAAAAGCCATTGTGCGATGATTCTATATACTAAAAATCCTATATACATGATTTAGCATTTCTAGAATATGTAAAAAAATACAATCTAATCACTATAGACAAAAAGAAACCTTTTTAAACACATGTATGCATGTCGACACGTTTGAAAACAATTATCTTTCTTTCAAAACTCTTGTTAGGAAAATGTTTAGATCTAGATCTGCATTAAAAAATTTGTGGGTAATCTTTATTAACTGAAAACTTGTTCTTTTTGCAACATATAATATAAAGATCTATCTTTATACATAATATAGCATTTTAGGCTCATAAAACACAGGAAAAACTTTATTAAAAACGTTTAAAACATTGGTGTAGGATTAGGAGAGATGAAACTCACCTGAGGGGTATTGATGAACTCCCAAAAATGAGTAAGAACGATCCTCGTTCACTGAATACTGATGGATCTCGCGTTAGCTCCTCCAAAATCCTCTAAGAATCGCCAAAGAAAGGGTGTTTAGGGTTTGAGAGAGAGAGAGAGAGAGGAGGGGGCTGAGGCTATTTGGGTTTAAAAGAGGGTTCTGAGAGCTTTAAAATGGATATATATACTTAGGCGTACTCCCGGGTTTGGTATAAACAAAACCAACCCAAAATAGAGACAATCCTGGCATCTGCACGCCCAGCTGTCGACCGTATAGAAACCTGCACACAGGCTAGGGTTCGGTATATTAGCCGTAACTTTCTCGTCCAACCTCCGAATGGGATGATTTAAGATTTTTTGGAAATCTATTAAAGAGACCTACAACTTTTATCTTTTACACTTTTTTAGATTCTAACTGCATCAGTGCGTAAAATATAGAAACTCATAACTAGTCATAAATCTCAGATTTCTCTTTTGGCCTTTGTGCACATCAGTGCGTAAAATATAGAAACTCATAACTAGTCATAAATCTCAGATTTCTCTTTTGGCCTTTGTGCATGTCTTGCACATATGCACTCTCTTTTGGCCTTTGTGCATGTCTTGCACATATGCACTCATATATTCACAAATATATATTGAATTAATCTAAAATCAATTATTATCATATTCAAACATTAAAATATATTATTTTTCACCATATAACATATTTATCATTATTTATCATAAAATATTCAAATTTTCGTGGTTTTACATTCTTCCCCCTTAAAAAAATTTCGTCCCCAAAATTCCGCAACGTATCTTAGGAATTAATAATATAAGAAAAGCACTAAGAGGGGATAATCCAGATAAGGAAACCCTCTCGTACACATCTTATACCATTAATCCCTAGATATAAATCACTAGCAATATCTATGCTTAATAATCTAAAATGCGGATACTCCCACTTAACCCCTAACTAAACAAAACTAGTACGTCGGGTGAAAAAATCCAAACAAGGAACCTCCCATATATATATATATACTATGTATTCCAAATGATTAAGAATTAAGTGATAATACCCCCATTTTAGTGTTAAAGATAAATATGACTATCAAAAAATCATCATAAACCATAAGAAAAACATAATCCAAACAATTTACCTGTTCAAACAGATGTGGTAGTCATGACGCATATCCTTTTCACGTTCCTAAGAAATCTCCTCAAATCCTTTCCGGTTCCATTGGACCTTCACCAAAGGAATCACCTTGTTTCTAAGTCTTTTATCTTCTCTAGTAAGTATACAAACTGGGATCTTAATAGTAGACAAATCGTCCTAAAGCTCAATCTCCAGAGTATCCAATACTCGCTGTCTCTCCTCATCATGCAAGTGCTTCTCGAGCATTGAAATATGAAATACATCATGCTTACTAGACATTGATGCTGGAAGATCTAGTCTATATGAAACAGCTCCAATAAGCTCAAAAATCTGAAATGGGCCAATATATCTCGGGGCAAGCTTTCCCCATCTGCCAAATCGCTGGACACCTTTTATCGGTGATACCTTCAGCATGATACAATTTCCCACCTGAAACTCTAAAGATTGTCATATATGATCCGCGTAGCTCTTCTGTCGACTCTAAGCAGCTAGAATATGCTCCCTGATCAATGCTACATTCTTGGTAGTCTGCTCACTAGCTCTGATCCAAGCAACAAGCTATCCTCTGGCTCTGCCCAACATATAGGGAATCTACAGGGTCTCCCATACAATACCTCATACAGGGCCATACCAATCGTCACTTGATAACTATTGTTATAAGCAAACTCTATCAATAGAATATGATCCTCCCAGCTATCTTGAAAATCAATGATACAAGCCAGCAACATGTTCTTCAACACCTGGTTCACTCTCTCTATCTGACCGTCTGTCTGAGGGTGGAATACACTGATGTGCATTAACCTGCTGCCCAATGAATTCTGGAAACTCCTCCAAAAGTGCAAGGTGAAAACTAAGCCTCGATCAGATACAATCATATCTGGAACTCCGTGAAGTCAAACTATCTCCCGGATAAGTATCCTCGCATATGTCTCGACAGTATAAGTAGTCCTCACTGAAATAAAATGTGCTGACTTCGTCAACCGATCCACTATCACCCAAACTAAATCGCTCCTCTTCTTCGACTTCGGCAACCCTATAATAAAGTCCATAGAAATATCCGCCAACTTTCATTCTGGGATGGGTAAAGGCTGAAGTATCCCTGCTAGTCTCTGGTGTTCTGTCTTCACTTGCTGGCAGGTGAAGCACTTAGCCACATATTTTGCAATCTCTATACGCATACCACTCTATCAAAAGTGTCTCCTCAAGTTCTTATACATCTTAGTGGTTCCTGGATGCACTGAATACCACTTAGCCACAACCTAAAAGTGTCTCCCTGCCACCACTGACCTGCTGACCCCGCTCCTCCTTGCAACCCTCAGCCCCCTCAACCGCTCTCCTCCCCCGATGCACCGTCGAACCCGTCACCACTGTCCTAAGTTGAATCGTTTAACGTACCCGAGGAAAGATCCCTTGTTCATTGACTCGTCTTTACAATTTTTAGATCAGTTGGAAATTAATTAATTGCATAGATTAGATTGTGGTATATTATTACATGTGAGATTGTTGATGAATGATATTTAATATTGCTATAGTTATAGTTGCGAAATAATGATCATGATATGTATTTTAAGCTCATTTATGATGAATGAATATGTTGAAATTAAAATATGATTTTAAAGGATTAGAAATAAATTAAAAGAATTTATTTTGTAAATGTATTATTTTGAATAAATAAATTATGATTTTAAAGACTAGTTTGAATTAATTTGATGAGAAACATTTTAAAAGAATTTATTTTTGGAAAGGAATAATTCTAAAAAGAAATTAATTTGGAAAAAGGGTTTATTTTGAATTATGACAGTAATAAATATTTTAAAGGAATTTATCTTGATAAAAAAGATTATTTTGAATAATGATTATGATAAATATTTTGGAATAAGGGATTATTTTAAGTTATTATTATAATAAATATTAAAAAAAATTATTTTTAGAAAATGATTATTTTATATTGATTATAATGAGGAATGATTTAAAAGAAATTATTTGGAAAAAGAATTATTTTATGAATTACATAGTTGCTATTCATGATTACATTTCATGTTTTGTGATTTATTTTAATATATTTGACTGGTCATCATGTTATTACATAGAATCAGTTAGACTTATTTATTGTTCTTGGTTGTGTTTGAGAACCATTAGTAGTTCGAGACTTAGTGGCCTCGTGTGTCATGAATAGACTTAGTGGCACGTGTGGGTGTGTTGACTGAATTTAGGTGGTGAACTAGAGATAGTGTGGTTTATGTTTGACTTAGAAAAATGAGAAGAGTTAGGATGGGGAAGTTCATGTTCATGTGACCGGATAAGGTTGTTGATGTATCTTCTAGACTCGCACCAGTGAACCATTTCGCACTGGGGTTAGTTTGTTGGGCCAAGTGAACTGTTTCACACTTGGTCAGTGAAATCATTTCGTCACCCGAGTTTTGCTTGAGTTCGTTTTTGAACCAGGCCGAAATTGGATTGCATGTAGTCCTCTCATTGAACTATTTCACGGATTTGGATGCACGTATGGGATTTGTGAACAGTCAGTTACCCGATGATATGAGTGTTGACTCTGTGTAAGATGTGACTAGTGACTTGTTATAAAAAGGGTAGTTACATGACCTCGTTATTTAGATGATTATGGATTCTTGTGAGATGTAGGCCAGTTGTGTTTCTTTTTATACATAGATCAGGATTAATATTTACAATTTAAGACATATTGTATATACATGAGGGTTTCCTTGTTTGGATTATTTCGCTTGACGTACTATGTCTCGAGTTGTAGACTTTTAAGTATTAATTTCATCTAGCGTATGGCCCTGTTACTTGGATGATTAGTCTGATCGTGAGTTGCATGACCTCGTTACCCGATCGATTTGGGATTCTTTTGATTATTATATTCTAGTAGTGAATTATATTTATATTATTAGTATTCCAGTTGTATGCTCTATTACTTTTATTACTGTTTTTGCCTTGGTCATTCGACCGTTTCTTTCTCACTTGTGGGATCTTGCCGTGTGCCATGCACGTTGACGTACACCTATTTTCTCTGGTGTACGTCAGAGTTAGAGGAAGAATAGGTCTAGCTGGGAGATCACCAGGATCTGGAGGATTCTCAGCATGAGTGCCTTACAGACAAAGCAGAAGAAGAAGTCGAAGCCTAGTCTTTTCTTTTATTATCTGCTGGTTCTTATTTACATTTGTAGTTCTTTCTATTTCCGTTGATCGATGTATCTTTGTATCTCTCAAGTATTCAGTTGGATAGTTTTGTAATAAGAGCATGTTTGACCCAAATTTTATGTCTTAGATGATATTCACTTATGAAATGGATTATTTTGTTTTAAGTTCGTCTATTATATTCTTGCTAACTGTGATCGGGGACCTGTTACTTCACGTTGTATCTATTTCTTGATGCTTAGCATATTAGGTTGAGGAGAAATATTTATTTTTATTTATTCTCCTTAATCTAATACGTCACGGGCTTTTTCACGTTCTGATTCACAGGTATTTTGGGAAACGGGGCATGACACTGAGGGTGTTAGAATTGGAAAGGACGACAAGGAGGAAGTGGCTGGTCTCACAACTTCTTTCTTTCAGAGAGGGTATGTGAGTTCTTTTATTGCTCAGAGGAATCATCATACTGACCTACCACAATCACCAGAAGCTCCAATAAAGAGGAGGGGGAGGGTTGTTATGACATCTCCTAATCGGATCATGGTAGAAGCCCTTAGCGGAGATGAGGAAGAAGAAGACCTAACACCCCTCACTTATAGAAAAAGGTCTCGATCTTTAACTCAGGCTCCAACTCAAACCCAAGTTCCCCCAAGAACCGAGTTACGCACCAAAATCGTCATGAGAGATTTGAGACTCAAGGAGAAGTGCGTCCATCAAAGAGGAGTAAGAGGGTTATACATCAACAACGTACTCCTCTACCTGCCTTAGAAGCACACGCCGCCCATTATGCTCCTTCTGACGAACAAGGTAATGACACGTCCTTATTTCCATTTTGCTATCTCCTTTTTGTTTTTAGGATTAGAACTTATTCCGCATTTGGTTTTCATAGGGGGTCAAGAAGAAGGAGAAATTCCATTTGATACTACTTTTCCCGGCATTATGGAAACTAAGGAACCCAGCTTCGTCCAACAAATGCATGACGTAATGGATGACGAACTTGCTGGTGTTCAAACAACTTCCTCTACTGATATCAATCTACTAGCTCCAAGCGCAGGATTGGTATTTCCCCATTCGGATGGCAATTCCAAGAGATGATTGAGTCGGAATGTGTACCTCTTCTAATAACCTATGCACTTTATCTCCTTTTAGTGAAACTAAAGGAAGCGGGTGCAAGTAGTGAAGTTGTTGAATCCACCATGGCCAGTGAAGGTAAAGCTTATTTCCATTTTGTGTGGGCTCATCCACGTATACATGTATTCATAATTCAGTCTATTCTGTAGATGTCATGATGGATGAACCAGTGGAAGGGGAGACCGTTCACATTGCTGAAGTTGAGGATTTTAATGAACATAACCTCGATCTTGATCTTTCGAAAGATGACCATAAGTATATCTCCGATTTATTATTAGGGAAAACTCCTGGTACGGCTACAAGACCAACTATTGGAGTTGGTTCAACTGAAGCTGGTTCCTCTGAAGGTAGTGATTTTATTCTATAACCTCTATTGTCTCTTTGTCAGTTAACTTTAAATAATCAATGAGAGTTTTAATTATAGGACCAGTTACTAAAACCGGTGCAACTATAATTATCGAAATGTCGATCAGCCTGATGGTCTTGATTTCTTGTTATTGGCAAAAACCAAGGTCGGGGCTCAATTATCAGTTCCTGAATCTCAACCTCTCACCGCTTTAGATCTAATGATGATAGAAGCTGTTGCCACCACTAAGGTTAGTCTTATCGCAATAATTGTGAGATCAACTGAAGAAGTTGGTACGTCAATAACTATTGTATCTAGAATACCTCCATCTGTTCATGAAGTTGAAAGGGTGGGAACAAGCGCAGGACATCAAACTGATGTAGCTGATACATCAACGTTTGTTATCCCTGAACAAACCTCGGTTACTGTCGACGCTGAACTAATATCATCGAGACAAGGAAGACAAGTTGGAGGATCTTCTGTTAGGCTCGGTATTTTTTTGCTCATTATTGCTTTTGAATTTCAAGAATCCCAAGCATGTGATCTGGTTCCAACCACTTTCAAATTGCTTATTTGTTGTCTTTTTCTTACACAACTGCCCTCTCTTTATTATTTGATCAAGGCATTGATGTCGGATAATGATCCAGACAGGGCTTTAATCAACCTAGAACTTCACAATTTTACTTCTTTTCTAAGCATGATGATTGGAAAAATCCTTCATCAGGGGTTATCCTTCGACCAATTCAGACGATCTCTTGACCGTCAGGTGTCAGGAATTAAGGAGGAAGGATATCCAGACTTAGCCGATTCTATTACTACAGATTTGGTTTATTTGGAACAGGAGCTCGAAAGGCTAAAGAACCTCAAGGTTGCTGGTGCTTCCTCATATATAGCTGCTCAAATGGAATCAAGGCTGAAGAAATGGCAAGAACCTGAGTATTTATCATGACTGAGCTCCAAAAACAGGAGGATCATGTCACGTAAATGACAACAATTCTCTCAAGGAAGGAAAAGACCTAGGCTGAACTGATTGATTCTTTAACTTCGAGTTGTGAGGAGATAGCCAATCTTAAGAAGCCCTTGAAATATTCTAAGGATTCTCATGCCATCCTTGAAAGGAAATTAGCTGGTGTAGAGCGCACTCGAAGGCAAATGCTTGAGACTTTAGAGCCTGAAAAAGAAAAGTTAGCCAAGCTAAAAGATGAGGCTGCGAAGGCGATGAATGCCACCGAGGATTTTGTCAGGGATGATCTGAAGACTGAGCTTGAGCAAGCCTATGTAGAGGAGCTCTCTAGACTAGAATAGCAGATTTGTAACCGTAAATTGTCTTTGGATTGATAGAACACTTTACTTGTATCAAAACTTCTTTTGTACTTTTTCAAGTTCTTTTCATGAATAAAATGAACTTTTTGCTCATTTGAAGTCTTATTATGCTTACTCATTCTTGTTTTAGAATCAATAAACATAATACTTATAGAATTTTTGGCAAACTTTCAGCCGTCAACGGATTTGATATGCCTTTACCGATCACCATTTGAGTCGGACTAGCATGTAGATTATCTAAATCCGTTCTACACGTGACATTTTGCTAAAAGACTTAAACTCTCTTAGAGTGTATACTACAACGTCGAATATGTAGGCTATATATATTAGATGTAGGCTTATCTATAATAAGGGATCAATATAACGTCCCTCATGCATAATATATTAGGTCTCATGTTATGAGCTTACATCTTCTAATCTTGTTTTGATGATTACAAACAATTCCTAATATTGTTTAGGTCTCATGTTATGAGCTTACATCTTCTAATCTTGTTTTGATGATTACAAACAATTCCTAATATTGTTTGTCTAGTGTTTATTTGATGATTACAAACAATTCCTAATATTGTTTGTCTAGTGTTTATGTTTTCTTATTAGGTATTCAAGATAAATAATATGTTGGAGGATGAATGAACTAGAGCTTTCACGATCATATCTATTGGAGGATGGAAGGAAATAGTAGAATGAAGCCTATGCATACTAGTCAAGATCCAAGTTCAAGCTTCTTCCATGTTTACCAAGACAAGCTACAATGAAGATCTATCAAGCTTGGGTAAATTAGTTTAGGGTTTATACTTTGTGTGTTAATATCATAAGCTTGATATTATACACACATACTATTTAATGGTTTATGTGTTTTATCAACAAAAGTTTTTGCAAACAAATAAATATATAATACTTATTTGTTTTCTATGTGGATAAGTTATTTTGGTTTAGCTATATAGATATGAAGCAATATATATTCATATTTATGTGCTTCATATTATATTGAATTTGCAAAATATTATGTTTATTGATTGAAGACTTACTTATAATATTATCATATCTTGTATAAGTCTATAAATCCATTTTAAATTGTTTCAAAGTTTTGTTTAAGTCATTCTGGCAAAATCAAGTTTCAACATGGTCATACTCATGTGATTTTGTAAAATGATGAGATTTTACAAATGTGAAATGTAAATTAAAAAATTCTTTTTGTAACATGTTCATTATCATGGTTATAATCATTTTTCAAAGTTTTATATTTTCTGAATTTATTTGATATTTTTAAAGGAGGTTTGTAGTTCGTTTTTACTATTTAATCCAGGCTGATAACATGTTATCAGTTGACTGATGAAACTACCTGTAATCATCAAAAGTTTTTGTTTCGTTTTGGTCGACTGATGAGGTCATCAAATGACTGACTATGCTCATCAGTCGACCGATGAGCTATTAGCTGCCTATAACGGTCAGCTCATCAGTTGACTGATCCAACCCGTCAGTTTACTGATGGCCTTTAACGGCTATATATCCAGTTTATGTTTTTTTGTCATTTTGTTGGATTTCACTTGGGTTTTGAGCTTTGTTTCTTCATCCTATATATACCCTATTTTTTGTCATTTTGTTGGATTTCACTTGGGTTTTGAGCTTTGTTTCTTCATCCTATATATACCCTATACCATTTCACTTCTGAACCATCCTATATATACCCTATACCATTTCACTTCTGAATTAAGAAGAAAAGTTTTAAAACAAGTTTAAAAAGAGTTTTAGTTTGTTTTAATTGTTTGTTTACCAAATTAGTTTTGTGAAGATTGTTTCACAAGAAGAGGAGATTAATTTTAGTTTGGGCTATCAATCTTTCTATCCCTCTTTCTTGTGATTAGAGAAGTGTTTCTAAACTTATATCTCTAGCTTGTTTATACTTTAATTGTTATATTCATATTTGCTAGACTTAATTGAGTTTGTATTTGATTTTCTCATTACTTGCACACACAACCATTGAGCTTAACTATTTTCACATATTGTATAATTTGGGGTTGTAGTGAGTGTAACCTTGAGAGTGAGCTTAAATTGTGTTCTAACCTATTGTAGAGAACAAAATCATTGTACTTAAGCCTTATTGTGAGAGTATCACCTTGTAATACACATTTACACCAAGAGGAGTGTGTAGTGAGGACATAATCGATACCAAGAGGAGTGGCGTCGGTAGTAAATCTTAGAGAGAGGTAGTAAAGCTGAGCACTTGAGGGAGGCAATACGTGATGACCAACACTTGAGGTTGTAGTTTGTGTATGTACATTGTGAGAGATTTGTAGAGTTTTCCTTGAGGTTGTAGTTTGTGTATGTACATTGTGAGAGATTTGTAGAGTTTTCGGTGAGCTAGAAAACCAAGTGTGTAGAGAAGTTCCGGCTTCCAAATTGTGAGAGATTTGTAGAGTTTTCGGTGAGCTAGAAAACCAAGTGTGTAGAGAAGTTCCGGCTTCCAAATTGGGTGTGTCGATAATGGAGTTCTCCTCGGGAGTAGGGAGCAGAAACGTAGGACGAAAAGTCCGAATTCTGTGATCATATTATTATGTTTGGATTGCTCTTTGTGTCCACTATTTGTTTATATTGTTTATTATTTATTTTTCTCTTGTTTATATTCTTGCTCATATTGCATTGTATATCTATCTTGCAAGAATATTTTATTAATAAGTTTTAATCGGTATTAATATCTAATAAGATTAGCAATAATCCTATTCACCCGTCCTCTAGGGTACTTTTAATTGGTATCAGAGACTGGTGCTCTTTGATTTGAGGTCTAACCACCTTGAGTTAAAGATCCCTTGTTCTTATTATTGTTGCTAATCTTGTTTTGATATTATTCTTCTTGCTTGCACGTTTATTATGGATATGTATGGTGCCCCTTATTTAGGCTATGATATAAATGTTGCTCATTTATTCAATAATTTTCCTTATGCTCAATGGATGTTTAGATTTAAAATATCTGTTAGATCTAAACATTTAGATTTATGGTAAGTTATTGATAGTACTTACATTATGCCCACTTTGGAGAAATCCAAGTGGAGCAATCATGATAAGAAAATGTCTACCATGAACAAGTTATTGTTAGATTTTCTGCTTAAAGCTTTTGAACCATCTATATCTAACAAACTTGTTTCTTTTGATAGTGCCTATTTATTGTGAAAACATATAGAGACATGTCAAGGCAACATGGAGGAGATCCAACGGATTCCGATAGACTCTACTTCAAGTAATAGTGGAGCTTCATCTTCATTGTGCACACGACCACTAGGTGATAGCCCTATTGAGATATGCGAGTCTGATCCCGATGATGATCTATCCATTTATGAACTCGCATTTTGCTTATGATAGATTAATGAAAGCTTATAACCAATTGAATCATAATTTTGTAGATTTAAAAAGCAAGCATGTTATTTTAAAATCCAATCATGAGACTCTAGCAACTAAGTTTGATATCATTGCTAATGAAAATGTAAACCTTAAAGAAAGCAAAGAAAAATTAAAAATGGATATTACTAGTTTATCTCATGAGAAAAATGATGCAATGTTAAAAGTATAAACAATAAAGAATAAGTTTAATTCTTTTAAAATTAATCATGATTGTTCTACTTCTATTGTTAATAATATTATGCCAAATGATGAGTTGAATAATATTAAAGATCACATTTCTTCTTTAAATTCAACTCTAACTAAATACATTGATAATTATAAGAAGCTTGTGAATATGTGTGCTAAGTCTAAAGAAAATAAGTCCACTCATTATGCACACGTATATAGCAAAATTTATAAATGTTCTATTTGCGACCGAAAAGGCCACCTTGCTCAATTTTGCTATGATGCACATAAACATTCTAATAATATTATTTCATGTGCATCTCATAAAGTTTCTACATCTCATACACATGCATATGCACATATTGCACATCATAAAATGCTCATGTGTATAAGTACGATTTTTGTGGTAGGTTTGGCCATTTGGCCAAAATTTGTTTTGATTTGAAAAATGTTTCTTATTTACAAAAAGGTTCAAATAAATTACCTTTGTTTGCAAATGATTTCTGTGTACCACCTTTTGGTCAATACAAACCTTGTAGACCCTTTCATTGCACTCATTGCAATTGAAATGGCCATCTATATAAATTTTTAATGATAGGGGTCATGTCCCAAGACTCTTAGGTACCAAGAGAAATTGGGTATCAAAACAAGTTTGATTCTTTAAGAACAAATTTTTAATTTTTTTTATGTTCTTAAAGATGTTTTTTGTTTGAGATTTTTGCAAATAATTATTAAAATATTTAAAAGAAAGTATATATATATATATGTATATATATATATATATATATATATATGTATCATACACATGTATACACACATAGTGATAATCATAAACATGCTCATGTGTATAAGTGTGAATTTTGTGGTTATTTTGGTCATTTGGCCAAGTATTGTTTTGATTTAAAAAGGAATTTTCTTTTGCCAAATGATTCTAAAATACCACATGTGTTTAATTGCAATGTTTGTGATAGATTTGGACATATTGCAAAACTTTGTTATGATTTGCAAAATGCTTCTATGTTGCAAAATGTTCGAAATAGACCCATGTTTAAAAGTATTTCGCATTAGCAAAAATCTTCATCCACATGGTCAACATAAACAAATGCATCCTCTTAATTGCACTTATTGCAATCGAATGGGTCATTTGCTTAATTATTGCTATGACCGGATCCGTGCACAAAATGTGCCCAAAAGGGATCATAACCCTAGGGCTTTAAGGTTTACTGATAGGGGTCATGTCCCTAGACTCTTAGGTTCCAAGAGTAATTAGGTACGAAAACAAATATGATTCTTTAAGAACAAATTTTTTAAATTTTAAATATTTTTTATGTTCTTAAAGATGAGTTTTATTTGAGATTTTTGCAAACAATTTTTAAAATCTATAAAAGAAAAGTATTATAAAATATATATATACGTTTTATATTATTGATAAATCAAAATGATTTTTGTTTTTTTCAAAACCATAGTTCATGTTTCTCACATGTTTTATAATCTTAGTTTGAACTATGTTGTTTTTTATTCATTTTGATGTGTTTGTGTTTATGGGATCAATATAATCACTCTTATGATGATATTTATATGTTTGAGCTTTCGGATCATCCTTATATGGTTTATAATATATTGTTTATGTGGTTTGATGAAGTTCTACAAAGAAGATTTCTTCTATTGATCAAACACTTTTTAGATATATATACTTTGTTTTTATGTGTTGAGACATCATTCTCATAGTAATGTATTTCTATATATTCTCAATCAATCATGATTTATGATTTGATAACTTATGAATTTTCTTTTAGATTTATTGACAAATAATTTGATTCTTGATTTGTGATTTTTAATCTTTGATTTTAATTTTTAGAATTTGTTATTATTTTTGATATATTCTATGGATATATATATATATATATTTGTGTTAGACCCTTGTGACACTTTGTATTGATGATACACATATGAGTGTTCACTTGGTCTTGTATGTGAGTGGTGTTTAGCATACTTTTATCTATGCTTGCTCACATATGTTTGCCATGTTCATATTTGCATATTTTCCATATGGTCTTTTGATAGGGGGAGCAATCCCTATATCTTTTTATGTTTTATACTCACCCGTACCTATTGATATGGGGAGCTTTTGCTCTCTTATTCTTTTGTTTCCCCATTTTGATGTTGCCAAAGGGGGAGAAATAAGTGGATTGTGAGTATATTTTAAGAGTATTGTGTTTTATTGTATATCTTATATACTCTTTTTGTAGATTATTTGTCGTTATTAAAAAGGGGGAGATTGTTAGGTCTCATGTTATGAGCCTACATCTTCTAATCTTGTTTGATAATTACAAACAATTCCTAATATTTTTTGTCTAGTGTTTATGTTTTCTTATTAGGTATTCAAGACAAACAATATGCTAGAGGATGGATGGACTAGAGCTTTCACGATCATATCCATTGGAGGATGGAAGAAAATAGTGAAATGAAGCCTATGCATACTAGTCAAGATCCAAGTTTAAGCTTCTTCCATGTTTACCAAGAAAATGTACAATAAAGATCTATCAAGCTTGGGTAAATTACTTTAGGTTTATACTTTGTATGTTAATATCATAAGCTCGATATTATACACACACATAATTTAATGGTTTATGTGTTTTATCCATAAAAGTTTTTGCAAACAAATAAATATATAATACTTACTTGTTTTCTATGTGGATAAGTTGTTTTGGTTTAGCTATATAGATATGAAGCAATATATATTCATATTTATGTGCTTCATATTATATTAAATTTACAAAATATTATGTTTATGAATTGAAGACTTACTTACACTATTTTCATATCTTGTATAAGTCTATAAATCCATTCTAAAGTGTTTAAGTCATTCTGGCAAAATCAAGTTTTCAACATGTCACGCCTCGCTTCCCAAAATATCCGAGAATCGGAATGTGAACAAGCCCGTGACGTATTAGATTAATGAGAATAAATAAAAATAAATATTTCTCCTCAACCTAATATGCTAAGCGTCAAGAAATAAATGTAAAGGCATAGGTCCCTGATCACAGATAGCAAGAATATAATGAACAACACAGAATAAAATAATACATATCACAAATGAATATCATCCAAGACATAATATTCGGGTCAACATAAACTTATACAAACTATCTAAATGAAATACTAGAGAATATAAAATACAATAATCAAGCGGAAAAGGAAATGATACAAAAGTAAGCTAAGACCAACGAACAACTAAAGGGAATAACTAGACTTTAACTTCTTCTGCTCGGTCTGCAAGGCACTCCTGTTGAGAATATCCTAACTCTTGCATAATATCTCCAAGCTGGACCTGTTCTTCTTCTAAGTCTAACGTACACCAGAGAAAACAGGTGTACGTCAACATGCATGGCACATGATAAGATCCCACAAAACAAATAGAGCGAACTAAAACCAAACCGAAAATGATACAACCACAGAAATAACTAAAGTTCATACAACTGAAAATCCACAAATCAATATGAAAATCCACTACTAAAACATGATAACATAAATCTAACTGCACACGATAACCGGGTCAAGTACTAGCCATCCTATCACATCTCACTTGTCCACATCTCACACAGAGTCAACGCTCATATCACTGGATAACTGACTGTTCTCAAATCCCCTACACGCATCCAATCCCACGAAACAGGCGGCTAGAGAACTATACACAATCCGATCTCGGCCCGGTCCGGACTAAGGCAAAGCTCAGGTGATGAAACTGATCACGGATCCAAGTGGCAAAACAGGTCATCAACAAACCAACCCCAGGACGAAACAGGTCTCTGGTGTGAGTCTGGAAGATACATCAACATCCTTATCTGATCACATGAACAATAACTTCCCCATCCTAACTCTTCTCGTCTTTCTAAATCAACCATAAACCTCATTAAAACTCAGGTTCACCATCTAAACTCAGTCACACACCCACACATGTCACTAGGTCTCGTTCATCATACATAAGCCACTAAGCCATGGATTCCTAATGATTCTCAATCACAAAAGTACAATAAATACAAACAATCTAGTACAACGATGACATGGCATATCACGTAATTAAATCATGAACAAGAATCATGCACGACTACAAAAACAGTGCAGGATGTAACTACAACTATCAAATAAATACACATGGAATGTCGTAATTTCCTATCGTCAAGATCATAAATTTATTAATTCTAAAAATAATCTTTTTTCATAAACAAAATCCTTAAAATTTATTTCTTAATAATTCAAAATAATCATTTTTCCAAAATAACTCTTTTAACTTATTTATTACTATAATGATTCAAAATAATCCTTATTACTATAATGATTCAAAATAATCCTTAGAAATATTCTTTCCTCCAAAAACATATCATAATTAATCAAAATCTAATTGTCAAAATATCCTTTCATCACATACGGCTCAAAATACTTATCATACTCCTCTTCAAGAATATCACTACAATAGTAATCAATATCATATAGTATCGTTCGTCAACAATCCCACACATGTTATAACATATCACAGTCTATTCTAAGCAATCAATTTATAACAGATAAAAATAATGGAAATACAAGTAAAGGGAAAGGGGTCTTGCCTCGGGGTTTTGTAGATTGGATCGACGCTGTCGGTGCAGCGCGTTGGCGCTAAAGGGGAGACGGATCTAGCTGAGCGGGTCGGCATTGACGACGCGAGTCAAATCTGATGCGGTGGTGCATGACGGTGATGCCAAAGGCGGTTGTGGGGAGGGCTGCTGAAGGGGGGTTGGACAGCGGTGTGGGCTCGACGTGAGGCTGGGAGCAAGGAGCAGGTTAGGGCATGAGGGGTTGCGGGTTAAGGGGGTGACAGAGTTCGGCGTCAACGACGGTGGAGGAGGTGGGTGTGGGTTGCTTCATCGGCATGGTGGTGTTCGCCAACGGTTGTGGCATCAGTCATCGGCAACGGGGACTGGTTATCGACGACGAGTTGCTGGAGGGAGGCTAGTGAAGAAGAAGTGAAGAAGGAGGATGAGGCTTGGACTTTGATATGAGACACTTCTTTTTCATATTGACATTTTATATGTGTTCTCATTGTCTTTTTTTATGTGAGTGGTGTTTAGCATATTTCTCATTTATGCTTGCTCACATATGTTTGCCATGATATTCATTGCATATATTCCATATGGCATTTTGATAGGGGGAGCAATCCCTATATCTTTCTATATGTTATACTCACCTATGCTTATTGATAGGGGGAGCTTTCGCTCTCTTATTCCTTTGTCCCCTTTTTGATGTTGTCAAAGGGGGAGAAATATTGATATGTATATTCTTTCATGTTTATATGCTTGTGAATTATAATTTATATATTCATTTCCTTTCATGCATATATCTTTTTTTGTAAATTGTTTGTCATCATCAAAAAGGGGAAGATTGTTGGCCTTCTTGTTTTGATGATGATTTACAAACAATTTACTACTAATGTTGTTTGTCTAGTGTTTGTGCATTCCTATGTATTGTAGACAAACAACGTAGTTGGAGGATGGATGGAATAGAGCTTCAACGATGATATCCAATGAAGGTTGGCGGAATTGTGGAGTGAAGCATCGTACAATTCAAGTTAAAGATCAAGTTCAAGCTTCATCCGCAACGTGTACCAAGTTGAGCTACAATGAAGATTAAGATCAAGCTTGGGTAATCTAGTTTAGATTTATATTATGTGTGTTAGATACTCTAAGCTCAATATAATATACACACACATTTTATTGGTTTCTTCGTATATATATATATATAGTTATATATATACACAAGTTTTGGGTTCTATGCATATATATATAGTTTTATATATATACATACATAGTTTTGAGTTTTCATGTTTATAAATATGAAATCACATGTTTCATATTTACTATTGTGTTTTGGTATTTATTGCATAGAATATGCAATTTTGTGAAAATATTATATTCTTAGTTTTTGGACTTAACAATAATCATATACATACTTTATTAAGTCTATATAATCATTGTGCAAAGTTTCAAAACATGGTTTAGCCAAAATGTCAAAATTCACATGTTTCCATTTTCGTGTTTTAGACTATTTTGCAAAATGATGATTTTTCACAAATGGGAAATGCAATTTGGAAAATTCTTTTTGTAACATGTTTGTTTTCATGTTTATATACATTTCCTAAAGTTTCATTATTTTTGGACTTCATTTGTTATTTCTAACATATTTTCAAAAGTCTCAAAAATCTGTTTTAATATCAGTTTTCTGCTGTGTCAGTCTTCGGTCGACCGCACCGGTCGACCGTTCATTTGTTCTTTCGTCGGTATGCAGCAGAGAGTTGGTCGGTCGACCGATGCGGTCGACCGAGAGCTCGATATATACATTTTTTTTTGATTTTGGGCGATTTTGGGCGATTTTGGGCGGTCAGGCGATTTTGAAGATTTGTAGACCTCTGTGGTGGCTTCGGCCATGACGGATCATGATCCAGATCCCATTTTAGAAGAGTATAGAGCCCCCTCCAATCCAAATGCGAGAGTAGAAGCTAATTCTTCAGAAGATCAAGAATGGATCAAAATTGTTCCCCGTCAAAAAAGGTTTCGCAAACCTAATGCCATTTCTTTTGAATCAAAATCTAATTCGGATTATCGAAAGAATCAACACTATGAATTAAGGAAAGATGCTGGAAGGGTTATATCTTCAGAATCCAAGTCAAAATTCAATATGATCCAGAGGCCATAGAATGTCAAATTTACATCTGCTGGTTCTTCAACTTAGAAGGATGTCTGTACTATGGTCAGAGAAATTAGTCCGAACTGTGCTCTGGAATATTTTCCTCCATCTACTGATAGCAAAGGTATGAAATATGCATCTATTCCTAGATTTGAGATTATGTTGAATGTAGAAAAATGGAATAGTACATTAATTGGGTATGTTCTTGGAGACAAACCTTTTTATTCACACCTTAAAGGATGTGTTGGCCGCCTTTGGAAATTAACATGTTCTCTCGAAATATACTCTAGAGAAAATGGATTTTTCTTTTTTAAATTTGGATCAAATGAAGAGATGAACAGAGTCTTGAATGGTGGCCCTTGGTTATTTGATGGAAGATTAATCATTCTGAAAAAATGGACTGAGAATTCAGGCCTTGAACGTGAACTTCTTTCTACTGTGCCAGTTTGGATCAGGTTTCCCTCTTTGCATCTTAAACTATGGTCAAATAATATCATTGGGAGAATTGCTAGTCTTGTGGGGATCCCTCTATATATTGATCAAGCAACAGCTTCAGGTGAGAGATTAGCCTATGCTAGATGTTTTGTAGAAATTTCCTCAAAATCCAAACTCCCAAATTCTGTCAGATTGGATTTAGGAAATGGAGAGTGGTTGGAAACAAACGTAGAGTATGAATGGATACCACCAAAATGTAACAAATGTTTAATTTTTGGTCATGTTAATTATCAATGTCTTGTGGTTCTAGTTGAGAAATGGATCCCTAAAGAATCTTCTATTGAATCAGATAGGAGTATTAATCCAAAACAGGATGGAGCTCAAGATATAACAGTTCCAGATGAAAATCAAGATTGTGTCTGCCCAAATGAAAATCAAGATGAAATTTCTAATAAAGAGGAAGTTTCCAACTCTTTTTCTACAGGTGATACTGCTATGGATGAGTATTTTGATGGAAATGATAGACAAATAAACAAGAATTTTGTTATAGAGGAGGTTCTTCCACATACTGATGAAATTGGTTTTAAAGTCAGAAAAATTGATGAAATTAATATAGATGAAGACTGTTCTGATACTGAGATCCATTTGGAGAAGGAAAAGGTTACTCAATATGTTCTGAATCAAGAAAATCAAGATAATCAACATTTTAAAGTGTTACCAGATAAGAGTAACTGTGAAGATATCACTAAAGAGACTGCAGATACACTAATTCCTTCTATGCAGAATGATACCTCTTATCAATCTGGTAATTCAAGGCTAAACATAAACAATTCTGAAAATATTGATGCCTTACTTGTAGGAAGTGATAAGGAGAAGGAGTCAAATATTGACTTTCCAATCTCTATTGATAACCCTGAATGGTTAAGTGAAAAAAACCAGATACATATGAAGAAGAAAAATCAGTTAAAATTGATGAAAGAGCTATCTTCGGGTCCTAAAAGAGTAACTAGGGCCTCCTCCAACAGTAACTCATGACAATGCTTATTTGGAATGTTCGTGGCATGAATAATGGGGGAAGGAGAAGAGATATTAAAAGACACATCCATTCTTTGAAACCAAATGTTGTTGGTTTGTTAGAGACTAAAGTTAAATCAACTAAATCTTACAGAATCACAAAATGTATTCCATCTCACTGGTCATATTGTAATAACTATACTGCTTCAAGTAGAGGGAGAA
>NC_033800.1:91861911-91953836 GCF_001876935.1 Asparagus officinalis
TTCATGGTCCTTATACAACATGTTCATACTTATGTGATTTTGTAAAATAATGAGATTTTACAAATGAGGAATGCAAATTGAAAAATTCTTTTTGTAACATGTTCATTATCATGATTACAATCATTTTCCAAAGTTTTATATTTTTTTGAATTTATTTGATATTTTTAAAGGAGGTTTGAAGTTCATTTTTTACTATTCAATCCAGGCTGATAACATGTTATTAGTCGACTGATGATTTGTATCAGTCGACTGATAAAACTGCCTGTAATCATCAAAAAATTTTGTTTCATTTTGGTCGACTAACCAGTCGACTGATGAGGTCTTCAGTCGACTGACTATGCTCATCAGTCGACCGATGAGCTGTTAGTTGCCTACAACGGTCAGCTCATCAGTCGACTGATCCTACCCGTCAGTCGACTAATGGCCTATAACGGCTATATTTCTAGTTTTTTTTTTTTTTGCTGGATTTCACTTGGGTTTTGATCTTTATTTCTTCATCCTATATATACCCTATACCATTTCACTTCTGAATTAAGAAGAAAAGTTTTAAAACAAGTTTAAAAACAGTTTTAGTTTTGTTTTAAGTGTTTGTCTACAAAATTAGTTTTGTGAAGATTGTTCCATAAGAAGAGAAGATCAATTCAGTTTGGGCTTTCAATCTTCCTATCAATCTCTCTTGTGATTAGTGAAGTGTTTCTAAACTAATATCTCTGGCTTGTTTATGCTTTAATTATTATATTCATATTTAATAGACTTAATTGAGTTTATATTTGATTTTCTCATTGCTTGCACTAACAACCATTGAGCTTAACTATTTTCACATATTGTATAATTTGGGATTGTGGTGAGTGTAACCTTGAGAGTGAGCTTAAATTGTGTTCTCACCTGTTGTAGAGAACAAAATCATTATACTTGAGCCTTATTGTGAGATTATCACCTTGTAATACACATTTACACCAAGAGGAGTGTGTGGTGAGGATGTAGTCGATACTAAGAGGAGTGGCGTCGGCAGTAAAGCCTAGAGAGAGGTAGTAAAGCCGAGCACTTGAGGGAGGCGATACGTGAGGACCAACACTTGAGGTTGTAGTTTGTGTATGTACATTGTGAGAGATTTGTAGAGTTTTTGGTGAGCTAGAAAACCGAGTGTGTAGAGAAGTTCCGGCTTCCAAACCGGGTGTGTCGATAGTGGAGTTCTCCCCGGGAGTGGGGAGCAGAGACGTAGGATGTAAGGTCCAAACTTTTTGATCATATCATTGTGTTTGGATTGCTCTTTGTGTCCACTATTTGTTTATATTGTTTCTTATTTATTTTTCTCTTGTATTTATATTCTTGCTTATATTGCATTGTATATCTATCTTGCAAGAATATTTTGTTAATAAGTTTTAATCGGCATTAATATCTAACAAGATTAGCAATAACCCTATTCACCCTTATATGGTACTTTCATAAAAGACATGGATTCCTGTGTTAAAAAATTGTGTCTTCTCTTGGGGTAAAGACGAACTCGATACTGGAGAGGAAGAATTTTATATTCTATCTCCTAGTCTCTTTTTTGTTGGTAGAGATGAACCCGATGCCAGAGAGGAAGAATTTTATACTCTATCTCCTAGTCTTTTTTTTGTTGGTAGGGATGAACCTGTTGCCGGAGAGGAATAATTTTATATTCTATCTCCTGCAGTAAGAAAAACTCAAAGTGGGGTCTCCACTTTAAGAATCCTGAAAGGTGAAACTAAGAGTGGTATCTCCACTCTGAGAATCAAAAAGAACTGGATAGCTCTAACTTTTATAGTATTGGTTACCCGGTTTGAAGATGAATTTTTCATTCATCGAAAAGAAATTCCGACTTTAGTGAAAGCTGAAGACATTTGACTAAAGATGAATTTATGGAATATTTTCGTTTATCGAAAGGAAGTTCTGGTTCGAAAAATGGACCTCTCGTTCATGAAAGGAATCGAGAGGGAATTTTGGCTTTGGTCCTAACTATATGAAGGTTTGACCAAGAAACCGTGGTCGTGAAGATACAAATAATAATAAAGATGTTGATTTGTACAAATCACGCGGTGGGGGTTTTTGATGTTAAGTAATAAGGACCTAACATGAATGGGTTCACTGATTGCTATGGATCAGCAGATTGAACTTTTGAATGTTGCATCATAACTTCAATAGTGGGAGTGTTAAAGACTAGACACAGTGGGAGTTTGAAGGATTTTAATCCATGAAGGATTTTGGTGGACCCACCGTCAATTAATTTAATCGGTTAGTGATTTTGTGGTGAAGGATTGTGAATCATCGAGCACTCCACAATTGCACTATGGAGTTTCGTGAGGAAAGATCGACTATATGCAGTCGTTGAATCTCATGTCAACGAAAAAAATACTTGGAAAGTCCCAGTGGGAGATTCTTAATCATTTTGGAAATAATTAGATAACCACAGTAGGAGATTCTTAATTATTTTTATAATAATTAAGAATGAATTATTCAGATGATCAGTTTCTATCTGGAATAATCGACTGATCACGGGTTACCCTTAAAAATACCCTGTACAGTCGTCTCTAGGAATTTCCCATTTAAATAGGTTATCCTGAATGTACTAAAGGTTGTACTTCTTTAGGAACTTCCTATTTATTAGCATTATGAGTTTGTGGCCATCTTGAATGATCAGGTGATATGCACCGTTTGAATAGACTGTCTCTATTACAAATGGCTCTTCCCATTTGGGGTGGAATTTTTCTTTCTTCTTAGAATTAAGAATCATTGGTCTTCGAACGATAATAATCAGGTCTCCTTCTTTGAAGTTTTATTATCAGACTCTTTTATCAAAAGCACGGGAAATTCTAGCTTGATAGAACTCAATTTGCTATTGAGCTTCCAAGCGTTTTTCGTCTAACATCTCCAACTTTTGATATTGGTTTTCTATCGTCATTCCTGTTGCGAGAGCAATGTAGAGAGAAGGTATTTGTATTTCCAAAGGAAGGATAGCTTCACATTCATACACTAAGGAATATAGAGTTGTTCCAGTTGGTGTATGACGGTAGTGCGATAAGCCCAAAGAGCCTCACCAAGTTTATCATCCCAGTCCCGTTTGTTGACTCTTACGAGTTTTGACAAAATCTTGAAAATTGTCTTATTGAAAGCTTTAACTAATCCGTTAGCTGTGGGATTATAGGCTGTTAATGAAATGTCCTGAATTCCGAATTTACAGTAGAATTTGATGAACGTGTTATTGATGAATTGAGGATCATTGTCATGTACTATTCATCTCGGGACACCATATCGGTATATGATATGGTGTTTAATGAATTTGACAACATCGCTCGTCTTTACTTCTTTAAGCGGGACCGCTTCTGCTAACTTTGAGAAATAATCGGTGATCACTAGAATAAAATGGTCACCTTTGGCTGAAGGTGGGAAAATAGGACCCACGATGTCCATTCTTCATGTTTCGAATGGCCACGATGTAGCTGATGGGTGTAAATTTTCTGAGGGTTGGTGTATGTAATTTGCATGAATTTGACATGTATGTCACTGTCTGGCGTAATCAACTACATCTTTGACTATTGGCTAATAATAACCCATTCTTCTGAGCCGATCATAAAGTGTAGGACCAGATTGGTGTGCATCGCATATCCCATCATGCGCCTTTTTAAGAGCTTCTTCCACTTCTCTATTGGATAGACAATAGAGTAATAGACCATCATATGAACGACGAAATACAATACTTGTGTCGTGGCGTTGTAGTAAAATTTTGGCACCCTTTGCCGAACTGAATCCCTTTCTTTTACATCTTTAGGTAAAATACCATGTAGGACATAATCGATAATGGAGAAACGCCAATCTTGATCTTTGAGTTTGATTTTTGTTGAATGTGCCTCTTTGACAATCAAATCATAACTTGGCACAATAAGCTAGTGAGTTTTCACTGTGACTAATTGTTTTGTCTAGGGAGGCTGTGCCAAAGAAACAGCTAATGCCGCCAATGAATCTGCATATGCGTTTTGGAGACATGGAATATACTCGATGAAAAATTCTTCAAATGAGTTTGCCATTTCAATGGCCGCCTGGTAGTATGGAATCAGATCTTGATTTCTGACCTCGTACTCTCCTCGTATCTGATTGATTATCAGTTAAGAATCATCAAAAGCTTCAAGGTATTCAACCCCCAGCTCTTTGGCGAAATTAAGTCCGATTATTAGTGTGTTGTACTCAGCTACATTATTGGAGCATGGTTCAGTCAATGAATAAGCTCGAAGCATAATGTGTTTTCCCAGGGAAACTAAGACAACTCCAACTCCTGAGGAAATTTTAGAACATCCGGGGGTAATTGCCACATTTGTTACTCGAGAAGCACCATCGAAGTACAATTGCCACACTAGTTGATACGATATGGAATTGGCTTCATGTGTCTCATCCGGCAAATCTTCATACAATTCTGTTGAATCTTTTGTAGGATTAACCGCCAAATGATCGCAAATTGCTTGTCCTTTAACCGGCTTCTGTTGTTTTAAATATAAATCGTATTGGGATAAGAGTAGAGCCCACCTATCTAAATGCCAATTCATGGAGATTGGCAGGGTCATAAACATTCGAATTGGGTTCTCATTGGAGATGACATAAATCGTCTGTCTAACTAGGTAATGCCGCATCTTCTAAATTATGAACACTAAGACAAGGCATTCCTTCTCAATCATTGGATATCAAGGTTCGGCACCTACCAACGTACGGATTAGATAATACACTGCTTGCTCGTGACTGTTATCATTGTCTTGTGCAAGCAATGCACTTAACGAATGGCTCGTCACTTTTACATAAATCAAAAATGGTTTATCTGACTTTGGTGCAACGAGAATAGGAGGATTCACTATATATATTTTGATATCCTCGAATGCTTTTTGATAGGCTTCATCCTAAATGAATGACACACCTTTCTTTCTGAGCTTGGGGAATGGTTGATATTTTTCTAAAAGGTTTGATATGAACCAACAAATATAAGCCAATCATCCCTGCAATCCCCTGAGCTCCTTAAGATTTCTTGGCAGTTGCAATTGATGTATCACTTTCACTTTGTTGGGATCGATGTGGATACCTTTTGTGGTAATGACGAATCCAAGGAATTTGTCGCCGCAGATTTCGAGGAAGGATTTAGTAGGGTTCGTCTTCAATTGATGACTCCTCATAAGATCAAACATCATCTTTAAGTCGTTAACATGATCATTTTTGTTATGACTCTTAACAATCAAGTCATCAACATAGCATTCAATGGTCTTCCGGAGGTGCTCTTGGAAAATCTTTGTCATCGCTCGTTGGTATGTAGCACCGGCATTCTTTAAACCAAAAGGCATAATTGTATAACAGAAAACACCAAGGGGTGTCCTGAATGCAATATGCTTTTCATCATTCAGGTGCATCTTAATTTGATTATATTCCGAGAATCCTTCTATAAATGACATTCTCTCAAATATGTATGTGTTGTCAATGATGACATCTATAATCCGTAGAGGGAAGTCATCTTTAGGATAGGAAGTATTTAGATCTCTGAAGTCAATACATATTCTGATTTTCCCGTTCTTTTTGAGGACCGAGACAATATTTTCCAACCAATCAAGATGTTGTTCTTCCCTAATGAAGTCTGAATCAATCAATTTCTTGACTTTTGCTTCTATTGCTTCCATAATTTACAGAAGGAACCGTCCCAGTTGTTGTTTGATAGGTTTAACATCCGGCTTAATGTTAAGGTTGTGCATTGCTACGTTTGGGTCAAGTCCTGGTATATCTTCGTAGTTCCAAGTGAAAACATTGATATATTCTCTAATAAGGGCAATTAATTCTTCTTTCTCATCTGACGAAAGATTGTCGCTAATAAATATGGGTTTCGGATTGACATTGTCACCCATATTGACCTGGACTACTTTATCTTCAGTAGGAGATTCCCTCTATTCGAATCGATCACCATATTGAATGTTCATATAATGTATTCAGGGATCTTCCCAAGTGGGCAATTGATCATCTTCTTCTACTATAGAAGGATCGATGGTGGCCATGTTTGACATTAAGGCTTTGAGCATTTCTCCAAGGCTAATGTTAGAATCCCAACCTGAGGAATCAGATGAATACTAGTTTTTATTCGTTAACTAGTCGATGACTTACTAGCAACATTCGTCATCAGATGACGAGAGTTAACCTAAACCTCTTTTATGGCTGTAATAATTATCAGGTTTTCCTTTTGGAACATAGGCAGCTTTGACCAGAATTTGAGGGCCTTGATCAAAACGAAGTCCTTCCCCAAGTGTGAGGTTATATACCTATTTCTTCATGTAATCATGTGCTTGGGGACTATACCTAAACAAGTTCAAATTAGGCTTTTCGTCTTCACTATCAATTTGCAAGAATAGACCTATCGGTGGGGATATTTCTCCTTTCCCGTAAATGACTTCCCTTTCACTTACTACCTTCGTAGGAATGACAAGGGTTGTTCCACACAAATCTTGGACATGCTTATTCGTCATGCAGGACGATCAAAGCGGCATATGTACATTGGGATTGTCATACAGTTTTTGTATTATATTATCGAGATAATGCGAGTACTCTAAATCATCATTTATTATTTCATCGGCTAGTTGCCAGTTACAATTTTTATCCGACAATTCACCACCGTCAAGATCGATTACAAGAGGTTCGATGTCATTTAATACAAGACCTTCTCCATAATGGAGCCCGGCTTCGGTATCAGCTTCTTCTCCTCTATCTGTACCATAGGGTGATGGTTCAGTATCAGATTCGATACCATAAAGAAGGGAGTAAGTAAAGTAATTTTCTAACCCCTTAAATAGTTTCTTATCTGTGAGCACCGTCTTGACCTCATTGTTAGTGTCAACATATTTCAGACACTAATGGAAGGTGGAAGGAACTATAATTTTATTGTGGATCCAAGGGCGACCCAACAACAAATTATAAGAAGTCTCTGTATCAATCACATAACAAGTGACCTCCGATTTCAAATCTCTAAGTTGACTCTTCACCTGGATCTTTCCCAATGGCCTGGATCCATTAGTGTTGAATCCGTAGATAACGGTTCCCATGGAGGCTAGTTTACTGGTAGGAATTCCAAGGTGGTACATCAACCGAAGTTGCATGATACTAACAGCAGAACCCGGATCGACTTGGATCCAGTTAGCAACGCATGAGCTAATATATCCAGTGAAATACAAAGGTCTATCATGTTTCGAGTTCTTCACTTGCATATCCTCTTTGCTAAAAGCAATGCAAGAAAATTTCGTGGCTGCCAAATTACAGTGTTGAACTGATGACTTCGGCTCTTTAGGGGCTAGCTTAATCTGAGTGAGAAACACATCAGAATCAGCTAAAGCTTCTTGTAAAGCTTCCCTGTTATCTTTTGAAAGGTGTAACAACTCGTATAGAGTGATCCTCACTGGGATATTGGCTAGCTGAGCCATAACATTGAAACAGTACGGAACATTCAAACTTTCTAGTTTATCTCTTCTAATCGGTCGATTGAAATAAGACTGCTACAAACTTTGAACTTGTTTGTGCTGGGATTCCTTCTCTTTTTGCTTAGCCAACTGTTGAGGTTTTTTTAGCCGCTATAGGGGTGTTAGACCCTAGAGGGGGGGTGATTAGGGTCTTATGCTAATCTAATCCGATTTTATGCCAATGAAAACTTAGTAAAGAACTATTCTTGTAAGATAGATATATAATGTGTTATGAGCAAGAATAAGCATGTAGAACCCCGTAAATTTATTAATGAATATATTGTGTTATTAGTGGTAAACATTTCTTTTGAGATGAATAACCATAAATGTGATAAATAGTGTTTGGGAGCCTAGCAAGAATTTCTATGTTAGAGTAATCAAGGGGATTGATCAGCATGTGATAGAAGGCATAGCAGGCAGTTGTTCTGCTGTGCGGTCGACCGCGATGTGCGCGGCGGTCGACCGCACAGCAGTCGGGCACACAATAGACTTTTCTCCTGCTGCGCGGTCGACCGCGTAAGGCGCGGGGATCGACCGCACAGCAGGAAGAGAGTTTTTCTGTGTTGGGTCTTAATGGGTTTCGGGTCGGGTTCGGGTCGGGTTGTGGGGTTAGTATATATACTATCATACCCTAAAGAGCCCCATTTCTCATCTGAAATCAGAACCCTAGCCCCCTCTCTCCCCCTCAAACCCTAGTTTCTCACTCCTTGGTGATTTGGAGGAGCTTTGGAGGGCTTTTCAGCGGATTATTGGTGGATTCAGCGAGAGGGATCATCTTCCTCCAGATCTAGGGCTTCGTTTTCGTCGTAGGCGAGTAACATCCCGCCCAACTTCATCCCTTTTCCTTTTTATGCTTGGATTTGAGTTTTATTCGGTTTTTATTGAGCCCAAAATCGTATTTTTGTGTAGATAAGTAGATCTTATGGCATGGGATGCAAGAATCATATATTTCAGTCTTAAAAAGTTCACTAATGATGTTTAATTAAATGAGTTTTTGATCTGAAACACTTTTATGAGAGTTAAACTCATTTTTACTATTTAAGAACTTTTAAAATCATGTTGTTTAAGGTTTGGGATTTTTGATAATGAGGTTTTAACCATTTAAACTTGTTGTTTATTGCCATGGTTCACTATTTAAATGCTAAAGTAGAGTGAGTATATAAATCCCCAAATATTTTTTATGAGTTCGGTAGCTGACAGAACCCAGAACAGGGTTCTGTCCGCCCAGCGGTCGACCGCATAGGGGTAAGCGGTCGACCGTCGCGATATTTTGCCAGCAGAATGTTTCTGCTCTTTGAGCGGTCGACCGGCGTGACCTCTGCGGTCGACCGCCGCTCAGTTTTGAACCCAGTGACTTTCGGCTCTGCGAGCGGTCGACCGGAGTGATCTCTGCGGTCGACCGCCCTGCAGTTTTTAATTGCATGTTGATTTCTACTGTTCTTTTTCGTGTGCTTAAGAGTTCACCTCTTATGCCTCATACTAGTTTGTGATGTTAGTGACTTACCGACACATGGGAATCAAATTATACAAACTTAGACCCGCACATTGAAACACGTGCAAAGTTGGGACATATATATGTATTTCCATATATGCTAGTGATAATTACGCTTCTTCGTTCATAGTCCACGTATGAGCATGCATTATTACTAAATCCATGTGTTGGATACTTACTATCTTGGTCCATGTGTTGGACATGCATTTTATTCAGTCCATGTGTTGGACCTGCATCACTTTTAGTCCATGTGTTGGACATTTTTGCTAAACCTTGAGCATGGTACACATTTGAGTTTGGAATACGACATTTTGACACCATTGAGACATGATAGCTACCTAGGCTGGGTATGACACTTATGTAGAATACGGCATGGCATTTATATAGGACAGTACATGATACTGTATTTATGTTCTGAGGTGGTTGTATTTTCCTTTTATTTATTTCTGGTCACGTATTAGACTCCGGGTTTGGTACTTAGGGATTTTCAATTTGGGATACAAGGTATATACATGAGGGTTTCCTTGTTTGGATTATTTCGCTCGACGTATCTATGCCCGTGTTGAAACTTCATAAGTACTAAGACCCATTGTTTATTGTTAGGGTAATTGTTTATATGTGTATATATACTTTGTGATAACTGTATTTTTCTTATACAATGAGCCCTCTCCCTTGGGGTTGGTTGTGATGTTGCTCGCTAGCGCTTTGACGCTCGTTGTCCCTCCCCCTTTCAGGTCACGAGCCAGGAGCCCGGAGAGTCGCAGGTTGATGGCGACACACTTTAGTGTTCGACTGTCTATTCTAGCTATGCTTTATTTTGGAGCTCCACTATAGACTTTGTTTAGACATTTGAGGACTTTATTCTAGATGTTGTAAAGGCTGTGTGCCTTGTTTCCTTTATTCAGACTTGTTGTATTTGAGATGTATTAAGAACTCCAGTTTGTTCATTTTAGACATTGACATTATATTCCTGTGTGTTGGATGATGAAATACTATTTGATCCTTATCGTTTCATCAGTTATCTTTTGTAGTCTCTCTTACTTGCTTTTGTACCTACACCTATTATTGACCCACTAGAGTGATAAAAATTATGATGGTGAAACATGTTATTGCACGGTGTAGACTGCAGCCTTGTGTGGACCCAGGGGCGTCACAGTTGGTATCAGAGCTCTAGTTCCAGTATCCTTAGGATCATCCTGTGTCGAGTCGTGGAGCTAGGATAGAGTTTCCTAGGATTCATGTATAGAGTCCGTAAGGATTTCCTAGTATGAGTGAGGACGATATATGCATATATCTCAAAATTTGAGAAATTTTTTTTTTGACAACTATTTTTGTATAAGTTTAAAGTATTGGTGCAATACTATATGTTGTGAAAATCTTATTGTGATACGCTATTTATAGAAGTCTATTTTGACTCATAAACTTTTAATTTCTTATGATCAGAGAGATGGCAGGACGTGGTAGACCTCGTACCAAGAGAGCTACCCAGGCGGAGTCACAGCAGACTCCATCAGAGCAGCAGCCAGCTCAGTCCGAGCCTCAGCAGGCACCACCAGAGCCGCAGCAGGCTCCTCAGTACTTGGTGGATCTTATGGCTCCTCTCATTGCCAGGATGACGGCCATTGAGGACTTGGTGACGACTCATATAGCACCACGGACACCACCACCACCGGTAGCTCAGCAGCAGGGGATCATTGAGGAGTTGGTGACTACTCATATAGCACCACGGACACCACCACCACCGGTAGCTCAGCAGCAGGGGATACCTACCGTTCCTGTCAGAGAGAGATCCCCAGAAGTCACACCTGCAGCCATTCCCCTAGCAGTTCCAGACAGGACCACCGAGCAGGAGACTTGGCTCCGTATGGTTGAGAGGTACCAGAAGATGAGGGCACCCGAGTTCCAGGGATCACCAGACCCTCTTGCAGCCCATAAGTGGAAGGAGGATGTGGGCAACATTCTTGACATACTCAGTGTGGACTCAGTTCAGAAGCAGAGATTGGCATCCTACAGTCTGAAGGGTGATGCCGGAAGATGGTACCGACTGCAGTTTACTCTAGAGCAGAGGATGACCCTCACATGGGAGGACTTCATATATTTCTTTGATGGGCAGTACATTTCTTCTGCAGCACGGACCGGGAAGGAGCTCGAGTTGTCCTGGTTGACTCAGGGGGATATGACCGTAGCAGATTTTGAGAGCAAGTTCATGGAGTTGCTGCATTTCACGAGTATGTGGCAGACAGGAGAGCATCAGGCTCAGATGTTCTTAGCAGGGCTTCGCCCTAATCTCCGTCGGTACCTCATCTCGAGGAAGTTCTATTCGGTTAGGGAGGTAGCTGAGGCTGCCACTTCCCAGGAGATTGAGACTTCCATGTTCCAGAAGGATAAGGAAGGGAAGGCCAAGGCAGGGCAGAGTGGAGACAAGGGCAAGAACAAGAGATCTTTTTCTGGACCTCAGCAGCAGCATCAGGGTCCTTATAAAAAGGGACCCCAACAGGATCAGAGGGCGCATCAGCAGCGCAGGTTCCAAGGGTCTTGTTTTAACTGTCGCAAGGTCGGACATAAGGCATCAGAATGACGTAGCGCACCAGCAGGAGCCCAGCAGGGTAATGGTCCGAACCAGCAGCAACAGCGACAGCAGGGCAGAGGTCAGGGCTAGCAGAACAGGCTTGAGGCACCGCTAGCAGCTCAGAGGACTGAGGGTCAGATTCGGGCAGTTCAGGAGATTTCTCAGGGGCAGATTATCCCATATTCTCCATCCCCATCAGCAGAGCAGTCTTCAGCCACAGGCAGGGTTTATGCGGTAGTTCCCCGTGATCATGGAGCCAGCGGAGCCGTAGTGGAGGGTACGTTCTTTGTGAACTCCTTTCCCGCCCGTATTCTTTTCGATTCGGGAGCCTCGCATTCTTTCATATCGCATGCATTTATGGCTAGACTCCAGCTCGTAGCTCAGCCACTAGACACCCCTCTATCTGTTTCCACCCCTTTAGGTGAGGTATCGCTTCTGGAGAGCGTTTGTAGGAGGTGTACCGTCAGTCTAGACGAGTCGGAGTTCATAGTGGATTTGATAGTGTTGCATATGTCCGAGTTCGATGTCATCCTTGGTATGGATTGGTTGTCTTCCTACCATATTAGTATTGACTGATTTGCGAAGACAGTCAAGTTGCGAACGTCCGATGGGTCCGAGATGATTGTAGCCACTTCTCAGGGCAACCGATTTGTGGAGTCATTTCTGGCATACAACGAGGAGGTGATGCGACGAGATCAGGGTGTCGATTTATTGGAGACTAGAGTTGTCTCAGAGTATCAGGATGTCTTTCAGGACATACCTGGGTTACCTCCTATGAGAGAGGTTGACTTCTGTATTGAGTTGCAGCCAGGCACAGCCCCGATATCCCGCGCACCCTATCGCATGGCGCCAGCTGAGATGAGGGAGCTTCAGACCCAGTTGGATGAGTTGTTAGCTCAGGGCTTTATTCGCCGGAGTCATTCTCCGTGGGGCGCGCCGGTCCTCTTCGTGAAGAAGAAGGACGGTAGTATGAGATTATGCATAGATTATAGAGAGTTGAACAAGGTCACTATCCGGAATAGGTACCCACTACCTAGGATCGATGACTTGTTTGACCAGTTGCAGGGTGCGCAGTATTTCTCAAAGATTGATCTTCGTTCTGGCTATCATCAGATGCGGGTTCGGGATATGGATATTCCCAAGATCGCTTTTCTTACTCGATATGGTTCTTTCGAGTTCTTGGTCATGCCATTTGGATTGACCAATGCACCCGCGGTATTCATGGACTTGATGAACCGGGTGTTCCGTCCCTTCTTAGATCAGTTCGTGATCGTTTTCATCGATGATATTCTCATTTACTCGAGGTCGGAGGCGGATCATGAGGAGCATCTACGGATAGCATTGAGGACTCTTCAGGAGCATCAGCTGTACGCTAAGTTCAGCAAGTGTAAGTTTTGGCTTTCAGAAGTCAGATTTCTTGGCCATGTTATCAGTCGAGAGGGTATAGCAGTGGACCCGGCTAAGATCGTGGCAGTTCTTGACTGGGAGCCACCGAAGACGGTGACAGAGATTCGTAGCTTTTTAGGTTTAGCTGGATATTACAGGAAGTTCATCCAGGACTTCTCGAAGATTTTGACACCGATTACACACCTTACGAAGAAGGGTGTACCATTTATTTGGAGCATGGAGTGCCAGAAGGCTTTTGATATCTTGAAAGCCAAGCTGACCACGGCACCGGTTTTGACCATTCCGTGCAGTGATAGGACCTTCATCGTGTATACTGACGCGTCGTTGGCCGGCTTAGGGGGCGTATTGATGCAGACTCAGAGGGTAGTAGCTTATATCTCACGACAGTTGAGGGTGCATGAGCAGAACTATCCCACTCATGACTTGGAGTTAGCAGCAGTAGTATTTGCACTGAAGTCATGGAGGCACTACCTTTATGGAGTGCAATTTGAGTTATTCACTGATCATCAGAGTCTGAAGTATCTCTTTTCCCAGAAGGAACTCAACCAGAGACAGAGGAGATGGATTGAGTTTATCAAGGACTACGAGTTCGCGATTCAGTATCATCCGGGGAAGGCGAACGTTGTAGCAGACGCTTTGAGTAGGAAGCGTCGACATCAGGTTGCGGCTTTGAGGTGTTCATTGTACAGAGATCTTACCACTCTTAGCCAGTTTAATTTTAGACCCGAGGTTGGAGGTACCGATGCATTTTTGGGAGCCGTGACAGTGCAGCCATCTTGGAGTGACAGAGTTGTCAGAGCTCAGTTGGGAGACTCTTGGATTCAAATCCGAAAGGAGGAGATTTCCAAAGAGCCAAAGACTGATTGGACCATTGGAGCAGATGGAGGTCTACGGATGAAGGGTAGATTGGTTATGCCAGGGAGCCGTGACAGTGCAGCCATCTTGGAGTGACAGAGTTGTCAGAGCTCAGTTGGGAGACTCTTGGATTCAAATCCGAAAGGAGGAGATTTCCAAAGAGCCAAAGACTGATTGGACCATTGGAGCAGATGGAGGTCTACGGATGAAGGATAGATTGGTCATGCCAGCCAGTGCAGAGCTGAAGAGGGAGCTATTTGATGAGGCACACCGTACTCGGTACACGGTGCATCCAGGAACCACCAAAATGTACAAGGACTTGAAGAGACATTTCTGGTGGAGAGGTATGCGTAGAGAGGTTGCAGACTATGTGGCTAGATGTTTTACCTGTCAGCAGGTGAAGGCAGAGCATCAGAGACCGGCAGGGACCCTTCAGCCTTTGCCTATTCCGGAGTGGAAGTGGGTGGATATTTCCATGGATTTTATTGTGGGGTTGCCGAAGTCGAAGAAGGGGAATGATTCTGTTTGGGTGATAGTGGACCGGTTGACGAAGTCAGTGCATTTTATTCCAGTGAGGACCACTTACACAGCCGAGTCGTATGCGAGGATATTCATTCGGGAGATAGTTCGACTCCATGGAGTTCCAGATACGATCGTATCGGATCGAGGATCAGTTTTCACTTCACACTTTTGGAGGAGTTTCCAGGACTCATTTGGCAGCAGGCTATCTTATAGCAGTGTATTCCACCCGCAGACGGATGGTCAGACTGAGAGGGTGAATCAGGTATTGGAGGACATGTTGAGGGCATGTGTCATTGACTTCCAAGGCAGCTGGGAGGATCATATTCCATTGGTAGAATTCGCTTATAACAACAGTTATCAAGCGACGATCGGCATGGCCCCGTATGAGGCATTGTACGGGAGGCCCTGTAGATCACCGATATGCTGGGCAGAGCCAGAGGATAGCTTGATGCTTGGGCCAGAGCTTGTGAGGCAGACTACTGAGAAGGTAGCATTGATCAGAGAGCGGATTCTAGCCGCTCAGAGCCGGCATAAAAGCTATGCAGATAAGAGGCGAAGACCACTAGAGTTTCACATTGGAGATTTGGTTATGTTGAAGGTATCACCTATGAAAGGCGTGCAGCGATTCGGGAGGCGAGGGAAGCTTGCACCGAGATATATTGGACCTTTCCAGATTTTGGAGCGTATTGGAGCGGTGTCATACAGACTAGATCTTCCAGCATCTATGTCTAGTGTACACAATGTATTCCATATCTCTATGCTCAAGAAGCACTTGCATGATGAGGAGCAACAGCGAGTGTTGGATATACCGGAGATTGAGCTTCGGGATGATGTTAGATATAGGTGCCCTGCAGGCAATTATTGTATATTGTAACAGGACCTATATGTATATAACATCGTTGTTCGAAATGATAGTATGCCTGAAACCAGGTTGTCACAGTTAGTATCAGAAGCCCTAGTTCCAGTATCCTTAGGATCATCCTATTGTCGAGTCGTGGAGCTAGGTAAGTTTCCTAGGATTCATGGTATAGAGTCTAAGGATTTTAGTATGAGTCGAGACGTATATGCGTATATCTCAAAATTTGAGAATTTTTGTTTTATTATGACAACTTATTTTTGTATAGTTTAAAGTATTGGTGTAATACTATATGTGTTGAAATTTTTGGATACGCTATATTATAGAAAGGTCTTTGACTTCATAGACACTTATTTTCTTCATGATCAGGAGAGATGGGCCAGGACGTTGTGAGACCCCGTACCAGCGAAAGCTACCCAGGCGGAGTCAACAACAGACTCCAATCAGGAGCACGCAGCCAGCTCAGTCCGAGCCTCAGCAGGCACCACAGAGCCGGCAGCAGGTTCCTCAGTACTGCGTAGATCCTTTATGGATCCTCTCATGCCGGATGACGGCATTGTAGAGGACTTGGTGACGATCTATAGCCACACGGACACACCACCACGTTTAGCAGCAGCAGGGGATACCTGCCGTCCTGTCAGAGACGAGTCCCAGAAGTTCACGCCTGCCCAGCCATTCCTCTAGCAGTCCCAGACAGAGCCACCCGAGCAGGAGGCTTGGCTCCGTATGGTTGAGAGCGTACCAATGAAGATGCGAGCGCACCCGAGTTTCAGGGATCACCAGACCCTCTGGCAGCCATAAAGTGGAAGGAGAATGTGAGCAACATTCTCGACATACTCAGTGTGGACTCAGTTAGAAGCAGAGGTGGCCATCCTACAGTCTGAAGGTATGCTGCGGAGATCGGTACCGACTTCCATGTTCCTTCCACGAGCAGAGGATGACCTCACATGGAGAACTTCATATATTTCTTTGATGGGCAGTACATTTCCTTCTGCCGCACGGACAGGGAAGTGAGCTCGCAGTTATATCCGTTTGATCAGGGGGACATGACAGTTGCAGATTTGATGAGTAGGTTTATGGAGATTGCGTACCATTTCACGGCGGGTTTATGTGGCCAGACAGACTGAGACCGTCAAGCTCAGACTGTTCTTCTGGCTGGGCTTCGCCCTAACTCCGGGGAAAACGGGTACCTCGCTGTCGAGGAGATTTTATTCAGTCAGGGAGGTAGCTGAGCCCTGCCACTCTCAGGATGACTGGACTTCTATGTTTCCAGAAGACAAGGAGGGAGGCAAACCGGACAGAGTGGGGACAAGGCGCAAGAACAAGCAGATCTTTTTCTGGACCTCATAGCAGCATCAGGGTCCTTATAAAAAGGGACCCCAACAGGTCAGAGACGATCAGCAGCGCAGGTTCCAAGGTCTTGCTTTAACTGTCGCAAGGATCGCGACATAAAGGCATCAGAATTGCCGTGCGGCACCAGTAGGAGCCCAAACATGGTAAGGTGTCCGAACCAGCAGCAGCGCCGACAGCAGAGCGCAGAGGTCAGGGGCCAGCCCCAGAACAGGCTTGAGGGGGGGACACCGCCAGCAGCTCAGAGTGACTGAGGGTCAGATCGGGCAGTTCAGGAAGATTTCTCAGGGCGGCAGATTTATCCATATTACTCCATTCCCATCAGCAGAGCAGTCTTCAGCCACAGGCAGTGGTTTTATGCGGATAGTTCCCATGATCATGGGGCCAGTGAAGCCGTTTAGTGTGAGGCGTACGTTCTTTGTGAATCCTTTCCCGCCCGTATTTCTTTCGATTCGGGGAGCCTCGCATTCTTTCATATCGCATTGCATTATGGCTAGACTCCAAGCTCGTAGCTTCAGCAATAGACACCCTCTATCTGTTCCACCCTTTAGGGTGAGTATCGCTTCGGCGAGAGGCGTTTGTAGGGAGCTGTACCGTCAGTCTAGATGAGTCGGAGTTCATAGTTTGATTTGAATAGTGTTGCAACATGTCCGAGTTCGATGTTCATCCTTCGTTGGATGGGGTTGTCTTCCTACCATATTAGTATTGACTGCCTTTCAAAGACAGTCAAGTTGCCGAAGCACGTCGCATGGGTCGAGATGATTGTAGCCACTTCTTCAGGGCAACGATTTTGCGGCAAGTCATTTCTGGCATACATCGAGGAGGTGATGCTGACGGATCAGCGGTGCTCGATTTATTGGAGACTAGAGCTTGTCTCAGAGTATCAGGATGTCTTTCAGACATACCTGGGTTACCATCCTTGTGAGAGAGGTTGAGTTATCTATTGCAGTTGCCAGCAGGCACAGCCCCGATATCCGTGCACCCTATCGCATGGCAGCTGAGATGATGGGAGCTTTAGACCAGTTGGATGAGTTGTTTAGCTTTTCAGGGGTTTTATCCGTCGGAGTCATTCTCCGTGCCGGGGCACCGGTCCTTTCATTGAAGGAAGAAGGACGTAGTTATGAGATTGTTGATAGATTATAGAGAGATTGACAAGGTCCACTATCCGAATAGGTACCCATTACCTAGGATTGAGACTTGTCTCGACCAAGTGCAGGCGAAGCATAGTATTCTCAAAAAGATTGATCTGGCGTTCTGGCTATCCATCAGTGCGGCGTTCGCGGAGATGATATTTTCCCAAGCGGACCGCTTTCCTTACCGATACGGATCTTTCGAGTTCTTGGTTCATGCCTTTTGGGTTGACCAATGCCACAGAGAGTTTTCTGGGTTTCGGGTCTTAGCGGGTTTCGGGTCGGGTCTAGGGGTTAGTATATTATCTAATGAACCCGGGAGAGAGCTCTTTTGATCTGAAATCAGAACCCTAGCCCCCTCTCTCCCCCTCAAACCCTAGTTTCTTAATCCTTGGTGATTTGGAGGAGCTTTGGAGGGTTTTTCAGCGGATTTTTGGTGGATTCAGCGAGAGGGATCATCTTCCTCCAGATCTAGGGCTTCGTTTTCGTCGTAGGCGAGTAACATCTCGCCCAACTTCATCCCTTTTCGTTTTTATACTTAGATTTGAGTTTTCATCCAGTTTTTATTGAGCCCAAATCGTATGTTGTGTAGATAAAGTAGATCTTATGGCTTGAGGTGCAAGAATCATATATTTTAGTGTCTGAAACGCTTTTATGAGAGTTAAACTCATTTTCTTTTTATTTGTTTAAGAACTTTTAAAATCATGTTGATTAAGGTTTGGGATTTTTGATAATGAGGTTTTAACCATTTAAACTGGTTGTGTATTGCCATAGTTCACTATAAAAAGGTAATAGTATAACGGGTATAGATAACCCCAAGTTTTTATAGTATAATGGGTATAGAAATCCCCAAGTTTTTGTATGAGTTCGGTAGCTGACAGAACCCAGAATGAGGTTCTGTCCGCCCAGCGGTCGACCGCATAGGACTCAGCGGTCGACCGTCGCGCGTTCCTGCCTGCAGAATTGTTTCTGCGCTTTGGGCGGTCGACCGGCATGACCTCTGCGGTCGACCGCCGCTCAGCTTCTGAGCCCAGTGGTTCTCGGGTCTGCGAGCGGTCGACCGGAGTGGACTCTGCGGTCGACCGCCGCACAGTTTTCTGTTTTATTTGTTTCTGCTGTATCGTACACTCGTTCGAGTGCTTACTTCAATCATCTGACTATGATTTTCAGTTGTACTAAGCATCTATACATGATAGGTGGCCTGAAATACATGCCTAGAATCACATGACGAGTTGAGTGTGAGTTTTGCATAAGTTAACCACACCTTGTATATCACTAATGCCTGCTCAGTTGCACAGTTCTCGTGTTGGACTATGATCCATAGAAGTCCTCGTGTTGGACTATAATCCATTTCAGTCCTCGTGTTGGGCAATTATCCATTTATCTCATGTGTTGGGAAATCTCTATATCTAATTCATGTACTGGACATCTTTATTAACCATGCATGCGACATTTCACATGAGTTATGACATGACACTTATGAAGAATATGACACCACATATATTGAGAGTATGATATGACACTTATGTCAAATACGACATGGTAATTATGTGGGACGTTTCATAATACAATATATATATTTTCGGAGACATGTTGAAATTTCTTTTTGCTTATTTCTGTTTACATGTTAGACTCCGGGTTTGGTACTTAAGGATTTTCAATTTGGGATACAAGGTATATACATGAGGGTTTCCTTGTTTGGATTATTTCGCTCGACGTACCTATGCCCGTGTTGAAACTTCATAAGTACTAAGACCCATTGTTTATTGTTAGGGTAATTGTTTATATGTGTATATATACTTTGTGATAACTGTATTTTTCTTATACAATGAGCCCTCTCCCTTGGGGTTGGTTGTGATGTTGCTCGCTAGCGCTTTGACGCTCGTTGTCCCTCCCCCTTTCAGGTCACGAGCCAGGAGCCCGGAGAGTCGCAGGTTGATGGTGACACACTTTAGTGTTCGACTGTCTATTCTAGCTATGCTTTATTTTGGAGCTCCACTATAGACTTTGTTTAGACATTTGAGGACTTTATTCTAGATGTTGTAAAGGCTGTGTGCCTTATTTCCTTTACTCAGACTTGTTGTATTTGGGATGTATTAAGATTGACATTATATTCCTGTGTGTTGGATGATGAAATACTATTTGATCCTTATCGTTTCATCAGTTATCTTTTGTAGTCTCTCTTACTTGCTTTTGTACCTACACCTATTATTGACCCACTAGAGTGATAAAAATTGTGATGGTGAAACATGTTATTGCACGGTGTAGTGTATAGCAGGTTTGACATTCTTGGTTTCACCTCGGACTGCAGCCTTGTGTGAACCCAGGGGCGTCACAAAGCAATATGAGCAAAGTGATATATCCTAGCAAAGAGATATATGGTGAATTATATGCAAGGATATATAAACTAATACAAGGGTATCCTAGCAAAGAGATATATGGTGAATTATATGCAAGGATATATAAACTAATACAAGGGTGAAATAAATAATCTACAAATGTGATAGGGTAATATGAAGAGTAATACACAAAGGCGATATAAGATATGAATACAAGAATAAGTACACCAATGCAATCACAAACAAAAGATATGATCACGGAGTTCGGTCCCCACGACCTATGTCTCCGTTCCTTACCTCGAGGAGATCTCCACTATCACAACTAGGTTTTCTACGCTCACCCGAATAACATTTACACCATATAATACAGTTTTCTAGTTTACCGAAAACTTTACAACTACACACTTGAAATCACACTCTACACCCTCTAAGTGTTGGCTTAGCCTGTGTCCTCTTCTTCAAGTACTCGGATTTACAACCTCTCTCTAGGCTTTACAATCGACGCCACTCCTCTTGGAATCGACCACGTCTCTCACCAACCACTCCTCTCGGTGTACAAGTGTAATACAATGTGTAACTCACAATAATGCTCAATTACAATAAAACGTTCTCTAATTGGATGAGAACTCAATGTAAGCTCAATCTCACAAATCACAAACCCACAACCCAAATAATACTATGAATATAAATACAATAAGCTCAATGGTTGTGTGTGAACAAAGAGATTCAATTGAAATAATTAAACTCAATATAAAATCTAGCTTATGAAAATAAGATCAAACATATAAAAATGTTAGAATTAAGTTTAAGAGAAACTTCTCTATAGATCAAGAGAGAGAGAGGGAGAAGAGTTGGATGCTCAAACACCAATGAATGATCTTCCTCAAGCTCTTGTGAAATTGTTTTCACAAAACAAATTCTAAAATACTTGAAAGCTTCTTTAAACAAACTTAAACCAAACTTAAACCCTTGTTAAAACTCTCTTAAACTTGTTTAAAACATTTTGGATCTTTTCAGAAGTTTGAGGGTAAGGGGTATATATAAGATGAAGAAACAACCCCCAAAAACCCAAGAAAACCAAGAAAAAAGACAAGATAATGGCTACATAGAAAATTGGAAAATCTAACCGTTATGAGGTTGTCAATCGACTGAAAATGTACATCACTCGACTGATGACCTCGACAGAAGAAAAACTGACAGTTTCAGAGTGCTAGAATTTTACGTATCTAGTTTTGTAAAATCAATTAAAAATAGTAAATCAAATCTACAAATAATGAAATTTTAAGAGAAATATCTAGACATATAGATAAACATATTAGAGAAAGAATTTCTAAAATATCACTTCCTAGTTGAGAGAAATAATTGTTTGAACACAGATATTATAGTTTCTAAAAACTACTGAAATACTTGACTTTGTAAAATCAATTTGACATAGTAACTCAACTCCAAAAATCATAAAATTTTGAGGGAAGGTTCTAGATATGTAGATCAACATGTAAATATCACTTTCTATTTGAGATAAATAAATTATTTTGTAAACTGGTCAAAAACTAAAAATCTAAAAACTATAACAGGTCATTGGTCGACACATCAGTCAACACATCAATCGACTGAAACAAAGCAGAGAGGAAAATGAAGATTCTAGGTATATTTATCAGTCAATATGTCAGTCACTAATGTCATTAGTCGACTGGTCAGTCGACTCATAACAGGTTATCAGCCTGAAATAGTTTTAAAAGTGAGTTTCAGTGCTCTGTTAAAAATAGTAAATAAATTCAGAAAAATATAAAACTTTGGAAAATTATTGTAGACATAATAATACATATGTTACAAAAACTGGTTTTAAAAAAGCATCTCCTAAATGAGAAATCTCCTTATTTTACAAAATAGTACAAAACATGTAAATGAAAAACACTTGTTTTTTATATTGGACATAAACCATGTTTTGAAACTCTATAAACTGATTTTATAGACTTAAAAAATATGTATATAATGATTGTTAAGTCTATAAACTTGAAAACCAAAAACATATATGTATATATAAAACTATATATATACAAAACTAAAACGTGTATATGTATATATGATTGAGCTTAAAGTACTAACACACATAATATAAAAACCTAAAATAATTTATGCAGGCTTGATCTTGATCTTTAATAAGCTCTTCTTGGTAAACTTGCAGATGAAACTAGAACTTGGATCTTCAACTTGAATTGCAAGGCTTCACTCCACTATTCCGCTAACCTCCATTGGATATGATCGTTATGGCTTGATTCCATCCATCCTCCAATATGTTGTTTGCCTACAATAAATAGATAAACATAAATACTAGACAAACAATATTAGTAGTAAATTATTTGTTAAACATCATCAAAACAAAGAGGCCAACAAGGGGGAGTTGCAACCACCCCCAGCTCGGCTAAGGTTTTGGAAGGTGTGGCCTTTACTTCCCCCTGCTCAGCTAGTTGTTCGGATGCACTTGGATAGTTGAAGCGGTATTCATTTCCACTTCTAGTAGCAAAGGCTTCATGTTCCTCTTTAGAAAGTGGTAAAGTTGGAATTTCTTCATCATTTTCATCATGAATTGCCGAGGCTCCATAACAGGACTTCTCTTTTCCTTCGCCTTTCAACTTCTTCTTAGATGAGGATGTCGTCCATTGTTCATCTTTAAGCAAATCAGGATGGACCTAGAGAATTTTGCTATTTGGAGCTGTATGTGACACAAGTCCCTTTTAACGTTGTCCGTGAGGGTCATCATTAACAATTTACATTTTAACCTTTGACACAGGTTCGGGTTGAAACCATAACAAAGAAACCGAACCGAAGCTAATAGATATTGTATTCCCACCTACTTTCTTCTCTTTCGGCTTCACGATCACAATACCAACGTCAAGCAAGGTTTGTATTTTGTCTTTTAAGACATAACATGTCTTGGTGGGATGATGGGCCCTTCTGTGATATGCATAATATTTCAGGTCTGTAGTCTTCTTAGCTAATGGATACTGTATTCCCTTCATGCTTTCGAGATAGTTGTATGTGTCTCGGAAGCTACAATCCTCCTTGTAGTTTCCGAGATAGTTGTAACTGTCTCGGAAACTATGATTTCCTTTCATGTTTTTTGAAACATGCTTTGCATCTCGAAACTTGCGTGATGCGCTTCTTGTACATCTTTTAGTTAATTTTTATCTTTGGATGATCCTCTGTAATTTATATGATGACGTTTATCGCCTTCTCTCCATCTTGATCTACGTATGACAATCTATAGGTAATTTTTGATGCCTACAGGTAGTTTGGTTAGAGGGCAACGGTGGTTCAGGAGGGGTGACAGTTAGATGAGGTGGACGACGAGGCGGCGATGTGGGGCTGCAACGAGGGGAGATGGGGTTTGGTGATGGAGGTGGTCGGCGTTGAGCTGGCGTCGAGACTGATAGGAAGAGGAGGGAAATGGTGAGGGCGGTGGTACGACGGTGAGGAGGCGGTGAAGGGGCTGTTGGGTGGCACTGTAGGTGATGAAGAAGAGGGAGAGAGAACGAAGAGAGAGAAGGGAGGAGGGAAGCTTGACTGTGTGAAAAAAGAGGAGGGGAAGAGAGAAAAATATATTATAAAGGAAAGGGATTAGGGTTAAGGAGAAAATTAAGGAGAAAATTCTAGGGAGAAAATTAAGGAAAATTAGTATAAAATAATTAATAATAATAATAATAATAATAATAATAATAATAATAATAATAAAATCAAATATTAATTTAAAAAGTTTTTACTATAACAACCAAATTTATAATTAACAAAACTATTAAATAAATATAAAACTAGATTTTTAAATTATAAAAAATTCTAAAAAATCAAAAAAATATAAACATTCTTTTTAAAAATCATAATTTAATATTTTAAAATACAAAAAAATAATTTAAACTAGCATTGAAAATTCATGGTCATTATAATTTCAATGGCACTCACATGTGCCATTTGAGTGCATCCTTGGTGTGAAACTGTGAATGCCAATGAGTCCCTTGATCACATGCGCCATTGAGTAAATTTGTAGCATGTTGCCACTTTTATCTACATAGGAGACATGGTAGCATGTTGCCACTTTTATCTACATAGGAGACATGGCGGTTAGCCAGTTCCGATTAGTAACTTTATTTCAATAGTGAACTTGAATTACTAGTGCATTTGTGGGAACCGTACTTTGTTTAGGCAACTTATGCACGTCATAATACTGGTTTTCGTTGCTGGAATAAAAACCGTACTTTGAGATGATTATTCTATTCATTCTTTTTATTCTTTGTATTATTAACTTCTAAGTTTTTTGTTGATTCTTAACTTGAGAGCTTACTTGTTGATTCTTATGTCAGGAGTTAGATATGTTATCTTGCTGTAGACTATGGCCTAACATTTTACCTAACTACTTTATTGTGCTGTGATTTTACTATATTTGCATGGTTTATTGATTTGTGTATAGGTTCAAATTTGAAATGTTACTTTTGATGTGTACAAGTTCTTTCTTCCATTTATGAAGGGCTAGCGTCTTCATGTTCAGAATGTTGACAGTGCTGGGTTCTTTTTTACTGGTCAATCATTCCATGAACAAAATATTTTGAAGCTTTAGATGTCCAATAAATGATATATAGGTGTCAACATTGCCCACCCAGGTCCATGTCCAAATATGTAGGCATTAGTACTTAAAAGTGCATCCATCTTTATCATTTGGAAATGAGATGTCCAAAGCTGAGTTATTAGACTTATTAGTTTACGACAAATCATG
The DNA here is from genome assembly GCF_001876935.1 of Asparagus officinalis. Classification (NCBI taxonomy): domain Eukaryota; kingdom Viridiplantae; phylum Streptophyta; class Magnoliopsida; order Asparagales; family Asparagaceae; genus Asparagus; species Asparagus officinalis. The sequence continues at coordinate 91,886,684 of NC_033800.1, forward strand.
CAACCAGTGCTCTTAAATATATACAAAAAGAGAAAAGGTGTGTGTATTGTGAAGACTAGGTCTGAATCAAATTTTGACTTCATTATTTCTTCAATTTTTTGAATCTAATTTTTTTTTCTTTTTTTGGCAGTGTCAATGGATCTTCCAATAACACTGGAAGTGAACCTGTTCACATGTTTCCTGTTGAGCGTCAACAGCCTCCTCCGGAGTAAGTTATTCTTCTGGAACTTCTTTTCTTTCTTGTTTGTTGCCCTCATTTTTTCTCCATGTTTGCATATTATTTGTTGTGCAGGATAAAACTTTTGTTCTCTCCTGTTTATGCTTGCTTATGTTTTATATTCCATTGGAGGCTTTAGTACATCAGCTATTTGCACGTAGCCAGTCGGAAGCGAGCGGTGGTAGTAGAGATTTCTCATTGAGATGAGGTTGGACTAGCATTTAATTTTTCCTTATTAGACTTATTTTTTGTTTCTAGACATACACTATTAAATTTAATGCTAGGAATTTAAAATTTAAACATTGACTATTTAATTAAAGAACTGAAGGGTAGCAGCTAAAATGGTCAACTGATCATAAAATAGTAATTTTTTTAACATTATTAATGGAGAAACGAACAAAGAAGTACGTAAGAGCTATGTAGCACGGACACGGATCCGACAAGGCCATCTGACCCGCCGACATGAGGCAAATCCTAAAAAATACATAGGATACGTGTGTGTAGGCATATAAAATTGCTTATAGGTCCCTTAGCTCAGCTCGGCACAAACCGACGAACCAACGAGGCGACGAGATCGACGAATCGCATCAAGCGACGGAATGCATCCATACACGTGCGGGATCAAGCCAAGTGTTCGAAGAGTCAACTTGTCATCCAACCAAAGGCATACTCGGACGAATGACGATCGAATCAAGATCGGTTTTGGACTCCAACTCAGAAGCGGATTTACTGCCTAATCGGGATCCGGATTTACTGCCGAATCAGATCAACCAAATCAAAGACTAAGTTAATCAAATCACGGACAGAACCAAAGGCGGAAAACACAAAAACCACCACCTAGAGGGGCTCGACCGAAGCCGAGCCAACTTCAGGTGGCTCGGCCAAGGCCGAGCCACCTCAAGGTGGCTCGGCCCAAACCGAGCCACCCTGGGGTGGCTCGGTTCAAGGACTTGCTCATCCAGATCTGGTGCTCGGCGACCGTCAACGCCAAATAAGGCAGGAGTTCGAGAGGACCGTATCTCAGATCTACGTTGCTACACTCCGGATCTAAGCTTGGTCTTAGATCCCGAGACTTGAGCGATTGTTTCCTTGGTGAATCAATCCCTCCCGGCTATTATTTCCTTCGTGGAATAATACCCGTCGTACTGCGTAGATCCGACCGGATCTAGATCGCGCGGTGGTCCACGGCAAACAACCCCGGCGCAGGCAAAGAACCCACAAAGCGAGCGACCGCAAAACAGGAGCTCGTGATTCGTTCGACAAACAAGGAAACAAAGTTGTAATTTTTCATTTCTTTTTATTTGATTTTCGTTGTAACCGGATCTTATAAAAAGACCGGATCTTTGTAATCGATAAACTGTTACAAGAGTGTACAATGGAATCATTAATGAAGAAAGCAACGGTTTTTCCAGCGAACAGTGTGTCCGACACATGCGTTTGACACGTACATGTCACTGTAGGCGTATAAAACTGCTTATAGGTCCCTTAACATAGCTCGGCACGGTGATTCGACAAACCAACGAACCATCGGGCGATGTATCCAAGCGTGATCGTTAGACCACAACATCGAAGCTAAGTGAGATGCGATGAAGCAGATTAACGAGGCGACGAGGTTAAACACCGAAGCGGATTTACTACCAAATCAGGATCCGGACTGCCAAATCAGAGTCCAGATCAACAAATCAGAGTTCGGATAAACCGCAAAACCGGAAAACAACAAAATGGCAAACACCTGGAGGACTCGGCCAAAACCGAGCCACCAAGAGGTGGCTCGGCCAAAACCGAGCCACCTAGGTGGCCGAGCCACCTGGGCTAAGCCCAGATCTGGGCCCAGATCTGAGCCCAGATCTGGTTCTAAATGCCTATAAATAGGCTTGGTGGCTCATTGTTGGAGAGGTTAGATTTTTTTGAGGCGAAACTCTGCTGGAGGGAGAACTCGACTTCAGAATCTTGAAGCTTTAAAGACTTGGACATTCCAGATCTGGTTTTTTGATTACTAAAGGCTATTATTTCCTTGGTGAAATAGTACCCCCGGCTATTATTTCCTTTGTGAAATAGCACCCGTCATACCATGTAGATCCGACCGGATCAAGATCACACGGTGGTCCACGGATTAACCCCGGCGCAGGCGAAGAACCCACACAAGCAAGAGACCGCAAAACAGGATCTTGCGATTTGTTCTAAAGGAAAGTTGTAATTTTTCTTTTTTTCTTTGATTTTGTTGTAACCGGATCTTTTGTAACCGAAAAATAGTTGCTTAAGGAACAATGACTTCAATGAAAACAACTTTCACCGTGAACAATCTGACGACCATAGTGGGAGCCACCGATCTCGCTGTCGAGATCGTTGCGTCGCAGCCGCGGATCTCAATCCCGATCGAGGAGGAGGTCGAGTATGAATTCGACCAGCAAAAGTTCGAGGAGAATCTGTCATCCTCGTCCGGATCCACCTTCCTCGTCCGGATCCACCTCCCCTCGCAAGTCCAAGAAGTTCTCCTCCAGGAGAAAAGTCTGTTGGTATGAAGAAGTGCAGAATGCCAACGAAGATCTCACCCCAATTGATGCCAAAGTGGCATCGGGTGAAGCTCCACCAATCTCTAAGCAGGTCAAATCTGTTCCTGCCAATTTCTCCGCCGTTGAGGGCATTGTGACTCTTTCAAAGAGAGCCCGCCAGAGGCGACGTCAACGCCTGGCACGGTAACTCGCTAAGGCAATTGAGTCCACTGACGGAATTCGCTATCACGCGGATCTGAAGAGCAGGAGAGGCAAACAGCCTCAACAACCAAGGAATGGCAGCTCCTCCAAGCCGCCAACGAATGAATGGATCCATGTCAAACGGAATTGTTCAACACTTGATGAGCGCATTCGCAAGCGCCACACACTGTCAGCGCAAGCACGGGCTCAAGTCCAAGAAGCCCGGAGAAGAACCAGCCAAGTCTGGAGGCCAAAGTCTGAAGCGACGATTCAGGCTAAAGAGCAACCTTTGCAGCCTTCAGCAAAAGTTCAACCTCCGGTGAACCACTCTAAATCACCGATAATTCCCATGGCTACTCCAGGAGATCACGCAGAATCATCCCGAAGAAAAAAATCAGTTTTGGAGCGCCTCGGTCCACTTCCCGATGGACGATGCAAAGCTCCAGTTCAAGAACGTTTGGGCCCGATAAAGAAGCCCCGAACGACTCAACATGCTGGGGGTCGCCCCCACCCTCAACATGACAAAGAGATCAGGGCAGCTAGGCGCACCAATTTGTGCATTGAAGTCCAGGAGCCCGCTGAGAACTCACGCCCACAAAGGCATGTTTCGAGGCGCGTGACTCTTGAAAGCCCAAAGAAAGCAATTCGCCCTCAGAAGGAAACATTATCGTCTGATGATGATAGCGTTATACCTGAGAAGTCGTGCCAACACACGATAGGTTACTCCGACCTTCAAACCGATGAGTTATACTATCGTGTTGAGGGTACGAGTAAAACCAGGAAAAGGAGTCCTCGAGAACTAAAGACTCAATGCCCCTATTCCAAACTCATTCGGACAGTATTGTCGGAGTGCAACTGCACCAATACGGTCCCCGAGAGAATTTCGGTTTTCGAAAGGCTTAGTACTGAAACGCCAAAACCAAGGCCTAGGCGTTTCCGACGAAGGAGAGCGATGGTTGAAGATAGGGAATTTCCGAGGATCACCACTAATATGACCAGCAAAGGGACATCGACATGAGATAATCCCAAGTCGATTCCGGAAGCATCCCGGCGTATAACACGTCTGCAGTCTGGAGCCATCATACGAGCAACTTATGGTAGGATTCGGACAAGGTTACCTTCAGAAGATGAAGAATCGGATGCCGGCTCTGCGGTCGCATCAGATAATACAGTATCCAGCGAGGGACAACCCTGCGAGGCACTTATGATAAGTGCAGAACAAGTGGCCAAGATGCTCGAAGAAGCCATGGCTAAACAACAGGAGAGCTTCAGGTTCGAAATGCAGATGGCCATGCAGAATATGAGAGAAATGCCTGACCAACAAATCCAAGCACTGACAAATCAGCAAGGCGAACCAAGTCGTCGTAACCAGGTTAATCAGGAAGATGAGGACATGAATGCGAATGAAGCTCATAATGCCAATAACCCTCCCGTCAATGCAGGGGGTGGTAACAAGAATGCTAGCGAAAACACAGGTGAAAGTTTGAAGATCAAAAACCTCGAGAGCAAAATTAATACGTTGATTTCCACTCAAGAGATGAAGAAGACGGGCATTCCTTGTCCATACCCAAGAGAATGGGAATCAATCTCGTATCCCGCGAAGTTCAATCTAATTAACTTCACGCCGTTTAATGGGATGGGTTCACCCACTCAGCATTTGATTTACTTCAAATCACACCTGGGGGTTATCTCTGGTAATGAGCCTCTGATGGTACGGTCCTTCGTTAGCACTCTTCGTGGAGCCGCCTTCGATTGGTATCGTCGTCTAAAGCCAGGAAGTGTGAATAGCTAGGACGACATGGAGACTAAATTCCTCACCAATTTCTTTGACGATGACACCGAGATATCCATAGGGTCGTTGCTTGACGAGAAACAAAAAGACGGGGAATTGGTTGATACCTTCGTCAAAAGGTTCCGGAACAAGGCGATGAACTGTCGGGACCCGATCACTGAGGAGTTCATTCTCCAGACTTGCTACAACAACCTCACATTCGACGTGTTGGAAGCAATGGGGACAGTACCGTCCAAAACATGGAAGGATTTGAAGGTCCAAGGAGAGCAAGCCGAGCGATTCCTCAGAAGGAAGAAGGCGGAAAGAGGCCAACAGGTGACGAATGCTCCACAGCAGAATTTTGTCCCACGAGGGAAAGGTAAGGCACATGCTAATGCAGTTGATGCTAATCAAACTTTCCAATTGCAACCTAAGCAACAGCAGCAGCAACGAGCACCACAACAATCACAGCAGCAATGGCAACAACGGCCTTAGAAGCAGAAATCTTCGGAGCCAAGATTTCCTAAAGTGTACTCCTTCAAAGATGACGAAGTTCCCGGCATCTTTAAGTACCTGTTGGAGAATAACAAAATCCAGTTGCCGTCGATCGTGGATCAAGAAGGGGCTAGCAAAGTGACGGATCCGAAGTATTGCGCATACCATAAAGCGGTCCATCACCCTACAAAGTCATGCTACCATATCAAGGATAAGATCCATGCGTTAATTGATGTAGGCGTCATAACCCCGAAGCCGTCCAAGAATGTCGGAGCAAATGCAGTGTCAATCAGCTTTGGATCAGTGTTCACAGCATGGTTTGAACCAAAATGCATCACCAAAGTTGGAATGAAGATAGTGAATGACGACCCATATGGACAACGCCAAAAAGGACTCGTGCTACACACGGCCCCAAACAACGAAATCCTCTGGGTTCATCCCGATCTAATTGAAGACGATCAGTGGACGACCTCATCGACCAAAAAGGGTAAAGGCAAGTCCTACAATGCTACCTCCGTGATCTTCGAAGAGGATGGTAATGAAGCTCCTACCTTCCCGCTCTCCGAAGAAGAACAAGAAGTCTTTGCCACTAGAAGCGGAAATGAGTATCACTTCAACTATCCATCACCTAGCGATCAGTTAGCTGAGCAGGGGGTGACTAAACGGGGACCTGCCAAAACTCTCACGGAGCTAGGTGTGATTACGACTCCTAGACCGGTTGAAGAAACTCGACGATAGTCGGTTGATAAACAGAAAGAAAAGAGGCCCCAAGAGGTTCAGAATCCTTAGCAGTCTCGTTTCAATCGTCCGATTGGAAGAGATAAACCGGAAAGCTCGAACACTCCGCACGTATTCGATATTATGGCTCAACTGGCTAACATCCCAGCACGGATAACATTGTATGAGTTGCTACGGCTGTCTAAAGAAACAAGGGAAGCCTTTCAAGAAGCCTTGGCCAATTCAGAAGTGTTCATTACTCGGATCAAGCCGGCACTTGAAGGGCCAAAACCGTTAATGCAACACTGCAATATAGAGGCTAAAAACCTTCCCTGCATTACCTTCACCAAAGAGGATATGCAGACGAAGAACTCAAACCATGATCGACCCTTATATTTCATTGGGTACATTGGCTCCAGCAAAGTCAACCGAATCCAAGTGGATCCGGGTTCTGCTGTGAGTATCATGCCGCTTCGCTTGATGCATATCCTCGGCATTCCAGTTAGCAAGTTGGCGTCCACATGCACTGTTATCTATGGATTCAATACTAGCGGGTCAAGACCCTTGGGTAAGATCCGGATAAAATGTCAAATGGGTGATTTGAAGACGGAAGTCACATGTTATGTGATCGATGCCGAGACTTCATATAACTTACTATTGGGTCGGCCTTGGATCCATAGTAACGTTATAATCCCCTCCACTCTCCATCAGTGTTTGAAATATGTCGACACTGATAATAAGGTTAGGACGGTGGTCGCGGATAAGCAACCATTCAAAGGGTATGAGAATTATTTCACTGATTCTCTCCTTTATGGTAACGAATCCGATACTGAATCATCGGCCCATGGCACGGATAGCGGAGAAGAAGCTGATACCGAAGCCGGATTTGATTACAATGGAGGTTATGTTTTAAACGACATTATACCCTTTGTAATCAACCTTGACGATGAACAATCGTCAGAGGGCAGTTGTAACTGGCAACTTGCCAATAATGAAATAAATAACGATTTAGAATACTCCCTGTCTCTTGATGATGTGATAAAAGAATTGTATGATAATCCCGATTTATATATGCCGCTTTGATCGTCCTATATAGCGAAGGAACGTCTCCAGCATTCTTTCGGAACAACCCTGGTCATCCCGACCAAAATAGGAGGTGAAAAAGAAGTGATCTACGGTAAAGGAAAAAGCTCCCCATTACCAGACTATTTCTTAAGCGAAGATGAAGAGATTATTATAAATACAGATGAGGGTTAGGGTATGAATCTTCTTCAGAAGACGAATGCTGCTGGTTAATTAATGACCAATCATCTAAGCAATACAAAGATGGAAATTCGTCAGATTCCTCGGAATGGGATTCCGATACAAGTCTGGGGGAAGCATTCAAAGCCCTAATGGCGAACATGGCTACAGCTGATCCGTCCACAATAGAGAACGATGATCAAATGCCAACATGGGAAGACCCGTGGGTTCATCACCTGAACATGCAGTATGGTAATAGGTTCGAACAGAGAGAACCCCCCACTAAAGATAAAATAGTCTAAGTTAACATGGGTGACGAGGCCAACCCAAACCCTATATTCATTAGCGATAGTCTTCCCTCAAGTGAGAAGGAGGAATTAATTGCTCTCATCATGGAATATATTGACGTCTTCGCTTGGAACTATGAAGATATGCCAGGGCTCGACCCCAATGTGGCAATGCACCGCCTCGATATCAAGCCGGATGCCAAACCTGTCAAGCAACAGCAAAGACGGTTTCGTCCGCAGATTATGGAAGCCATTGAGGCAGAGGTTAAGAAATTGATCGAATCAGGATTTATCCGAGAGGAGCAACATCCAGATTGGTTAGCCAATATCGTTCCAGTCATGAAGAAGAACGGTAAAATCAGGATTTGCATCGACTTCAGGGACCTGAATACGGCATATCCAAAAGACGATTTTCCTCTCCCAGTCACAGATGTCATTATCGATAATACGTGCGGATTCGAGAGAATGTCTTTTATGGATGGCTTTTCAGGATATAACCAAATCAAGATGCACGCAGATGACGAGAAGCAAACAGCGTTCAGAACGCCCCTCGGTGTCTTTTGCTACACGGTGATGCCTTTCGGTCTAAAGAATGCAGGCGCCACGTATCAGCGAGCGATGACTAAGATTTTCCAAGAACATCTCAGGAAAACAGTCGAATGCTACGTTGATGATTTGGTTGTAAAAAGCCGCAACAAAGAAGATCACATCAAGGACTTGAAGACGATGTTCGATCTCATGCGAAGTCATCAATTGAAGATGAACCCCACTAAATCCTTCCTTGGAATGTCCAGCGGAAAATTCCTTGGATTCGTCGTCACCACCAAAGGTATACATATCGATCCTGATAAGGTGAAGGTGATACATGAACTACAACCCCCTAGAAATCTAAGAGAGCTCAGAGGATTGCAAGGGCGTTTAGCTTACATCCGGCGGTTCATCTCAAATCTTTCTGGGAAGTGCCAACCATTCTCTAAACTAAACAAGAAAGGGGTGTCATTTATCTGGGATGACGCCTACCAAAAAACATTCGAAGATATCAAAACATATCTGACGAATCCTCCTGTTCTCGTTGCATCAAAATCAGGTAGACCGTTCTTGATTTACCTCAAGGCGATGAACCACTCGATAAGTGCCTTACTAGCACAAGATGATGATAATGGTCACGAACAGGCAGTCTATTACCTAAGTCGGACCTTGGTAGGTGCCGAGTCTTGATATCCGATGATTGAGAAATAATGCCTCGCATTGGTATTCGCAGTGCAAAAGATGCGGCATTACCTGGTTGGACAGACGATTTACGTCATTTCTAACGTTAATCCAGTACGGGTATTTATCACGCAACCGGCCTCTATGAATTGACGGTTAGCGAAGTGGGCCCTTCTCTTGTCCCAATATGATTTGCACTTCAAACAATAGAAGTCGATCAAAGGACAAGCGATTTGTGATCTTCTGGCGGCAAATCCGACAACGGATACGGCAGAAGTATATGATGATTTGCCGGATAAAACCCACGAGGTTAACACTACATCGCACCAACAAGTATGACAATTATACTTTGATGGTGCTTCGAGAGCAGTTAATAGGGCAATAACCCCCGGATGTCCTAAAGTCTCCTCCGGAGTTGGAGTTGTCTTAGTTTCCCCGGGGATGCATGTGATGCCTCGGGCTTATTCACTGACTAGTCCATGTTCCAATAACGTAGCTGAGTACAACGCGCTTCTCATTAGACTTAGTTTCGCCAAGGAGCTGGGGGTCGAATATCTCGAAGCTTTTGGGGATTCTCAATTGATAGTCAATCAAGTACGTGGAGAGTATGAAGTCAGGAACCAAGACCTGATCCCGTATCACCAGGAGGCCATCAAAATGGCAGATTCTTTTGAAGAATTCTTTATTGAATACATCCCTCGTCTCCAGAATGCTTATGCGGATGCACTGGCAGCACTAGCGGTATCACTTGCGCAGCCTCCCGAAACTGAACTATTAGTCACAGTAAGGACGCATCAGCTCTGCATACCCTTATATGATATGGATATTGAAGAGGAAGATGATAGAAACATAAGCGCCAAGGAGGTGAATTAAACTCAAATTGGGTCTGAGTCCCGAGATTGGCATTTTTCTATCATTGACTACGTCCAATATGGTATTTTGCCAGAGGATGTAAAAGAAAGGGAATCAATCCGCCGAAGAGCACCAAGATTCTTCTATAATACCGAGACCCATACATTATACCGTCAAGGGTACGATGGTTTGTTACTCCGATGCCTTTCGAACAAAGAAGCAGAAGAAGTTCTTAAGGAAGCACACGAGGAGAATGTGGTGCGCATCAGCCCGGTCCCAAACTGTATGATCGCATCAGGAGAATGGGATATTTTTGGCGAACAATGGTTCGTGACGCAATCGAGTACGCCCGAGAGTGTCATGCTTGTCAAGTACATGCAAATTATATGCACCAACCACCAGAGCGTTTACACACGTCAACCACGTCTTGGTCGTTCGAGACATGGGGTATGGACATTGTCGGTCCTATTTTTTCCCCTTCAGTCAAAGGTGATCGATTCATTCTCGCAATCACAGATTACTTTTCAAAGTAGGCTGAAGCGATCCCGCTTAGAGAGGTGAAGACGAACAACATCATCAATTTCATCAAACATCATGTCATATACCGACACGGCGTGCCAAGACGGATCATTCATGACAACGGTCCACAGTTCATAAGCAACGCTTTCGTCAGGTTTTGTGACAAGTTCAAAATTCAAGATGTGTCGTCAACAACTTATTATCCCGCTGCGAATGGACTAGCTGAGGCTTTTAACAAGACAATCATTAAGATCCTGTCAAAGCTCGTGAAGACCAATAAACGAGACTGGGACGATAAACTCGGCGAAGCACTCTGGGCTTATCGCACCACCATACACACACCTACAGGGGCCACCCCATATTCGTTGGTATACGGATGTGAAGCTGTGTTACCATTGGAAGTCCAAATCTTATCCCTTCGGATCGCTCTTGCAACCGAGATGACGATAGAAGAACAACATCAGAAACGTCTCGAAGAGCTCAAAATGTTGGATGAAAGGCGCTTGGAAGCTCAACAACACATTGAGTTTTATCAAGCCAGAATATCTAGGGCTTTTAACAAAAGAGTCCGACAGAGAAGCTTCAAGGAAGGAGATCTGGTCCTCGCTGCTCGCCGACCGATAATCCTCAACTCCAAGAAAAAAGGTAAATTTGAACCCAAATGGGAAGAACCGTTTGTGATAGACACAGTCTACTCAAACGGCGCATATCGGCTGATTACTCAAGAGGGCGCCAGGCAATTAATGCCAATAAATGGGAAGTTCCTGAAAAAATACTATCCCTAGTACGTTCAGGATAACCCATTTACCGGGAAGTTCCTTGAAGAATATTACACTTAATATTCTAGAGGATAACCCAAAATCATTTTCACCACCAAAATCCCTCACTGATCAATTTCAATTGACAGTGAGTCCACCAAAAGGGTTTTTCTGGCCCAAACCACCAGCAAATTCCCCTCTTGAATCTTTCCATGAACAAGAGGTCTACCTTCAGTTCAGAGTCCCCTTTCAATAAAAATTCTTCCTTTCCAGAATCAGGGAATAGAATATAAAATTCTTCCTTCCTTGTCTGTTGGGTTCGCCTTCACCCTAAAAGAAGACCGGGAAATAGAATATAAAATTCTTCCTTTCCCGCACCAGCCTTTTCCAAGAGTTTGTCAATCTAGGATTCATCCTAGGAAGTTTATCCCGAATCCTAAGTAGGGATAAGTCTGCGCCTAATACGTGCTGTCGGTTTAGTCTTTCTCCGTAGAAAAAGACACCAGAGTTTGATTCTGGGATATTCTATCCTGAAACCTAAGCAGGGATAAGTCTGCGCCTAACCCGCGCTGCCGGTTAGTTCTTAACCGTTAAAAAAGAACACCCGCTCACATATTCAACATTGTGGCAGGTTGTTATTAATAACACCAAAATCCATGCATTACACGCATGGGGAATTTCATCCTGAATCCTAAGAAAGGATATGTCGACGCCTAACACGCGTCGCCGGTTTAGTCTTTTACCGATTGAAAAAGACACCAGAATACCAGTCTGGGGTATTTTATCCCGAAGCCTAAGTAGGGATAAGTCAGCGTCTAATACACGTTGCCGGGTAGCCTATTCACGTAACGATGGCGAAGCCTATGTATTCGACATCATAGCATTAAGTCTCAGAGAATTCACTCTCTTAGCATAACGTTACATGTGGAATGGATTTAGACAATCCGCATGCTAGCCCGACTCAAACGGTAGTCGGTAAAGGCTTATCAAACCCGTTGAAGGCTGGGGGTTAGCCAAAAATCCTAAAGTCAACACCTAACACGTGTCGCCGGGTAGCCTATTCCCGTAATAAATGGTAAAGCCTATGTATTCAACATCATAACACAAAGTCTTAGAGAATTCACTCTCTTAGCACAACGTTACATGCGGAACGGATTTAGACAATCCGTATGCTAGCCCAACTCAAACGGTAGTCGGTAAAGGTTTATCAAACCCGTTGAAGGCTGAGGGTTTGCCAAAAATCCTATGAGTATTATGGTCAATCATTCCAAACAGAATGAGGAATCATAATAAAGATAAAGATAAAACCATTCCCACTAAGAGGATCAAAAGTCAAAATATTCAGGAAATGAAATCACACATCAAGCTTATGGCTAAAAATCTGCTGACTAAACTTAGACAGCTTCTCATCATAAGCTTGCCTAAGCTCATCCTGCAATTTAGCTTTGAGGGACTCTTCAGTAGTAGCTAAAGTCTTCACAGCAATCTCCTCCATCTCAACCAGCTTCTGCTTCAGGGATTTTAACTCATCAGATAAAGCAGTGTGGGCTTGCTGATCTTGTACCTTCATCATCTGAAGAATACTCAAAGTCTCCTCTTCTTCACGGAGTTCTCTTCTGAGCTGGTCTATCTTGGTCTCACAAGAGGTAATGGAAAAATCAAGCTTGTCGAGTGAAGATGATCTAATAGCAAGGTTAGCCTCAACTCGGTCTACCCGGTCCCGCTGCACCTGAATCTCGAGCTCAGCAAAAATCTGAGTATCGCGCCATGTCTGTAAGCGAGCATCCAAATTGGCAGCAATGAATGAAGAGGCACCTGCATCCCGGAGCTCGCGAAATATCTGAAGCTCATGCTCTAAGCCATCAAGGTCATCAACTATAGCCTTCGCCAGATCTGGGTATCCTGCATCCCTCATTGAATTTATTCTAGAATCAAGGAAAGGCTTAAACTGGTGAAGGAAAAGTCCGCCGTGGAAAAGTTTGCCAATCATAGCATTCACGAAGGAGAAGAAGGAGCGGACTTCTATACAGATGACGATCTTCTCAGGGTCGTTGTCTGATAACAACTCCTTCACAAGGACATAAAGCCGAGAAGAAAGCCCTACACAAAAAGGAGAAATTCGTCAAAAACCTTAATGAGGAAATAAATGACATTTCTCAGTTGCTTAATTTATACCTCCTTCCTCTTGAGTCACTGGGGGTAGTGGAGGTGTAACTGCTGTGGATGTATCAGCTGATGTAGTTGTTCTCGTAGCCGGCTCAACAGGATCAGTCTCGACAAAAGCTTCTGGCAAACACAAAACGGAATTCTCAGATGCATCACATTATAGTTGCACTAATCAAAAAAATGGCTAGTCCTATAATTAACTTGAGAAGAGGCACGTACCTTCAGAAGGACCATTCTCTGGATTCTTAGAGATGTAGACTCAGGAAACATATCTTCAGGCATCAGATCATCAATCTGAGGAGAGCCATACATGAAGTAGAGCATAGGAGTGTCCACAAGCAAACCTTCCTCGTCAAAATCATCAGTCGAGAAATCTGACACAAGAGAATATAAGTGCAAAAGAAGAATAAAGAGACTACGACCAATGGAAATGAGTTACCTCTTATGGGTGTGTTAGCCTCTCTATTCCCAAGATCCACGTTTGCCTCCTACAATTTGTCTAAAAGAACAAGAAGCATAGAGACAATTAGGGAATGCACGAATTCTGAATCGTTCAACTCCTTTGTGTGCCATCTAAAGGGTACATTGTCAATGGTAGATGTACCTGGATTCGCTGAATCGGGTCCTACATTGATGGTCTCCCTAACGTCGGCAGCTTCTACAGGCTTTTCTACCTGGTATGGTGAGTCAGGCTCACCAGAAAATACACAATCATGAGGAGTAGGATCAGGACTCATCTCGCTATCCCCACACTCTCCTACATAGATATGGAAAAGCATGAGTCGAAGTTCTGAATGATCAAGAGGATGATCTATAGGGTAGATGTTACCTCCGTCGCTAGCAAGATCATCACCAGACAAATCCATCTCAGATGCTCGCGAATCTGCATGCCGCTTGTGGGCTAATCTCTTCCGCCTAGCAGCGGGGACAAAAATCGAAGGTCTCGCCTGGGAAAAAGGACGGAATTCTTCATCCTTGTCAGCTGCGGTCCCTGAAACATCAAACAACTGTCAAGATTAATAATTCTGGGAGACAGAAGGAAAGAATAGGTAGCTAACCTCGCTCGGAACAGTCCTCGTAATCTTTAAGATCTTTGCCTAAAGTCTCATCAGCAGAATGGAAGATCTTCTTTCCCTCTTTGTCAATCCGACGAGTCTTGTTCCGTGTCCTCTGTGACCGAGCATTTTCCCAAATCACACGAGAATCAGCCTGAGAAGCTTCCTCGGCCACTAGCTCTGCAATCGGCTTCACGGGGATAGTTTTATTAGATGCTAATAGTCACCTGTAGCTTAAGAAGGTGAGATTCAACTGCCGCTCAGCACTCGGGAGACTGAACTTAGCACCAGTACAGCCCGTCACGGTCCACAGCCATGCCCGGAGACCGTCCACCAAACTCGCCATGAGTCCGGAAGCGTTCTGACCGTGGATTTCCGAACATAAAGCTATCATGAACGCTAACGTGGCCAGAATTGGCATGGAGATATCCGCTCTAGAAAACATGATTCGTCTACCGGAAGGTCAGATAACGCGTCAATGTTCACTAGCCAAGTTACAGGCAGCCGATATCTAATGATGTTCGATACTCCGCTTGGCTTCTCCATCACGTCAAACACCGCCGATATCGGCTGAAGCAACTCGGCGGAGAGTGCAAGTGAAAAATCCAACATTTTATGACCTGTAGCCTTTCGATGTATTAAGGAATCCTCGGCCCTCCACCGCCATTTCTCAACAACTGTAGTAGGAACAGGCGGTCTAAAGCTTTTGTGTCTAGTACCGACTTCTTATATGCAGGATAGATGACAGGATTGAAACCAAGCATCAAATAAGTATATGGGTAATTCACCTTTGTAGAGCGTAGGATGCGAGCGCGGAACGATGACATCTTCCTGTTCTGTGTATAACGCACTAAATCTGTCGATAGCCGCTCGATGGAATGTTTTAGCTACAACTTCGACCCGGTAAGAGCGAAAGTTTCTTTTTGTAGCAACTGAACCGCTGGTAGAGCACTTCCAATGCAAAATATCACTGGGACTATACGAGCCTTGGCGATTTCTAAGCCAGATATGGCTGAGATATTCCAGCAAGAAGGGTCTCGCTTTGAACGACTTCGGCTCTGCTTATGCCATATTAGAAACATTTAAACTTGGTCCCCCCTGCAGGAAAGCACTCTTCGGACTGCTAATCGGTAAGAGTGAGCAGTCGGATCTTCCTTCAATCAGTACAATTCCCCTGAGATAGCGTTGCATTTCACTAATACTTCGCATTCAGACTATTGTTCTCTATGATCCTTGAAAAAATACACGCACCTGCTTCAGACTCACATTGACTTAGTCGCTTTCGCTAAAGGCTCAGACTGCGCCAAGCACTATGAAGTTGAAATGTGATATCCGCATATATAGTCTCGTAGGCGGTCGGGCATACGATCTTTCAGCTGACTCAATTCGTGGTTGGAGGGAAAGTATTCCTGATATAGCATCTGACCCATGGGCAAACCAGAAATCATGTGCATCTCATGGAGAGCCAAGCCCAACTCTCCGTGCTTAGTCAGAAAAGTGTTTGAATCCGGGTTATAGAGCTCGCACAAAGCGAAGAAATGCTTCGCGCTGACAGGTAGGCCATACATGGTGGAATGAATGGCTGCATATAGACCACAAGCGTGCAACTCCTCGCTCCATCGGCTTAAGACATACTTCGTCATACGAGCCCACCAAAGCTTGTCTAAAGAATGGACCCAGCCATAGAATCTGTGGTGCGTCGCAGGCATCTCCCATCCTAAGTCAGCGAGGCGATTCTTCAAAGTAGAAGCAGAAGCAAGAAATTCATTACGCGGCGGTGCATCCAGCCCTAATACTCCTGGACGCAATCCAATGATATGACTCCTGCTCGAACCTGGACCTGCCTGATGAGTGATATAGCCACAGTGAACGCTCTCATGCTCCTTCGTCAAGCGCCACGACATCTCCCGTGTCACAGCCTGACGCCTGAGCTCAGTCAACGAGCGGTGTTGAGGAATCTTCGGCAAATATAGGAAACCACCGCCATTTTTATGAAGCCACTGCTCGGCGTCAATAAACACTGCATCAGGATCTCTGATGGAGTCGCCAAATAAAAAGTCAGTCTTCCTGAGAGGCTGAACAGAACTGACATCCTTCACGAAAGGCGCATCCGTAATCAACTGTCGAAGAGCTCGATGTCCACCTTCCTTCACCACTTGGGCAACCTCTGTCGACGTACCCGGAACAAACTGAAGAGTAAGCAGAATAGGTGAAAAATCATCGGAGGTTGAATAATACTCGTCACGACGTCCGTCCACTGCATGAGATGAGAACGCTCTAGAGGGATATTCCACTGAAAACAAGCAATTAAGTGTTTGTTAGTCTCAGTTATAAAAGGAAGTTGAACTCATCCTACGAACGGATAAGATAGAGTCACTGCCTTATAAAGGATGAGACGATTTGGCCACATTATGCACTTATAAGTTAGGATATATCAAAAACATATCCCTGCCTTATAAGGCACAATGCAGCGTCAAAACGCCCCCTTTATTTATTTTGAGATATGGTTTTGACCAAGCAAAACCCATCTTTAAAGCGTCGATCCTCACCAAGGAGAATCAAGGCTCTTCCCGATTGCCTCACCAAGGATAACAAAATAGGGAAAAAGGATTAAATCGATAAATTACGAAATACGCCAAAACAAGGAGCTCACCAGCATACGAGGGAAGCACGCCATCAGCTGACGCAGCAGGGGACTAACCTCTCGGGACATGCGACATGATGATCTGCAAGGTAAATTAGGGGGTCAGATACAGAAAATTTTTAGTTAGGGTGACAAACTCTAACCCTAAAATTTTATCCCCTCTTTATTATAATTAAACCCCTCAGATCTCCAAATTTTACCCCCTGAAAGATGAGCTCGAGGCGTCAAATCACAAACCCTAACCCTCATATGCAATCCCACAAATTCATGTACTAAATTGAACATGAAATATGCCAAAATTATGGAGGATTTACCTGAGGAAAAGCTCGAGGATCCAACAAAAATCAGATCTTGAAGGAGGCTCGAACCACGTGCTCGAGGGGCCTGAGAGAAATTTTATATATGGAGATTTTGGAGGATTTTTCAGTCTAAGATCAAAAGGAATGGTAGATCTAAGACAAATTTCAGGGTTTGAAGGAGTAAGGATGCACGAGGGAAGAAAAAAAAATCCAAAAGAGAGAGCAAAAGGGGGCCGGCCCTAGATAGAGGAAAAGAGGCTCTTATATAGCCTTGAACCAGTCTTGAATCGGACCAGACCAGGTTGAACCAGACTAGACCAGACTAAATCAGTTCAAATGAAGCTGAACCAGACCAGACCAGGCTGAACCAGACCAGATCTGGCTAAACCAGACCAAACCAGGCTGAACCAGGCTGAACCAGTCCTGAACTAGTCCTGAACCAGGTCGAACCAGTTCTGAACCAGTTTGAACTAGTTTTGAACCAGTTTGAACTAGATTTGAACCAAAACTCAAATTGGAGCTGAACCGAGTGTCGAAACGACTTTTTGAACCAGTTTGAACTAGATTTGAACCAAAACTCAAATTGGAGCTGAACCGAGTGTCGAAACGACTTCAAAACGACTGACGGTCCAGTCCCTTATTTATTCACTCCTCTCCCATATATTCGGAAGGGTCGGAAGATTTTTCGAGCCTAATTACTGTCTTTTTGGGTCATTATCAGGCCGGTTCAGCTCATTCTCAATACTCCAATAAGTTATACGAGTATAAACTATTCCCTATTTTTATTGAGAAGTTTCTGGAGAATATTTTTCTAAAAATATTCTTAAGGATAACTCAACAACACTCCGAAAAGTATAAGAGTATAAACTGCTTCTCAAGACTCCAACAGACGTACGAGTATAAACTGTGTCAAACGCCGGACAACGCGTTAGCAACAATCGATGGTTAGTTCTATGTTGAAACAACAAACACGAGCTAAAGATCAGAAAATCAGGAATTGACTTCAAGTTCAAAATTCTGACAACGGTCAGACAATAAATGCAGCACCGGAACCCTCGCAGACATTCGACAAAGCACTGAATAGCCTGAAGGATTGAAGGTATCAAGAATAGAAGCCATTCAAAAGTCCCGTCATACCGATTGAAGGTTGGGGCAATCATATCCAAAGCATTACAAACTCTTCTATAAAAGAACGAGGCTGAAATACTTTGGAGGGGGTATCTGTAGGCGTATAAAACTGCTTATAGGTCCCTTAACACAGCTCGGCACGGTGATTCGACAAACCAACGAAACAAAATGGCAAACACCTGGAGGACTCGGCCAAAGCCGAGCCACCTAGGGGTGGCTCGGCCATGGCCGAGCCACCTCCTGGTGGCTCGGTGGCCGAGCCACCTAGGCCAAGCCCAGATCTGAGCCCAGATCTAGGCCCAGATCTGAGCCCAGATCTGGTTCTAAATGCCTATAAATAGGCTTGGTGGCTCATTGTTTTGGTGGTTGGACTTTTTTGAGGCGAAACTCTGCTGGATTGAGAACTCAACTTCAGAATCTTGAAGCTTTGAAGACTTGGCTTTTCAGATCTGGTTCTTGGTGATCATCCATGTCAAACAAGGCAGGAGTTCGAGAGAGAGATCAGATCTGAGATCTACACGGTTATCCTCCGGATCAAAACTTGGTTTTTGATCCCGAGAAGAGTATCGATTTTGCTTGGTCGATTTCGATTACTAAAGGCTATTATTTCCTTGGTGAAATAGTACCCCCAGATGTTATTTCCTTCGTGAAATAGCACCCGTCATACCGTGTAGATCCGACCGGATCAAGATCGCGCGGTGGTCCATGGATTAACCCCGGCGCAGGCGAAGAACCCACACAAGCAAGAGACCGCAAAACAGGATCTTGCAATTTGTTCTAAAGGAAAGTTGTAATTTTTCTTTTTTTCTTTGATTTTGTTATAACCGGATCTTATAAAAAGACCGGATCTTTTATAACCGAAAAACAGTTGCTTAAGGAACAATGACTTCAATGAAAACAACTTTCACCGCGAACAGTCATGACACGGCTTCACGTTATGCGTATCCGTGCTTCATAGCGTAAGAGCAAGTTCTCTACATGCTACACTCAACAAGTTTCCAATTTGCAGAGAACTGCACTGAAGAGAAACTCATTAGAAAAGCATAATAAAACATTAGCCTTACAGACAAGTTAGACAAGTTAGAGGCATTGTCATTATGAAAGAAGCTGCTATATATGTTTCCTTTTCATGAAATTGGTACATCGAGAAGAGAACACAGTTACTGAGTTTTTTGACTTTGCTTTGTTACTGTTGTTGGACCCTAGAGGGGGGAGGGGAGGGGGTGATTAGGGTCTTATGCTAATCTAATCCGATTTTATACTAATAAAAACTTATTAATAAATTATTCTTGTAAGATAGATATACAATATGATATGAGCAAGAATATTCAATATGAACAAAGAGATATATCCTATATGGTGAAATATATGGAAGGATATATAAACAACACAAGAGTAAACAATCTAAACTAATGATACAATTATGATAGGGTAATATAAACAATGCAAACACACAATATAATCACGGAGTTCGGACCTTACGTTTTACATCTCCGCTCCCCACTCCCGGGAAGAAATCCACTATCACAACCGGGTTTTCTACGCTAACCTGAATAATATTTACACCACACAATATCAATTTTCAACGCTCACCGATCAACGTTCATAATCTCACAATGTAACTACACTCCACATCCTCTAAGCGTTGGTCTCTAGTCTGTGTCCTTCCTCAAGTGCTCGGATACAACCTCTCCCTAGGTTCGTCAACCGATGCTACTCCTCTTGAAAGCGACCCCGTCTCTCACCACACACTCCTCTCAGTGTACTAGTATAATACAAAGTGAATCTCACAATTAGGCATGATACAAAGAGATTGTTCTCTACAATAAATGAGAACAAAATATAAGCTCACTCTCTAGGTTACACAATCCCACAACCTAATTATACTATGAATGTAAATACAATAAGCTCAAAAGGTTGTGTGTGAGCAAAGAGATATAAATCAAAACTAAACTCAAGATAATTCTAGCTTAATAACAATGAAAATCAAATATATAAAAGAGCTAGAAATAGAGTTTAGAAAACTTCTCAATAGATCAAGAGATCAAGGAAGAGTAGTTGGATGCTCAAGCACCAATAGGATCTCCTTAAGCTCTTATGAAATTGATTTCACAAACTCAAACTCTCAAATGCTTAAAAGCTTCTTAAACACTCTTTTAAACAAAAACAAAATAAGCTTAAACCCCTGTTAAACTCTTTTAACACATTCTCTTAGCTATTTGTGAAGGATGAGAGCAAGGGTGTATATATAGCCACCCAAAACCTCAGCCAAAAATCCTAAGAAAAAGACCAAAAAGCTCATAGAATCAGAAATCAGATTTTGTACAAATTATAGCCGTTGGACGATCGGCGGTCGACCGTGAAAAATGCGCGGTCGACCGCGAGTAGCTCAGAGGCAAATTCTGGGCTCAGGAAAACATTCGGTCGACCGTGACGGTCGACCGTAAAACTCTCTGGACTTTATCCGATCGACCGTCACGGTCAACCGTGAGCCATCAAAAAATATTTTGAGTCTCTGGACTCAAGGCGGTCGACCGTGGCGGTCGGCCGCAAACTGATACTAGAAGATAGGCTTGAAACAGTTTTCTGATTTTAAAATCCTGTTTAAAAATATCAAATAAATTCTAAAAAATGTAAAACATTAGGAAATGATTGTAGACATAATAATAAACATGCTACAATAAAAGGACCTCCCAAATAAAAAATATCATCATTTAGCAAAATAGTCCAAAACATGAAAATGTGAACACATGAGTTTTGACATTTTAGCTTAACCATGTTTTGAAACATTACAAAATGATTTTGTAGACTTAATAAAAGATGTGTATAATTGTTACTAAGTCAATAAACCAAGAAAATAATATTTTTACAAATTTGCATATTTTGCAAACATTTGAAAAGTAAATATGATTTCATTAAACTAAATAAAATTGATATTGATGAAATCATATATATGCATGTAAGTATGAAACAAAAATATGTTTTCTAATTATATTCAATTGTTTCATATTAAAACTTGAAAACTATCAAACTAAAACATATATGTATATATATAACTATATATATACAAAACTAAAACGTGTATGTGTATATATGATTGAGCTTAAAGTACTAACACACATAATATAAAACCTAAAACTAAATTTACCCAAGCTTGTGATCTTCAACGAAGCTCTATCTTGGTACACTTGCGGATGAAGCTTGAACTTGAATCTTTAACTTGAATTACGTAGCTTCACTCCACAATTCCATCAACCTCCATTGGATATAATCATGAATGCGCAATTCCATCCATCCTCTAACATGTTGTTTGTCTACAATAAATAGATAAACACAAACACTAGTCCATCCTCTAACATGTTGTTTGTCTACAATAAATAGATAAACACAAACACTAGACAAATAACATTAGTGGTAAATTGTTCTACAATAAATAGATAAACACAAACACTAGACAAATAACATTAGTGGTAAATTGTTTGTTAAACATCATTAAAACAAAGAGGCCAATAACTGTGGGATCAGAGTGTCAAACTATCTCCTCCTCTCTCAAGAATTTGATTTATAAACATACAGTAATGGTGTTAACAGAGACAACGTTTCTCATAGAGAGGTTTTCCAATCAAACTGAAGACTAATGAAGTTATTCACAACTCCAATCCCATTTGGTAGCCCTTTTCTCATGTCCTGCTGTCGTTGATGGCTTAGCACAGTTGAATCTTGTGATATAGGATTCATTCCGACCCTCCCGTTCATGGACATTGCATTATTTGTCATAGCTGCCCTTATTCCTCTTGCTGCTTCATGGCTCTTTTAAAGAGAAGAACTTTTGAAACATATGGTTGTTTAATCAGGATATTAGGGCTGGAGATAGATGAACAAGTGCTCGGTTGTTACCTAGGATATGACCGATAGAATTCAGGAACACATCTAGTCACAGATCTGATACATGTGCACTAAAATCTGTTGTAAACAAAAATTTCATAAAATCTAGAAATCATCACTAAAGATTGTGATCATGTATATTAACTAGAATACATTCATCAGCCAAAAACAAACTAGAATACAATCCACAAGATTCTAAATTATCTGATCAAACCATATATGATTTATGATTTACAAATTTGAAGTTCTAAATACGAATAAATGCACAATTCACAAAAGCTGCACAAAATTTATTTTTGTCATGTGTATGTTTTTGGTTTAATGAATATGATATACGTACATCCAAAACTTTTTATAGAATGTGTAACCTTTCTTAAATAAATTTAAAATTTTTTGATGCTACTTTATTCTTGTTATGCAGGAACTTGGATTTGATTATCTTAGAAGCAGAGAGCAACTTGTCATGAGGTTACAAGTAAACTGGAATAGTTAAATAGTTGTTCCCTTCTTTCTTTTCTTTCACCTTTTCCTCTCTTTCCATTGAGTTTTTTTTCCTTCATAGCTTACAAGCAAACTGCCATATTTAAATAGGCCTTTCAGTGTTGACTTGGAAATGGAAATGAATGTAATTATTTTACAATAGGAGCAAATTCTTTGTTTATCATAATATACAATTTGTTTGGAGTATAATTTGATGTTTGGTTTCTTTGTTAATGTGAATAGGAGAAAATATTTTGTAGATGTTCAGGTTCAGTGTAGGCTTATAGTTGACAGAAAAGATATTACTTTTGATGATGTAAATTAGTATCGAAAAAAGTATACTTTTTACCGATGCATAATTATGTGTTGCCAAAAATTATACTTTTGCCGATGCTAAATTGCGTCGCTAAATTTTTAACTTTTAGCGACGTACTAATTTGCATCACTAAGAGTAACACTTTTGCTGATGCTAACTTGCGTCGCTAAAAGTAAAAATTTTAGCGATGAATAGTTTTGCGTCGCTAAAAGCTATATTTTTACCGACGCATTAGCTTTTGCTGATGCTGCATGCATCAACAAAAGTATAAGTTTTGTCGACACACTTTTGCATATGAAAAAATTCTGTATACTTTTGCCGATGTAAAATATTATGCGTCGCTAAAAGATGTACTTTTCCCGACGCATTAAGCGTCACCAAAAGTGTTGACTTTTACCGGCGCAGTATGTTTGCGTCGCCAAATATTTTCCTTGATGTACTTTAGGTGACATGTTAGCGACGCTGCATTTTACGTCGGGAAAGATTTTTTTTTGATGTTTTTTAAACTTTTGCCGATGTTTTTGTTTCGTCGACAATGCTATATTTTGTTGTGGTGATATATGAAATTATGTGGAGAGTAAATATAGAGACATAGTGAGAGAAAAATATATTGCTATCATCTCATTCATCTTCATCAATCCTATGAATTATGCGTTAGTCGCGGGGTTATAAGCAGGGGACTTCTCATTGTTTCGGCATGGTCGCCCTCTAGCCGTTGTCTAAAAATAAAGATTAGATGTATGACAATTCTTCCAAAATATCCGGGATATGTAATCTCTAAACAAGAGATTTATGTTTTCTTATTTTTATGCATGGTTTACATTGGTATTAGAGCGAGATTATGGTTGCTCGCATGTTTGATCTTCTTGTTTTAGGGTTGGATCTATTTTTTCCTTGTATTTAGAGTTTGTATAGAATAGATCTAGTTTTTTGATGGCATTTTTGGTCACTTGAACATATAAAATTAGGATTTTTATATACCAAAAATATATTTTTTATGAGAAACTAATTTTGGATGTAAAAATCTAATTTTTGACATATGGGATGTTAAATCTATAATAAAAAGATTCAACCTTTGTGAATTAGTGGGAAATTTTAAATTAGGGATTTATTAAAAATCATTTTAAAATCTGAAATATTTTATAAAAATTTACAAACTTTTCAAATTTTTTTTGAATTCTTTAAAATTTTTAAAAAGAAAGCCTAGATCCCTCGTCACCGGTGTCAAGGGTGCTACAGCAGCATGATCAAGGGAGGGCAACTCCGATGCTGACTGCCAGAGGCCTGCTACTATCGGTGCTATTTTTAAAAGAAGAAAAAAAGAGGGTGGGCTGTAGCAATGCTAGGTTGCTACCGCTGACAGCGATGTAGCGCTACTAGCCAATGCTGTCGTCACTGTCATAATCTAATTTATCCCCCAGGGTTTTTAAAACCCTAGGGTTAATTGGTAACTAAAATATTTTTTACTTTGTTTTATAAATTCTAAAAATTACAAGAATTATTTTTAAATAAAAAATTAATAAAAATAAAAAATATGAGAAAATTTTAGAAATATTATTATTATTTTCTTCAGAAAATTTAAAAATTTCTAATGTAGGGCCTATTTGACTTCATAATAGAGTTTTTTTTTAACTTTAGAAGTTCAAGAAAATTATTTTTATACACTAGAAAATTTAATTATATAATCCTAACAAAATCTTGGAGACTTTGATAGGTAGATGTTTTAGTGGAAGCACCTGGATGCATACTAATTTCAAAAGAAATAAAAAAAACCCTAATGAAATTGATAAGATAAATTACATAGTCTAATGTAAAATTAAAATTGTTTGTTTACATTTGCCATGTCGCATGCTCAGATGCGTACTAGAATATATAAATAAATTATTTCAAGTGGGAATCTTTGGGTAGAGATGACACTATGATCTAATGATCCAATCTTATCTATCTCTAAGAAATTGGATATTTTATTTTTAAAATTTTATAATAATTTTAAAAATTATATTTTTAAATACCGTAGTTGAGGCCTTAGGCCTTCTTCTCTTTATTTAGAAATTAATTTTATTGTCGGTATAAAATGCATGGTAAAATGGAATGTTATTAAGGAAAGAACAATAATCAACATAAATGTCAGAAATCTTAAAGTATTTGTAATTAGAGTAAATTAACTCTTCTCTTAAAGTACTAAAATATTTATTCCGATTTACTAAAAATCGATCTCTGACTTGGTTGCTTGGAAGATAGTTGAATCTTCTCTTAGAACCAAAAGTCGCATGTGTATGAGGGTGTTCGATCTCTCTGTTAGTGATCTCTTTCTTGGTGGCTCTCTCTAGTCTGCTTATGAGTGTTTGAGCATATAATGAACAATCTTCTTCACCTCTTATGCTAAGAGAGAGTAAATGGTCTTTAATTGTAGATTAAGTGGCCATTAAAATAGTAGATATTAGGAGAACGATTATCCCCTTGAAAATAGCTCTCAAACGGTAAAATTTACTGATTAATTTGTTGGCGAAGCTCACTGAAGACGTTTGGGCAAGGCTCACTTGGATGTGGGTGGGCCATCATTTCTGAATCGTAGGTGATGTGATCCATGTCGGTAGCCGTGGATGAAGTTCGTTGATTAATTAGTTGGTATACCTCAATGGAGAGTTCAAATTTAGCACAAAATTCGATTCACGACTTGGTTAACTCAATGACGCCTTATGACTCAGCCCAAAGTATAAATTGGGTGTTGACTTACTCTTGACTCGATCTGGTTAGGTTGAGGTGAGTTCTATGTGGTACAGTTCACATGTTATGTTAGGTCAACTTTGCTTCAACTGTTAGCCCTTATGTTTTGGTTTACAACCACCATTATCGATACTAATTGCTTATTAAGTGATATTATAGATAATACAAATATCAAGCTAGTTAGTACCATTTATGGAGGATTGGATGGAATATGAGCTACAGCGTCAATATCTAAAGGAGGTGGAGGCAAAGTGATGAAGCAATATTTATCAAGAATACTATATGCTTTAAAAAGCTTCATCAACTCTAAAGCTATATCAAGACTCAAGAAATGTATTTCTATGTGAGAGATATTTGCTATTTTATTTTCTCTCTAGTACTTAAATATAGGCAAGTAGTTGTATATTTCATTTGAAGCTATTTGGGATATCACACACACTTGCACTATTTCAAAACTCGTATTTTGGTACTTTTATTAAAATGATGATTTTCACAAATACGAGGACCTTTTTGCAAAATTCATTTTCAAACAAGTTTGTCAAAATGTTTATAAACTATTCTCAAAGTTTTACATTTTTTAGAATTATTTTATATTTTTTTAACAATGTTCAAAGTTGAAATTTTCTGTGTACATGTTTGTGAGTTGACTCATGAACAATATTGAGTCAACTCACAAACTGCTACGTAGTTTACAATTTGTTTCTGATGAGTCGACTCACAACATCATGAGTCGACCCATCGGTTGAGTCGACTCATGCTTGTCATAAGTCAACTCACAAAATATGCTAGAAAATGAGTTTTGTTTCTGATAAGTTGACTCATGATCTTACGAGTCGACCCATGGTTTATGAGTCAACTCATGACTTTTACAAGTTGACCCATAAGTTGTTTTTTTACCTGTAACGGCTACTTATGAGTTGACTCATGAACAGTACTGAGTCGACTAGTAACACTGTAATGGCTATTTTTGTACAGATTCAGTAATCCGGTTTTTAGGGGATTTTGTCTGATTCTTTAGGGTTTTGGCTGTTGTTTTCATTCCCTAAAAATACCCAACACCATGTGATGCCCCAGGGTTCACACAAGGCTATAGTCCTAGATAAAACCCGAATTGTCAAACCTACCAAGCACCAACCATCATGCTACGACATGTTTCACCATCACAATTACTATCTCTCTAGTGGAAACAATAAATAGGTGAAGATACAGACAGGCAAAAATAGAAAGAGGTAACACTGGATATACACAGAAGAAGCATAAGAAATATCAATAATGAGCCCAACTAAAATAAAATAGAAATATTTTTGAGTATAAACTGGATCTCAAATACAATGAGTCAAATAAACAAAGTCTCACAAAAGCTCTCAACTCTAAACTAAAATACCAATCTAGAGTCTGAAAATAATCAACTACATGTGGAGTTCTGTAATAACTTCAAAGTATAATAAGTAGCTAATTGGACAACTAAGAAGTCCCATCAACCTACGACTCTCCGTGCGCTAGACTCGCTGCTTGAAAGAGGGGAAACAACGAGCGTCAAAACGTTGGCGAGATCATCACTACCTCTCCCCAGGGGAAGGGATAGGAATATATAAAAAAATAGAATCAGTACTTACATATATCAAATCATTCATATAGCTCTCTATGAAAAACAAATAGTCAAGGAAACATACTCAAATCTCCAACATAATGAATAAATACATCATCTTGAATTACATTTGAGTAGCCTGCTCTAATATAAGAGGATGTCAACCGAACCAAATCGAATATAACTACCGTCCATAACAGGTATGCCAAAATATCAAAGGAAATACCCTACTCGCGGGTAATCTATCATGGAAGTAAAACTTACAACTGATCAAATATCTATGTGTGCATCATCTTGTGCTATAGCGATACTCTTGTAATGATCTTACTCAATCGCTCTGCGACAATAGGATTTATTATCTCCCTATTCCGGATACATGTAATAACGATACTATTGTAATACTCTTACTTAATCGTTCTGCGGTAATAGGTTTTATCTTCCTATTTCTGGATACATGAAAGATCAAATACTAGTCATGTGTAGTTATAAATTTTAACTTATGATAAAAGCGTGTTAATTTAACACAAACCAAGTCTAAGTGCACATATCTCGATGTGCGAGTCCACATCTAAAGTTCACCATCATCCCAGGTGTTTAACAAGTTTTAACATTGTAGTTAATCATCACAAGGTCGAGAGAAACATTCGACAAACCGAAATCAAACCAAAACCATACATAGGCCAACATCAGACTGGTGGTCGACCATGGCGGTCAACCGCGATGGGCTCCAAAGACTACCCAGGTCTCTGCCCTGCACGTGGCCGACCGTGGCGGTCGACCGTGAGCCTAAAATCCAGTTTTTCTAGATTTTTGTGTGTGTCGTGTTCACGTCGTATTTTTGTGATTCAAACATGGTAAAAACTTCATGAATCCTGCATACAAACATGTTACAACATATAGAAATATCTGGAAACAAAATCAACATATATAACCATGATTTTATGCATTATATTTATATTCAAAACCCTAAAACATGCATAAAAGCTCAAAACGATGAATCAAACTTTTTTCTTTAGATTAACCACGTTTTAAAATCATCTTCAGATCTTAAATACATCTGTACAATTCGTTCTCAATCTTTTTAGCATGAAAAGACCTAATCTTTATACATATAGTACAAACGAGTTATCTTTTATTCATAATCTAGTTATTTAGGCTCTACAAAACATTTTAGAAGCAAGGTTGAAAGAGATGTCCACTCCAAAAGCCAAAAACCAAGAAAAAAATCCCACTCAAATGCCTACAATCAAACTAGGGTTTGGGGGGTTTGGTGGCTGTTAGGGTTCTTAGAAAAACGTGAAAAAACTCATATATATCAGGGAAAATGAATATGGGTTTCAAAATCCGAAACCAACTCAAAACAGGAGAAAAATTCTCTGCAGGTTTCGCGGTCGACCGTGACGGTCGACCGGACTGGGCATTTCTAGTTTTTCCTGAGTTTAGCCATTGTGCATGTTTTGACTCTTTTCTCTCTCATGTATGAACTCGTTCATACTTAAAACACATGGTATTATACTCATATACCATTAAATAATATTTATCATACTAAATATCCATATATCGTAATTAATCTCATATTAATATATCATTCAAAAATTATCGGGGTTTTACATTCACCCCCCTTAAGAGGATTTCATCCTCGAAATTCATGAGCCGCATCAAAAAGCTCAATAACTAGGAAAAACACATTAAGAAGGTGTATTTCATACATAGAAAACCTTCTGCACCCATTTTATAGTATTAAAACAATGATATTTAAAGTTAACAACTTAGAATGCAAACATTCTCACCTAAATCCCTAACTAAACGATATTGATACGTCGAGCAAAATAATCCAAACAAGGAAACCCTCATGTATATACCATATGTTTCAAATGATTAAGGATCAGGTGATAATATCCCCATTCTAGTGTTAAAGGTAAATATAAATGTGTCTAAACAACATAGATAATGACAATTATCAAAGCATCAACATCATACCTGTCCAAACAGGTGCGGGTAGTCGTGACGAACATCCTCCTTGCGCTCCCAAGAAATCTCTTCGGCTCCTTGCCGCTTCCACTGAACTTTCACTAATGGAATGACTTTATTTCTAAGCTTTTTATTCTCTCTAGCAAGTATGCATACCGGAATCTCTACGGTAGTCAAGTTATCCTGAATCTCAATCTCTGGTGAGTCAATCACTCTCTGCTGCTCATCATCTCGCAGATGCTTCTTAAGCATCAAAATATAAAAAACATCGTGTACACTCGACATTGATGCTGGCAGGTCTAACCTGTAAGAAACAGCTCCAATGCGCTCGATGATCCTGAAAGGACCAACATATCTCGGGGCAAGCTTCCCCCCATCTACCAAAACGCTGAACGTCCTTCATCTGTGATACTTTCAATATAACTAAGTCTCCAACCTGAAACACTAAAGGTCGTCTCCGCTGATCTGCGTAGCTTATTTGCCGAGTCTGGGCTGCAAGAATGCGCTCTTAAATCAATGCTACCTTTTCCATGGTCTGTCTAACTAATTCCGGACCAATCAATAGACTATCCTCTGGCTTTGCCCGACATACGAGTGATCTGCAAGGTCTCCCATACAAAGCTTCATACGGTGCCATCTCGATGGTAGCTTGATAACTGTTATTATATGCAAATTCAATCAGTGGGATGTGATCCTCCCAGCTACCCTAAAAATCCATAATGCACGCTCTCAGCATGTCCTCTAAGATCTGATTCACCCTCTCGGTCTGACTATCTGTCTGGGGGTGAAAAATACTGCTAAATGATAACTGACTGCCAAAAGCATCCTGAAAACTCCTCCAAAAATAAGATGTGAAGACTGAACCCCGATCTAATACAATCATCTCCGGGAATCCAGGCAATCTAACAATCTCCCGAATGAAGATCCTCGCATAAATATCTGCTATATAAATCGTCCTCACTGGTAAGAAATGTGCAAACTTAGTCAATCTGTCCACTATAACCCAAATAGAATCATATCCTTTCTTTGACTTAGGAAACCCCACTATGAAATCCATGGAAATATCTACCCACTTCTACTTGGGAATGGGTAAAGGCTGTAGGGTTCCTGCAGGTCTCTGATGTTCTGCCTTAACCTACTGACATGTAAAACACTTAGCCACATACTCTAAAATCTCTCTGCGCATACCACTCCACCAGAAATGCCTCTTTAGATCCTTGTACATTTTCGTCGTACCTGGATGCACTGTATATCTGCTACTATGCGCCTTATCAACAAGTTCATTCTTTAGTTGTAAATTGTTCGTCATAACAATTCTACCCTTCATCCGAAGGCCTCCTGATACGGGTGTATCTTCTCTTTGGAACTTAGAGATCCTCATGAGAGTTTGAGGATAGATGATTCTCATGATAGCATGATAATAGAGGTGTCAAACAGTACAAGGGAACGTAGGAGGAAGAGTGGAACGAGACGACGAGCAGAAGAATCGAAGTATCCAGTTTTTAGCCTGTGAGTCGACTCATAACAGTCATGAGTTGACTCATCAGGTTGAGTCGACTTATGACTATCATGAGTCGACTCATTGTTGGTTTTTAAGTTTTGTCCAGTTTCTGACGAGTCGACTCATCTCAGTCATGAGTCGACTCATCGATGGTTTACTGGTTCGTTTGGGTTTCTGTTCACACAAATTCCTGTTGGATTTGGGTCTGGTTATTTATCAAATTGCCATCCACATTTGTACATCTATATAAGGGATTGTTTTAGGTGTTAGACCCTAGAGGGGGGGTGATTAGGGTCTTATGCTAATCTAATCCGATTAAATACCAATTAAAACTAATTAATAAGTTATCCTAACGTCACCTCCTTTTGCAGTCTTCTACGGGCTTCCTAAGCTTGAGCCCGTGCCTGCGCTGACATCGCGCGGAGCTTGCGAATACGCTCCTCGAGCGTCGAACGGTTCCATTTGACGCGGATCCATTCGTTCTTTGGCGGTTTGGAAGAGTCGCCGTTCATTGGTGGTTGAGGCTGTTTGCCTCTTCTGTTCACTAGATAGTGGATGAAATAAATGAGCAATGCACAATTGGCGATATAAGATAAATGCAAAAACAAATGCTCCAATGACAAACTCAAACACACTCAAATGATAACGGAGTTCGGACCTTCCGTCCTACGTCTCCGCTCCCCACTCCTAGGGAGAAATCCACTATTACAACCGGGTTTTCTACGCTCACTCAAATAACGTTTATACCTCACAGTATCGGTTTTCAACGCTCACCGATCAACATCACTCCTCACACTCGGTTTTCTAGTTCACCGAAAACTTCACAACATACTCGGTTTTCTAGCTCACCGAAAACCTTACAATCTCACAATGTAACAATACAACAAATAATTATTCTCTAATATGGATGAGAACTCAATTAGTCTCAACTCAATGTTACTATCTCTCACAACCCCAAATATATTATGAATGCAAATACAATAAGCTCAAGTGGGTGTGTGTAACAATGAGATTAATCAAATCTAAACTCAATATGAAACTAGCTTTAATAAGATGATAATCAAACAAATAAATATAAAGGTAGAAAAGAGTTTAGAAAACTTCTCAATAGATAACAAGAGATGGAGAAAGAATAGTTCATTGCTCAAACTCTAATAGATGATCTCCTCAAGCTCTTGTGGAATTTTCTTCACAAACAAACTCTTGAAACAAACTTAAAAACCCTTCAACAAACTTGTAAAACTCTTTTTAAAACTCTCTTAAACATCCATAAGAAACAATGAAAGTTGAGGGCTTTTTATAGCCTCTTAAATCAGCCACAAACCCCCAAAAACCGAAAATATCTAAAACTAGCCGTTACTAGCCGTTATAGGCTGAAAAGACCAAAATACTCCAAATTCCAGCATTCTGAAAATTTGTGTATCTGATTTTATAAAATCAATTAAAATAGTAAATCAATTACAAAAATTATGAACTTTTTACAGAAGGTTATAGACATGTATAAGAACATGTTAGAGAAAGAATTTCTGAAAAATAATTTCTTATTTGAGAGAAATAAATGTTTGAACACAGATAAACAGTTTCTGAAAAACTGCTAAAAACTCGGTTTTGTAAATTCAATTAAAAATAATAAAACAACTCCAAAATTAGTAAAACTTGGTGAAATGTTTGTATATCTGATAATAAATATGTGAACAAAGAAAATTTTCAAATCTCATTTCCCAATTGTGAAAACGTATCTGTTTTGTAAAAACATACACGGACACATGCACGTACATGAACAAAAAACTTGATTTTTCCAAAAACGAGTTCAAACAACTTGGAAACACTTTAGAATGGATTTGTAGACATTATACGAGATATGAAAATAGTGTGAATAAGTCTTCAATATATAAACACAATATTTTCTAAATGCAATAGAATATGAAACAAATAAAAGTGTATATGAAGATATATATTGTTTCATATCTACATAACTAAACCAAAACAACTTAACCATATGAAAACAAACATGTATATATATAAATATGTATTTGTTTCATATTTAAACTAGAAAAACAAAACTTGTATTTATATATATGACTATATATATATAAAACCAAATAGGTGTATGTGTGTATATGATTGAGCTTAAAGTATTGAACACACATAATATAAATCTAAACAAATATACCCAAGCAATCTTGATCTTCAATAAGCTTGACTTGGTACACTTGCGGATGAAGCTTGAACTTGGATCTTGAACTTGAATTGCATTACTTCAACCACTATATCCTCCATCCTCCATTTGATATGATCGTTATAGCGCAATCCATCCAACCTCCAACTACGTTGTTTGTCTATAATAAATAAAAAAACACAAATACTAGACAAACAACATTAGTGATAAATTGTTTGTTAAACATCATCAAAACAAGAAGGCCAACATTAGGGTTTAAAACAATCACAGAGTTTAATCAAGAGAGATTAAAATTGTAATTGAGATTTGGAGAGCCTGTTCTTTAATTCTAGAGTGAGATTGTGTTAGATTGTAAATTGCATACTCATAATCTAGAGAAGGTACTTACCTTCACCCAAAACCTGAGTTATTCTTGTGTTATTATTATTTTCTCCTCTATCCACCTTTGATAATTCCGTGATCAAAGGTGCTCGCACGGTAACTAGTATCAAGTTGGTATCAGAGCATCAGATCCGGTGAAGGGGCATTCTGTGTATGGTCCTTACTCGATCATAGTACAAGAAGCTTGGTGAGATCCTTACTTCCTTGGAAGGAGCCCAAGATTTAAAAAAGGAGAATATGTCTGAAGTAGATAACTCAACAAGACTTGATGCCATGGAGAAGCAGATCGAGACGATTGGTTCGACGCTCAGTCAGCTCGTGGGTCTCATTAACAAAGGGTACAAAAGGGAGGAATCTTCTTCGAAGGGTAAGAAGAAACTCATCGAGTCTGATGAAGAGAGCGAGAAGTCTAATTCAGATGGAGGAACTGAGACTGTTAGGACTGCTGGACACCAAGGGGGTAAAAATAATTACCAAAATTTAAAGATAGTTTTCAAAGTGGAGATTCCTGTCTATGATGGGAGTGTCAATGTGGAGAAGCTCGATAATTGGATTGAGCATATGGAGATGTACTTCACCCTCTACGGATATTCATCCAAGGAGAAGATCGTGTTCGCGACATTGAAGCTTTCAGGGCACGCGTTGACGTGGTGGAATTCCTATTACAAATAGGAGAAGAAGGCAGCATCGTGGAACAAATTCAAGGAGCTACTTAGGAAGCAGTTCTATCCGGTGGGGTTCCTTGAGGAGCGTTGGTACAAATGGTACAGCTTGCGCCAAAGGTTCAATCAGACCGTTCAAGAGTACACGACGGAGTTCCAGCAGCAGGCGATGGTCCTAAACATTACAACAGAGGAATACTCCATCTTCATGAAATACATGGCGGGTCTGAATGAGTACATCCGGAAGGAGATGAAGCTGTTCACGGTCGAGATGATTGTAGAGGCGAGCGTGAAGGCAATTGCCATTGAGGACAAATAGAAGAAGGGCAACGAAACAAAGGGAGATTCCAAACAATCGGGAGGAAAGTCTAGTGGCTCTCAACATAAGGAAGAGAAGAAGAAGGGTGATTCGGGGAAGGCAGGATTGACATGCATTCACTACAAGCAGACAGGGCACATGGCTGATCGTTGCTGGGAGAAGTACCCTCATCTGAAGCCAAAAGGGTTAAAGAAGAAGGAGGAGAAGAAAGCATACGTGATAGTGTAGGGTCCGAAGGAGGTTCCCAGGATGACAGAGCCCAACAGCAGTCTCAACCTTATGGTGAGAAAAAAGGCTGCGAAAGAAGACGACGACCCGAGGGAGCAGCTCTTTGTTTTGAAGTTGCAGGTCAAGACTATCATGGTGGATGCCATTGTAGATACAGGGAGTCAGAAGAACCTGATATCTGAAGCATTGGTACAGAAGCTGGGATTGAAGACGGTGAGACATCCGAAGCCCTATCCATTAGGGTGGATTCAGAAGGAAGCGGGATTGAGTGTGGTGAACCAATGTACGTTCAGATTTGCACTCCATAAGTCATATATTGATGAGGTCACATGCGATGTGGTTTCATTAGATATTTTCCAAGTCATTTTGGGCAGTCCTTACTTATGGGATAGAGACGCGGTATATGAGCGGCGGGCCCAAAAGTATGCGTTCACCAAAGATAGGGCGCAATTTATTTTTTGTTCAGCATCTCTTCCGCTGGAGACGAATTTGGTGACGGTGACTCAGGCTAAGAGGTTGGTGAATGCGGGCAGGAAGTTCGTTTTGTTGTTCATTCGGCCTTATGAAGAGTAGCTGAGTAGGATATGCTTGTCCACTTTGAGCAAGCTTCAGGAGGGAGATCTTGATAGTTTGAAGGCCAAGTATGCAGACTTGTTTGTGGAAATCACGGGACTACCACCACGGCAAGGTGTAGAGCATGAGATTATGTTGACCAGCGAGAGTTCCTTGCCAAACATAGGCCTATACCGCACATTAGTACAGGAGTCCGATGAGATCAAGAAGCAAGTTCAGGAGCTCTTGGAGACGGGAGTGATAGTGCCGAGTTGTTCACCTTACGGGTCGCCGGTGCTATTGGTGCCCAAAAAGGATGGAGGCTGACGCATGTGCATGGATTACCGGGTGCTCAACAAGATAATGATCAAGAGTCGTTACCCACTACCACGGATTGATGATCTTATGGACCAGTTGGAGGGAGCGAGGTTCTTCACGAAGTTGGATCTGAAGTCTGGCTATCATCAGGTGAGGATTCGGGAGGAAGACACTTGGAAGATGGCGTTCAAGACCAAACAGGGCCTGTTCGAGTGGTTGGTGATGCCATTTGGGTTATGCAATGCTCCGGCGACTTTTATGAGGCTCATGAATGATTTGTTGCGATCTTTCATAGAGGATTTTGTGATTGTGTACCTTGATGATATTTTGGTATATAGCAGGACCTGGGAAGAGCATCTTGTTCATGTGGAGAAAGTGTTTAGAGTGTTACAGGACGGGCAGCTGAAGCTCAACGGAAGAAGTGTGAGTTTGGGAAGGACGAGTTGGTGTATCTCGGCTTCATCGTGGGGAAGGGCCAGAGGAGGATAGATCCGGGTAAGGTGGTGGTGATCACGAAGTGGCCGACGCCGAAGACAGTGACTGAGGTGAGAAGCTTCATGGGGGCTTGTCAATATTTGTGCAAGTTCATTCAACATTTTTCGACTTATGCGGCACCGTTACATGGCCTCGCAAAGGCTAAGGTTCAGTTCGAGTGGGAGAGGACGCATGAGGAGGCTTTTCAGTTGCTAAAGAGGAAGATCTCGGAGGCACCGGTGTTAGCTTTGCTGAATTTGTAGCGGACTTTCAAGGTGGAGACTGACGCGTCTAGTAATGCGATAGGTGCAGTGTTGATTCAGGATGGGAAGCCAGTGGAATACCATTCTGCGATGTTTACGGATGCTATTGCGAACTACCCGACCTATGGCAAGGAGTTCTATGCACTTTATCAGGCGATTAAGCATTGGAGGGTATACTTGTTGGGGAAGGAGGTGGTTGTGCACTCGGATCACAAGCCGTTAGAGTTCTTACATGCTCAGACAAAGCTACAGCAGGCACAGCAGATGAAGTGGATGTCTTATTTGATGGCTTTCAACATCATTATTAGGTACAAGAAGGGGGTGACAAAAAAGTTGGCCGATATGTTATCTCGTCCACTGGTAAGGGCTTTATTGGTGGCGACGCGTATTCAGCCCTTGGTTCCTTTGGAGTATGTACAGCTGTACGCATCCAGTAGAGACTTCGGTAATGTGTTCGAGCAGGCGAAGGCTGGTCAAAGGGGGGAGTATGCACTTGGAGAAGATTATGCATTCCGGAGGATGGTGATAGGTTGCAGTGGATTAGAGAGGCACATACTTCACGTGTGCAAGGACATTTTGGAATTCAAAAGACACTTCTCAATCTACGATGACATGTGTTTTGGCCACGGATGCTTGATGATGTGACCAAGTATGTTGGAGGGTGTAAGTTATGTTGTATTTCAAAGCCTTCTAACAGGAAGAAGGGATTGTACCTACCACTACCGGTTCCTTCTAGGCCGTGGGAGAGAATATCTATGGATTTTCTAGGAGGGTTGCCAACTACTAAGCGTGGGCATGACTATTTGTGTGTTGTGGTGGACCGGTTCAGTAAGATGGTGTTTTTGATTCCTTGTAAGAAGACCG
This sequence comes from Asparagus officinalis, assembly GCF_001876935.1. Lineage (NCBI taxonomy): Eukaryota > Viridiplantae > Streptophyta > Magnoliopsida > Asparagales > Asparagaceae > Asparagus > Asparagus officinalis. Next base: position 91,923,444 of record NC_033800.1, read on the forward strand.
TGACGGGAGCGGGTGCAGCACAGTTATTCTTCGAACATGTGTGGAAGCATTTTGGGTTGCCGAGTTTGATAATTTCGGTTCAGGATAGTTGTTTTCTCAGACATTTCTGGGATTCTTTGTGGAGTTTGATGGACACTAAATTGAAGAAGAGCACGGTCTTTCATCCACAAACAGACGGACAAATGGAGGTAGTCAACCGGACTATGGTGCATATGTTATGGGGATATAATTCCAGGCATCTCAAGACTTAGGATGAGAGTTTACCATATTTACAGTTTGCTTTTAATCGGGCGATTCATGGATCTTCGGGAAAGTCACCGTTTGAGACATGTTATGGATTCTTACCGTCGAGTCCGTTTGATCTTGTGTTTTCGAGTGAAGCTACGACGGATGGCAAGGAGGGGAATGAAAGACAACGTGCTCAGTGATTTCTGGAGAAGATTGTGCATATTCATGCCTCAATTGAAGCACAGTTGAAGAAGTCACAAGCAAGGTACAAGGGGAAGCATGATCAACATCGGGTTCCTTGTTACTTTGGCATGGGCGATATGGTGTGACTAAAATTGAGTAAGGAGAGGCTCAAGGGAGAAGGGAAGAAGTTGAAACTAATACGTTATGGTCCATTTCGGATTCTTGATCAGATTGGCGACAACGCTTTCAAGCTCGATTTACCACATTACTTAGGCATGTATTTGGTAATCAATGTTGAGTACTTGAACTTGTTTGAACCTCTATTACTGGATGATGAAGGTGATGACAAGGTGATCTTGCTGCATGTTGAAGACTTGTGGTTTGATAGAGAGGAGCCGCTGAAGGAAGATTGCATTTTGGAGTGAAAAATGACCACGACGAGGTGGGGAATGAAGGAGTCGTTTCTCATTGGACGTCAAGGTCAAGTTCCTAGCAAGGCTAAATGGTTCAACAAAGAAGGAGGGGCTCGCGAGTTTCTCAGCTAAAGTTCTAACTTGAACGGGACTTCTAGTTCCTAAAGGGGGGACCCATGATACGGGTGTATCTTCTCTTTGGAACTTAACGATCCTCATGGGAGCTTGAGGATAGATGATTCTCATGATAGCATGAGAATAGAGGTGTCAAACTATACAAGGGAACGCAGGAGGAAGCGTGGAACGAGACGACGAGTAGAAGAATTGAAGTATCCAGTTTTCAGCCTGTGAGTCGACTCATAACAGTCATGAGTCGACTCATCAGGTTGAGTCGACAGCCTGTGAGTCGACTCATAACAGTCATGAGTCGACTCATCAGGTTGAGTCGACTCATGACTGTCATACGTTGACTCATTGCTGGTTTTTGAGTTTTGTCTAGTTTCTGACGAGTCGACTCATCTCAGTCATGAGTCGACTCATCGATGGTTTCCTGGTTCGTTTGGGTTTCTGTTCACACGAATTCCTGTTGGATTTGGATCTGGTTATTTACCAAATTACCATCCACATTTGTACATCTATATAAGGGATTGTTTTAGGGTTTAAAACAATCAGAGAGTTTAATCAAGAGAGATTAGAATTGTAATTGAGATTTGGAGAGCCTGTTCTTCAATTCTAGAGTGAGATTGTGAGAGATTGTAAATTACATACTCATAATCTAGAGAAGGTATTTTCCTTCGTCCAAAACCTGAGTTATTCTTGTGTTATTATTGTTTTCTCCTCTACCCACCTTTGATAATTCCGCGATCAAAGGTGCTCGCACGGCAACTCGTAGCACCTCCATCTATCCCTATAGTCAAATCATCCTTGGACTCTTTGGAGATCTCCCCCTTACGGGTTTGAATCCAAGAATCCTCTATTTGAGCTTCGACCACTCTATCTCTCCAAGATGGTTGTACAGATAAAGCTCCTAAAAACACACGGCTCCCACCAATCTCTGGCCTGAAATCAAAGTGACTGAGGATATTAAGATCCTGATGAAGTGAACACCTCAAAACTGCTTGCCTACGATGACGCTTCCTGTTTAATGCATTTGCTACCACATTCGCCTTTCCCAGATGATACTGAATAGCAAATTAATAATCCTTAATAAATTCTATCCATCGATGATATCTCTGATTAAGTTCTTTCTGAGAAAAGAGGTATTTTAAACTGTGGTGATCCGTGAATAGCTCAAACTATACTCCGTATAAGTAATGCCTCCACGCCTTCAGTGCAAATACCACCGCTGCTAGCTCCAAGTCATGCGTGGGGTAGTTCTGCTCATGAGTCCTCAACTGCCTCGAAACATAAGCTACAACTCTCTGGGTCTGCATCAATACGCCTCCAAGACCCAATAAAGATGCATCAGTATAGACAATAAAAGTCTTATCAGTGCTAGGAATAACCAAAACTGGTGTTGAAGTCAATTTAGTCTTCAAAGTCTCAAATGCCTTCTGGCACTCTATGCTCCAAATAAACTGTACACCCTTCTTAGTAAGGTGTCTAAGCGGTGTGGCAATCCTCGAGAAGTCCTGAATAAATTTCCTATAGTAGCCTGCTAGGCCTAAGAAGCTACGAATCTCGGTAACTGTCTTCGGTGGCTCCTAATCAAGTACGACTTCTACCTTAGCCAGATCTACTGCAATGCCCTCTCGACTGATGACATGGCCCAAAAATCTGACATCTGATAACCAGAATTCACACTTGCTAAATTTAGCATACAACTGATGCTCTTTCAATATTTGCAATGCTAACATCAAATGCTGCTCGTGCTCGGCCTCCGACCTCGAATAGATAAGAACATCATCGATGAAAACTATCACGAACTGGTCCAAATAAGGACGAAAAACCCAATTCATCAAATCCATGAATATTGCGGGTACATTGGTCAGTCCAAATGGCATGATAAGAAACTCAAAAGATCCATATCGAGTCAAGAAAGCGGTCTTGGGAATATCCATCTCCCGAACTCACAACTGATGATAACCAGAACGAGGATCTATCTTCGAGAAACACTACGCATTCTGCAACTGGTCGAACAAGTCATCGATCCTCGATAATGGGTACCTGTTACGGATAGTGACCTTGTTCAACTCGTGATAATTTATACATAATTGCACACTCTCGTCCTTCTTCTTCACAAAGAGGACCGGTGCTCCCCACGGAGAATGAATTCGTCGAATGAAGCCCTGAGACAACAACTCATCTATCTGGATCTGTAGCTCCCTCATCTTAGCAGGCGCTATATGGTAAGGAGCTCGAAAAATCAGTGCGGTGCCTGTCTACAAATCTATGCAAAACTTGACCTCTCTCGCTGGAGGTAATCCTGGTATATCCTGGAAGACATCCTGGTACTCTGAGACTACTCGCATCTCACTCAAATCTGTGCCCTGATCTCGCAATATAACATCCTCTACGTATGCCAGAAATGACTCCACAAACTGGTTGCCTCTGGAGGTAGCTACCACTAACTCAGACCCATCAAATGCTCAGCATCTGACTGTTTTCACAAAACAATCGATACTCAAATGGTAGGAAGATAGCCAATCCATACCAAGAATCACATCGAATTTCGACATATGCAACACGATCAAATCAATCACAAACTCAGAATCGTCCAAGCTGATGATGCATCTCCTACAAACATTCTCTAATAGAGATATCTCTCCCAACGGAGTGGATACAGATAAAGGAAAATCTAACAGCTGAGCTACAAGCTGAAGTCTAACCGTAAAATCATAAGAGATAAAAGAATGTGAAGTGCCAAACTCAAAAAGAATACGTGCTGGAAAAGAATTCACACGGAATGTACCTTCCACCACAGCTCCACTGATACGGGCGTATCTTCTCTTCGGGAGCTTAGCGATCCTCATGGGAGCTTGAGGATAGATGATTCTCATGGTATCTTGAGAATAGAGTAGAGGAGTCGTGGAAGAGGCCATTGGAAGCAACAAAGTCGAAGGATTCGTCAAAACTGCAGGAATTACAGTTGGGCTCTGGCCGGTCGACCGGCTTGGTCGCGGCGGTCGACCGCTTAGTGCACAGACCCAGACTATGTCTCGGGACTGAGAGCGGTCGACCGAAGGTGGCGCTGCGGTCTACCGGAAAACCCTATAATCGATTTCCCAGATTTTGACGTTCTGACCGGTCGACCGCCTTGGGCACTGCGGTCGACCGCGTAGTGGTTACGGGCCTGGGTCTGTTTCCTGCTCCAGTTGGGATTTCTGTTTAGTATAAATAGAAACACGACTTTTCTAGGGTTGAGAACTCAGTTTGTAATCAGAAAAGAGATCAGGGAGGTTGTTCTTTGATCTAGAGAGATTGTGAGAGAGAGATTTGTAAAAAAAATCCAATTGATTCTCATAATCTAGAGAAGGTATTTTCCTTCGCCCTAATTATAACTCTTGTGTTCTTCAGTCGTTTTCTTCTTTACCCACTCTTGATAATTCCGCGATCAAGAGTGCTCGCACGGCAACTCGTATCAAGTTGGTATCAGACCGGTAGATCCTGTGAAAGGAGGAACTGTGTATGGTCCTTACTCGCTCACAGTACAAGAAGCTTGGCGAGATCCTTAATTCCTCGGAGGGGGTCCAGAAATTAAGGAAGGAGAAGATGTCTGAAGCAGATAATTCAACAAGACTTGATGCCATGGAGAAGCAGATTGAGACGATCGGGACGACTCTTACCCAACTCGTGGGCCTCATCAACGGAGGAGACAAAAAGGAGGAATCTTCTTCGAAGGGTAAGAAAGGACTCTACGAATCCGATGAGGAGAGCGAGAAAGCTGATTCAGAGGGGGAGACTGAGATTGTCAAGACTGCTGGACATCAAGGGGGTAAGAATCATTACCAGAATCTGAAGATTGACTTCAAGGTTGAGATTCCTGTTTATGATGGGAGTATCAATGTGGAGAAGCTTGATGATTGGATCGAACGCATGGAGATGTACTTCACCCTCTATGGATATTCGTCCAAGGAGAAAATAGTATTCGCGACATTGAAGCTTTCAGGGCACGCGTTGACGTGGTGGAAATCCTATTGCAAACAAGAGAAGAAAGCGGCGTCGTGGAACAAGTTCAAGGAGCTACTACGGAAACAGTTCTATCCAGTGGGGTTCCTTGAGGAGCGTTGGTACAAGTGGTATGGCTTGCGCCAAAAATTTAATCAGACCGTTCAAGAGTACACGACGGAGTTCCAGCAACAGGCGATGGTCCTAAACATCGCAACGTCAGAATACCCCCATCTTCATGAAGTACATGGCGGGTCTGAATGATTACATCCGGAAGGAGATGAAGCTGTTTTCAGTGGAGACAATCGCAAAGGCGAGCGTGAAGACCATTGCCATTGAGGGCCGGCAAAAGAAGGGCAACGAGACAAAGGGGGATTCCAAACCATCGGGGAGCAAGACGGGTGGCTCTCAGTCTAAGGATGAGAAGAAGAAGGTTGACTCGGGGAAAACAGGATTGACATGCAATCACTGCAAGCAGACAGGGCATGTGGCTGATCGTTGCTGGGATAAGTATCCTCATCTGAAGCCAAAAGGATTGAAGAAGAAGGAGGAGAAGAAGGCGTACGTGATAGCACAGGGTCCGAAGGAGGTTCCCAGGATGACCATGAGGAGGCTTTTCAGTTGCTAAAAAGAAAGATCTCGGAGGCACCGGTGTTGGCATTGCCGAATTTGCAGCGGACTTTCGAGGTAGAGACCGACGCGTCTAATTATGCGATGGTGTTGATTCAGGATGGGCAACCAGTGGAATACCATTCTGAGAAGTTTTTGGGTGCTATTGCGAACTACCCAACCTACGACAAGGAGTTCTATGCACTATATCAAGCAATTAAGCATTGGAGGGTGTACTTGTTAGGAAAGGAGGTGGTCGTGCATTCGGATCACAAGCCGTTGGAGTTCTTACATGCCCAGACAAAGCTACAGCAGGCACGGCACATGAAGTGGATGTCTTATTTGATGGCTTTCAACATCATTATTAGGTACAAGAAGGGGGCGACGAACAAGTTGGCCGATATGTTATCTCGCCCACCGATAAGGTCTTTATTGGTGGCGACACGTATTCAGCCCTTGGTTCCTTTGGAGTATGTACAGCTGTATGCATCTAGTAGGGACTTCGGTAGTGTGTTTGAGCAGGCGAAGGCTGGTCGAAGGGAGGAGTATGCACTTGGAGATGATGGCTTATTGTATCGTGGGGCATCACTATGCATTCCGGAGGATGGTGATAGGTTGCAGTGGATTCGGGAAGCACATACCTCGCGTGTGCAAGGGCATTTTGGCATTCAGAAAACGCTTCTCAATCTACGGCGACATGTGTTTTGGCCACGGATGCTTGATGATGTGACCAAGTATGTTGGAGGGTGTAAGTTATGCTGTATTTCGAAGCCTTCTAACAGAAAGAGGGGATTGTACCTACCATTACCGGTTCCTTCTAGGCCGTGGGAGAGCATTTCTATGGATTTTCTAGGAGGGTTGCCAACTACGAAGCGCGGGCATGACTATTTGTACGTTGTGGTGGACTGGTTCAGCAAGATGGTGATATTGATTCCTTGTAAGAAGACCGTGACGGGAGCGGGTGCAACACAATTGTTCTTTGAGCATGTGTGGAAGCACTTTGGGTTGCCGAATTCGATTATTTCGGATCGGGATAGCCGTTTTCTCGGGCATTTTTGGGATTCTTTGTGGAGTTTGATGGACACTAAATTGAAGAAGAGCACGGCCTTTCATCCACAAACAGACGGACAAACAGAGGTAGTCAACCGGACTATGGTGCATATGTTGCGGGGGTATAATTCCAGGCATCCAAATACTTGGGATGAGAGTTTACCATATTTGCAGTTTGCTTTTAATCGGGCAATTCATCGATCTTCCGGAAAGTCACCGTTTGAGACTTGTTATGGATTTTTACCGCCGAGCCCGTTCGATCTTGTGTTTTCAAGTGAAGCCACAGTGGACGGCAAGGAAGGGAGTGAAAGACAACGTGCTCAGCAATTTCTCGAGAAGATTGCAAACATTCATGCCACGGTTGAAGCTCAATTGAAGAAATCACAAGCTAAGTACAAGGCGAAGCATGACCAGCATCGGGTTCCTTGTAACTTTAGTAAAGGCGATATGGTATGGCTAAAATTGAGTAAGGAGAGGCTCAAAGGAGAAGGGAAGAAGTTGAAGCCTATTCGTTATGGTCCATTTCGGATTATCGATCAGATTGGCGACAACGCTTTTCGTTTAGATTTGCCACCTTACTTAGGCATGTATTCGGTGATCAATGCCGAGTACTTGAAGTTGTTTGAGCCTCCGTTATTGGATGATGAAGGTGATGAAAAGTTGATCTTACCGCATGTTGAGGACTTGTGGTTTGATAGAGAGGAGCCACTGAAGGAAGATTGCATTTTGGAACGGAAGACGACCACGACGAGGCGGGGGATGAAGGAGTCGTTTATCATTGGACGTCAAGGTCAGGTCCCTAGCAAGGCCAAGTGGTTCAACAGAGAAGTAGGGGCTCGCGAGTTCCCTCAGCTGAAGTTCTAACTTGAATGGGACTTCAAGTTCCTAAAGGGGGGACCCATGATACGGGCGTATCTTCTCTTCGGGAGCTTAGCGATCCTCATGGAGCTTGAGGATAGATGATTCTCATGGTATCTTGAGAATAGAGTAGAGGAGTCGTGGAAGAGGCCATTGGAAGCAACAAAGTCGAAGGATTCATCAAAACTGCAGGAATTACAGTTGGGCTCTGGCCGGTCGACCGGCTTGGTCGCGACGGTCGACCGCTTAGTGCACAGACCCAGACTATGTCTCAGGACTGAGAGCGGTCGACCGAAGGTGGCACTGCGGTCGACCGGAAAACCCTGTAATCGATTTCCCAGATTTTGACGTTCTGACCGGTCGACCGCCTTGGGCACTGCGGTCGACCGCGTAGCGGTTACGGGCCTGGGTCTGTTTCCTGCTCCAGTTGGGATTTCTGTTTAGTATAAATAGAAACACGACTTTTCTAGGGTTGAGAACTGAGTTTGTAATCAGAAAAGAGATCAGGGAGGTTGTTCTTTGATCTAGAGAGATTGTGAGAGAGAGATTTTGTAAATCCAATTGATTCTCATAATCTAGAGAAGGTATTTTCCTTCGCCCTAATTATAACTCTTGTGTTCTTCAGTCGTTTTCTTCTTTACCCACTCTTGATAATTCCGCGATCAAGAGTGCTCGCACGGCGACTCGTATCATCCACTCACGCTATGATCGTGAGGAACAACTGCATACACTCTACCGGTCTGCTGTTCTGCATCACCTGGAGTGAATGGTGCCATCTGTCTCTGTTGGGTCTCCTGGATTGCTCGAACCTATCCCTCAATCCTTAGGACTGCTGGAGGTGCCTCAATCCTTAGCTGCTGGCCCTGACCACGTCCCTGAGCACGGTTCTGCTGATGCTGCTGAGTCCTGTCCTGCTAGCCTGTTGCGGGTGCACTGCGGCACTCTGCTGCTCTGTGTCTAATATTGTTACAATTGTAACAAACCCCCTAAAATCGGCACTGCTGCTATGCTCTCTGGTCTTGCTGATGGTCCTTCTTATAGGGACCCTGCTGATGCGGACCCTTACCCTGCTGATGGGGTCCTCCCGAGTCTCCAAATGGTCTCTTGCCATTTCCTTTGTCCTCGGACTATCCTAACTTACCATTGTCCTTGCCCTTGATGAGTATGGCTATATCTGTCTCCTGAACCATGGCAACATCTGCCACCTCCCGCACTGAACGAAACCTCCGAGATACTATGTACCGACGTAATCCGGGATGAAGTCCCATCAGGAACATCTGAGCCTGACACTCCTCTGGGTGCCACATACCGATGAACCTAAGCAATGACATGAACTTACTCTCAAAGTCCATGACAGACATATTCCCCTGCTCTAATCGAGCCAGCTCTAACTCTTTTTCGGCTTTCGTTGTAGCCAAAACCTACTACTCATCAAAAAGATATATAAAGGTCTCCCACGAAACCGTCATCCTCTGCTCTGGTGTGAAACATAGTCAATACCATCCTCCTACATCGCCCTTGAGACTGAAAGATGCTAACCTTTGCTTCTGCACAGTATTCACATTAAGCATGTCCAGGATGTTGCTTACGTCCTCCTTCCATTTGTGTGCCGCAATAGAGTCTGTCAAACCATGAAACTCTGGAGCCTTCAACTTCTGGTACCTCTCTACCAAACAAAGCCAAGCCTCCTGCTCTGCCACTCCATCATCAACTAGAGGTGGTGGTGCAACTACTGGTATCCTCTCTGGTATCTCCTCCTGAATGGGAGTTCCCTGTCGAACCTGATCTGCTAATTACTCCTCAATAGCCGCCAAACAAGTTGCTAAGGACGCTATGAGATCCACTAAGTACTACGGAGCCTACTGTGGCTCGGGCTCCCTATCATCCTGCTCAACTCCCTGTGCACGAGTAACTCGACGTCCATGACCTCTTCCTGACATCTATAATTCCAAAATAAAGCTTATTATGTAGTAATTAGGATCTCAAGCATGAAGGATATAACATATACCAATAAGTAAATCATATCACATATATTTCATATCATGCTTTATTATTCAAAGCAAATAGATCATTAAAAAAATTAGATTTTTCGCGTACATATATAGTACGTCCTCACTCATACTAAGGATTCCTAGTGGACTGTATACATGATCCCTAGTAAACTCTATCCTAACTCCACAATATGACACATGGATGATCCTAAGGATATTAGAACTAGAGCTCTGATACCAACTATGATGTCCCAGGGTTCACACAAGGCTGCAGTCCCAGATGAAACCCGGATTGTCAAACATGCCAAGTACCAACCACCATGCTATGATATATTTCACCATCACAATCATTATCCCTCTAGTAGAAACAATAAATAAGTGAAGGTACTGACATGCAAAAATAGCAAGAGGCAACACTAGATATACACAGAAGAAGCATAAGAAATATCAATAATGAGCCCAACTAAAATAAAATAGAAATATCTCTGAGTATAAACTGGATCTCAAATACAATGAGTCAAATAAACAAAGTCTCATAAAAGCTCTCAACTCTAAACTAAAATACCAATCTAGAGTCTGAAAATAATCAACTACATGTGGAGTTCTGTAATAACTACAAAGTATAATAAGTAGCTAATTGGACAACTAAGAAGTCCCATCAACCTGTGACTCTCCGTGCGCCAGACACGCTACCAGAAAGAGGGGAAACAACGATCATCAAAGTGCTAGCGAGATCATCACTACCTCTCCCTAGGGGAAGGGGTAGGAATATATAAGAAAATAGAGTCAGTATTTACATATAACAAATCATCCATATAGCTCTCTATGAAAAACAAATAGTCAAGGAAACATACTCAAATCTCCAACATAAAGAATAAATACATCATCTCGAATTACATCCGAGTAGCCTGCTCTAATATAAGAGGATGTCAACCGAACCAAAACGAATATAACTACCATCCATAACAGATGTGCCAAAATCTCAAAGGAAATACCCTACTCGTGGGTAATCTATCATGGAAGTAAAACTTACAACTGATCAAATATCTATGTGTGTATCATCTTATGCTATAGCGATACTCTTGTAATGCTATTACTCAATCGCTCTGCGGCAATAGGATTTATTATCTCCCTATTCTGGATACATGTAATAATGATATTATTGTAATGCTCTTACTCAATCGTTCTGCGGTAATAGGTTTTATCTTCCTATTTCCGGATACGTGAAAGATCAAATACTAGTCATGTGTAGTTATAAATTTTAACTTGTGACAAAAGCGTGTTAATTTAACACAAACCAAGCCTAAGTGCACATATCTCATTGTGCGAGTCCACATCTGAAGTTCACGATCATCCTAGGTGTTTAACAAGTTTTAACATTGTAGTTAATCATCACAAGGTCGAGAAAAACACTCGACAAACCGAAATCAAACCAAAACCATACACAGGCCAACATCAGACTGGTGGTCGACCATGACGGTCGACCGTGATAGGCTCCAGAGACTACCCAGGTCTCTGCCCTGCACGCGATCGATCGTGGCGGTCGACCGTGAGCCCGAAATCCAGTTTTTTCTAGTTTTTTGTGTGTGTCGTATTCACGTCGTGTTTTTGTGATTCAAACATAGTAAAAAAATCATGAATCTTGCATACAAATATGTTACAGCAGATAGAAATATCTGGAAACAAAATCAACATATATAACCATGATTTTATGCATTATATTTATATTCAAAACCCTAAAACATGCATAAAAGCTCAAAACGATGAATCAAACTTCTTTCTTTAGATTAGCCATGTTTTAAATTCATCTTCAGATCTTAAATACATCTATACAATTTGTTCTCAACCTTTTTAACATAAAAAGACCTAATCTTTATACATATAATACAAACGAGTTATCTTTTATTCATAATCTAGTCATTTAGGCTATACAAAACATGTTTAAATCTCTTTAAAATTATTTTAAAAACTGGGAGGGGGATTAGCAGAGATGATGCTCACCTGAGATTGTCAAAAAACATTTTAGAAGCAAGGTTGAAAGAGATCTCCACTCCAAAAGCCAAAAACCAATAAAAAAAATACTGCTTGAAAGTCTCCAATCTTCTCCAAGAAATCAAACTAGGATTTGGGGGGTTTGGTGGCTGTTAGGGTTCTTAGGAAAACTTAGAAAAACATGAAAAAACTCATATATATATATATATCTAGTTTTTCATAAGTTTGGCCATTGTGCATGTTTCGACTCTTTTCTCTCTCATGTATGAACTCGTTCATACTCAAAACACATGGTATTATATTCATATTCTATTAAATGATATTTATCATACTAAATATCCATATATCATAATTAATCTCATATTAATATATCATTCAAAAATTATCATGGTTTTACACAACTACTTCAAATCTAAGCTTTCATTGCAAAACTCTTGCTTTCAAGTTTATTGTTTTCAAAGAGCTTCAACTTTCATCTTGTTATTCACTATTTCGTTTTCATATCCTAAGCTTCAAGTGCAATCTCTCTTCTTGCCATAGGGCTACTGTATAAAGAGAGATTTTATATCATTTACTACTGTTGTGAGCTTGATCTCGTGGAGATCAATTGTGTGGTTGTGAGATCTCGTGGAGATCGTTATGTAGAAGAAGTTCTATCTTTCAAACCGGGTTGTGTAGTAGATTCTCCTCGAGAGTAGGAGCGGGGACGTAGGTCAGAGGACCGAACCTCGTGAACACATCGTGCGTCACTTGTATAACAATTTCTAACCTTATCTCCTTTACTTTAGCTTTTCATTTTATGGTGTATTGCATTATCTTAATTTTATTGCATAACTATTCCCTTAAGACCCTAATCACCCCCCTTAGGGTCCAACAATTGGTATCAGAGCTTAGTCTCTAAGTTGTTTTTGGTCTAACCACCTTAGAGGAAAGATCCAATGGAAGCTTCATTGAATGTGCATATGCTTGAGGGACAATCCACCACTAGACCCCTACTTTTCACTAGTACAAATTTTTCCTATTGGAAAGCTAGAATGAGGATTTACCTTCGTTGTATTGATCATGACATCTTAGATATCATAGAGAAAAAATATGTAGAAAAGCCCAAGATTAGTACCATGACCGATGGAGAAAGACTCCAAGATAATCTCAATGCGAAGGCCATGAATACCTTAATTTGTGGTCATACCCCCAATGAGTACAATAGGGTCTCCACGTGTGCAACCACACACAAAATTTAGGCGAAATTATGTATTACACATGAAGGAACCCCCAAGTTAAGGAGTCCAAAATTAGTGGGCTTATGCATGACTATGAGTTATTCAAAATGATTCCTAATTAATCCATTGATACTATGTTTTCTCGCTTTACTAATATCATTAATGAATTGCATGGTCTTGATAAGCAATTAACTATCCAAGAGATGAACTATAAGATCATTCGCTCATTGACTTTGATGTGGGAGCCCAAAGCTACGGCCATAGAGGAAGCTCACGATCTTCCTACTCTAGCTCTCGATGGCCTCATTGGCAATCTTAAAGTTCATGAGAAGAAGCTTAAAGGGTAAAAGAAGGAGTTAGTGCACCCACGGGAAATTGAGGAGCCATCCCAAAAATTGAAGACCATTGCTCTCAAAGGAGCTAGTGATAACTCCTCCTCTTCGGATAGTGAAGTCGACATTTCTAGAGAAGTGGCTCACCTCTCTAGAAGAATATCAAGACTAATAAAAATACATAGGAATTCTAATAACCGATCTAACAACAAGTTTTCTTCACGTATAGAAAAATGTTTTGAATACAATGAATCGGGTCATCTTGCTAAAGATTGCCCTAAGCTCAAAGAGAAATATTTGAAATACAAGAAGAAGAAAGCTATGTATGCCGGATGGGAGGAATCTGAACCAGGCGATTTGGATAATAATGAAGAAGGAGCAAAAATTGCTCTTCATGATCCCAACATTTTCTTTATGGCTCAAGAAAATGAGGTAATATCCGACACCGAAAGTGAGTCTTTCTATATGCAATGTGATCTACCAACCGCACTAGAAGAGTTAAACCTTGAGTTTAAAAGAATGATAAAAGAATTCTCTTTTTTTAAAAATTACATGCTTCTTGTTATTCCAAACTTGAGCAACTACAATCCTCACTTGCTCTAAAACATGAATTGTTAGGGGATCTCAATTTTGAAAATAAACAATTGAGATCTAAAATTAAAAGACTTGAAATTAAAAGTGGTAGAATTAAAACTACTCATGCATATTATAGTCATCATCACTTTGAAAGAAATAGGTTTCATAGATCTTATGCTTCTACACACAAGAAAAATTTTGTGTGCACATATTGCATAAAATATGGTCATATCTCCACTCATTATAGGATTAAAAACAACAATGATTATTATGGAATGACATGGATACCCAAAGGTACCAAGAATACAAACACCCAAGGACCCAAGATTTGGGTACGTAAAGTTTCTACGTCTTCATCTTATGTAGGGAATATCACAAACACGATGTAGAGAGATGTGGTACCTTGATAGTGGTTGCTCACATCATATGACGGGCAAAAAAAAGCTATTCGCAACTCTATCAAGGATTGAAGGAGGTAACATCTCCTTCGGTGGCGGTGAGAAAGGTAAAATTATAGGTATTGGATGCATTGGTAAGATACCTTCTCCCGTAATAGAGGATGTTTATTTGGTTAGAGGCTTAAATCATAACCTTCTTAGTATTAGCCAATTAAGTGATAAAGGATTTGATATTTTTTTTAAACCGGATAAGTGCATTGTTAGCTCAAATGAAAAAATTATTTTTGCTGCTAATAGAAAATCTAATGTATACATTTTTGAGATGAATGATCTAGTAGATCAAGATGTTAAATGCCTTGCAGCGGTTGATAAAAATCCTTGGATTTGGCATAAGAAGCTTGGTCATGCCAACATGGAGTTGATATCCAAGTTATCCAAATAGAATCTTGTAAAAGGATTACCAAACTTACATTTCATCAAAGATATCATTTATGAAGATTGTGCCAAAGGTAAACAAACCTAGTCTATCTTTAAATCTATTACTGAGGTATCAACTTATAAACCCTTGCAATTACTACATCTTGATCTCTTTGGTCCTATGCGTGTTATCTCTCTAGGAGGTAAATACTACGTTTTTGTTATCATTGTTGATTTCTCCCGTTTTACATGGACAATCTTTCTTGATAGTAAAGATGAATGTTTTGAAGATTTTTCAAATTTTTTCAAAAGAATTGAAAATAAAAAAGATTTAAAAGTTGTTAAAATTAGAAGTGATCATGGTGGTGAATTTCAAAATAATTTTTTTAATAATTTTTGTGCATATCGTGGTATAACTCATATATTTTCCGCTCTAAGAACAACACAATAAAATAATATTGTTGAATGGAAAAATCGCACCATACAAGAGATGGCATGAACAATGATAAATGCTTTTGATTTACCAAAATATTTTTGGATGGAATCCGTCAATACGGCTTCCTATGTTTTTAATCGTGTTTTGATTAGACCAAAGCTTAAGAAAACTCCTTATGAACTTTTTTATAACAAAACCCCTTTTATTGGATACTTTCGTATTTTTGGTTGTAAATGTTTTATCTTGAACACCAAAGCTCACCATGATAAATTTGATTCAAAAATTGATATTAGTATTTTCTTAGGATATGCACCTAGAAGTAAGGCTTATAGGGTCTTCAACAAACAAACTCTTGTTGTCGAAGAATCTATAAATGTTACTTTTCATGAGACTAATATTGGTTTACAAGTTGATTTGCCTAAGAAAGATGATGATGATATTGAGGGAGGATTGGAACTTTCGTAACTAAATGAAACACCCTCAATAGATGCACAAAAGGATGGGGAAAGCAATAATATTCAAGAGCAAGAAGAACTCCCCAAAGCATGGAAATTCGCACCAAATCATCCAAAGGAGCAAATAATAGGGAATCCTTCATAAGGGGTTCTAACTCGCTCAAAAGGTTTGAGTGAGTGTGATAATGTTGCCTTCCTATCTCAAATAGAACCTAAAAAGATAAATGATGTTTTAAAAGATGAGTTTTGGGTTCTAGCAATGAATGATGAACTAAACAATTTTTAAAAAAATAATGTTTGGAAATTAGTTCCTAGACCTAACAATGTTCATGTTATTAGAACTAAATAGGTTTTTAGAAACAAACTTGATGAACATGGCATAGTCACGAGAAGCAAAGCTCGTTTATTTGCCTAATAATACAATCAAGAAGAGGGTATAGACTATGATAAAACCTTTGCATCGGTTGCTAAGTTGGAATCCATTAGAATGTTCATAGCCTTTGCAAGTTTTAAAAATTTTAAATTATTTCAAATAGATGTGAAAAGTACATTTTTAAATGGTTTTATAGAAGAGGAAGTATATGTTGAGAAACCTCCCGGTTTTATGGATCGTTCATTTCCTAATCATGTTTACCGGGTTTAAAAAGCTTTATATAGGATAAATCAAGCTCCTAGAGCTTGGTATGCTCGCCTCTCTAGTTTTCTTCTTGAAAATAGCTTTTCTAAAGGAAAAATTGATAATACACTTTTTGTGAGAAAAAGAAAAAATAATTTTATTTTAGTTCAAATATATATTGATGATATTATTTTTGGTGCCACTAATGAAACTTTATACAAGTAATTTTCTAAAGTTATGCAAGATTATTTTAAGATGAGCATGATGGGAGAGCTTACTTTCTTTCTCGAGCTCCATGTCAAGCAAACTAAGGATGGGATATTCGTTTCTCAAAGCAAGTATGCAAGAGAATTAGTAAAGAAATTCGGATTAGAGAATTCTCAGCATACACCAACTCTCATGAGTACAAGTATCAAGCTTGATGCGGATAATAGTGGTGAGGATGTAGACCAAAAACTTAACCGAGGTATGATACGTAGTCTTCTTTACCTTACCGCTAGTAGACCCGATATCATGTTAGTGTGTGTGCATGTGCACGTTTTCAAGCTTCTCCTAAAATGTCTCATTTGATTGCGGTTAAAAGAATTATTAAATATGTCAATGGTACAATTAATCTTGATTTATTTTTTTCCAAAATGCACCTCTTTTGATCTTTATGGTTTTTGTGATGCCGACTTTGCCGGATGTAAGGTAGATAACAAGAGTACTAGTGGTACATGTTAATTTTTGGGTAACTCTCTTATCTCTTGAGCCTCTAAGAAACAAAATTATGTTACCTTGTCCACTACGGAAGCGGAATACATTACCGTTGGTTTATGTTATGCCCAACTTTTATGGATGAATCAAAGTTTAGTTGACTATGATTTGTATTTTTAAAATGCAAAATTTTTTTGTGATAACACTAGTGCTATAAACATTTTAAAAAATTCCGTTTTGCACTCTAGAACCAAGCATACTAATGTGTGCCATCATTTCTTATGCGATCATGTAGCGAGGTAAGATGTATCAGTTGTTTATATTGATACTAAATCTCAATTAGCGGACATCTTTACCAAGCCTCTTAGTGAAGAAGATTTTTGTCACATAAGAAATGGTTTGGGTTTATGCATTATGTAAAAAGTTTTGCTTGTTTGCTTGGTTAGTTAAAATTCATATGCATTCACTAAAATATTTTTGCATGTTTATTATTTCATATACCTCATTTTGATGGTGACAAAGGGGGAGAGAAATCTCCTCATTTGTGCACATAATTAGGGGGAGCTCATAGATTGGGGGAGCTACTATCTATAAACTATATTTATTTCGCTCTAATATAATGGTTGGTTGTCATCATCAAAAAAGGAGAGATTGTTAGCCCTTATGTTTTGATATACAACCACCATTATTGGTACTAATTACTTATTTAGTGATATTATAGATAATATAAATATCAAGCTAGTTGGTACCATTTATGGAGGATGGAATATGTGTTGGCCTTCTTATTTTGATGATGTTTAACAAATAATTTACGACTAATATTGTTTGTCTAGTGTTTGTGTATTTTTATTTATTATAGACAAACAATATGTTGGAGGATGGATGGAATCAAGCATTCACGATCATATCAAATGGAGGTTGGCGAAATTGTGGAGTAAAACCTATGCAATTCAAATTAAAGATTTAAGTTCTAGCTTCATCCGCAAAAGTACCAAGTTGAGCTACATCGAAGATCAATCAAGCTTGGGTATATTTAGTTTAGGTTTTATATTATGTTGTTAGTACTTTAAGCTCAATTACATACACACACAATGTTTTGGACACACTTGCAAAATACATGAGTTTTCACAAATGAGAAATTCAATTTGAGAAATTTTTTTTCTAACATATTCAATTTCATGTTTATAAATTTTTTCCAAAGTTCTATAAATTTTGGAATTAATTTGTTATGATTATTTGAATTTACAAAATCAAGTTTTTAATAAGCTCATGTTCGTGCACATGTCTGTGCATGTTTGTGCAAAACAGATACGTTTTCATAATTGGCAAATGCGATTTAAAAAATTTCTTCATTTACTTGTTTATCTTCATATATACAAACTTTTCCCCCAGATTTACTAATTTTGGAGTTGTTTTGTTATTTTTAATTGAATTTACAAACCCAAGTTTTCAGTAGTTTTTTTAGAAACTATATATTTATGTTCAAATAGTTATTTCTATCAACTGGGAAAAGATATTTCAGAAATTCTTTTCTAACGTATTTTTATACATGTCTAAAACATTTTCTCAAAATTTCATAAATTTTGGAGTTAATTTGCTATTTTTAATTGATTATACAAAGTTAGATACACAAAATTTTAGCATCTGTCAAAATCTAGAAAAGTGCGCCACGGTCGACCGTCAGCAGTCCAGAGTTTTGTAGTTTTACTTCTCGCGGTCGACCACCATGGTCGACCGCCGAAGTTACCGTTGTACAATAATGATAACTTGCTGATTTTTATTTTTTAGTGGGTTTTTGGGGTTTTTTGGGTTGTTTTCTTCTACCCTATATATACCCCTTTGTCATAACAATTTTCTACCACCAAGGAATGTTTTAAATAAGTTTTTACAAGAGTTTAAGTTTTTTTAAGTGTGGGTTAAAAGTTTCAAGTTTGTGAAGATTGTTTCATAAGATGAAGAGATCATCTTTGGTTTGAGCTTTCCACTTCACATCTCCATCTCTCTTATTCTAGAGAAGTTTTCTCAACTTAATTATCTAGCTTATTTATATTTACATTATCATATTTATATTTGCTAGACTTTAATTGAGTTTGATTTTATTTCTCTTTGTTTACACACACAACCATTGAGCTTATTGTATTTGCATACATTATATAATTGGGTTGTGGGATTGTGTGACTTAGAGAGTGAGTCTACATTGAGTTCTCATCTATTGTAGAGAACAAATTATTTATTATATTATGAGATTGTAAAGTTTTCGGTTAGCTAGAAAACCGAGTGTGTAGTGGAGATCTCCTCGAGGTGAGGAGCGGAGACGTAGGTCGTGGGGACCGAACTCCGTGAATAAAATTGTGAGGTGTAAACATTATTCGGGTGAGCGTAGAAAACTCGATTGTGATAGTGGATTTCTCCCCGGGAGTGGGGAGCGGAGACGTAGGACGGAGGTCCGAACTCTGTGATCATATCGTTTGTTTATGATTACATTGCCGCACCTTTCTTATGATCATATCTTATATCACCTTTGTATATTGTTTGTTATTTATATTGCCCACTATTTAGTTTAGATTGTTCACCTTTGTGTTCATTGTATATCCTTGTATATATCTCATAGTATATATCATTGCTAGGATATTACTCTTTGTTCATATTGATTATTCTTACTTGTAACATATTGTATATCTCTCTTGCAAGAATAATTTATTAATTAGTTTTAATTAGCATAAAATCAAATTAGATTAGCATAAGACACTAATCACTTCCCCCCCCCCCTCCTCTAGGGTCTAACAATTGGTATCAGAGCTTGGTGCTCTTTGATTTAAGGTCTAATCGCCTTGAGTTAAAGATCCAAGTTGTCTTTTTGTGCTAATCCAATTTTTATTTTTGTATCTTGCTTGCATATATACATTATGGATATGAATGATGCATCTAGTTTAGGTTATGCCATTAATATTGCTCATTGTTTAGATAATTTCTCCTATGCCCAATGGTGTGTTAGATTTAAGCTATTTGTTAGATCAAAACATTTTGATTTATGGGAAATTATAGATGATGCTTATATTGTACCCACTTTGGAAAAATCCAAGTGGTGTAAAAATAATAAAAGATTATTTACTATAAACAAGATTTTGTTAGAATATTTGCTTAATGCACTTGATTCTTCTATTTCTAACAAGTTTGTTCATTTTTATAGTGCTTACACCTTATGGAAACTTATTGAAGCACATCAAGGGGACTTGGAGGTGATCCGACAAGTTTTGGAGGATCCCGCTTTAAGTTCAAAAGGAGCTTCATGCACACGAGCACTAGGTGATAGCCCTAGTGAGGTTTGTGAGTTCGAATCTATTTATGATTTACCTAATGATAAACTTACTTGTGCTAGTAAAAAATTATTGCATGCCTTTAACAAATTGCATAAAGATTTTATTTATTTACAAGGCATGCATGATAATTTAAAATCCAATTATGAGAAGCTAGCTTCCAAATTTGACGTCATTACAAAAGAAAATATTATGCTTAAAGAAAACAATGACTTATTAAATATGGAAAATAAAATTTTGATCTCATCAATTGCTAGCCTATCTCATGCTAAGATTGATGCCATGTTAGAAGTAGAGAACATAAAAAATGATACAGCTTCTTTTATAAATAAATATTTATGTTCTACTTCTAATGTTAATGCACATATGTCTAATGATGAGTTGAATATTGTTAAAAATCGCATTTTATGTTTAGATTCAACTCTTAAAACATGCATTGTTAATAATAAGAAACTTATGGACTTATGTGCAAAGTCTCGTGTTAATTCTTTCAATTACAACACTCACTATGCACATATTTATAGCAAAATTTACAAATGTTCAATTTACGGTCGTAAAGGCCACATTGCTAAATTTTGCTATGATGCACACAAATCTTCTAAGACTAATGCTTCTTGTGCATCTCATAATGCTTCTTCATCACATGCACATGTACATGCACAAACACATCATGCTCATTATAAGCATGCTAGTGTGTTTAAATGTGATATATGTGGTCGTTTTGGTCATTTGGTCGAACATTATTTTGATTTAAAAAGAAAATCAATTTTGTCAAATGTTTCTAGTAGACCACATGTTTTTAAATGTAATGTTTATGGTAGGTTTGGACATCTTGCAAAATTTTGTTATGATATGCCAAAAGCTTCTAAGTTGCAATATGTTCCAAATAGACCATTGTTTAATGATGTTTCTCATTTGCGAAATAATTTAAAAGAAAAATCTTTATTTGCAAATGATTCACGTGCATGCCCACTTGGTCAACACAAATCATTTAACCCTTTTTATTGCACCTATTTTAATCAGAAAGGTCATGTGTACAATTTTTATTTTGACCGTGCTAGTGTACCATATGCGCCCAAACGGGTTCATAACCCTAGGGCTTTGAGCATAAATGATAGGGGTCATATCCTTAAATCTTTTGGTACAAAGAATTCTTGGATACCAAAAAAAATATGATTTTTAAACCAAGAACTTTAGTGATTTTTATTTTTCTTTGTCTTGGTTTTGAAAATTATGCTTTGAAATCTTTGAATATGAAAACAATTTTTCTTTGATTAATTATTTTGTTTTCATGACTATTAGTTTTGATTTTAAATGATAGGTTTGTAGTTACATACCCTCCGGGTTTATCGGGTGTTTATTTCCAAATTTTGTTTACCGGGTGCTAGAATGTTTATATGGGTTGATACTCGCTCAAGAGCTAGATATAATTGTCTCTCTTGATTTTTTTAAAATCAATGATGGTTTGGTTTTATGTGATTTTGGTTAATTTATGATTTCATTTGGTTGATTTGTTTTCATTCGAAAACTCTTTTTGCATGATACTCATGTTTTCTCTCTTTTGATTTCATAAATCTATTTTTATACATAATTTTTATGTTAGTATAATGAGACACTATTTTTAATGACATATCAATATGTGTCGTCATTGTATTCTTGAATGTGAGTAATATTTAGTATTTTTTTTCATTTATGCTTGCTCACATGTTTTTGCCTTAGCATTCATTTTATGTATCCTATGAGGCATTTTGATAGGGGGAGCAATCCCTATATTTGTTTTATACTCACCCATGCATATTGGTAGGGGGAGCTTTCGCTCTCTTCATTCCTTGTTTTCCCCTTTTTGATGTTGTCAAAGGGGAAAAAATATTATGAGTATATTCTTTTTTATTTATATGCATGATAATTACAATATTGTATATTCATTTCCTTTCATGCATATACCTTTTTTGTAAATTATTTGTCATCATTAAATAGGGGGAGATTGTTAGCCTTCTTGTGTTAATGATGTTTAATAAATAATTTATGACTAATATTATTTGTCTAGTGTTTGTGTATTTTTATTTATTGTAGACAAACAATATGTTGGAGGATGGATGGAATCGAGCATTCACGATCATATCAAATGGAGGTTGGCGGAATTGTGGTGTGAAGCCTATACAATTCAAATTGAAGATCCAAGTTCTAGCTTCATCCATAAGAGTACCAAGTTGAGCTACATCGAAGATCAATCAAGCTTGGGTATATTTAGTTTAGGTTTTATATTATGTGTGTTAGTACTTTAAGCTCAATCATATATACACACACGTATTTTGTTTTTATATATATATATATAGTTATATATATATATACACAAGTTTTGGTTTATGGACTTAACAATCATTGTATAATATTTCATTAAGTCTATAAAATTATTTCATAGGGTTTCAAAATATTGTTTATGTCAAAATATCAAATTTCATGTATATCACATTTTTATGTTTTGGACACACTTGCAAAATACATGAGTTTTCACAAATGAGAAATTCAATTTGAGAAATTCTTTTTCTAACATGTTCAATTTAATGTTTATAAATGTTTCTCAAAGTTTTATCAATTTTGGAATTAATTTGTTATGATTATTTGAATTTACAAAATCAAGTTTTTAATAAGCTCATGTTCGTGCACATGTTCGTGCATGCTTTTGTAAAATAGATATGTTTTCACAATTGGAAAATGAGATTTAAAAGAATATTCGTTTACATGTTTATCTTCATATATACAAACATTTTCCGAAGTTTTACTAATTTTGGAGTTGTTTTGTTATTTTCAATTGAATTTACAAAACCAAGTTTTTAGCAGTTTTTTCAGAAACTGTATATCTATGTTCAAACAGTTATTTTTCTCAACTGGAAAAATATATTTTAGAAATTCTTTCTCTAACATATTCTTATACATGTCTAGAACATTTTATCTAAATTTCATAATTTTTGGAGTTATTGTACTATTTTTAATTGATTTTACAAAGTCAGATATGCAAATTTTCAGCATCTGTCAAAATCTGGAAAAGTACGCCACGGTCGACCGTCAGCAGTCCGGAGAGTAGTTTTGTAGTTTTACTTCTCGCGGTCGACCGCCATGGTCGACCATCGAAGTTACCATTGCACAGTAACGATAACTTGCTGATTTTTGTTTTTAGTGGGTTTTTGGGGTTTTTATGGGTTGTTTTCTTCTACCCTATATTTACCCATTTGCCATAACTATTTTCTTCCACCAAGGGATGTTTTAAACAAGTTTTTACAAGAGTTTAAGTTTTGTTTAAGTATGGGTTAAAAGTTTCAAGTTTGTGAAGATTGATTCACAAGAAGAGGAGATCATCTTTGGTTTGAGCTTTCCACTTCACATCTCCATCTCTCTTGTTCTAGAGAAGTTTTCTCAACTCAATTATCTAGTTTGTTTACATTTACATTGTCATATTTATATTTGCTAGATTTTAATTGAGTTTGATTTTATTTCTCTTTGTTTACACACACAACCATTGAGCTTATTGTATTTGCATATATTGTATAATTGGGTTGTGGGATTGTGTGACTTAGAGAGTGAGTCTACATTGAGTTCTCATCTATTGTAGAGAACAAATTATTTATTATATTATGAGATTGTAAAGTTTTCAGTTAGCTAGAAAACCGAGTGTGTAGTGGAGAACTCCTCGAGGTGAGGAGCGGAGACGTAGGTCGTGGGGACCGAACTCCGTGAATAAAATTGTGAGGTGTAAACGTTATTCGGGGGAGCGTAGAAAACCCGGTTGTGATAGTGAATTTTCCCCCAGGAGTGGGGAGCAGAACGTAGGACGGAAGGTCCGAACTCCATGATCATATCGTTTGTTTATGATTGCATTTGCACACCTTTCTTATGCTCATATCTTATATCGCCTTTGTATATTGCTTGTTGTTTATATTGCCCACTATCTAGTTTAGATTGTTTACCTTTGTGTTCATTGTATATCCTCGTATATATCTCATAGTATATATCATTGCTAGGATATTGCTCTTTGTTCATATTGATTATTCTTGCTTGTAACATATTATATATCTCTCTTACAAGAATAATTTATTAATTAGTTTTAATTGGCATAAAATCGGATTAGATTAGCATAAAATCCTAATCACCCCCCTCTAGGGTCTAACAATATGAGCTACAACGTCAATATCTAAAGGAGGTGGAGGCAAAGTGATGAAGCAATGTTTATCAAGAACACTATATGCTTTAAAAAGCTTTAACAACTCTAAAGCTATATCAAGACTCAAGAAATGTATTTTTATGTGAGAGATATTTGCTATTTTATTTTCTCTCTAGTACTTAAATGTAGGCAAGTAGTTGTAGATTTTATTTGAAGCTATTTGGGATACCACACACACTTGCACTATTTCAAAAATCGTATTTTGGTACTTTTGTTAAAATGATGATTTTCACAAATACGAGGACCTTTTTGCAAAATTCCTTTTCAAACAAGTTTGTCAAAATATTTATAAACTATTCCCAAAGTTTTATATTTTTTAGAATTTATTTTATATTTCTTAACAAGGTTCAAAGTTGAAATTTTCTATGTACATGTTTGTGAGTCGGCTCATGAACAGTATTGAGTCGACTCATAAACTACTACGTAATTTACAATTTGTTTATGATGAGTCGACTCACAACATCATGAGTCGACTCATCTGGTTGAGTCGACTCATGCCTGTCATAAGTCGACTCACAAACTGTGCTGGAAAATGAGTTTTGTTTCTGATGAGTCGACTCATGATCTTATGAGTCGACCCATGATTTATGAGTCGACCTATGACTTTTACAAGTCGACTCATAAGTTAGTTTTTAGCCTCTAACGGCTACTTATGAGTCGACTTATGAACAGTACTGAGTTGACTCATGAACAGTACTGAGTCGACTCATAATTCTGTAATGGCTATTTTTGTACAAATTCAGTAATCTACTTTTTGGGGGGATTTTGTCTGATTCTTTGGGGTTTTGGCTGCTATTTTTTTTCCATATAAATACCCAATACCCCAACTACTTCAAATCTAAGCTTTTCATTGCAAAACTCTTGTTTTCAAGTTTATTGTTTTCAAAGAGCTTCAACTTTCATCTTGTTATTCACTGTTTCATTTTCACATCCCAAGCTTCAAGTGCAATCTCTCTTCTTGCCATGGGACTACTGTAAAAAAAGAGATTTTACATCATTTACTACTGTTGTGAGCTTGATCTTGTGGAGATCAATTGCGTGGTTGTGAGATCTCATGGAGATTGTTGTGTAGAAGAAATTCCGGGTTCCAAACCGGGTTGTGTAGTGGATTCTCCTCGAGAGTGGGGAGCGGGGACGTAGGTCAGAGGACCGAACCTCATGAACACATCGCACATCACCTGGATAATAATTTCTAACCTTATCTCCTTTACATTAGCTTTTCATTTTGTGGTGTATTGTATTGTCTAAATTTTATTGCACAACTATTCCCTTAAGACCTTAATCACCCCCCCCCCCCTTAACCCCCCCCCCCCCCCTCTAGGGTCCAACAACAACTTGTTGTGGTCTTGACTTTAGACCATTTGGAGTATTTAACCCATGAGCGTTCACTTCTTGGATCCAAGTTGTATCATTCGGCTGGATGAAATATATTTTAATTGTATACAAGACCCCCCAAACTTTTCAAGATCCTACATTCGACTTGGAGTAGGGATTGAAATACTTTCGTTAATAGTCATAGGTGTACTGTTGAATGTAGCTTGAGTCATATTGTTTAGGTTAAAAGTTATTTTAAATCTACTTGGTTGCTAGAGGTATACTGTTGAATGGAGCTTTCTTTGATATAGACTTGTGTTGAATGCTCAATGATGCTTGTGCTAATCCAATTCTGTGTTTGGAATGAAATTCACTCATCTAACTTGAGATATAGTTAGCTAGGCAAAGCAACATGCCAGTGGTCATGACGCACAAGCGGGATAAGGAGTACACTCTTCCTTGCGGCAACATGTTTTTGTATGAATGAGGTGTATAGATGTGGAAAATCTGGGGTCACTGCATAAAGGCTATGCTGTATTGCCAAGAAAATAATGATAAGCTAATTGTAAATAAGAGTTAAAAAAGCTTAGGAGTTTGAACCTAATGTTTACGCAGAAGAATGTTGATACAACCCCATATTTCATGCCCATGACTCCACTTCTTGCCTCTCTAGCTATGTGTTAAGCCTATCTACAAGTGCTTCCATCACCTGTAAATTTACCATGGAGAAGATGCAAATTAAATTACATAACAACACAACACCTAGTGCATCCCAGAAATGCGTAAAAGATTAACATATTAAACTTGCATGGTCATCGATAAGACTGCCACATAGAAGATAAAGAAGCTCCAATGAATCGATACTACTGTTCAATGTATTAACAATAATACATGACCTGAAACATAACAATAAGATCCAAACGTAAATATAAACCTGGCTATAGAAAAATTTGGAAATATTAACATGATTTAGCAAATGTTAGCATAAATGGGTATAAGTTAACATAAATCTGGAAACGTTAACATGTAACAATGAAAGCTAACATGTTCTAGCAAACGTTATTCAGAATGTCTAAACTTACTGATAGGGTTTCTTATAGCAAAACTGAGAGATCCATCTGTTCTCATCTAGTGTGAGCTTTGCCACTACATGATGATGTACTCTAAAGTTGTGAACGAAGGTTCCTTCACTATCAATCAAACGTATGCTAAAATCATCAACGTTAGGAATACTCTCGTTTAGCAACTTCAAAAGAGCCTCCTTCCTCTTCTTGATTTTCCTCTTCGCCAGAAAATCCCAAGTGTATTCATCAGGCTTACAATAGAACCTGATTTTTTCCCTCTCTTCATCCTTGTGGTGTGATATGTTAATTATCTCTTGACGAACTTCCTTCTTTTTTCTTCAGTGAAAGGGGTTCAGACTAGCTGTGAGCGCATCCTCTTTCTAGTGCTTGGTCCCCTAATCCCCTTTGCTTCCGATAAACTTGCTCCTGATTTTTCTCCTCCATCTTCTCTTCAACATTCTTCTCTTCAGCTTTCTCTTCCTCTCTGTTCTCCTCCACTTTTTATTCATCTTCCTTCTTTCCTTTTTCCTCTTCCACTTTCTCTACCCCCTCTATCTCTTCCTCTTTCTTCTCATCCTCTCTCGCTTCCTCTTTCTTCTCATCCTCACTCTCTATAGCTTTCTCCACATTCTCATCCTCCTTCTCTTGCCATTCACTTTTCTCTACCTCCATCTCTTCTTGCGCAACAACTTTGGTAATATGAGAGGTTTCCTTGCTAATATTGGTTACATCGTCATAAATCGAAGCAAATTCCATCAGCACCCCTATCATTAGCAATACTCCTTATTTTCTTTTGTGCAGACCCTGTATGCCTATCATTTTGTGAATTAATCCTCTTCACATTCTTCTTCAGGTCTTCGGCATTAATCAAGTCAGCGGTCCCTTCATAGCACTCTAATTTCTTATTCAGCCTATTTATCTCCTTAGAGCAAGCATCCCACTGAAGGTGCTTGCTACGCTTGACAGCGTGAAACAATTTTCAATTTATTTTGGCAGTATTCCTCCAAAAATGAATTTGATCTTCACTTGTTAACTTCTCTATTTCATCTTCACTCTCAAAAGCATCTCTGATATGTTGAGCCAAAATCTGAAAAGTAAACCATATACCTATTACCCATGTAAACCCACAATATTAAGGAAAATAGTTATGAAAATCCACAAAATTTTATATGTTAACATGTCAGCCTGAAAGTTAACATGTTTTACTTAAAATTAACATGAACATAACTAAAGGTAACATGTGCGATTAACATATAAGCTATAATCATGAAAGATAACATAAAGGGCACAAGTTATCATGATATGCTATTTATTCACATATTCTACTAATCATTTATATTTAAAACTAACTCAACATGTAACAATGTAATTATCTTACCCAAAGAAAGTTAACATGAAACAATGAAAATTAAAAATGAATTAATGATAAAGATACAAAATTTAACTCAATATAAATATGTAAGAATGTGTAAAGAGTTATTGATGCTTACGTAGCCTACGGATGAGCTCTTTCGTTTGCCCTTCACCTTCTCTTTCTTCCCATCCTATACCTTTTTTTCTCATTCTTCTTTCTCGGCCTAGTTTGCTCCATAACTTTACTCCTATATGAGACAATTAGGCTTCCTTTTTCCCAAAGCGAGTGATTTTAGTCTTCTTCATGCTGGGCTCCTTTTGAGGGTATTTTTCACCCCATTCAATGTTGGGAGAAATTTGTTTCTCCATAATTTTAATGCTTGCTTTCTTGGCCTTAGAGACAATTATCTCCATCCTCAACGATCTAGCCGTCCCTCCGACCCTTACCCAATTGGTCATCGGAGGCTTCCATCTCAAGTTTAGGGTTAGTTTTTAATGTCAGTCATCTTATAGTATCATAGCTGTCAGAATCGAAAGAACGAATGTCAAAATAGTTAACTTTCAGAACTTATTCTTTAACTATATTCTAAATAGCTAACTTTCACTAACACATGTTAACATTAATGGGTACATGTTAACTTTCACCTATTGAAGTTAAATTTAATAATTATATGTTAAAGTTCATGTTAACATGTTTTAACTTTCACCTATTAATGTTAACTTTAATTTTTATATGTTAAAGTTTATGTTAACATGTTAATTTTAACCATATCCTGTTAACATTCAATATTCAATAGGTTTTCTAATGCCTGTTACCAAGGCTACTATTAACTAAAACAAATGTCAAACCAGTTAGGCATGCAACTTACAGGGATGAGTGGCATGCATCCAGGTATGTATGTAACCCCTGGCTTCCTCAACCCTTCAACGGCAATTTGAATGCCTCTCTTCGTCTCATCAAAAATAAATTTACCCCAGCAACGTTCTTCACTCTCTCAATACTATTTACATATTAAAACAACTGTCTTGCAATGCCTTGTGAGCTGTTGGGGCACTAAATCATTACATACTGGTATAAGATCTGAAGCAGCATAAAAATACTCAATGTCCTTATTATCAGAAGACTCAACAAGTGTTTCAAGTAACTCCTCAACATATCTCCTCATGCTACCAGCTTCTTGTGTAGCCTTGGCCTTTGTCTTTGACTTGGCCTTTAGAATTTCTTTCTTCTCTTCAAAGTATTCCCTGCAAAGCTGATTGTGAGGGTCTCTATTCTTGTAGATCAACTTCCCATTAATAGGGAAGCCCGTGTGAGTTTGCACCCACTCTTCATCAAATTTGACTGAAAATATAGTCCTAATTTTGGGATCGGGAAAAGAGAATTCATCAGTTTCGCCAGCATAATGGCTGAACACATGCTCTAGTGCCCGTCAATCACGTGCTGGAGGTCCGAACAATACAGTCCCTTTTAAATTTTTATTTTTCAAAATCGACCCTGTTTTTTTTATTTACCAAAACCGACCCGTTTTTTTGATTAGCAGCCTAATCACATTCCTAAATAGTCGGGGTTGGCAACTCCGTCTATTTAGGACTTAAATTTGTATGGTTTAAGGCTTCTAATTAGAGTTTAACACCCTCCTAAATATAGTTGTCCATTTAAGGGAACAAATATAGGACAACAGAATATTCAACACACCCAATTTAACATCGGCTAGAGGAATCAATATAAACATATTAAGGTAAATTGGGGTACTAAAATCAAAATATGAAGATTTAAAAGACTAATATCAAAATAACTATGATTTAAGAGACTATCTACAAAATACCTCTTGAAAGTGGTTTCGACAAATAGATTTCTACAACTTCAACTATCCAAACCAATCAACCCCTGTGGTAATTGTGCTGTGTATATAAAGACAATGCGAGACCGTAAACAATGTTACAAAAATCCACTCCAACAATCCAAGGAGGAATCTATAACAAAAATTGCAATTAAATTATTTAAATAGGCAGCGTAATCAAACTGATCCCAGTTTCTTTTCAGCCAGGCAATGCAATCATAAACTTTCACAAAGAAAACCATATTGAAAGTTAGTAGAGAAATGCCGCAGGAAACAGACCAAACAATTACACCCAGAATGAGAAAACTAGAACGGGACGCATCCCTAACCCGCCATAATAATCCCATTTCCCTCAGACACACAAGGAGACTCGGTCTCCCCATACGACTCATACGCCCGGCGATCCTCCCCCCTTATCTCCTCAATCATCTTCAACACCTGCCCGATCTTCGGCCGCTGCTCCGGCACAGCTGCCACACACGCCATCGCCACCTGCAGCATCCCCACCATCTCTTCCTCCACACCCTTGTAGCGCATAAGCTCTAAATCAAACACCTCGCTAGTCCACTCCTCCCTAACAACCGACTGCACCCAATGCGGCAGGCTCACATCCTCCGTCACCACCTTCCCCGTCAAGATCTCCAGTAGGACCACGCCGAATGCATAGATGTCGGCCTTCTGAGAGCACGGGCGACGCGGGTCAACGAG